>NC_139537.1:66783272-67983272 GCF_965153285.1 Podarcis tiliguerta
TCAACAACAACAACAAGGTTAAACCATTTTTGTAATTTTATGTTGTGAACCACCCTGGGGTCTATGGGTATGGGGTGGCATACAAATTTAATAAATAATAATCAAAATAATAAATGATAATAATAAACAAAACCAAGTAATATAGTCCCATTCTGAAAATACCTACATGCATTATTATGTCATTTTTGTGTCTAAGATCTTGATTACCTCATGGGAGTCACTCTCCTTGAAATGACAAAATGTTGGTTCCACTTTTCCCTAAAGATGATAAAATACACTGTGCTGTCTTTTAGAACTTCTTTCTCCATTTTGATGAAAGATCTATGAAAGTATTTTTGGTATTTTTGCATGTGTACTAAAACATAGTCTCTCTTTTTATCTATTTATCTTTTCCTCTTCTGCTCTATTAACACATTTTATGGACAATTTCTCAATTCAGTTACTTATCTTGCTTTGACCTGTAAGAGAAAGAACAGTCCAAATTCCAAAACCATGCACATAATGTAACAGTGTTAAGTCTGGTTTTTATTTCCAGTTCATGACCAGACAGCCTTGGGTAGGTCACATTACACATTAACTTTGTTATATAACATACGCCGTCAAGGAACATTACATATTTCACAACTTAAGGCTTGTGACACAGCATATCTTAAGAAAGCACATTACAACCTACTAGCTTTCACTCTGAGGAAAATCAATCTTCAGGTAAAAATTACAAATTTCTTGAATTTAACTTTTCTCCCCCCCCCCCCTTTTTTTTGAGCATACAATGGTATAAATGCTGGAAAGAAATCAGTGTCTCACAGCAGGCAAAGGCTGTTCTTAGGAATCCCACTGCTTTTTCCATACCATCAGACTAAAAAGCTATGAAAGGGCTTTCTGCCTTTTGTAACACAAAACACACAAAAAACCCCAATAACATTTTGTATTGGACTTTTCTCCGGTTACCTTATTTTGCTCTAGAACAACCAACTTGAGCATGCATAATTCTGCACAAGAATGGGCTGTTAGAATCTCTTTTTATTTGCGAAAGTTACTTTGATGATCAATGCTTTTTATGATGTGACTTTTTGAAGGGAACGTGGGAATTATTTCCACTTTGACACATTACCATTAGAAAACCTTTGAAATAATTATTCTTTATTTGTTGCCCTTCACCATAAGGTCCCAGGGCAAGCCAAGGTAACTTAAAAAGTAACTTACCAATAATAATAATAATAATCAACCCTCAGATTCTAACTGCCAAAACTGAGTTTTACCACAAAATTAATGTAAATTGAAGTTTTACAGGACACATATCAGAGGCAATGTGTCTCTGAATGCCAGTCATTGAAATGAGTGCAGTTAGGCCCTGCTTTTAAGCTTTTTATAGGCTTTTGGTTGGCCACTGTAACAGAGTGTTGGATTAGAAGGATCATGGCATGATCCAGCAAGCTCTTCCTACATTCTTAAGTTGTTTTTGTTTTACATGCTAGTTTTCCAAACTGTTTCCATTGTCCCTTAAATAATAAAAAGCCCAGAAACATGATTGAAATGGAAATAAAGTTATCATGTTCAAAGTTCTAATTGTTTCTTTAAAACATTTGTATTTTGCCTTGCCGCAAATGGTACCCAAGACAGCAACAGAAACCTACCCCCCCATATTTTAGCTGTATCCAAAAAACAAAAACAAAACTTAAACCAAACCATAAAGGCCCCATTAGTTAACAATTAGCCAATTTTGGCCTGAAAATGCAGCAGGTTGTAGCTTATTGACGGTTATCTCTTCACCACCCTCTTTTAAAGGCCTGATAAAATTTTATAGGACCATTCACCTTTCATGCTGGGCAGCATCGAGGCTGGGCATCAAGGCCCTTGTGGTAATTCGGCTCAGGGGCGGGGGATTGATGCCCCCCTCGCACCAACTCCCAGCCGTGTCATGCCCACCCGGCCAATCTATGCTGGCTTGGGGCATAGCCAGCAGGGCTTCCCTCTCTTGCCTCCTCACCAAATCTCCCAAGCCACCCACCCTCTTTTTAAGCTTTGGTATGACACAACCTTGCTATGGAAAAATGTCAGCTGCCTTACTGGTGGGGCCAGGTAGGAATTTTCCCACTTGGCAAATTGGCACGGGCCATTGGTTTTCGCCTACCAAGCAATCGTCACAACTTTGTAAGGTTAGGCATTGGGTAAGCCTTTGTTTAAGGGTGGGGAGGTTGTAGCCTCTGCCTGTACCTCCTCGATAAGGGTATCCTATCAAAGGGATCTGGGTGTGTGGATCCTGTCCAAAGCCCAGACACGGGCTAGGGCCATGCCACGACCCCAATGGGAACCCCTCGGGGTGCCCCTTTGATGTAAGTCATAGGGCTCACCCTTCTGGTCGTTTACCCTTAGTTCAATTCCCTGCAGATGGGCAGGAGTCAAGATATCGCCTGGCTTCACCCAAAACCTAAGCCATACCACTCACATCTGTAACCAATAAAGTTGTGGCCTGTTTTAGCCCATTAACCTAAATACGCGTGTCTCTGTGTTATTAATCAATAGGGAACTGCTGGGCAAAGGACCTTGGCACGCAACCTTATCTTATTGTTGGATGGAGAGAAAGGAGGTGCCTTTGGTACATCTCTAGGAAGTAACTTCCATCCAGACACTGAGAAGGCTGTATCACTATGCCCCTCACTTTTGGCTATCCCCCTCACTTTTGATGTCAGGTGAATATTTTTTAAAGGCCTCCAGTGACAACTTTAACACACCAGCAGATTTATATGGTGATTCTTCAAGCACCTGGGCCCACTCCGCTTAGGGTAGGCATCAATTGAAATGTGCCTGGAAACAAATTTATACCCAATTCAGATCTTTGAGCACTATTGCAATATGTTCAAAGCAATGATTCCTCTCTGTTCTACCCTAGCTGCCACATTCTGGACCAGGTGTGTAGAAGCTTTGAAGGCAGATTCACAGAAAGCATGTTATTGTATTCTAACCTAGAGTTACTAAGGCATGGGTGACTATTTTCTTTTCCCAGAAGAGGATACAGCTGGTGAATCAACAAAATCACACCTGGTCAGGGATGCCACCTGAACAACATGGAGCAGGGTCCAGAAGCACTCCCAAACTACAAAATCCAATCCTTAAAGGGAAGAGCAAAACCCATCCAGAAGTGAAAACAAAAATCCAGAACTGTTGAACTACTTACCACCAACGCCTCTGTCTTGTTTGGGTTATGCTTCAGTTTATTTTCTCACCCAGTTCATTACTGACTCCAAATACCTGCTCAGAATGTCAGCTGCTATGCCTGGATTAGATGAAGAAGATTAACAGAGCATGGTGTTATTAGCATACTGATGACACTTCAGAATCCCACACATTTCTCCAAGCAGTTTCATATAGATGCTAAATAGCTTTGGAGACAAGATGGGAAATTGTGGCATTCCATATACCGATTGCCATGGGGTATAGGAGAAGTTTCTGAGATGATTATTTGAAAACTTCCCAACAGATGGAACTACTGGAATGTACTCAGTGCTTTTCTTCTAGACATTTTTCTATGAGTTTTTATTATTATTAATGTCTAATTTAAAATAATAAACAAAACAAAAATCTAGAGATACTATTTATTATCCCAAACCTGATTTTTCACAACCTGAAGACTTGTACTATAATTACTCTTATTTAAATTTGGATAACTATCCACAAATACTGTACAATTATCTAGGTGGCCTACAAAAGGATGGATCCATGATCTTTCATGGAACCTGTTCCCAAACTGTATCTGATTTGATCCGATCTGATCTAGGATTTGCAAGTTACCTGTAGGATTAGAACTAAGTGAAAGCAGGAAAAAAATAGTTTGTAAACATAAAAGCAGTTAGGAATTGTATCATACATTTTTGCTTTGTAGACATCTTATGCTTGTCTATTCAAAGGTGAGTACAACAGAGTTCCATAGGACTTATTCCCAGGCAATTAAGTATAAGAATAAAGCTGTAATCAATAACAAAATGCAATGTTTGCACAAATTCTATAAGCCGTATTTTTTATACCAGTGGCTTTGGTAAGAAATGATAGTGAAGGCTGGTGCTTCTACAGACTGAGAGAAGTGGTCCCCCCCCCCGCCGCTAAGCATTAGGACCACTAGTTCAAAAAGGAAGCTTGCTCTCAGTGGCCTATACTTGCCTCAGTTTAGCTGAGCACTCTCTTTGAATTCTCACAATGCTCATTGTTGCCTTGTCTGCTTATTTTTTGTCTCAGACTTTGATTCTAAGGTTCTGAACAGGTTCTGACACACATGGCTTTTTCCCTCATGGAACTAGTGTTATGGAATGTGTTCCCTGCTGAAATATGGGGGATCGCATCTGTAGTTGTACTCTAACAGCTTCTGAAGATGTATCTGTTTACACATGCATTTCGTGATCTCACAACCCAGGTCTCCTGTTTTAATTACGGTGTTGTTTTAATGAGTCTACATTACACAGGACTTAGGATGGCCCTGAGGAAATGAAATACAGGCTGTGCTACATCTGCGCCCCTCCCTTTGTCCCAAGCGCCAACAGATTTGGAAATCTTACATAAGACTCCAGTACAGAAAGCTGAAAATTCTCCCAGTTTATTCAGAAGCTGAGATGCGCTACAACTCCCATAGAGCCACCTCTGTCCACCTAGGAGTAAATATGGCAAAAGCTTAGATTCCACTGTAATCTCCAGACTCTGTGGAGAGACATCACCTGCACCTACAGGATAGTGATATATATTTGCTTTTGAGCATGAAGCTAAGAACTTTCATGGAAATTTCAGGTATGGGAAAATACTGTCAGCTGGACGCTGAGGGGTATGGATAAAGGGAATAATGCTTTATCTTGAAAGTTCCTGTGTTCACCTTGACAGCTGTATCCTTCTTTTGCTTATGTGCTCGAGTACTCATGGTGACTTTATTCAGAGCCTTAAGGTAGGATTGTCAAGCTTTTCTTCTTTTACAGAGACTTCATGAATTTAAGAAGAGCATGTTGGGCAAAAATTCAGCTAGTGTAAGATCTGTTGCTCCTACAAGTTGCACCTGTTGAATTTGTGTCATGCAGCAATTAACCTTGGCCAGAAAGGCATTTGAAATAATCCAAACAGGGGGCATTTCTCCAATGATTTTAACCTCATGAATTGTACCAGATTACATGTCTTTCCCCCTCACGTTAGTGAGTGACAAGAGAAGTCACACATTGAAATTTTACCTTCTGTTCAATTCTTCTTTGGGAAAATTCCCAATGATAAGTACATTTTAAAGCAAAATATTGTTGTTTTTATTTTATAAAAGCCCTTTTTAATTCAGGCAAAAAAGCCATTCAAAAAAGCACATACTTTCTGCATGTATGGGCAAGAATTCCACCACTGCAGGCTGAACGATCTCTTGCTTTTCTCTCCCTGTACACTTTTCTGGGAGTTCTCCCACCCACCCAGACCCCGGCCAATGGGGGGGGGGCATGCAGGGGGAGCCTCACTGCACAAGTGGAATCTTTGAGCAGGGCTTCTATGGATGGGAATTATTTTCTGAATCCTGCCCATAGAAATTCACTTATGGAATGTACAGTTAATTGTGTATACTGTCTTGACCTGCTGGGAACTGCAAGATTGGTTGACTATTTAACTTCTATAGCACTTAATAAATTAAAATAGCTCTAAGCAGTATATAGAAAATTGAAGAAACAACAGAGAACTGAAACAAAAGATTACAAAAATATGTGGTTACATATAAAAAGGTTACATTAATACAGTAGTACCTTGGATCCTGAACACTCTGGAACTCGGACGTTTTAGCTCCCGGACACCACAAACCCAGAAGTGATTGTTCCGGTTTGCAAATATTCGTTTGTAACCCAAATGTCTGATGGGGCTTCCACAGCTTCTGATTGGCTGCAGGAAATTCCTGCAGCCAATCAGAAGCCACAATTTGGTTTTGGAAGTTGAACAGACTTCCGGAACGGATTCCGTTCGACTTCCAAGGTACGACTGTGCAAAGTTACTAAATGTCTATAAATATCAATTCATTATCTTCTGATGCACCCTCCCTCTTAGCCTGCAGGTTCTCACCCAGGGTCACTCACAAAAGTCTCACAAGAAGAAGAGTTCATGAGAACAGTGGCTATCACCTTAGGCTCTCACTCTAGACTTGCTTTTTATGGGCAGGCCCAAGGTGGATGGTACTTCCTTAAGTTGTCCAATTCAGCTGCACTCTCCACACCCAGTTCCAGGCACAACAGGCTTGTTGAATTTCCCAGGGGATCCAAAGAATGGGAAGAGGGTCCCCTTCCACTCACAGTGAAGGAGTTTAAGGGAGGTCCAGAGTACTGTCTCACAGTGTATAGGACCAAGAGGCATGGACGGTGAGGGAGCTGCTCCAGCGACCTGCAATACCTATGCTATGTTTGTCTTTCTGCCGGAGAACATGCAACAGCACACTTGCAGCAAGTGCAAGCTGGTTGTCTTGCTGGAAGAGCAACTTGAGGCCTGCCTAGTCACACTTGGAGCTACAGGACAACATGCAGCATTTCTCAATAGAGCTGAGCTGACTGTGATGGAACAACACCACAGATGGGGTGCCCCCTAGGGAGGAGGAAGATTGCCCATTGCAAGAGACTAACCTCCCTGGAGGAATGTGATGCACAGAAGGACAGTCATGAGCCACACTTTGTCTTTGGAGCTGCAAAATCGCTTCCATATCCTAGCTCCTCTGGCCCAGAATCAGTGTCCAAGATGAGAGCATGGAAGCCTCCTCTTTCTTTAAGATCGGTTAATAACTTATCTTTTATTCTTGGCTTCTTGCCTCTCTAGATAAATCTTGAAATGTCTTTCTGCCAATCCTTAAAACAATTCATGTTACTTATCCCTGGGATTGGTTGAAATAAAAACAACGTTTTCGGCAATACATTCATCTTAATCTGACAGATGTATTCAAACCACCTTTACTCTGGTAAACAGTTTTTGAATAGTGACAAAATCCTGAAAAAAGTCTTTTTAACCAAAGTCAACAGCTGGACAAAACAATTGTGCATTGTAAATTATAGGAGGTGATGCCTCTTCTCAAACTACTTCGCTGTAAAAAACAACGTCTACCTCCTGCCTAAAATGAACCACCAAGATTTTACTGCCGCTGCTGTAGACAGATCATATGCATCCGTAACAATTTCTGACAAGGAAATATCTTTAACGACAGTATGAGAGACATAGATTTGATGTGTAAAACATTCTCCAGCATGGATAGACAGTAACTGGGAAAGCATGATGTTTTTGTTGGTTATATAGCTTCTGAGGAATAGGATGTCTGCCAGAAAACGTCTGGTAACACTGATAGAAGAGCCTGTTTTTAGGTTGAAATTTCCTTTTCAAAATATCTCATTTTCCTACTTTCTAAGCAGTTCACAATATAAGAAAGGATAATCATAATACAGGAAGTTGGCCTCAGGATGTTGGTCTTCCTACTTCATTAGAACATATATCAATATTAATGCTGAACATCTTGCTATTTAATTCATCTTTTTAAAATTACATTAAGCTAATTTGTTTCTGCTCCAGACAAGGGCAAAGTTGTTAGGCTAAAATGTTTCATTGAAAACTATTATGTTAGAATGTGAAAGAAAGCTGTCAAATATAGTTGTTAAACACAACACTAATTTGTTACAGCTTCTGGTAAGGACTGGTTTAAATGGCATGTCTAACATTTATGAAATAATTATACAACAAATCATTATTGTAGCAGCTCTGGGTATGAGAGAGATAGCTACATCATGATATTGATGATAAATTCATCAATCATATTTGATGCTTAAACAAATTATTTTATATTTCACATTAAGTGCTTGGTTAACTGTGATCACTTTTAACAAGGGGCAATATTCAATTAATAATCTTAATGACCATGGTAGTTAGCCATCAGCATTTGCAACATCAGCAGAGCCTATGTCGTGCACAATAGTAATTTGTTGAAGTATGAGCACTTGGTAAAGAGAATGTCCAGCTTGTGCTGGAAGCCTCTAGTCTCAGACATTTGCCTTCCTTAAGGAGCTTTGGATCTGCTCCAAAGAGGAAACTACCACTTGATATGCCATAATTCTAGGCTTGTTCACATGTTACACTGAACACATGTCCAAACTGCCTCTACACACCCAAAGACCTGTGTTGGCCCATCAGTACATACAGGAGTTTTTGAAAGTTTGTCCACCTTTGGCTCCTCGACATGCACTCAGTTCTCACCTTCGGCTCCTAGAATCTGTCAGCATGTGACAGTGGCCACACCCTGGGAATGGCTTTGACTGGATAGCCAATGAGTTTCAAACTCTTGGTGAGTTAAGAACTTCCTCTGCCTGTGAAGACAGTAGAAGACTATCAGTGCCTCCAACAGTCAAGAAGGCAGTTGATGCATGTGCTGTAAAGGGAAATGAGGAGCAGATGGGGCTTGTAAACCTGGGAAGGTAGCCCATGTTGGGATACTGCCAGGGAGACAAAGGCCATCATGCAGCCTACACATCGTCTCCAGACGATCTCTCGATCTCCCGTAGAACAGCATCAGTCAATTAGCAACACGAGCCTCAGACACATTCCAAGACTCATGCACGCCCTTTTCAGCAGACTCCGCAACAGAAGATGCACCCAGAGGAGCATATTTACAGCTTTATTCAACGTTGGTCAGAACAAAGGAAAAACATGACTGCTTGCCTTCGTGTCGAGGAGATAGCCAGAGACAAAGGCTATATACAAAACGGAAACTCCCTGTGAGCAGGAAGTACGCACGTTTGTGACACACAACAGCCTGTTCCCTTTTTAAGGAGGAACGGAAATATCCTAACATCCCAGGAAAAGGAAAACTCTGATTCTAAACCTCCATTGCCTTGAGGCTATAGTCTTTCATGAGAAAGGCTTTGGGAGTAAACCCAAGGAAAAATTTGTACCCACTGCCTTGTGGGGCATACTTGGAAGAAGAAAAAGCAAAGGAGTAAACCCTACACAAGAGTGGGCGGTGTCTTGTATGCCTCTTTCTGGCAACTCCTTCACCCAACCTGGTGCCAAATGTATTGGTCTGCTTTCCTTTGGACCACATCAGTGAAGCCAGAAAAGGGTATTGTCATCTGGGCAGTCCAGGAGCTCCATACACATTGCCCTGCAGTAAAAGCAACATGGGAGGCAGCAGTTATGAGTTATGGGTCTCTGCAGCCATGGTGGGTGCTGTGATTCTCCAGCGGTTTGACTTTGCCCCCAGAAGCACACTCCATTTGTCTTTTGAGACAGATAGATACCCACATCTATTTTGTGTTCTCATTTTGTATTTTTGTGTTGTGATCATCATCATCATCAAAATCTTAAAGAGGACCTCTTCCAAAATAAATCTGCATAACTGCTCCATTAAATAGTGTAAGATGACATCGTTCCCTTATGTCACCTTCACCCTGTGTCATCTTCATTGTCTTTATCATCTGTTAGACAGATGCACGTTCAGCGCATGTTGTACTGCAGAGAAAGCTCCCATCATTGACTATGCTGGTCAATTGACCATGCTAGTCGAGTCCAACCACTAGAGAGCACCATGTTGTGTACCCATGTCCTATTGTGATGAAATCACAGCTATGGGAATTTCTAGGGAATGTCTCTCTAGTAGGATCTACCAAGTTTAGTATCTTAGAATCTTTAGAAGGCTTATTCAGACTGTAATTTTAACTAGGCGTATGGCCTCATTGGGCATAGTAGGAACACATAATATTGTACTGCAAGACATTTTTATTTAGCTAAATTCATAGGCATGGAAGATTATGTTATTCCTGGTGTTGTTTTTCTTCTCCTTGTCCTCTGATTTAATTATCTCCCTTCATTATTTTGATTTTATTAGAAGCGTTTTTTGGAAAAAAATTTTTAAAAGAAAATCTTCCATTTCTTTCAAAACTGCCTCGCTGGTGGGTTTTTTGGCCATTAAAAGGTGGTATCTAAATGCCAAGTAGGGTTTCAATCCTCTTACTGCAGTAAAATACCACTCAACACAGTGGGACTTACTTCCAAGTAAACATGCATAGGATCGGGTTGCACATAACATGTTGAAAGCTGATGACATAAAATTTAAATGCTTTAAAGCAAGATACTTCTAAAGCATTGCACATATGGGGCAAAATATAAATGAGTTTCCAGATGTGACCTGCCAATAGAGAATAAATACAAGATTATATTTCTGTAGCTCATGTCCATCTATCTCACTGAGCACACAACAGGTAAAGGGGTATGGCTCATTAGCTATAGCTCATTAGATGTTATTCTACTTCTCTCCCTACACCGAATGTTCCCACAACTGTTATTGAAACAGGTCATGCCTCATTATATCCTAAGGAAAAGTTTTCTGTATTCGTGCCACGCTATCAAGTTGTAGGCATCGCTCCGATAAAAGCTAGATGACATATTCGGGATTGCTTGGACATAAAAGAATTTTCTAGCGATAACCTCCAGGTCTGGGGCTCATTTGCTGGGCAGCTGCATTTACTTCACCCTGAGGGCTGTTTTCTGTGAAAGCAGCAAATACAAAACATGCTTTCAGTGGTGCCACCAAGGGAAGACCTGGATAGAAGATGTCCTGGGCCCCACTCAGCAGAATGAGGAGGGCCCCAAAACAAAGCATTTTGAAGATCAAAAAAGTAATATACGTTACCACTTAGAGACTCCCCTATCCTACTCCCTGCCCAGTAAGACCATTAAGTCCAGAATCTGAAATGACAGAACAGCACACGGCACACTTTGAAGCTTCATTGATGTAATTATCCTACCTTTTCTGTGAAAACAGCCCCACACAGCCAACCTGAACTCGTGGAAACCAATTTAATCTCTCCTTCTCTCTCTGTGGCAAGCCATGCCCATACTCAAAGCAATGACTGGCATTCTTCCAGAGGAAAACAAACACATTTAAAAACATTTCCCTCTGAAAAAGGGAAGCAAGAAGAATACAGTGGTTAAAGTCCACAGTCCAATTTGACTGTTTCACAAATGAAGCTAGTAGTTGCCTATAAATGTTACTACTATGCAACAGCAGGCACTCGTGATTGTTTGTTTCCTGGCGGCAGCAATGGCCCATAAATATGTCCCTTGTTTTCTGGATCAAAGCCAAGATCCAAAACATATAATTATTATGTAGCAAACACTCAATAAGATACTTTGGTGCGGGAGAGGGTGCTACATTATAACCTATTATATTCCATCTCTATTTAACAGAATTGTGCAGAAGGGAGTTGTTTCCCCAAGCAATTTTATACAGAAGACACCTTCTAAAAGGACCGACTGCATGTAGAGAATTCATTCACATGCATTTAATTTTCTACCTGCATCGTTTTCAGCCAATCCTTTGCTACATTCATGCCATACATTTAAAGCACCATGATACCACATAAAGTCTTGATAGAAATACATCTGGGAGCTGTTGTTTGTCAAGGATGCTGAGAGTTGTTGGGAGACCCTAAAAGACCTACAATTCCCAGAGTGGTTTAACCATCAATCCCTCTTCATAGTGAATTCTAGGACTTGTAGCTCTGGGAGGGCAACAAGAGGTCTTCTAACCCTCATCACTCCTAACAAACTAGAGTTCATATAATTATTTGGGGAAAGCTATGGCTAAATGGTATCTTAGTGCTTTAAATGCACTCATGAATTCCACCCAAGGAGCTCATGAGTTCCGCCCATTTTATTATCACAATGTAATCACAATTACCACAGTAACCAGGGGTTGCCAGTGAGGTACCTGCAGGCACTCAAATACCCACAGAAGTCTTCCCTGCTTCTTGAGGGGTCCTCCCCCACCACTAAAATCAGACTTGAACAAATATTCCATTGGAGGCTGAATAGGTTGCAGTGTGTCCTTGGTTGTAGTGGGGTGTGGTGTTCATCATGGCAGTTTCTTCAGTATGCAATGGTGCCCCAAGGACCCCAAAAGCTGGCAACTGCTGCTCAATCCACCACACAATGTGCCTCTCAAAATAAAAGACCATCCTCCTGTAAAGGTAGATGTGGTGTTGGGATGTGTGTGTCTGTACACAAATCCAAGGTTTAAGTTCCTGATCAGCTCTAAAACTCACTGGGTAGCTTACAGTTCATTCAAAAGGGAGCATCACTGAAGAGACTTACTGATGAGGTTTTTTAGGACTGCAGCCTTAGAGTTCATTTCACAATCTTTCAACCTATCTCAATATTTAGCTGTTTTGTGGATAAATGAAACACCCCGTTATAAATGCCTTGAGTTACTTGGGGGCAAAGATGGGATTCAGACGATAGTGAGATAATGAAATGAAGGGGTGGGGAGCTGCTGGCTGTGTGTGTGAAATTAGGCAACTTTATTTTTGAGCAGATTGCACGTTTGCTCCTAAGGACACATGCCTGTGTTCAACTCAGTTCCTGAGAAGTGTATTTAGGACTGCAACCTTGGAAGTCTTTTATCGTTAATTTCTGACATGCAAAATTGAAATCCTAAGCTTGCTGACCTGGGTTTCACTGCTAAACTGACATGTATAGGATTGTACTGTTAGGTAGCAACTCTGCACCCAAAGAAAAGCACATAGTTCAAACCACATTAGCACTCCTGGTTAGAGAGCTCCACCTGCTCCCACGTAAGCAGCCGCGGCTCTCACCCTTTGCATAATACTACTTTTGGAACACGCTGCCTTCACGCTGACCTGAAAACACCCCGAAGTTAAACACTATGGTACCTTAGCGCTGCGTCCCCAAATTCATTTACTTGGGATTAAAACCTGTGGGATCTAAAACGCCGCTTACTACTTCCCTGTATCCATGCCCTAGCGTCGACCTGTTATGCCTCCTTGGGCTGCTTCTGGTTTATACGACGCAACTCCATTTGAGGCGTGCACTACGCACTTGTGCATTGTGTGTCGATGGCGAAGCCCCCCTCCCCTCTTTCTCCAGCGCAGCATTTATTCATTTATTTATCTATCCCTCTCCCCCGCAGCCTCGCTTCCCAAAGGCGCATTTGCAGCAGCGGCCGCCGAAATGCTAATAGTCCCCATCCTGTGCGCACGCGCGCAGCGAAACCGGACGCCCTTTCCAGTTCCTCCCCATCTTGAAATTGCCACCGCGACGCTTGAGCTCCTCGTCTCGGAAAAAGCAGAGCCGCCGGGCAGCGCAGGCACGCATGCGCAACAAGCCAGCAAACCACCGCTCGGCGTTCCCTTGTCCCCCGCTCCCTCCCCAACAATCTGCGGGACGCGAGTGGAACCGCCAGAGGCGCACGCGCACTTCAGAGCCTCTCCGGCCGCCCATCTCCTCGCCGCAGCGCTCCGCCCCCTTTCCCTGGCGCTCTCTTTTATCGCTCTTTCTCTCTCTCTGCTGTTGGCGGGGGTCGCTGTTGCAGCGCTATGGCCTCGCCCGCTTGCCCTCCTCCTCCGACGTCGCCTCAGCCCGTCACTCACCTCATCTTTGACATGGACGGTCTCCTCCTGGGTGTGTAGCGCGCCGCCCTCCTCTCCCTTTCCCCCTCCACTCTTGCTGCCGGGTATAGTAATAGTAACTGGGACTTAAGCAAGTGCGCGCTTCCTCTCGCCGCCGCCGCCGCGGGGCTTGTGGAGAGCTCGGGCGCGTGGCTTTCAGGCTGCCCTCGGCGGCGGGGTCACGGAGCAAAAGTGCAAAGAAGGGCGGCGATATGCCTTCTCATGTGGTGCTTCAGTTCCCCACCCCTCACCCACTTCCCATTTCTTAGGCGCTGGTCTGAAAATGCAGATGAGTAGTGTGTGGACATGCTCACTCCCCGCTCCCCCCCCCCAATTCCAGGAATTTTAATGCATTTGCCCAGGCTGTCGTCGTCGTCCCGCTGCATTTATTTAGGGGCTGTGCAAATGCGTCTTGTGCGCGCGCCTATCTAGAGCGTGACTTCCGCAAACAGGAAATCAAAAGAAGGGCAGGTTTTGGAGAACGGTGCACAAGCTGACAGGGGTGGTGTGTGGATGGGGATCGCCATAACCCGGTTTGGTCACTTGGGGTGCTTCTTGCATGGTTTTTTTTTTTGGGATGGGATTCGGTCACGTAGCGGCAAACGCAGCTTTCACGATTGAACTGGAATGAAAGGGAGCTGCTCTCTCTTTCCTGCTCCCCGCCTCCCTCTCCAAATCGATCTTTTTATAGCAAAGAAAGGTGATGGGGGTGGGTGGGGAGGTAGCACTGGGTAACAATGATTCATGAAGCAGTGCCCTCTCACCTCCCCGCAGACCCTCAGAATGGAGGCTCAACAAAGAGCTGGTTTAACGCGAGGTTTGACAAATTAATAAATGCATGATAAACTGGATCCGGAAAGGTGTCACATAATACTTGTTCGGCATTTATAAGAAATCGGCCTTTTAGTGTGTCGGCTCTCACACTTTGGAACTCACTTCCTATTGACATCAGGCAGCTGCCTTCACTATACTCTTTTCGGCACCTGCTAAAACATTATTGATTATATAGGCCTACTCATAAATGTAGATTGTTGACAAGTGTTTTAATTTGTTTTTAGCTTATTGTTTTTATTTTCTTTTGAATGTTTTTAACTCTTTTTATTGATAATTTTATTCCTTTTGTAAACTCTTTTGAGTTGTTTTTTTTACAATCTAGCAGCATCTAAATTTTATGAAATAAAATATTAAATAAATGAGTCATCTGGAGGCGACTTTAGACTTTAAATATGGTAGTTTTAGTTCTGCTGAAATGAACAGGACTTTTGATAGCAATTACGTGTCTAGGATTGTAATTCTAAACGGATACTGTAATCCTATACTGTATTCACTTGTTCACATAAGGTTGTGAAGTAGGCAGCAATGGCAGCTTGTTTCCTATTATTTGATTATAGAGTTGTAAACAGAAGGATAGTCTTGCATTTGTTTGGTATTGATCACAATGAGAGCACTTGCTTGAAAAATTTGCAGTTGTGATTAAATGGCCTTCAGGATTGCAGTGCTAACCAAGGCATTGGTTAACATTGGGAACAGAATATTAGTGTAATTGTTTGCTGGATGGGACTCCTGTAGTAAGTATGTTGTGCCCATAGAATACAGTAAAAACAAGTTTCTCCCCATAAATACTTAACATGGAAATATTAGCAAAGCTGTTTGCGGAAGATAGAAATTTTGTATGGCCGATACGTGTCAGTATGGTATTAACATGTTATTTATTTAGGTAATTTATTGAACTGCTCTGCCTTAAAATCTCAAAGTGGAGAAGCAGCAGTATTGCAACAAAGGAGTATTTCTCGTACTTGATCATTCATAATTACTGCAAGATTTTTACACATTGCATCTGGTTTGAAGGCTGCAGCACATGGTTTACAGATATGGCTTAAAGTTCTCTAAAGTGGTAAATTATAGGGCTAATTCTTGCTGTTCTTTGAAAGACCAGCTGCATTTGGAGCCGGTTTTCCCTTTTGTACATGCTACAATGTATGTTTGTTTTGTGCTTGAGGATATCTCCTCAAATGCAAATAAAAAGCCTTGGGTAAACCCATGTTGGGTGTATAATTACTAGTGATTTGTGAGTACCATTGAAAGACACACATAAATTAATTGGATTGTAATGGGAAACAGTTTTATTAATTGAATTAAATAGGCAAGGTATTAATTACACAAGATTTGCCCAAACAATTTAGGCCATTGATGGAGCTCTTGCCCCTGTGGCGTGGCTGTCCCACCAAAAATGGCCTCCAGGGGCTGGCACAGAGCTGAGCTGCTCCTGTTGACAAGTCTGCTAACATTCTGTGAGGATATGACAGCCACCCAGCAATGCTACCTGTCTGACATTTTCCCCACTATCAAAGCAACAACAGGTCAGCTAGCTGTCCTAACTTCTTCTATATGCTGCAAGTGATATTTCCTGCCTTTTAATCAGCTCCCTGGCTCTTCATCCACCACCAGCACATCTGCCAAGTTGTGATGAATTATTAGGCAACCAAGTGCAACTGAGTCCTCCTTGGCCCTGGGAAAGGTGAAAAATGTGATGTGTCCAGTGCTAATTAGCTGGTTGATTTTTTTTAAAAAAATCCTTCCAGGTTCCAAATGATATGTCATCTTCATTGCCAGAGATACAAACACAAGGTGGGTGCAAAACTTAAGACATTAGAAGCAAACAAACAACTTGAAATCTCCCTCTCCTCCTCAGATTTTAATAGCAAAAAGGAGAGTGTCTGTTATTGCCAGACTCTTGCTATAATATAATAATACTCAGTTAAGGTAAAGGTAAAGGTACCCCTGCCCGTACGGGCCAGTCTTGACAGAATCTAGGGTTGTGCGCCCATCTCACTCAAAGAGGCCAAGGGCCAGCGCTGTCTGAAGACACTTCTGGGTCACGTGGCCAGCGTGACATCGCTGCTCTGGTGAGCCAGAGCCGCACACGGAAACGCCATTTACCTTCCCGCTAGTAAGCGGTCCCTATTTATCTACTTGCACCCAGGGGTGCTTTCAAACTGCTAGGTTGGCAGGCGCTGGGACCGAACAGCGGGAGCGCACCCCGCCGCGGGGATTCGAACCGCCGACCTTTCGATCGGCAAGCCCTAGGCACTGAGGCTTTAACCCACAGCGCCACCCGCGTCCCGCTAATTCTCAGTTACAGTTGTTCAAAAAGTATAGTATTGTATCACCTAAGAATGTCCACAAAATTGACAGCATTGGACCTCAAATATTGCCCCCTCCCCTGCAAAAGTCTTAAAGATAAATGTATAATGCCCAAGCCATTCAGCTTCCAGGGGATAGGCTTCTTCTTATCCCCTGTATCTCAAGCAATCCCATACCACATGGTCAACTGTTCCTTCCAACTCACAGATGTCACAAGAAAAGTGTCAATCTATCTGACATTGAATAAATTACTCCAAAAACGTACAGTGCGATGCCAAAATCCTAAACAGGGCCCACTTGTTTCATCTTTTGCTGCTGGTTAAATATCCAGAAATCTCCCCAAAGAAAATTACCTCTCACTTGTGAGATCTGCTTTCCATAATTTTTGATCATCACTCATCCGCTTGACCCAACATTTTACTTTCAGAGAGGACAAAGGCAACACAGTGTCAAGTCTTTATACCCCAAAGTGTCCTTGGCTGTCTGATCTGCTATCTCATTACTAGCAAATGCTATGTGAGTTAGAATTTAACAGAAGTTTAACAGACTCAAAGACCCATTAACTGTAATTCTGAATTCGGCAACCATATTTCCTTTCCCAGATTGCACTTGCATCCCATACTCCTATTCTCAATCGCCAACAACCAAGACAAGGTGTGACTTAAGCCCAGTGCCCTATTGGGTCTCACATCCTTAAATTACTGAAAGCCAACTTTTTCTTTGAAAGGTAATATTGTGTTTCAGAATCTCCCCCACCCCCCCAAAAGTAACAAATTATATTTCATAACCACCACGCTCACCATTGCTATTGAAACTCAATTGGATAGTTGAATCCTAAACATTGGGACATAGAAAAGCTATACTCACCTGTGCATGCCATGGCTTCCAGGACCCTTCTGTATATGTTAATCACCATTCATCCCACCAGGAAAAAATATTCTTTATGGTTATTCTTGGACCCTACTGGTCTACAATGACTTTTTACCTCTCAACTCACAACCCAGATCAAAAGCACCCATTCCCACACATAAAGCAAACAACCAGGCATTTAAAGAGCATTCTGATTTTGCACCACATTATATCACACCTTATACCACAGTCTTTGTATGAATAGCATTAAGTTTCCACAATAAGGACCCTGAGGCAGATACATGTGCCTGACAGCAGTACTTCTTAATAGATATAATAAATGCACACTAGAACATCAATAGTGTTTTCCTATCCACCATCATGTGCTACCTAAAAAGCTCTTTCATTGGATTTGGTAACACTTTACATCTATTTATTGTATACAAAATATGCTGCTTCCAAGTGTGTGTTTGTGTGTGTATGCGTATATATATGAGACTTAGAAAATTGTAACTTGAGACTATATGTATCTGTTTTCCAAAAAAGATTCAATGTAATCTCCCTAGAATGTAATCTCCCTAGAAAACACCATACCCACAATTTTGCGCTGATAAAATTAGAATCCCACAGCCCTCCCAATTTCTCCTAACTTACTTAAATCTTTAATTTAATTTCCTCTTGGTCACTTATCCATCTTGCTATGAACACATTCCTTTTGAGTGTGTATGCAGAAATTTGTGTATTCTAGCAGCCACCAGCACCTCAGTTTTCTGTACATTCGCTATATGCAGTTTCTTATCCTCAGTAATCAAAGCTAAAATACTGGATAACATTCAGTTTCCTTATCTGCCTGTAAAGCAACACAATTGGTGTATCTATAAAGAGGTTTCCACAAACTTGCCTCCAGCTATATTGTTTAGCCTTCTTGAGAACACTTTTAACTATAGCTGTTTGTCATTGGTATTCCATTAAAACTTCCTCTCCAACATATGCCTGACCTTTTAGAAGGCTGCTTTGTGCTCCTTACTGCATTAATCTGTCCACCATGGAATTGTATTCCAGTTACTTCTCCTATTCATGAGTAGCCTGAAAAGCTGCTTCTACTATACCTTGTACCAACGTTTTCAGAAATCTGCTCAGGACCTTGAAACTCAACTGAAGACCCAACAGTTTCCGGTTATTTATGCCTAAATGGTTCTGAACCCGCCTCCTTAAAAATCCACATAGAAACCATGTCTATGCCAATCCTGAATTCCAAACAATGATCATTATTCATATTGGTTTCCTCCATAACTTCCCAAACACACTGAACCACAATAAACCATGACACTTCTTACTCATTAATTGTATGAATTAACGCAGGCTTCTTCAACCTCGGCCCTCCAGATGTTTTGAAACTACAATTCCCACCATCCCTGACCACTGGTCCTGCTAGCTAGGTATCATGGGAGTTGTAGGCCAAAAACATCTGGAGGGCCGAGGTTGAGGAAGCCCGAATTAACACATAGGTTAGGTTGAAATAGTGTTCTTTCTTCCTTTTGTTTGGGTGGTTCTATGTTTGAGGAACTGATTCTCTAGTTTTTCCATTTTTATTTACCAAACATACATTATAAACATAATTAAACCAATATTTATGATGGGGAAATGAGTGTGTTCATAACTGGGGTTAGAATGTACCACATGATCCCAAATACACAGACACAATGGGATGCTGTGATAATGACTTAAATATACAGTGGTGCCTCGCAAGACGAAATTAATTCGTTCCGCGAGTCTCTTCGTCTAGCGCTTTTTTCGTCTTGGAAGCAACCCTATTAGCGGCTTAGCGCTATTAGCGGTTTAGCGGCTATTAAAGGCTATTAAAGGCTTAGCGGATTAGCTGCTAAAAGGCTATTAGCGGTTTAGCGGCTTAGAAAAAGGGGGTGGGGAGCGAAAAAAAATCTCAAGACTCGCAAGACATTTTCGTCTTGCGAAGCAAGCCCATAGGGAAATTTGTCCTGTGAAGCGCATTGAAAAACGGAAAACCCTTTTGTCTAGCGGGTTTTCCGTCTTGCGAAGCATTCGTCTTGCGGGGCACCACTGTATACCTAAGCAGGTATTGAATAACATATGGATTATTTCAGCCTCTGTTTTGAGCTCTTTAACAACTTCAACCAAGTATTTATTTTTAAGTAGCTAAGATAAGGATTTGATGTTTTTGCAAAATTTGGTGCATCCTGGACACTGCCAGTGTTGTGAAAACTTGTTTTATCCAGTTGTTCGGATGTTATAGAGAGCTGGTTTCTAGTGAATCTTGTATTGGTGCAAGTGTTGCAGCATATTCTTCCATAAAGAATGCACATTTAACAAAAATATTTGCATACATTAAACAATATGTTTAATGGTTAAAAACAACAACCCCATTGTTTAAATCCACTGTTGAAGAGACTGCTATATTGTCAGAGAATGAGATATGCTTTTCACAGATGTTTCCCTTGTGGTTGTGGGAGTGCAGTTTGGATAAATTAGTTATTTTATTTCCTAATATCACTTAATCTTTCTTACTGAATTTATACAGACCCAGTGCTTCCCAAATATGATGCTGATTGAAAAGTCCACATTTTCCATCTTCTCATTAGCTGGTGTTTGCCTCCCTTTTCCCTCTCTTCAAGCTCAGTCTGCTAGGGGTTCCATAGCTGTTTGGCATTTGGTTGCTCTCTGTATTTAAGCTAGCATTTCTCTTTTTCATTCAAACTGATTTCTGATCTTTCCATACTTTGGGACTTGTTTTCCAGACTTGGTGCTGCTCTGTGTTTACATGGACTTCTTTTCGTTATAGGGTTTTCTTCCTGAACATCCTGGATAAATATTACAGTTCTTATTCTTTGGATACAGGAGAAAAATGTTGTGACCACATTCAAATCAGGAAAAGCCAGATCTCTCTCTTTCTCCCTCCCTCCCTTAGATGAGGCACACTACCCCTAAGATATCTGATTGCACCCTTCTCATTATATGCAATAAGAAGGAACACTGGATTAAATGATTAAAAATCCTTAAACTTTTAGAGCTAAGAAAACATGCTACATCAGCTTCCCACTTTTTGTAAGATTATTAGTGTTTTATTACTAGTGAAAACCTGAATAGTTCTATAATTGCAGAACAAGTCTATCTGAATTCTAATATGCTGCTTTAAAATTCTGTTCAAAGTCTAATTTCTATAATGCATATGCAACAAGATTTAGCTAGGCAGCTTAAAAGCAGAGCACACTTTACTGTGTAGCACAACGCCAGGGGAGTAGGAATAACTGAATTAAAATTTTGATGTACTGCTGAATAATTTTAAAGAAGAGAAGCTGATCTTTATGTATGTGTGGGCAGGGGAGAAGGGGCAGAAGAAGAAAGGCAAACATTCCGATTCTTAGTAAATACTTGTAGCATAGTTGGTAAGTTACATTTACAAGAGCAGCCCCCCAACAGAGGAAAAAATTGTTAGGCTGTACTACAATTAAATTTAACAGCATATCTGTATGTTCACTTTTACTCTGTGGGCTGGCTGGATAAAATGGAATCCCAAGTAAGTGCTGGAGCTTTCCAAAGCTTGCAGCAACATATTTTTGTATAGCACTTGGGGTTAATGGAATCTCTGGCTAATCTAGACATTTGAATGGGTCTGTGAAACTGACATTGAAGATTTGGGTAGAAAGTAGTATGATGAAATTAGCACTTGGTATATGTGTCTGGCTGCACAGACCAACATAATGATGCACAGCAACTGCTCTTCTTCAAAATCCCTAAGTGAATGGAAATCTAAATTTCATTTTTTTAATGTTATGAAACACGCTGTCATTCAATCCCATGACAAATTGGAGGGAATAGTTCTGTCAGTGGTATCAGTGTCAAGCGTCTAGTGGTGAGTAACTACTAATTATATTTGTTTAGCTATAAACCTCAGCAAAATAGGAAGCAAAATAAACAAACCGGAGTTGAGTCTCAAATTTAGGTCTTAATTTCCTGGCTGTCAGTGTAAATTAAGAAGCACAAAATGTAATATAATGAAAACTATCAAAACATCAAAGACATGCAAAGTTCTTCCTGCAACTAAACTCCGGCAAGTATTTTTCATGGGGACCTTTGTAAAGTGGACACTGAATAATATAATATAATGGATAACATCTTGTGTTCCAGTTTTACAAAAGGCACAACGATGCTGTTCCAAGGGTAATTTTGTATAGTGGCTATCCAAAAAGCAGAGGGCATGACATTAAATGTTGGTTCTGTGAAAACCTTTCTACGTAGAACTAGAGTAATCAGAACCAGTTTTCTGCTGTCCCCAGTTAATGCATGCATACAAACTAGAGAATCTTGAGGAGTGAATAATGAGAAAACCAATTTAGTGCAGGGATAGACAACATCGTGCCCTCCAGATGCTGGAATACTGTCAGCCATAGCTAGCATAAACAATGGTCAGGGATGATGGGAGATGGACTCCAGCAACATCTGGAGGGAACCACATTGGCTACTCTAATCTAGCGTAAAGACTCACTTAGAGTTCTTTCAAAGTATTTAGTGTGAACAAGAGACACTGTGGGGAGATGTTATATATTTATTAGTAGTTTTACTGTCTGGCAGTGGTGACTGAAAATTGTTTTGAATGGAGCTATATGCCCCGCCAATGTGCAGAGATCTATCTGTAAAGTGACAGTCTCTGGCAGCATCATTAGTAAATCATTTTTGGAGTCCTGATGAGGACAGGTGGGACCATTTGCTTTTAATGTATATTTGAACAATACAAAAGAAAGGTAATTTTGCAAACGCGTTACTTTAGGAATACAGCTGGACCCCAAAAGGTTCAGGTAATATCTGACTAATTCATACTGTGAATATACTTGTTAAAATCAAAGTTAGTCATGGCTCACTTATCCAATGATTTTAGTAGGTCGAGTGAGTATAACTTAGTTGGCTAATCTCTTATGAAGTTGATAAAAGGATTGTAGCTGGAGTAATAGAGCACCTGATCAAGTTCTTCTAGTTTCCTGCTTAGAGCTACTTATTCTTAATTGATGTGTCTTTAATGAGAGTCAGGAACTCCCTAAGTTCTTACCTTCTCAAGTTAAAGAAGACCATACCTATTTCCAAGTCTTCTGCATGTTCTGATGGGCATTGCAGAATAGAGGAGTTAGCTTTAAACAATCAGCTGGTAAACCAAGCCAACATTTCTGTACTCCCTAGGGTGGAGATGAAATTCAGGACATTAAGAGCTGCTTTACTTATTGAGCTATAGTATCTTTTGGTGAAAAGTGTAAGTGCTGTATGGTTAAGCTTAGAGCTCAGCCTGGCCTTCAAGTTATTAGCTCACTTTTGTTGCCATAGATAATACGAAAAGAACCAGAATGGGGGGAAATGACAGCAGTCTTGTTTACAGAAATAGCTCTTTTCTGCATGTGTACTTAATTTGAATTATCCATTTTCTTTTTGCTTTTATCAATACACTTACCCTACTTGACTCAAACGAATAAATTTCATTAGGCCTCTTACTTCTACAGAACTTGTGCTGGAGGCTGTTTAAAAAGGAAATGGATAGCAGTCTTATTGTGTATCGAGTTAGTATGCGTTTCTATGTGGGAGTTTAGTTCCTAGGTGAATTTTCTCCTGCAGCATAGCAAATAGTACCAATTCAGTTTAAGTTCACCTTTCTGTGTAAATTCCTCTTTATTATGCAATTAATCTTGTCTGAAAGAGACATGTCATCTAACTCCTCGAAATTACAGTGGTCTTCTGCATTTCCTCTACATCTGCTATCTCAAAACACTTCCTATTTCTCTAATTGTAAGGGATTCCCTTACTTGAAAAAACAGCCATGTTATGCTATGTAGCCTTTATTTTTCTGAAGAGCAACCAGGTAGTTCTGTATCAGAAGTTGAGATGGGAAGGCCTGGAAAACCCCCAGAATTCCCCCCCCCCCAATTTTTCTGGTTTTCCCCCAGGCCTTCCCATCTCTAATCAGAAGATAGTCCTGGTATTTTCCATAAGCATGGGAAATGGAGTTAGTTGACTTTTTGTACTTGTAGCAGAAAATTCAGAGTTACTTTTTAAGCAACGACTGACAGAAACAAAACAAAATGATCAAAAACGTTAGCAGTTCATCCGTCCATGCTGACCTATTTATCAGAGAATGATAGTCTTGGCATGCTGTTTGCCTTGCTGATAACCCTGGGCAAGTGACTTGCTGGAATGGATACAGTGTTTAATGTTCTGAAGAGGCAAACCTTTGTTGCTAATGAGTAACAGCAGCACAACTTGAAATCCCTGATAGCAGTTGGCCCTGCGGCAATGGGGATATATGTAGGGACAAGTAATGTCCAAAGCGGTCCTGGCTTCCGCTGAAATAAAGAGTCAGCCACTGAAAGGGTCATGACTGCATCAATTTAAAGGGTTTGTAAATCATAGTTTCGCTTTCCTCTGATTTGATTTTGGACTAAGAGGCATATTTCTATACTTCGTGAAGATTTGACAGATTGCCTTACCTGTTTGTTTTTTTAAAGAAATCCGTTGAAGGGTATAGATTTGCAAAGAGACTGTAGTCAGCAGGTGAAAAGAATCAAACAGTAGAAAGTGCTGTAATGTAGTATTAGAGCAAATGAAAGAGAATGAACCTAAGCCCCAATCAATAAATAATCTGACCCTCCTCAGTTATCCACTCATGGGCTCTTTTTGCTGTAGTTTTTACATTTTGATTTAATCTGAATACATCTCTTAGGGACTTTTCACACATTGCTTTTCTTCTTTCTGGTGATTTTAAGCTTACCTTCACCGTGACAATCAAAGGCATTAAAACTGACAGTGAAGTTTAACTTGTCCTAACTACAAACATCGACCCTGTACTTAACAAAGTTCTTTGTAACTGAATAAGCCCTTGATTTTCTCTTGGTGTTTACAAATGATGCAATTAAACAGCATAGGTAATTATTTTCAGGTGAGGCATTTTCATTTAATATGATCCAGAATGGGCTATTCAGTCCTTTCACACACACCTTTTCCATCCATAATCGTAATTATCTTCCCCCTTTACTGTACAGAAAATGCAGTGCATTGCATGTTTCCATAGTTCTCCACCTTGCAATTATGCATATATCTCAGGAAGTAAATAATAAAGTTGCTAATGGCCACCCTGCTATGTTTGCCCACATTGCCACTATTTTTTACACTTCAGCCCTAAGTTGTAGGTATAGCCATCTCTTTGATTTCTTCTATCCTGTAAAGGGCAGACCTGAGAAATTTGCTTTGTATGGAGAAGTTACAGTTGTGTGGTTCTACCCTGAGAAACGCTTTCTTTTCCTGGCTTCGTGGTTCTGAAACAATACATAGAATCATAGAACCGTGGAATCTTGGAGTTGGAAGGGACACCAAGCGTCATTTAGTTCAACCCCTGCAATGGAGGAATCTCAGCTAAAGCATCCATGACAGATGGCCATCCAATCTCTGCTTAAAAACTTCCAAGGAAGTGGAGTCCACTATCTCTCATGAGAGTCTATTCCATTGCTGAACAGCTCTTACGGTCAGAAAGTTTTTACAAATGTTTAGTCAGAATCTCCTTTCTTGCAATTTGAAGCCATTGGTTTGAGTCCTACCCTCCAGAGCAGGAGAAAACAAGCATGCTCCCTCCTCCATGTGACAGCCCTTAAGATATTTGAAGATGGTTATCATATCTCCTCTCACTCTCTTTTCCAGGCTAAACACACCCAGCTCCTTCAAGCGCTTCTCAAAAGGCTTTGTTTCGAGACCCCTGATCATCTTGGTTGCCCACCTCTGCACACGTTCCAGCTTGTCAACATCCTTCTTAAATTGTGGTGCCCAGAATTGGACACAGTATTCCAAGTGTGGTCTGACTAAGGCAGAATAGTGTGCTACTATTACTTTCCTTGATCTGGACACTACGCTTCTGTTGATGCAACCTAGAATAGCATTAGCTTTTTATTTTGCTGCTGCATCACACTGTTGACTCATGTTAAGCTTGTGGTCCACCAAGACCCCTAGATCCTTTTCACATGTACTGCTAGTGCCCCCCAATCCTATATTTGTGCATCTGCTTCTTCCTGCCTAAGTGCAGAACCATACATTTGTCCTTATTGAAATTCATTTTGTTAGCTTGTGTCCAGTTCTCCAATTTGTTAAGGTCATTTTGGATTCTGATTCTGTCTTCTGTAGCATTAGCTACACCTCCCAGTTTGGTGTCATCTGCAAATTTAATGAGCATTCCCTCAATTCCTTCATGCAAGTCATTTATAAAGATGTTGAACAGCATTGGACCCGGAACAGAATCCTGTGGCACCCCACTTGTCACTTTTTTCAGGATAATGAGGAACCATTAGTGAGTACTCTGGGTTTGGTCAGTCAGCCAAATTAACATTAACAATAATCTAGCCCACATTTTACCTATCATAGAGGCAGGCAGTCACTCCTGTTGTCATAAATGTGTGAATTGCCTCTTATTATTATTCAATAAATTGGTATGCTGTCCTATACCTCTAGATCTCAGAGTGGTTCACAACATAAAATTACAATATAAAAACCAAAAAAAAAAAAAAAATGCATAAGAATAAGAACAAAGACAAGCCAATTATTTCTCATTCCACAACACATTTAAAAGGGCATCATATGTTACTTAGCCAAAGACCTGGTTAAAGAGGAATGTTAGTTCTTATCTGAACTTTTCATTATAATCATGTTCAGTGCATTAATGTTTTATGGTTTATGTTAATTTGTTGGTTGTTTGATTGAATTTTTAATTGTTCTATTGTTTTGCTGAATTATTTTATTTTACTCTGGTACCTTAGGATGAAGAGTGGGTTAGAAATGCGCCTAACAGATATTTGTGGTTTTTTTTTAAAAAAAACCTTGACCTTCCAACCTCCATAGGTTAGGCTGAAAGTGAGAGAAGGCTGCGTATACTACTAAATGCACAATTAGGAACAGTGACACATGTATATCTTTTTCTAACCTTCAACCCTGAACTGTGCAGGTTGGGAATACAAGGCCATATGACTCAATCCCACTTCCTTGAAAGAAAAGTTAAGACTAGGGCTTCTGTCTCTTAACTTTTCAGAAGTAAGAAGCTTCTGCTTTCCAAAGCACGTATTAGGTAGCAAAAACTAATTGTAATGTAAACCTGGAGACAGTTTTAAGACTTTAACCACTGTGTTGAATGGATAAAAAGGTTCACATCTTTTTGTCACTGTTGCAGTCTTTTTGTTTGGGTAGCTCTAATTTTATGATGTGGTAAATTGAAAGGGGCATAGTAGTACTGCAAGAACCAAGCACATATTCTCTCCTGGCTTTAAAGGGCAAAGGTGCTCTCTCCACTGGCTCATTACAGCAAGCAACAATAATGCTTCTGTTTCCACAGGCTTCTCAAATACCTGTCTTGGCTTGATGGGTTTGGAACTGTTGGGCTGACAGTCTGCATTGTGTGGTGGGAAGGCAAGGCAGAAGTTCATGTTGACAATAGGCTAATTATCTGTGGGCAATTACATTTCATCTCATGCAAGGAGGGATTTTGAATAAATTCTTGAAACAGAATGAGTTGAGTTTAGGCTTAGCCATGCTTAGGAAAGACCCACAGAAATCAGTAGGACTTTAGTTAGTTGTAAGTAACACACTGTTAAGACCATATTCATGGAAGACAATCTTACTTGGCTACGAATGATCACCAAAGAAGAATACAGTATGTCATAAGCCACATTGATTTCAAAGGGAATGAATTTGTGCCGCACACTTTGAATTGTCCCACCAACACAAACATTTCATGGGGGGGGGGGGGGGAGACTTCATTTTACTGGCTCTTGCTAGCACACCTAAATATTTGAATTCGGCCCCAAAAGTCTACTCTATACATAACCAGTCCTATAACAAAACATCTGATGATCTGAACTTCACCGGTGAAAAGTGTTCTCTGGAGCAGGGGTGTGGAATCTCCAGCCTGATGCCTATTTGGACCTCCCAGTCTTCCCCTTTTGGCCTGCAAGGCTATTTTGGCCAAGCCACACCCATCTGCCCTGCTTATGTCACCAGTTGCGGGGCAGAGAAAAAACTTGCTTGGCCCAAAGGGGGTTTGCAAGCACTGGCAATAAGTGGCTCAGGACCACCTCTCCCCATATAAACCAACCAGGACTCTGCATTCATCATCTGAGGCCCTTCTTTGTGTGTCTCCTCCACGTGAGGGCCAGAAGGTGGTAACACGAGAACAGGAATGTAGAATTGTGGGATGCTCTCCCCAGGGAGGTTCGTCTGGCGCCTTCCTTATATATCTTAAGGACTTCCTGCCTGTTATGTATAAAGGTGCAGGAATTTCAAAGGACTATCACAGTGGAGGGTTGCTGAAGTAGGAAATTACAGAGTTATGTCTTAAGTTGTTTTGAAATTTTATTTGACACACACTGAGAAATTCTGGTGGTTTGAAATGTCGCCCAGAGTAGAATTAGTTCTTGACAGTAGCAGACAAGCAGAGCTCCACCAGTCTAGTAAATGCAGATAACTTCAGAAGCTATTTGTTGGGAGTATACCTGATAGAGAGTTGTTATAGTAAAGCAAAGCCATAAGGGTTATTCAGCTGGCTGGCTAAAATGAAGCTTATTGATCAGTTACGCTGCCCAGTAAATTTTTCTTTGAAGGTTGTTGAATGGTACAGTGTAATGGTTTTGTCTATTGTGGCGATCCAGCTATCATCCATTGAGCCCTTAATCGGACTCCCATTGTAATACGTACCAGTTAAATCAGATCTATGAATTGGATCTTTCCCCCCCTTTTTCTATACTAAAAAAATGCAGTGATGGCAGAATAATACACCTTTCTGAATTAACTAGCTTGTCTTAAATGCCTCCTCGTACTCTTAAAAATGTTGTTTTGCTTCTTATTACCAAGTGATAAACATCTTAATACAATAGCAGTTTATAAAGGACTTGCTGACACAACATCAAGGATAACCACATGAAACTGTCTGTATTGTAAAAGAGAAAAAAAATACCTTTAGAAGCTTTGAACAAAAATGGTGATTAAAATTATCCTTTATATAGCAGTAGGGAGAACAAAGTAGAAGGTTTTTCCATAATGTTCAGATATTCTTTCTTTGTATTGTAGACATTTGTTCCTTAGAGTATACTAATATCATCTAGAGCTGCAGTTGGAAAAAGCCCTCACACCGAACAATTTTGTTAATGGAATTTGTTATAATTATTTTGTGCTTCAGTTTCCCATCTCTCTCTGAGAACTGCCGCCTAGAGGCCTAATTAATGGAAATAGATGGCCTATGAGACTCTCATCTTGTTAAGGTTAGGCCAGTAAAAGCTCTGTGTGCCTGTTTTTGAAGCAAAAAAGGTGCCTGCTGCAATATTTTTCTCTTATTTCATTGAGTAATTTTTTGTACTGACTGTTCCCCTCAGGTTATGTTTGCATGCAGATACTAGAGTGGGGCCTCCTTGAAATAGTGGGTACATGCAAAATATTTCTAGAACATTCATTTGGTTTCTGCAAAGGAATGTAAAGCTTAATTTGAATTTAGTTGATGGGACCTTTGATCCAACAGGGATTATTGGTAGTAGTATTCAATTTATTACCTGCCCTTCACTAGCAGGTTCTAGGGCAGGTTACCACAATTTAAAAATCAGTATTTAAAAACAGCTAAAAATAATTGCAGTCACGGGAATAGCATAGTTCTTAAAAATGCACATGCTGGGAGTCAAAGGCCAGAATGAAGATTTATATCTTCCATCATTTGCTGAAAACTGTAGTAAAGGTGCCAGACACACCTGTGAGGAAGGAATTCCACAATTTAGAAGCTTTCATAGACAATTCCCTCTTCTGAGCCACCACGCACCCTGAACCTCTAAGAACAGCAGAGCTACCAAGAAGGCCTTCTCTGCCTTCTCTTAATACCTGGTGGGGTCAGTACAGAAAGAAGTGGTATTTCAAATATTTGGGGCCTAAGTTGTTTAGGGTCTTAAACACTAGTGTGTTTAATGTAACTGTATGTAAGGCTGTGTGAAACAATTGCAATGGTCACTTACTCACTCACATACCCAGAAAAAAGGAAGCCCTTTGCTTCTTGTTCATTATCCAGTTTTCTCTCCTCTTATCCCATGCCTGAGTGCTAAGTCTTCTTAGGAGCATTTGGTGAAGGACTCTGCAAGTATATATTGTATACCACATTGTCCTTCCATTTGTTGTTGTTGTTTAGTTGTTTAGTCGTGTCCGACTCTTCGTGACCCCATGGACCAGAGCATGCCAGGCACTTCTGTCTTCCACTGCCTCCCGCAGTTTGGTCAAACTCATGCTGGTAGCTTCGAGAACACTGTCCAACCATCTCGTCCTCTGTCGTCCCCTTCTTCTTGCGCCCTCCATCTTTCCCAACATCAGGGTCTTTTCCAGGGAGTCTTCTCTTCTCATGAGGTGGCCAAAGTATTGGACCCTCAGCTTCACAATCTGTCCTTCCAGTGAGCACTCAGGGCTGATTTCCTTAAGAATGGAGAGGTTTGATCTTCTTGCAGTCCATGGGACTCTCAAGAGTATCCTCCAGCACCATAATTCAAAAGCATCAATTCTTCGGCGATCAGCCTTCTTTATGGTCCAGCTCTCACTTCCATACATCACTACTGGGAAAACCATAGCTTTTACTATACGGACCTTTGTCAGCAAGGTGATGTTTCTGCTTTTTAAGATGCTGTCTAGGTTTGTCATTGCTTTTCTCCCAAGAAGCAGGCGTCTTTTAATTTCGTGCCTGCTGTCACTATCTGCAGTGATCATGGAGCCCAAGAAAGTAAAATCTCTCACTGCCTCCATTTCTTCCCCTTCTATTTGCCAGGAGGTGATGGGACCAGTGGCCATGGCTACGTTTTTTTGATGTTGAGCTTCAGACCATATTTTGCGCTCTCCTCTTTCACCCTCAATAAAAGGTTCTTTAACTCCTCCTCACTTTCTGCCATCAAGGTTATGTCATCTGCATATCTGAGGTTGTTGATATTTCTTCCGGCAATCTTAATTCCAGCCCAGCCTTTCGCATGATGAATTCTGCATCTAAGTTAAATAAGCAGGGAGACAATATACAGCCTTGTCATACTCCTTTCCCAATTTTGAACCAATCAGCTGTTCCATATCCAGTTCTAACTGTAGCTTCTTGTCCCACATAGAGATTTCTCAGGAGACAGATGAGGTGATCAGGCACTCCCATTTCTTTAAGAACTTGCCATAGTTTGCTGTGGTCGACACAGTCAAAGGCTTTTGCATAGTCAATGAAGCAGAAGTAGATGTCTTTCTGGAACTCTCTAGCTTTCTCCATAATCCAGCGCATATTTGCAATTTGGTCCTTCCATACATACATGTTAACACTCAAAAGAATATCAACATATTAGTAATACGGGATAATTTGTTCTTCTGTTTGCGAACCATTTAAAACGTGTCAAGCACATTTTAAAAGTACGTTTTACTTAAGCTAACTTCCAATCATGTAGTAAGTTACCTGGCTAAAATCTTCCCCTTTTAAAATTACAAGTAATTTCATCTCTCTTTTAAGAATGTATGAATATCATTTATTTTCTTTATTAAATCTGGGGGGAAAGCCTTCCCAATTGGCTAACAACACATTTTTTTAAAAAACAAAACATTAGATAACAAAATTCAGCAATGTCAAATAACTTTCCTACTGCTCTTTGTTAATATTTAAGAGCCAGGTAAAAATACTTCAAATAAAGCTCATCTAAAAGGCTTGGACAAATAAAAAGAACAAATGTCATATGGGTCTGGAAATTTATTGATATGGTTTTTTCACAAGTTCTTTTTCATCTTAGCTTGATATAATCCCCCCATTGCCTTCCCCAACAACAGTTATAATATGGGTTTTTCTCCAACCTCTGTCAAGATGAAGATAAACATTGAGTTTTTGTCCATTCACTCTATCCTCCTTTGTGCATTGTTATCCAGTGGTTCAAGTGGCTATTTGGTTGGTTTCTGGCTTTTGGTATAGAGTAGGCCTGCAATCTGTGCACATTTAACTTGTGCACATTCAGCTTACAATAGCTCCCCAGTGTGCTTTGGGCTAGGGCAAATCAGCGCTGTAAACCTAGCTTTTGAGACTTCTCGCAGTTCTTCTCCTTGTCTTACAGCACCACCGTCTGAATCTAAGTGTTAATATATATCTGTAAAAACTGTGGTCTTGCTTTCCTTTTTCTCACTTGGCTCTTTTTACTTCTGCGTGAAGGTGGATGAATCATTGGTTCCCATTAATCTGAAACTGGTTGTTTTGGCTTGCAGTGTGTGGGAATTGGGTAAGATGATTTTGCAGCAGCCCGTTATACATGGGTAGAATGTGCTTCACATTTTATTATTTAAAACACTGTTACACTGTCCTTCATTAAAAGGATTTGAGGGTGGCAATCATTGTACAATTAAACTATATCCTTAAAGTGATAACTAAATCAAAAGCACCACTGAGGCATTATAGATCTTTTAAAATGACTAATAATCACAGCTTAATATTGGAATCATAGAATTATAGAGTGGGAAAAGGACCACAAGGCTGATCTAGTTCACCTCCCTGCAGTGCTAAAGAATCCATGATGATTCATCCCCAAAAACCTGAGCTGCAGATCTCATAGCAGAACTTGAAATCAGAGGCAGCTAGTAACAGAAAAGGTCTGCAGTGATGAACAAGCTTAGGCTCTCTCTCTGGGACCAGAGAGAGGGAAGTTCACCAAACTGCATAAAGGATATAAGGGACTGAAACACATGGCTTGTTTGCAATGTGTTATTTTGTTCTTTGGTTACTTTGTAACCAGTATTGTCATTGTTGGGGGTGTGGTGGGAATTTTTTTATCCTACTGAAAATATTTTATTTTTTTTATTTTGTCCCAACCCTCAGATATAAGCTCATCAGTTGATAACTGTGGTGCAGATAGGCTTAAGGGTTTAAGTCAAAAGTTGAACCTTCATGATACCAGAATCATGACTATCCTTTACCAATACTCCCTTCCGGAGATGCAAGTAGGAAAAAGTATGAATAGTCCCCATTCTGCCTTTTAAGAGACCTGACTATTCAAAAAGCTGCCTGGTTGAAAAATTCTTAAATTTACAAACTTCCTTAGCCAAACACCATTGTATACAGTAAAAATTGTTAAATGAATTAGTGTGAGTACGCTTTAAATTTGTGTGATTATGCTTCATATTTTAAGGATTAACTATATAAGAATAATAATTCTCTGCTTGAGCCTTCTTGGGACAACAGTTGGTGACAATACAACACTATTTGAACAACCGAACTCTTGCACTAGTGAATTACATTTTTAATAAATCAAGAAGCAAACTACAACTATTTTTTTTTACACCCAACCAACAGTAAACATAATGTGCATACAGTAGCATCCATTTATAGCAAGTACTTTTGCTGTCTTGAGTAATATGGCAAAAAACTTGTTTGCAGCAGCTAAAGCCTAAAAGAATAGAATACCTGCTCCCCATTAGGATGAGTTATAGATACTTTCATTGAATTATGTTAAGTGGTAATCAAAAAACTTAATTTGAAATCATTGCTTGATTAAATTAGTTGCAATCCTTAGTTGTTGGCAATCACATTATTATTTTTATTTCAGAAGAGATTTATATATATATAAAAGTGCTGCAATATGTGTAGCTTGCACCTGTCTTTTAATATATTGTTGGAGAATTTTGACTCATCATTCAAAGGTTGCTAATTGTTTTGAGGTTCCATCCAGTTTAATGGTTTTAAACTACACTCCCAATATATGTGTAGCATGTGCTATAGGAACTTTGAAACAATATTCAGAATTCAGATATGCTTGTTACACTGGAGACAGTTTATCACACAACCCAACTGAGGAAATTAGTTTTAATCATTGTGCCTATTGGGTCTCTCTGGTGTAATTGTTCTAATCTAGCAGAAGATGCTTCTGAACAAATTTCCAAAATTATAGCCCATCTATTTTCAAGCCCAGATTCAGGAGATTTTTTTCTCTCTTTTCATTATGGGAATTTTGTTTCTATGAATAGGCCTGCATCTAGACTTAATATGAAATCTAGGTTTTATTGTCATTTCTGTGTGGTCATTTTTTCTACTATATTTTGGTATATTATTGAAGGGTATAAGAATAGAAAGGAGTCATCCTCAATCTCTTGGTAGATCAGTGATTCCCTGCAACCAATATAGAAGCAGACCTTTTTCAGCACTAAAATAAGGATATATATCTTAATTATGTTGCCAGTTCCTTTCCACATAAGCTTGCTGAGAGCATCATGCAGTGCCAAATGAACAGGGTATGAGTTTGTTTGTTTGTTTGTGTATTGCATGCATCATCAGGCTATCAGTCATGGCATCTTTTCCAGCCTAGTCACTAGAATAGTGCTGACTGAGACTTTGTGAGCTTTTGAGGAATCCATGATTCTGATCCCAAAAGTTGGAAAAGTTCAGGGAGAGGATTCAAGAATTGCTGGTTTTTCAGCTGTGATGATAGAGTGAGGCTGCATCCCTTCTCTTCCTCCCTCTGCTGCAGCCTGATGTAATGTCTGCTGCCAGATGACAGCTTCTCAGCAGAGCTGATGGTAGCCCTGCACTTCTGTCTTTTCACTCCTCTATCACAGTCTGATGTAATGGCTTCTGTGAGGTATATGGATCACCCTTCCATTGGGCACTAGCAAAATGACCTGCTGAAACGACCTCAAATGCTTACTGCATGAAATTACTGCAGCTAAAGTCAGGTTCATGATAAGAATGCAGAATCTAGAAATGTTGAGTTGTGAGCCACTTGGGAGTTGGAAACTCGCATGAAGTAAACAGGTGGTGCTCATCCACTGTTTGTTGTTGTTGCTTATTGTAGATTTTCGATAAATGGATTATAATACAGCAGAGGTGAGGGGAAGATGGGAAGGAAACAAGAAGACAAGCAAATTCAGGAACTAATACTTGTTAAAGTTATATGGCCATTGAAGGAGACAGTTTGAGAAGGGGAAGAGCCAAATGAGACTTCATCTAAGCAGGTCTTCAGCTCTACTGCAGCCAAATGGAATGACTGTTAATGGATTAGTTGGACATGCTTTTTGGGGAAACTATCTTTTTTTCTCCAAGGAAGTATAAGAAATGGTCTACATTGTCAGCATTCAAGGTGATGCTGAAGGTAATGAGATCCTTTGGCATCCAGTGATGTCATTTCATATTTCAAGAACTGGAAACTGGCCACTGCCAGCTGCAGTGGTATAATTGAACCCTTACTGGTACATTAAGGCAATGTTAAAAAGAAGTCAAGAATGCTATGGCCAAATGTGCCATGATGATTGACTAATGGATAGCAATGAATCTTCATCACGTGAACCAGCGGTGTCAACCTACCTTTGTATTTTTGTGTAGTAGGCCTCAAATTAAAAAAAATTAGACCCCTTAACCTTACTGGGGGACAAGTGCTCAACAACTTTGCTTTTAAGAGCCGTAATAAAACTGTACCATAATGGCTATGTTTGCTTATCTTTTTCAAAACTAATGAATTCAGGAGAAGGTTGGTTCCTTGGGCTGAAACTTTATATGCATGAGTGTGGCCTGAAGAGAACTTACTTGCTCTTAAACCCCCTTGATTATAGGTTATAGGGTTGTAATTGAAATCTAGTCAGATGTAAATGTAACAGTGCCACTGGCAATATAATGCAGACTGTGGCATCTTTTGAAGAACTTTTAAAGTCCTGTTCAAAGGCTTGCAAAATAAATTACTTTATAGTTTAAATAGAATATGTAATGACATCCCTTGAGTACCAGATTTCCTTCTTCATTTGTTATCTTCAGTTCCAAGATAAAGATTACCTCCCAATTAAGGCATTCCTTTTCTTCCACAAATATGTTCCAAACACGTAATTGTGCATTGCAGCCCGCAATAGTGTGTTTTGAAAATATGAGGGTTTGCCTTCTATAGCAGTGTGAATGTGAATTTATAATCTTGTTGCCATGTATTTAAGGTTAGAGGTTATGTGGCACCCTGATTTGGGTGGCCTGGCTGTGACCTTAAGTCAGAAGTTATTAGTTTTGCCTGTCAGAAAAGGCTTACGTGATGTTCAAGATGAATTTCTTATGGCCAAGAGTTCAAGACTCTATTGTATTGTCTTTTATTCTTGCCAACGTGTTCACCAATAGGAGCGCTGTCTTTTCCCTCCAAGAATGCAACATAATTTGTAATTACGCCCCATTCTGACATCATGCCACTAATATTGTGGTTTTTTTTTCTTTCCTCAGATACTGAACGTCTTTATACTATTGTGTTCCAAGAAATCTGCAACCGCTTTGGAAAAACCTATACCTGGGATGTAAAATCCTTAGCAATGGGTAAAAAGACACTGGAGGGATTAACGATCATGCGAGATGCCCTGGACCTTCCGATAACCATAGAAGAACTACTGCATGAAAGTAAAACGAAGCAAGAAAAAGTGTTCCCCACAGCTGCATTGATGCCAGGTTGTATTTCCTCTAATCAAATGTGTGTATATCCAATTAAATCTTGCAGTTTGAATTTGAATAGTTACATTCACAAAATGCTTTTCTCTGGTGCCTGGTTGTTTCCTCATCACCTTGGAAGATTGAACGTTTTTTTTTTATTTCTCAAAAAACCCACTGAGGTGTCTTCTAAGAATAAATATGATGCACTTTTCAGCAATGCCATCTGTCTCTTGCATAGGGGAGGGAGAGAACATGTGATATTGTTCTACTTGACAGCTCTGAATGCGTGTATGGTTAGTTGCCGTGTGTTTTTAAGCTGTTGATAGCTGTTTTCACAGGCCTCTCCACACCTTCTGTAGTGTCCCATGGATGCCCAAAAACAAAGTTCCACTACCCTCTACCTATTAAAGGGAATACTGTCTTTAGGATGTGTGTCTGTGTTCATTTTCCACATTGTCAGGCATGATACCCCGTCAAGTGATTTGGCATGTGCATTGGGAGGGGTGACTATTGTTGTACTGCTGGATCACTCTTACTCACAAAGGAATCTGGGGTGGAGGGTGGGAGGGACCTGCAAAATAGGAAACAGCGCAATAAAAGCATTCTAAAAACTTTTAACAACATGTTTTACATTCTCACAATTTATAATCTCAAAGTTACCAGGAACGGTGTCTCTTTCAGCCACCAAATGCCTGGGTGAAAAATAATGTTTTTAAATTTGCCCTGAATGTTAACATTGAGGGGTGCAGCTCACCACAAATGGGAAACCACCAATGAGAAAGTCCTTTTAAGGGTCAGTGCCAACCGGGCAGAATACAGCGGTAACACAACAAATGTTGGCTGGGTTTTTCGGAAGCAACAAGAGTGTCATTCATGCTTTCTTAAAAACATAGCACAAACTTGGGGGGGAAAGAACTTCAGAGAAGGAGAGTGTCTATTCTCTCTCTTTGTGCTGGGCATTGGAGAAGACAAGTGGTGTAAGTCCTCTTGCCCCTGGCTTCTGTCTCCTGCCATAATATGAGAGACCTGAGCTTTCCTTGCACAAGCTCTCTGCTTATGCCAGAAGACTTGGAAGAAGGAAGGCATCAGTAGTGAGTAAAAAGAATGCCACAGCTAGTATGCGATACTCAAGTTTTTACACCTTTGAATCCACACTGTGCATTAATTAGGGGTTGAATAGCTATATTAAGCAAATAAACTACTGCTCTTTCATTAAAAAATCAATTTATATATAAAATGGATGCAGATATATTAAGTGTATGTTAAGAAAGTTGATGGAATGGGAGCTGCTTCTGTTCTCCCTTTCTGCATGTTTTCCAGTTCATGAAAATGTCTGCATTTGTTTCACTCAGATGTTTCCCCATTCAGCTATGCACTCACATGCATAATCACATGGACAAAAATAGGCCATATAGCCTGTTTGTGGATTGACCCCTACATACAAATAATTAACTCTTGTCATATCCAAGAGCCACTCTTCATTACAGAAGAATTGGGAAATCAACAGTATAGAGCATTTATTCATCTTAATTCCCCATTTATGCAAAGTTTCTACAAGCCAGTGCTATGGCCATTCCTTGCCTTCACTTAAAGAGTCATGCATAATAAAGTAATGCTTTTTGAAAGGTGCAAAAAAGACAATATGCAATAATATCCCTGTATTTGACTTTTTAATGGGAGTTTGTGATGACAATGACGATAATAATAGCAGAAAATACAGAATTTCTGGAATGGTTATTTAAGGCCATTGCACATTCCAAATAGTTTTAAGCTTATTTTACTTTGGTGATGGGAAACCAATATGTAACTCAGCACCTACTAGTCTGCCTCTCTCCAAAATGATGGAAACCTATGTCCCCCCCTCACAGCTTGAACCTATAATTGTTCTATAAAGTGGTGTTTGGCAAACTACGGGATATAGCAGAGAGCTATACCACAATACTGCCATCATTTCCATGTTTTCTGTTGCTGCTGTTTATTGTGTTCTTCTTCCTAAGCTAGTTAAAAAGACAATTGCTGCTTACTGGATTTTCCACTGGGAATAATGCTTTAATTTATATTGCTTGTTGAAATGTGAGTAACTTTCCAAATGGATGTGTTAATGATTTTCCAAGAACTGCTTTGTTCTACTTTGTCACACATTAAAAAAATGGTGGCTCTCTGCTTTGAGCCTGCAGTTCTAGGGATTTGCATAGAATTGTTGTAGATGAAGACTTTTATTTTTTATTTTTTACTTTAAAAGAAACAGAAGAAATAGATAATTGATTGCGTTCCTGTTGAGAATCCATCTCTGGTACATCTGTTTCTATTTAAGACCAAAACATAACAGATTCTACAGTTTTTACATTTTCTGTTATACTGATGTCTAAATCCCTGGGAGCTATTGCACCACCAAGACACAGTTTTTAATCATCTGTCTTAAGCAGCAGAAAATGACTAAGTGCCTCTTACACGATATTCTCTAGATTGCTAATTTTAGCCTAGCAGCCCTATCTGATAGGAAATGCAGAGAGACAGAGACAGACAGAGAAAGTAAGTCTGATTGGTCAACAAGTAAGAACATGATGGAAGTTCAATGTCCCCATATTTTGTATAAAAAGGTAAAGGGACCCCTGACCATTAGGTCCAGTCGTGACTGACTCTGGGGTTGCGGCACTCATCTCGCTTTATTGGCCGAGGGAGCCGGCATACAGCTTCCGGGTCCTGTGGCTAGCATGACTAAGCCGCTTCTGGCGAACCAGAGCAGCGCATGGAAACGCCGTTTACCTTCCCGCGGGAGCGGTACCTTTTTATCTACTTGCACTTTGACATGCTTTTGAACTGCTAGGTTGGCAGGAGCAGGGACAGAGCAATGGGAGCTCACCCAGTCGCGGGGATTCGAACCGCCAACCTGATCAGCAAGTCCTAGGCTCTGTGGTTTAACTCACAGCGCCACCCGCGTCCCCATATTTTGTATAGGCATTCCTATATAGATATTGTTATTGAACTTATATCCTTCCCTTCCAAAGGAGCCCAGGGCAGCAAACACATCCATGTTTTTGTTTTTTAAAAACTTAATAAAACAGTTAACAGTTTTAAAATCCTTTCATACAGTGTTGCCAGGAAGAGCATTATTCAGCCACCAAATGCCTGAGTATTTGTCCTGAAATTGATAATGTTGGAGACATATGCACATCACTAGGGAGTGCATGCAGCCCCCACCGAAAAGACCCTGTCATGGGTCAGCACCAACTGCACAGCGCCTGGTACCACATTATCTTAACTTAATGTCTGGTCAAAAATTGTGCTAGAGACTAGCTTTTAATATGTTAAAGGGTTTGAATACCCTTTAAAGACTGCTAGAGACTTGCTTTAAATATGTTAAAGGATTTGAATACCCTTTGAGGACTGCTTGCTCAGCCCAGTTGAATCATAAGTAAAGCTAGTAAATTGTGTGTTTTTAAGTGTTGGAAACAAATTACTCCTCTCAATATTATCTCCACTACTGTTTCTCTAGCTGAAAAAATAGACCCTTTACCAAAGTCAGTGCAATGCTGAATATGCCTGTAAGCAAAGTTTCATAGTGATGTTTGCTGTAGCTGGCAGAATCTGAACATTAGAAAAATTAAGCATCAAATGTTAATGCTATAGTGGCAGGATTTGGGGTCATCTGGTGGACTGAAAATACATGACTTGTACACATCTTATGCTCCATGCAATTCAAAGGTGTAAATGTGAGATATAATAAAGGGAAAATATGTGTAAACGAGTATTGTTAACATAACATCAGCTTGTAGAAATTGTTTTAGATCTTTCAGAATATGGACTTTAAAGGTGTGCCAAATCTACTTTGTTTTTCACTGAAACTTGGAGATCCCCCAACCAGACCCTTGTGCAAACAATATCCCTTTAAAGAAGAGGCATTATTGTAGCTCTAGTACTCTAAGGAGATGGGGTACGGTCTGGGAAGAGTCCAAAGGGCCAATAGCAGGAGTCTGGGGTATTGCATTTGTGATCCTAAAATCTGAGATACCCACCCCTTCTAGTTATAGTGTGGGATGTGATGCTAGTTTCATAGCCGCTTCCACTGATGCTCCAAACTGATAAAGTATAGAGCAAGCTATTCTCTTAGCTCATGTTAATCAGAAATCAGCAGGGCCAGATTTAGGTTTGATGAGGCCCTAAGCTACTAAAGGTAATAGGGCCCTTTATATGTCCAGCTGTCCTTTGTCAACAGAAAATTGTCGCTGTTTTTTTTTTGTGTTGAATATATGCTATATGGTAATTTATGGACCACCTTATAGGTATCTAAATGCCATTTGCACATAACAAAATATGTATGTTATCAAAGTAATTGCTGAACTGAAATGCAATTAAGAAGAAGTATATTAATATTAAATTTGGGGGGGGCACCCAAAAGAGTGGGGCACTAAGCTATAGCTTGTCCAGCTTATACATAAATCTGGCACTGGACATCAGAATTGCTTTTGTAAAAACAAAACAAAACCAGCTTTCCTTCTTTAAAAAACCGACTGTGTCCGTCCCCACCCCCCTGCAGTGAAATTTAAATTTAATGGAAACATGTTGAAGTCTATTTTGAATCATTGACACATTATAAACGAAAGTTGGTCAAAACCAGGTTTTTTAAGAAAATGAAAGAGAAACCTGGAAGATCCATGTAAATAGATGAGGTCTGCAATATAATCAGTTTTGATTATTTGTGACTGCTAAGCAAACAAGGCAGCTATTGATTGTTGATCTCATGTTATGCCCAATAACTACAAGCCCTTTCTAGAAATCTCTTGGCATTTCAGAATTCAGCTGACCCGATTACCCAAATAGTGCAAAAAGTACATGGGGCCATATGATTAACGTTCTGCATTATGTTCCTAGGTAGTATACAGGATATATTTAGTTGCATACCAATATTCTAAAATTGCTACAGGAGCTAATTAGTATCCATACTTGGTTGAAAAATAATATTGTGGGAAACTTGACTGGAATCATTTATTTAAAAGGGCATTATTTAAATCAACCCACCCTGGCATTAATCAGTTATGTTTTATCCCCAACAGCTTCACAGATACCACAGTATTTGAGAATACCTTAAATGTTTAACACAGACCCGCTTGACAAGAAAAAAGGTGGAAGGGTTTAAATAAATTCTAAGTGATGTGCAGACTGCATCATTTTTCATGTATGTATCCTGAGGCTTTATGTAGTAATTCTTTTATCCTTTCACCTGGGTTTGTGAAGTCCCAAGTGGAAAGACAGGTAAACATTTGCTAAACTATTGCTGTTTTGAATAAAAGTGATAGTTTTTCTTTCAAAATAACGGTTGGCAAGGAAGTTTAATGACCTCTGTAAAGTGTCACTGCATTAATTATAGTCTGCAGAGAGGGTGAAATGCCTCCTAAACATTCCCCTCCTCCTTTTTAAACAAAAGGGACCTGGATTTTCTACTGTCAAGACATGCAATTGGATTTAAACTTATCTTGCTGTTTTGGAGGGCCCCAGAAAGCATACTGATATGCATTGCAACATTAAAAACAAGGACAGACCAGTTGCTAGAAAAAAGCTTATAATACTAGCATTTCAATAAATTTATATGTCATATTGTTGAGTAGAAGTGGTATATGAATGTGCTGGCTGGTTGACAGACATAATGTATGAAGCAGTGAGTGATTGTGCTAAAGTAGTGGTGAATGAAATTGCGTGAGTGGTTTGGCGAAAAGTTGGTTTGTTGGAATTTTACATTTTGTTGCTGTGTAAAGCTCTTCGACCTTATAGTGAAGCTGTGTTTAAGTATACGGTTATATTTCAGTTTTTATGTGAATAATTTGACACGGTTTTTATTGTATGTACTGTGTTTATATATGTATTTTATCAATTGCGAACTGCTTCAAGATTTTCAGGTATCAAGCTGTCTGTATATGGAAATAATACATAAATGAATACACATTTTTTGTGCATGCTTTGCAGTGTAATGCTGTGCATTCCATATCAAAAGAAAGCCCCATTGAATTGAGGAGCCCCATATGTATCCTTAATATCAGAGGATAAATGCAAATACATTGTGGAAAGCAAAATATGTAAATAAGAGAATCATTCTCACCAAAATAATTGATGCTACTTGAGTTTCTAGGAGACTAGAAAGAGCAGAACACCAGGGGGAAAATAAAGCCACAAGAAAAAGTTTAATTTGAGTTATTTTATGTATTTTTCAGAGCTGTCAAATGGAAAATGCTGAATTATTCCTTTCTGAAAGCTTCTATTGTCCCATGAGAAATACTTCAATTCTGTCAGGATTTTTTAAAAAAATACATCTGTGTTCAGAGTTCTAAATTTGGCATGTGACTAATTATTGTTTAAAGTTCTTGAGGTTTATATATTTTGATCCTTTCAGCTTTATTAACTACATCAGACCTACTAAATATGCATTACATCCCTTCCTTTTATTTGTTTTTTTTTTTTTTGGCCAGAAGTTCATGTATTACAACACAGTTCCTCTTAGTCTACAGATGTCTTCTCTGCATACTATCTTGATTTTATGTAGTATGATGCACTTTGTGGTTTCTATACACCTGCAGGGATGTGCAGTAGAAAACTTTCCTTTTTTACTTTCCTCTTTCATATTCAAAATTGTTTTTGCTATTTCTTTTTTTTCATAAAAAAATCCATCACCTTTTTAAAAAAGTTCAGATTCATTTCATTTGTACTGTGTATTTCTACTTGCTAAACAGAAGCTTAAACAACTTGTAGGGATGAAGGTTTCTTGTAGGGATGAAGGTTTCTGTTGCTTTAAAGGTCCTTGGGGGCATTTGCTCCACCAATTTTTGGGCTACAAACTCCCTCCCCCTGTGCAAGTTTATTGAGACAGACTCTCCATTGACTTAGACAGGGATTAACAGATGTATGACAAATGCAGCTCACCACCAAGGATGTTTTAGGGCAACAGGATTCTTTCGAGGGGGCGCCTTTTTCCACCACTAGCAGCCCTGGGGACTACAGAATTTTTTTTTAAAGCCTATGCAAGACTAGAGAGATGGAACTTCTATGGACAAGGACTAAAATAGATGGGTGATGGGTGGTGCAGCCAGTGAGGATGTAACGTCAGTGGCAGAAGATGCAGCCACATGTTCCCCCTCACACAGTTAAAATCCACACAAGGTTGTTGTCGTTTAGTTGTGTCTGACTCTTTGTGACCCCATGGACCAGAGCACACCAGGCACTCCTGTCTTCCACTGCCTCCCGCAGTTTGGTCAAACTCATGTTAGTAGCTTCGAGAACACTGTCCAACCATCTCGTCCTCTGTCATCCCCTTCTCCTTGTCCTCTCAATCTTTCCCAATATCAGGGTCTTTTCCAGGGAGTCTTCTCTTATTATGAGGTGGCCAAAGTACTGGAGCCTCAGCTTCATGATCTGTTCTTCCAGTGAGCACTCAGGGCTGATTTCCTTCAGAATGGATAGGTTTGATCTTCTTGCAGTCTGTGGGACTCTCAAGAGTTATACAAAGTTATATAGGAGGCAGCAACGAAAATCATCCCACACAAGGTACAAACACCCAAATAGCTCTATTATCAACCATTAGTCTTTTGATGAAGCAGGAAAGGGAACTAACTAAATCAAGTTCAGAAGGTGGGATAAACAACTCCAGTAAATCTAGCTCCTCTGATTTTGCTCGAACAAGTGTATTTTAACACTTTCATATATATTTTTTTCTGTTTCACAGGTGTTGAAAAACTAATCCGCCATCTACATCAACACAACATACCCATAGCTGTTGCCACCAGCTCATCTCGGGTGACATTTGAAATGAAAACAAGTCGACACAAAGACTTCTTTAATTTATTTCATCATATTGTGTTGGGAGATGACCCTGAAGTGAAGGCTGGCAAGCCAGAGCCTGATGTGTTTTTAGTCTGTGCAAAGAGATTTAACCCTCCTCCGCCTCCAGAAAAGGTAGGAATAATCACAGTAATAAAAGTGGCAGTGTATTATCCCAGGTCATGCTTTGATTTTCATTCTTTATATAATATAGTAAGTTCTATGTGAGATTTGATAGCAACTATAAAAAAAACCAAGTGGGAAAGTATTGGCAAAGGTTCTATTTCTTCATTGTGTATAATGGTTTGCAATGCAAATGTGTATCGATTTGTTGCTGTGTGCTACAAATGAACAGGAGTGTTTTAAGTGTGTCCAATATATTTATAAATCTGGGTGCTAACTGTTTGGACACCGAGTTTTCCATCTGCAACATTTGAGCTCCTGTGTATGAGTGCAAGCAACCTCTTCTAAATGTTCAGAATAGGACATTTTGTAACACGTTTCATGATGTTTTTGTTTTGAGTGCTGAACGTGACATTATTTCTATATGTCCTGTATCTGAAACAGAGTAAAGACATTTGCCTCCTGAGCCCAGCAGTAAAGAAGCAAAATGCAAAATTGGGTTTTCAACTGGGCAACAACTTCATTAGCTGTAACTTTTTAAAGTATTTGTGATGGATTAAATGATAGATACTAAATTTCTGTTCTACAGTGTAGGTTTCAGTTGGCTGAAGGCAATATGGTGCTCTCAACATGGTGGACTCAAAAATCTAATCAGCCCCTTACCAGCAGGGCCAGTAGTCAGGGATTTTTTTTTGGGGGGGGGGGGGTTAATACAGCAGTATCTAGAGGGCCCCAGGCTGGCTATCACTAATTCAAGACGTTGAACCAAGTCTCCTCACCCCTTTCTAGGCAAGTGTTGTCCCTGGTTTGGGGCTTCTTACTTACAGTTGGAACAAGGGAGCCCTATGCATGTCTACCCTGCCCCACAGTGCTTGAAACAGTATGAAGCTTAAGTCTAAAACTCATTTTACTTATTTATATAATCCCTTGAATAGATTGCATTAGACTAGGGTTTCCCCAAACTTGGATCTCCATTTGTTTTTGGACCACAAGTCCCACCATCCCTAGCTAGCAGAACCAGTGGTTAGGGATGATGAGAACAGCTGGAGACCCAAGTTTAGGAAACTCTGCATTAGACCAGAGAGCTGAACTGAACTTTTGAGTGCAAGTTGGCACTAAATAAAGGCATGTTCTCCATTCCAAACCTTTTTATTTATATGCCCCTGGATGCATGGTTTGCAAGCTGTGTATAATGGGGTAACTTGTGCTGCCCTAATGCAACTCCCGTAAGTTGTATCCATTAAAACTTCCTTACAAATACATTTCCCACTTTAAATTTTAAATCAAGTGCAAGGCTTGGTTTGTAATATGGAATGTTTTCCTCCAGTATTTTTCACTGCCTCAGTTTCACAAGAGCTTGTCACTATTGAGTACTAAGAATTAGCAGAAACTGGCAAATCGTGAACCTTGCAGGGCACTGCAAGGAAGAAGCAGTTGTCTAACCTGGTAGCAGAGCAGAAATCTGCATTTTCATATGCTCCTTCACTATTTTTACCTTATTCGTATTCAGCATAAAACTGTACAATTGGTTGTATTCATTCCCATTTTAAAGATAAGAATTGAGGCACTTGGGCTTAAACCACATGAATATCAGAGTTCTGGATACTCTACTCCAGCCCAAAGCAACCTGGGGTATGCTGTGTATGAGCTGAAGAAAATGGCTTTTGAAACATTTTGTGTCCTTTTTCAACTTAAAATTTCCCACCTCAAGCGGTTTTTTCCTCCTATAGGGAATTGATATGAAAGCCCCATGTCTTTTCCCCTTGGAGGAAAAAACCCTACCAGTTTTGAGCTGTCAGTGCAAAGTTTCTCTCCCCAGTTTGAGACTATTTCCCTTTTCCAATGCAACGCCTCATTCCACAACTAAATGCCCAACAGAAGAGTTATTCAAAGCTTTGTAGGTTATCTTTGTACCTGGCATTGACTTGTGTTTTAAAGCTTGCATTCATCATCATTGTTACTACTCACGACTCATTCCCATAGCCCAGCAGCTCGCTTACCCAGCTTGGGAAGACAACGTGAGGCCATCAAATGTTGCCAAGGGCCACCAAAAAAGGTCTCAAGGGCCATGTGTTGGACCACCCTGATCTAAACTGACTCTGGAGGCATTTGCAATTTATTTCGATTATAAGACTTTCAGCTACAAAATTCCTTACCTCCAGCTGGCCTGCTTTTTATTTATTTGAGTGGTGGGATGAGATATTGCCTGTATTGAAAGCAATTAAACCATTGGCCTAGGTTCTGTTATATATCCACAACACGTCAGCCATTGTTATAGCAAAAATATGGTCAACATTGCCATTCTCTTAGGTACTAGTGGTGATGTAAGGAAAGAGTTACAATTTGCTTATATTCTTTGGGGTGCCCCTGTCAAGGGGGCAGAATGTGCTAGCGCTCATCTTGATAATATATCAAGCAGCTGGTAAGGGACTTCATGAAATATGAGGCAGAATACTAAATTACATTTTGTAACCCTCTTCCCCCTCTATGTGATGTGGGTGTGAAAGCATGCGTTGTTTGGTAAAAAAACATTATATTCCGATTAGCAGGTCGCTGGAGATATACTACTAATTGTTTTAGGGAGCTCATTACATGTATTATCGCATATTATCCATAGGAAGCTGTGGAGGGAGGGTGGGGAAAGCAAAAAAAGAGAAAAAAGAACTTTGTTTCATGATAAACTACTCACTGAGTTGTGTTTTTCCTCTTTCCAAGGCCCTTAGCACTTCTGGCATTGCCAACAGAACAATCATTGAATAGTTAGGTTTAATTTACAGGAATTCTCTCATAAAATGTTTTAAGAGGTGCTCTGGGTTGTGGCAAGCAATGAATTAATCCTCTTCTTAAAAAGATTCAGTGTATTGATCTTACCTCTATAGTTGGAGATGCTTTTTTAATTGCCCCAGTGCTTGTCATAACTGCGCATCTCCACAGGTTTAGAACAAAGGCCGACTAAAACAAGGAATTGCTCTGTAAGCGTTATTTTTATTGTTCTCTTAATTTATTATTCCAGAGGGGTCTGCAGAAAACTCAGAAAGGCCAAATGCATTTTGTTTTGTTGCCGTAGCCTTTATTTTAAGACCTTTTTTTTAAAAAAACAACAACACAATTTCATATTGCAAAAATTTGCTTTTAAAAGTATCCTGATATTTGGGTTTCCATGTTTCTCTCTTACTTGTCTGCAGTTTATGAGGTGCCAGGGCTATATTTATTATTATTGTTCTATATTACTGTCTCTCAGTTGGCAACAAAGCCGCATACACGGTATAGTTTATTAACACTAACAAACTATTTATTGCGTAAAGAGGGCAAAGTATCTTATCTTATATTAGTTCAGTAGACAGCAGCCATGAATATAGTGCAATTATAAGCTGATTGTAAATTTCTAATTTATAAAGTACTGTTTGACGGCCAAATGCGTCCTAGGCTTCAGTTTTATGAAACCTGGGAAATTCTCTTTACTATGTACTGTATATATGGGAAAAGGCAGAAACTTTTCATAACGGGATTTGAATAATAATAACAATAATTTGAATAGTTGTAATAATAATCACTGAAGAGCCCAGAGATTTTCCTTGTTCCCATTTGTATAATAATATCTGATCCATCAAACCCTTCACCTTAATACTATTACCTGTGAAGCAGATTCAAGCAGAAAGGCCATAATAAATGTGTTTTGGGTGGCTGGTCCCCAGTTATGGAACCTTCTCCTATTCTGGGGCCACCAAAATCCAAGATAGAGAAACCTGCTTGTTTGGCGAGGGTTAAAACAGGGAATAAATATCATGGATTTTAAAGTATATTAAACTTTATTTAGTTTTGCTGACAGTGTAGAGACGTTGGTTTTCCCACCCGAACAATTCTTTTGTGTTAGATAGTTCTAAATATAAAAAAATAAATAACAGCACAATTTTAACCATGTCTCCCCTTTACCTTTATGCAGACCTAAATCCTATTGAATTCAATGGGGTTTAATCCAAGTAACTAGGATTAGGATTGGAGCCCCCTTCACTAAGCCTAAACCCTACTTTATTCTGCTTGCATTGTTATCCATTATTCAGTTTTTGTGTTTGTATATAGATGTATACATAAATATCTGGGTCTGTATAGTTGTATATGCAAAATATTTGTACAAATCCGGAATCAAGAACTGAAGCAGGGCCACTTAGGAAAGATTTGGGGCTTATCTGAGCTGAAGTGGGATCTTGAGACAAAGTGCTGCAGAGATGTGTATGTTTTAAAAATGCTGTGTATCTTGAGTCTGAAAAACCGAAACATTTTTTTCAATCTTACTTTATAAGGAAAACACAAGAGTGAGGGGAGGGAATGCTTTTTAGTGACCTAGCATCTAATTGAAGGGACCATATCTTGAACTTTCGCACCATAGAACTTTGGGGAAGGGATGTTAAGGTATCAACTTCATCTTGTCTGTTCTGTGCTTTTTTCTTTTTTCTAGTTCTGCTGCTTGTTTGGCAAATGCTAGATCATGCTTCCCCAACCTCGGTCCTCCAGATGTTTTGAGACTACAATTCCCATCATCCCTGACCACTGCTCCTGGTAGCTAGGGATCATGGGAGTTGTAGGCCAAAAACTTCTGGAGGGCAGAGGTTGAGGAAGCCTGTGCTAGATAATCAAGTCTCCTGCCTCTGTATCACATGTCTCTATATCCCCTTGAGTCATATTAGCTTTGGGCTTCTCCTCAACTGGCACCAAGAGTCACAACTAAGTCTAGTCCTTGCTCCCATTCTTCTGAAAATTTACAGATTACACTGGTCAACAACAAATTTGTTGTCTGTGTTTTTTCAGTTGATTTAGGACGAATCTGATGCGCTGAATCCAAAAATCACATTGGTTTTGCTCAATCAGGTCAAGTTTTTGAACTATGGCCACGTTATTTTTTTACGTTTTTGTTCACATGTACGCTTGTGTGGAGCATTTTAGAAGAAGTTGGGGGGGGGTAAAATGCCATGTCGAATAATTGTTTTGATTGGAAATGATTATTTTAATGACAAGAAGTATTCAGGTCTGATAGTTCTGGGTGATTATGTCAAAAAGGGATCAGTTTGAAGTCATAAAACCTCGAAATCTTCCATAAATTGGTGCAGCTGGGATCAACAGAAAGAACCGGAGCAGCCTCAAGTATCCTGATCTTCAATCAGCATGTTGTCCTGTAGCTCATTGTGATGAAATTCCAGTGCCTATCTTCGGAGAACTTCCTGACATTAGTGACGAAGATGCCTCCAGTGTTGAAGGACATGAAGAAGAAGAAGTGGTTCTTGAAGATGATGCTCCACATCCATTTTCCCAAAAGGAGTTGAATGATCTAGTTCACGACCTCAGCTTGTCAAAGGACTCTGCCGAACTGTTGGGATCCAGATTGAAGGAAAAAAACCTCCTCTCTGACAGTGCTCGTATCAGCTTCTTCCGCAACAGGCATCAAGAGTACCTCTGTTTTTTCTCGGAAGAGAAGGACTTGGTGTACTGTGCAGATATTGCGCAGCTTCTGCTCAAGCTTGGAGTGCCACAGTATGAACCCAAAGATTGGAGACTGTTCATTGACAGCAGCAAGCGATCACTGAAATGTGTTGTGCTACACAACGGCAACCAGTTTGCCTCTATACCCCTGGCTCACTCGAGTACACTGAAGGAGAACTTTGAAGCGGTGAAGTATGTGCTGGAGAAAATTGGTGCCTTGCAAAGAAAGGAACGTCATCAATGACCCTCTGGTGGACAGAGACAGAATACTCTTCCCACCGCTGCACATCAAGCTCGGCTTAATCAAGCAGTTCACCAAGGCTCTGGACAAGGATGGTGACTGTTTCACTTACTTGTGCCAGGCTTTTCCAGGATTGACCATGGAGAAGTTGAAAGCTGGCATCTTTGACGGTCCTCAGATCCGTCAGCTCATCAGAGATCCAGAGTTCGGAAACTCAATGAACGAAGTGGAACTGGAAGCGTGGAAGGCATTTGTTCTGGTAGTGAAGAACTTTCTTGGCAACAATAAGGTCAGAAACTACGCAGAACTTGTCAACAACATGCTGACTGCTTTCAGAAACCTGGGCTGCAACATGAGCGTCAAGATGCACTACCTATTTTCACATATGGACCGGTTTCCTGAGAAATGAGTGACGAGCAGGGGGAGAGATTCCATCAGGACATGAAAGAGATGGAGACCAGGTATCAGGGTCACTGGGACGCAGTCATGATGGCTGACTACTGTTGGACTCTGAAGAGAGACCTCCCTGCCGCTGAGCATTCCAGGAGTTCCAAGAAACAGAAGTTCAAGCCCTAAAGTTTGAAAAATGGTGAAGCAACATGCAATTTACGTGTACTTACCTTTATCAATGCCCACCATTCAGTTTACAGTAAACCTGACCTGATGGAGAGAAACGGATGCCATTTCCTGATTCAGCAGTGCAAAAGTAGAAATCTAGACAACATTCAAAAAGTAAAAGATTGTTGCCCAGTGTTATTTGCCTCTGCAGCTGTTGAGCAGGGGGTTGATTCTGTGCAGGGAGGCACCCCTGATCTTGGTTGGGAGGGATGGAGGATATACAAGGAACAGGATCCAGGGTGGGGTTGGTTCCCAGGTCAACCCAGGGCAGGTTAACCCACACCCACCCACCCCATTCTGTTGGAGCCATGAGACAGATTGTTGCAGCAGGGAGCTGTGCACAGCCTATTAAATTCTGTTTCGCTCTGACTTTGGTGACTTGAAGGGTTAATTTTCTGACTTTTCCTGTTGAAGTCTGTTGTTGATTTTGTGCATAATTGAACATAACTTTGTGGCCATGATTGATTTGATTGATTTGATACTTTAGCTCCTTTTGGAGGAGCTAAATGCCTCAACGAATATTTGCAAGACTTCTATTTGCAAATAGAAAGCCTCTACCAATTCCTAGCCCTGGCCTGTTGATTCCCTGAATTGCCATGTCATGCTGTGCTTTGGAGCTAACAGAAGTGCAGCTGCTACCTGCCCCAAAGCCCAGCAGAATACGAAAAACACCCCTCTAAGTATCACAGAGCATGAAAGACCTCTCTCAATCAGCAAGTATATGCATGCCAGGGTGGTTCCCTCGCTTTTAGAGCAAAGAGGCTACCAAACCAGCAACGGTTTGTGGGAGGCCGCCGAGAGAAGCGGGCAGGAGTCTCTTCCAGCCCTATGTGGATATTCTGCAACCCACCCATTGAATTCCCCCACCGGCCAGATGAGTCAGCGCTTCGCAGATAAGGAATAATAAACGACGCCATCAATCTTGACCGCCGGAGCAGGAAGACTAGAAGGCAAGCGTTGGTTAAAATTACTCCTGGGCACTGGATCACCTCTGCGGTAGCTGTAGCCTGGAGACAGGGCCTGAGCGGAGTTTTAATACTCGGGGAAGGGAAAGAGCCAAGCCGAAGTTTTGGAGCCAGGTCAGGGGAGGACCAGAGGAGATCATAGGCCTGGGCGGGCAGTTGAACCCGACGGGCTTGAGGACCCAGCCTCCCCCTTGAGACGTCTTCTCCAGCTGCACTTCGTCATCCTAACAGCGAGAGTGGAAAGCTGTGAGGCTGTGAGGCTTCGGGTTGCTGGAATTACACTCTGAGAGGTGAAGAAGTCTTTTTGGCAGAGAGGGGTGAAGAGAGAGGAGACGGAAGTTTAAATTAAACAAAACAAAGCCTGGAAATTCACAAAGCACTCTTCAACGAACTGCGGAGAAATCCCTGTAGTTAAATACTCAGCTGTACAGCTAAATCATTGACTGTGGTAGGAAGTCCCCTTCTTCTTTCCTGTATTACTCACATTATTTAGCTCATATCTACTGTGGCTATGGGCAAGAGGAAACGCCTCAGAGAAGCAGAGGAATTACTGCTTCTCCCTAGCCCCAAGCTACAAGCTAAAGGAAGAAGAGATCAGCCAAATTTTCAAGCAGCAGTTACCACATACAATAGATTTCTTCCACTAAGTGACTTGGATGTAGCTAATAACATTCCCAAGTCCCAAAATACCACCTTACACAATTGTAACTTAACGAGCACTCCCAACAAGGGTGGGCCCGATGTGGATGGGGAAAAGATCCAGGATAAGGAGAACCAGCTGGGAAATGAGTCCTCCCATTTACAACTAGTCATTAGGACACTGGACTGCATATTTAAAAAGATAGACTTTCTGACGTGCTCAATTTCCAAGCTAACGGAAAAAGTGATGGATATGGACGCCAAAATTGCCCTCAAAAATAACTACCAGAGGGGACCTCCAGTGATAGCCCCACCAAACTCTGGGGCAAAGGGGATGAGAAAATACAAACTAAACGATCTCATGTGTAAGCAAAATCTAACATTGCAACCTAAGAAGGTGTGCCTAACGATAAGGTCTGAGATTTGGGACTGGTCAAGCTTGGAAGGAGCTAAAATTGCCCTAAGTAAAATCTTGAGAATAAGCATAGTTCATATTGATCTTCATGCCTTACTCCCGCTAACTCAATCAAATGGCCCTTACAAAGTTATTTTAGCCTTCCGTTCGCTGAGACTACCCTTATTAATAATAAGACAAAAATGGAAATTCATAAAAACAAAAATCATACCCACAAGGGTTTTTGCGGACAGCATAGTAAAACCACTACTTGTGGAAAAAGAGAGAGAGACATTAGATCCAGGAACAAGCTCTACAAAATCGCCAGACAAAGAGATGTTGCTTTCCCCACAGAGAACGGAGGAGATTGCCTGCAGTCCACATCCAGGAACGAACTTGGGTGATTCCAGAATATCTAATGATGAAAGCGCCCTTATGAATTCATTTGACGAACTACAGTCACAAGAAAAAGAAAAAATAATAAATAAATTAGATAAACTAAGAGAGAAGATGTCTCAGGCCAAAAGCAAAATAGGAAACAAAGAAATTCAAACCAACAGTGCCATTGGAGGCTCAGTGGACCTTCTCAAATTTAGCCCACAGCCCCAAAATAGGCCCATAAAATCCAAGGCAACGATACAGACAATCGTCTCGCCACCCCTATTAGTCAATCTGGAACCAGCTCTTCCGGCACCAGCCGGAATGGTCACACCTACTAAAGAACAGCAAAATGTAAACAAAATTTCGACACACTCCTCAATGCCTGACCTGGAGTCATCATTATCGGGTGGAGAATCTCTAGTTGACGATTTAGAAGCTCAAACCGCTATCGATATGGACTGGACAGAAGACCCCTTGGGCCATATAAATAAGATGACATACCCACGGAAGGGAAATCTAAGAATAGTTAAAACTTGTACCGACTTAATCTCTGCTCCCCTAGGTGATAAGCTCTCTGATAAAACAAGGGATTTCAGAGAGGAGACTAGACCAAATCAGGACACTACCCCTATAGGACCGGCTGAGCAGAGCATAATTACAAATAGCTCAAGAGGTACATCTGCGCCAAAAGGAGAGAAGTCATCTACTATTAGTCAAAGGAAAATTACTGACTTCTTTAAATCTGACAACCCACCAAGGCCAGCGTTCCCCCCTTCCCTATTGTGACTACCCAAACCTCAGTCAAATCCTCCCCCGTTCTCCCTTTTAAGCTGGAATATAGCAGGTTGGAAGGGGAAAAAATCTGACCCGGACTTTGTAAAACTAATAAACTCACACCAAGTAATTCTCTTGCAGGAAACATGGGAAGAGGGGAGAGTAGACATTAATGGTTTTGATGTTACATCATTACCGGCATGCCCGTCTACTAAAGGAGGCCGGCCCAGAGGAGGATTAGTTATAGCAATTTCCTTGAAAATACAGGCAAAACTCACGCTTGTAAATGCTTCCACCTTTGCAATTACAGCCCTGATTACGGGGGAAAACTTTGAACTTGTTATAACAAATGTTTATCTTCCTCCTGGAGGCAATATTGCAGACTTACACAATAAATGGGGAACCTTGGAGGAACATCTCACTTTTTGCCACTCCAAATACCCCAATATACCCAATGTTATAGCAGGGGACTTCAACGCTCGCATTGCAACAAACTGGGAGTCTTTAATCAAAGCCAAATGGTGGATAACCCCAGAATTCATTAATGACCTCTCCCTCCATAATCAAAGACTTTCCAAAGACAAAAGGGTAAATGAAGCGGGAACCCTTCTTTACCAATTGGTACTACGTCTAAACTTAGTGATTCTAAACGGGAACTGCCTGCCTGACGTACCGGGCGAGTTTACACACATAAGCTCCTCTGCAAACAGTGTCCTGGATTATATATTAGTATCTCATGACATATTCCCCAGAGTTTCCCATTTCAAAGTTGAAAATATTCATCTGAGCGACCACCTACCGTTGGTCGCCACAATGACTATAGACTGGACCCCAGATGGAAACAGACACCCAACACATCTGATTATGAACTCAGTATTGCAAATCAAAAGTGTAAAGTGGTCCGAATTACAGGCCCAAAATACTCAGCATATTTCCAACAAGGACTAAAACAAGCATATTCAGGCTTAACCGAGGATTATTATGATTATGACCAAACTTTAAGACTATTCTCGAATCTGTCGGAAGATCTAACGTCTTTTTTCTCTGTCCCGACGCATAAAATAAATCGAACACAAAGGAAGATAGGTGCATTGTGGTTCAATAGTGCTTGTAAACAGGCTAGACAACTTCTCGGTAACATCTACAAAGAGTATAAAGCCTCCGGGGCAACGGTCTTGCCAAAAGAATATTTCCAAGCAAAATCGGCCTACAAGCAAATTCAAAAGGGAGCCAGACAGGAATGGCAAGTGAATCAATGGCGAGCAATCATAGAAGCCTCATCATCACGGAACTCCAGACAATTTTGGCTCCTGGTAAATAAAAGAACTAAAAGATACCCTTTGACTATTATTCCTGCCCCGGTTTGGGAATCTTACTTAAAAAATTACTTTGCCACAACTGACTGTATTGCTAACACAAGAGATGAATTTCAACATCAGCTTCCCCTCTGGCCCCCCACCGATCCAGAAGACATCCATGACCTGATCGTTAAACTCAAAACAGGGAAAGCGCCTGGGCCAGACCTGATCCCGGCAGAAGCAATAAAATACCACGCGGACTGGTGGGCCAAAGTTCTGGCGACCATCTTCGATGCCGTTAACAACTCTGGAATGATCCCGGAAGTATGGAAGGACGCTGTTATCGTTCCAATCCACAAAAAGGGCTCACCAGATGACCCGGGGAATTACAGAAACATCAGTCTGCTCTCAATAGTGGGGAAACTGTATGCCCGCTTCCTGTTGAACAGACTTAACCAATGGGCCGAAGAGAAAAAATTAATTGGGCCCGAACAAGCTGGATTCCGCCCAAAACAGTCAACAATTAATCACATTCTAACTTTACAGCATCTTGCCTGGAAATACTCCACCCCAAAGGGTGGCCAACTCTGTGTAGCATTCATTGACCTAAAGGCAGCATTCGATAGTATCCCCAGGAGCATCCTCTGGGAAAAACTCATCCGCTGGGGCATTGACAGAAGGCTTCTCTGGCTAATAATCAAACTCCATGAGAACTCAGCGGCCAGAGTGAGATTCACCCCGGAGGGTGATCTCACGAATTCAATTCCCATTAACAGAGGTGTCCGACAGGGTTGTATATTGGCTCCACTCCTGTTCAATTTGTTCATAAGTGACATGAGGACTCCCCTAATAGAGGCCCAAGAAAGGATTCATGCACCCCGCCTAGCACTTTATCGCTGCCCCTTGTTACTATATGCGGATGACGCAGTCATTCTTTCTTTTTCTAGAGTAGGTCTCAGGAGGGCCCTAAAAATTTTTGGATCATACTGTAGCGCAAACTCCCTTACAATTAATTATGGAAAATCTAAGATCCTGATTTTCTCAAAGAGCCGGAAACTCCATAATTGGAGAATTGATGGGAGAGTCATCGAACAAGTCTATAGATTCCAATATTTGGGAGTTTGGTTACAACATAACCTCAGATGGAAGGCCCATGTAGCCTATGTTACAAATAGAGCCAAAGCTATCTCCTTGGCGATCTTGCGATTCTTCTTCACCGATGGGGCCCTTCATATCCCATCGGCGCTGAAAGTCTTCAAGGCCAAGGTGATCCCGACAATAGCTTATGCCATCTCAATCTGGGGGACCCTTGCCAACCTATCTCACCTGGAGGTCATTCAAAATCAGTTCTTAAGAGGGATATTGAAACTACCCAACTGTGTAAGTAATACAGCGTTACGCATGGAACTTAATATTGTATCCCTGGAAAATGCTCTGTGGAAGCACATACTCTGTCACTGGTTATCTCTATGGCACAATCTCCCAAACTTGTACTTGATACAATGTATGTGGAGAGATGATTTCCAGAGCCCATGGGTAAAAAATTTACAGCTGAAAATTACGGCAATGGGAATCTCCCCATCCAAATTATTAGAGCAGGACATAGTCCCAGCTAAAAGAACAGTAACCTGTAAGCTAGAGGAGATGGACTTGCAGCAGAAAATGATCTTGGGCAATGGTACCTGCTCACCTCTAAATCTTGGTTTATTACCCCTCTTAAGGCTCCCAAACTATTTGAATTCCTTAACTTCCTCAGCTCATAGATATGCCTTTGTAAAGGCAAGATTCAACACCTTCCCATCGAACGTGCTGAGAAATAGATTCTCCAATGGACAGATATCGCTCTTATGTGATTGTAACAGTGGGGCACCGGAATCGTTGCATCACATAATTTTTGACTGTGCTTTTCACCTACCGGCCAGGAGCAAGTTTCTTGCTCAATATCTTAAGGGAATTGCCGATGACACAATTGAAGCCAAACTGAGATATCTACTAATTGATGATGACCCCCTAAAATCACTCATGGTTGCCAGATTCCTGATCAGCGTCCTATCCCTAAAGAAGAGAAACGGTCTCCTGTGTGATTCGGACAACCCCTTTAAACCATGACCTATGTTTTAGGTGATATCACCATTGTTTTAAATCATGATCTATGTTTTGGGCGATATCACCATTGATACCCCTGATTAATTTATGAGTAGAGGGTGATGTATAGGTTACAAATTTATTGCAATGTATGGTGGTGGTTCCTGTTTTGTATGATGGTGGTTTTTGTTTTTGTTTTGCTTTGGTTACTGTTTGTCTTTTGTAAGCTTTGGCGATTTTAAATTTGGAGTTTTAAGTATAATATGTTGGTATGGGAAACTGTCGTGTAACGGGCCAATGGCCGTAATAAAGATCAATCCAATGCATGCCAGGGAATGTGGGGGCTGGGTGGGTGGCAACCAAAAAATGTTGATTATTGAAACAAGCAAAAATATGTGGATTTTAGTTATGTTGGGTCATATTTGTGTTGCGTATTTTAGATAATTTTTTCTAAAATTCTATCAAGCTGTTCCTTTCCTAGCAGAGTTGTTAAGATACACACAAGGAAAAAGAGAGACATGAAATGGTTTAAACCACCTCTTTCTAAACAATAAATGTTTTTGAGCAAGGAAAGTGTTGTTTCTCAAAACAGTTTTTAAAAGATCTAAAGTTCCTCTTTCACCCAGTTGTTAAAAACAGAAGCAATCGCTATGACTGATCCTTCGATTCACCATGCGAGACTAGTATGTGATTTTTTGGCTTTGCGTAAAGCGATTACTGGGAAAGCACTGCAGGCTCAATGTCACTCCAAGGATGAAGAAATTCATCTATGAAAGTTTTATATTCTAATAAAAAGGATTTTGGTGTCGGTACAGAACAAAACCTTGGCATATAATAATAATAGCTTTAGGAGCAGAGCAGGTGTTGGAAGGACAAGGGATACCTGTACTTCGGTATTCAAAATACTGTGTATGATGTTCTTTAATTGCTGCATGATGACCTAGGGATGGCCTGTGGGTACCTATTTCAATATAACACTTTAGCCTCAATCCTCTGCATGCTTACATAGAAGCAAGAACTTGGGTTGCTTCTGTGATGTAAGAATTGTTATCAGTTGCCTTTTCCCCATACTCTGAAAGTTATATGACACAGATTCCCTGGTTCTATTGATTTCTCTTCCAAGTAGGTATGTTTAGGATTACGTTGTTAATATGCCCTGAAAGCAGGCCTCTAAAATCAGAGTGGATGCTGTATTAGAAATTCTGAAAAATATAATTCCATTTATTTTAATATGTACCTTGTGGATTGCATTGCTTTTGTGTTTGCCATCCCCCTCAGAACTTTCCTATTATAGAAATTGCTTGTTTCACGAAGAGAAACCTGAGTTTAGCCCCCTTAAAAGACAAGACTGGATGTACTGTTTATAGAGCAATAAATGTGCTAAAATGAACTGCAATTGTGTATGTTCTAAAATTGCTTTTTGTTTTGACAGGTTAATAAATCTCAATTGAAAGTCTGAATGACTAGAGATATTAAAAGCTTGCATAGCCTGACAAAACAACAATGTTTGCTGCTCTTTTTGTGTTTCTTAATAAATACACCACACGATAAGGTTTCCATTACTATTTGCAGGGCTTCCGCCTAATTTGCAGTTTTGGTACAGAACACCAGATGACATTAATTGGCAAACTCTCTTAAAAATACTGCTGTTCTTGAACACCCAGATCACACATACTCAGTACAGATGTTCAAATGCTGACCTTCTGTTGACATTATAAGGTCTTTCCAGGATCAGTTGTGTTGTGAACTGTAAAAAAAATTAACTCTACCAACCTTTCAGAATTTGACATTACCTGTTCCAAAGGATTTGTTTTTGTCACTGTGTATGCATCTGTAGGAATGGAATTGTAACACATTTTGAGTGGAATAGAAGAATAGATCAGGAGTTTTTATTATTATTAAGGGGGAGGTTGCACCGGTGTTATAAAGTTTGCTTCCATTTATGCTTTGCAAGAAGTTGCTTTGTTTGGGGTTGTTGTTTTTTTTTAGCTACAAACACTTCATTTCCACCAGAAATAGAGCAGCTTGAGAAGGTTAGTGAAATAAGAAATGCTATAAGTAAGTGGTTTATAGGGTTGTACTGGTGATGATTGCATGCTTAAATTGATTAGATTAATCCAAAGCTTTTTTAAAAAATTAAATAGTGGCGGTGACTAATTGAGAAAAAAAGTACTGTTCACACAGTACTGCATGATTGCTACTAACCTAATATAGCTTTAAAGGAAATTAACAGTGCAATTCTGTACATATCTACTCACAGTTCAATAGACTTGCTCTCAGGTGAGTGTGCATAGGATTTCACCCTTAGCCCAAGGTGTTAAACCAGTATAAGTTTTGCCCATGATTTAGGCACCTCGTATTAAAAAGTGTGATCTAATCACTTGCTTTAACAAGGCCAGTTTCTGTTGCTGCTATCATTTAGAGCATGAGTATACAATCGGTTCCCCCCAGGGGAAATCTTTCTTTGAGATGACATTGCACTGCAGAATATCTGGGGCTGGGAAATGAAACAGATTTATATGTTGGAGACAGAAGTACAGGAAATGCAAAGTTGGTGTTCAGTAAATGTTTCTCCTGTGGTTTTATATTTCCTTGCATAGTGGTACATTTATAAGAATGTGTAATTACAGGACAATGCTGCCTTGTGGTCACCTTGCTCTTAGTCATTTTTGTATCAATTCTGGCCATAGAAGAAATCCTAGACAACTGATGTTGTCCCTGTGGTCAAAGCTCATGTATCGTTACTATGTAGAATCTTGCTGAATTACTTTGTAGGTAAACTGCACAGTGGTACTAGGTTGTGTCATTCTTGTGGGGAACTGTAGCTTTGGTGGTGGGAAACATCTGCTGGGTGTCCTAATTTAGCAAAGAAAAATCCCCTGGACACCCCTAGAAGCCAGAATTTCAGGCACCCTGTTAAATACTGTTGGGTGTTCTCTTGCAAAGCATAATTTAAACCTTATACAAACCGATTGCTGGAAACCCCAGGAAGGGAAAGTACTGTTAGTTCATATCCCTTGCTTGTAGGCGTCCCATAGACATCTGGCTGGCCACTGCGAGAACAGGATGCTGGACTAGATTGACCAGTCGCCTAATCCAGCTAGCTCTTGTGTTCCCTAGAAGTGAACACAATTTAAATTGAAACAGTGGTGTGTGTTTACCTGTATGATTAATGTTAGCCCAAACATTGTAAACATCCCTTCTTACACAAAGCAAACCTCACAAAGAAGCTTCCACATGTGAATCATAGAATCATAGAGTTGGAAGGGATCCTGAGGATAATCTGGTCCACCTCCCTGCAATGCAGGAAGATGCAGTTGTCCCATACGGGGATCAAACCAGCAACCTTGGTGTTATCGGCACCAAGCTCTAACCAACTGAGCTATCCAGCTCATGCTTTGCTTTCTCCTTGAAAAAGCTTATTCATAATATTATTTGCTACAAGCTTTAATTGTTTTGTTTCATGTATTGGATTAAATACACTGCAGCCTGGAAAAGTTTGTTATAAAATGATAAAAATTCTGCCCTTAAATGCTTCTAAGATAACTTTTTTTTAAAAAAAAAGTTTTTTTTTTAAAAAAACACCTTTTGTTATTTTTTGTTACTTTGTAAATGTTTTTGAAAACAAGACTTTTCTGCCCTTTAAAATGGCTAGACACTGTGGTAGAATTAATATATTTCAAGCTTTTGGGGAAAATCTTCCTAGTCATCTACCTAAAGTGACTGATAATCAAGGCCTGCTTCAATATTCTCCCCTTGTGTGTTTGAAAGTTCCTATCTTTTTTATTATTGCTTAATAATTTTCATCTTAAATTCTTTTGCACTGTTCAGTTACTTGATATCAAGGGGCATGATTTAGTTTGCTGCCCATACTCATACATAGGACTTGCATATTTGCTGCTTTTGAAGAGTCCCCTTAGATTCAAAACATATGGCTATTTAATTTTGGGATTGCTATATGAGAAATGTAAAGCCTCATTGATCTCAGAACTGTTTTTGTAGTTCCAGGGAATCACGTGCCTAATTTCTTTTTTCTCATCCCCTTTTCCACAGCTATTCCTATAATGCTATTGGGAGTAAGGATATTTCCTTGGCAACCTCACGTTTTTGAGGGCTTAAAAAATAAGGCTAGTCATGTTAATTTTTCAGTCACAGTTTGTTTCAGCAGCTTTTGCACGAACCTGTCAACTCTGATATTTGAGTTTTAATTTGCTCTTCAGAAAATAGTGTTAGTAAAACAGCCTCTCTTGCAACTTCTAATATTTATTCTACCGTTTCCTGCCCAGTTTTCTGCTTGCAATTCAAAATTGTTGAGTTAAAACTTTGTATGATAAGTAGGTTTTTAAATAATGAAAGAAATCATATGATTTCTTTGTTGCTGGACAGCTTCTCATATTCAACAAGTCATTTCCTTAATATGTCCTTCTTGAACCCAGACCATCTTCCTTATTGTTGAATTTGCTAGCTTTTGCTAGTACTTCAGTGAATGCTAGTCATCAAGCATCAAACATTCCTTATCTAAGCTAGCTTTTCCCCACCTATATTCCGGAAAATATGCTATCTATATTTGACCACCATGGGTGGGCATCCTATATTGGAAGAATGACAATGAGAATGTGTCTATGTTGATTTTGTATCTCTCTGGGTAGTTTTCAACACAATTCTAGTACCTTCTAGACATAGCTGTCAACTTTTCCCTTTTCTTGCGAGGAATCCTATTCAGAATAAGGGAATTTCCCTTTAAAAAAGTGAAAAGTTGACAGCTATGCTTCTAGATTGAGATAGAAGCTGGGGCCACTGCACTTCACTTCCATTCCAGCCTACAGGACTATTCATATAGGAGTCCTACTGGTATTCTCCCACAAGATTTTGGGTGTCACAAGATTGACTTCTATCATAATCCTGTTTAGTATCTACATGAAACCAGAGATGGCGTCTTCCTAGGGATTTTAACTGATGTACCATCTCCACACTGATAAACTCTACTTCTCTTTTCCATCTAATTTACATGAAGCTGTGGATGTTGTAAACAGGTACCTGGAGTCACTAATGAACTGAATCATGTGAACTCAGTCCAAACAACACAGAAGTGTTCTTGGTTGGGAGTATATATGACTGCTAGATTCAGCTCTGCTTATGGCAGGTGGCAAGTCTCTTTCTTTCATTTTTCCTATTTATGAATTGCTAACTTCCCCTGCTTGGGTAAGATGCTTCTGGGGGTAGCTTTCCAACTCAAAGCACAGTTGAACCTGCTGTTTGGAGATGAGCAAACATTCACCTCTTCTCAAGAAGGATCCTTCAGGTCCTCTTTTTGACAGTGACAAGCAAGATGCCGTCAAGAAGAGTGGCATGACAACAGTTCTTCCCCATAGTTTGTTTCCAGTACCTGATATTCGCATGCCTCTGAATGCTTTCATTTCAGCTCAACAAATGGCATGACACCCATTGCTTTAAGAGTTAAGACCTTTTATCTCCTATTCATTTTGTCCCTTTCGGTAGCTTGCCCTTGTAAATGTTTAAGGAAACTTGTGTCCTTGATCCTGAAAGAAATGCACTTTGTGCCCTCTGTTAATGGCTCACTGACTTCAAACTGGCCGTAAAGGCAGCATAAAATAAATGCACCTATAAAAGAGAATAAGAATTTAATAATCCCCTGCAAGGAAGCAAATCTCTTTTGAGACAAGCAGCTGGGAAGGTCAATAAATAGACTTCGTAATAAGAAAACCCAAAACATTGAAGACTGAACATAATTGTCGTCTAAATGCTAGAGGAGGAAACTAATGAAAATTACACTGCTTTTTAGCACCATGACATTAAAATGATATAAGAATGAATGGAGAAATATGTGAAGGTCAGTCAATATATCTGCAGGAAATCCCATGACTTCCTTGCTGCAAATTTAGATCCAGGCTCCTGGTTCTTCAAGGCCACTGTCCTCATGCACAATAAAATCGTATCTAAAAATAAATAAATAATGAAATGCCATAGCTTGGTGTAGTTATAGAAAGGCATTTTGATGCATCTGTTTCAAGGATGAGAAAATAAAATTTTAGAGGGATATAACTTTCTGTATGCACACAACTTTATGTACTTCTTAAACAATATTTCTTTCTGTGTAATAGATTCTAATTATGTCTGCAGGCTTGGTGTGTCAAGCATAAGAGCTGATATACTTAGCAGTAAGCATTTTCTGAAGAGCAAGATGTGAATGATGGAGAACAACATTTGTTTATAAATCTCATACTAATATCAGCATGTATTTGTTCTAATCTAATTTCCTGCAGGCATTAGAAGGATTCATCTATGGCAGTTTTTATATGTGCCAGTTCTGTGAATGCTTCATATTTTAAGAATGTTACACTGTCGTTGAATTAGTTCCCACAAAGCAAGCAGAATGTATGAAGCAGTTGTCACCATGCAAACATCGAAAATTTATTCACCTAAACCAATGGTACTGCCTCTATGCCATCGCGCTCGAAGGTGCTAACAGTCTTGCAAATTCTGTAAGTGAATTCGGAACTTAAAATAATAGAAACCCAGGGGAGGGGGAAATTCTCATAAAATGTTAATTATCAGAGGAAAATGTGCAAATTATTTTAAATCAGGGCATGTTTTGTACTGTGTACAGTCTGTCTTTTTCTGAAAGTTTCCTCCACCAAAAACCGGAAAGGGCGGGGGAGAGAGAGAATAAGAGGTTGATTATGGAGGCGCTTACCCAAAATGCAGACTTCTGAACACACACACACACTGTGGGAGATGTTTCTTGTGAGAGCTTGAGGTTTTCTGGGAAAACTGTCAATGTTCTGCTCAAAATTCCAGTGAAGCAAGAGACCAAAAAGGAGCAGTACCTTGGACAGCTCCAAAGGGCCATGCTAAGGTAGCTACAGGATATGTTTTCTCTGTGTAGAAATGGAAACTTGATGTAGGCAGACAAGACCTGGAATGTGGAAGGTTCTGTTTCCTTTGTAAAGCTTGGTTGGCTTGTTAAGGGGCCTTTGACTTATTCTGTAATCTTTCCCTTCTTAAGGCCAGGGAGACTGAAGTACTGCATCAACTGTGTTATCTGGCAGGGAGAGCCCTGCAGACAAGACAGTTCCCCCAGCCACCCATGCTAGCAGCTTGAACCTTGTCTTGATCAGAGTTTTCAGTTCTTCACTTCAGGGTCCCTACATTTTCCAGTATCTTTGTAAGTGGAACAAATGCCATGATCTAGAGCCCAGGGAGATTTGTTAATTCTTCTTCAGGCCTTCTACACAGTCATCACAAACTGGCCTTCAAATCTTCCTTCAGTTTTAAAAGTAGCTTTTCATCTGCACTCATTTAAAGCAGCACCATACCACTTTAAACAGTTAAGGCTTCTCCCAAAAGATCCTAGGAAGTGGTAGTTTATCAAGAGATAAACTGAGAGTTGGTAGGATATCCCTATTCCCCTCACAGAGTAACAATTGTCAGAGTGGTTTAACAATCAAGTCCGCTTTCCAGAAGACTCTGGGAAATGTAGCTTTGTGAAGGGATAAGAGTAGCTATGACTGGTTCCAGCTGGTATATCTACCACTGAGCTATATTCTTATGCCCTTTTCAATTCATTTAGGGCATAGCCATTACTATTGGATCTCATCGTAGTTATTCATGAACTGGTCATAGATACAGCTCTGCAGATGTGAATTCCAAGGAAATTCACCTTTCAGAGAAACATATCTGCCCCATATGCTCCTGAGAAACCCCTTTGTTTCCTGAAAGAGTTTGGAAAGCTACTGGCATAATTAAATGTTGACCCAAAAAGTCATAGCAATATTGCAGGGTCTCCTCACACGCAATGTCTCAAATAAATTTGAGAGTGCTGTCTTCTAAGCAATACATGCCAACCATCTGGAAGAATTGGGATAACCTCGTTTGTAATATGACCTCGTTACTTTAGAATCACATCATTTCTATCCAACTGCCACTCAAGAAATACATCCTTTCACTTGATTACATCCCAAATAGAGACAATAAAGTTATCATTTCTTCTCCCTCCCTACACCTTTGTAAAAATACATTCTGTGAATTCCTCTGTACCAAAAAAAAAAAAAAGGTGCTTATTTTCCCCTCAAAATGGAGTAGTGTTTATGCAACATCGAATGTTGCCGAGTATTCTAATTAACAGCTCACTGAAGGGCATTCAAGACATGCAAATGTAAAGATTTCTATTTCTGTGCTGCTGACTTGTTTTCTTCAAATGATGCTCACCTTAACCTTGCATCTGTGCTACTGCTTAGTTTGTTTTCATGGAGTTTTCCCATTGTATAGTGGCAGTAACTCAATATAGAGATCAAAAGAACGATGTGCCTGTGTGCAGTTACCTAAATATCACCTTTTTGTAAACATCTGAAGATCAGAGTAATCCAGCAGTTATGAAACATTTTCTATGATTTACACATTATGAGTTGATTATAGGAATTCCTCATTTTTGACTATGAAGCGTGCATTTTGATATTTTGGACTTGAGTTGCTGGCTGAAAGGATTGGCTGTATGGATATAAGAGAGCGCTGCAGCTCCAGTGGATGGTCAAAAGGGCAGTGTCACAACAATGGTTCTGTGCAATCAGTGGAGACCCAAATGCACAACAAAAATGTCCTGATTCAGCCAGGCTACATTTTATACATACATGACGGCTATGGACAATAGTATAGAAAATAGGCTTCAGCAATAACTTAACAGAGTACAGTGGTACCTCGGGTTAAGTACTTAATTCGTTCCGGAGGTCCGTACTTAACCTGAAATTGTTCTTAACCTGAAGCACCACTTTAGCTAATGGGCCTCCTGCTGCTGCCGGGCCGCCTGAGCATGATTTCTGTTCTCATCTTGAAGCAAAGTTCTTAACCTGAAGAACTATTTCTGGGTTAGCGGAGTCTGTAACCTGAAGTGTATGTAACCTGAAGTGTATGTAACCCGAGGTACCACTGTATACGCAAGAAACAAGTTGAGTCCTGTAGCCAACTGAAGGTTTCCACAGCTTACTGTTCTTCAAACTTTAAGCCTTTAAGGTGAAGCCTTCACCTTCTAAGTTGACTCAAGGACTCCACTCACTCTCTTGTTCAACGTTCCACTTTGGGGTTATTTTAGTGGAACACACAGCTTCTTTATAGATTCTCTTGGAATCTGACAGGTCCCTTGGCAGTTCTGTGGAAATTGCGTTCCACCTCCAAAGTCTATAGGATCGTTCCCACAAACTCAAGAGACTGATTCTGTCCATCTGTATATGAAGCTGTATATGGGTTGCTCTTGCTATTCCTTCCTTCCTAATATTCAATCCCTTGTTAGAACGTTCGGGAACACACATTTAGTTTTACAGTGGTACCTCTGGTTATGTACTTAATTCGATCTGGAGGTCCGTTCTTAACCCAAAACTGTTCTTAACCTGAAGCACCACTTTAGCTAATGGGGTCTCATGCTGTCACCGCGCGGCAGCGGCACAATTTCTGTTCTCTTTTTTAATTTTTAATTTTAAAATAATTTTTATTAACCGACCAATCAAATCAAATGAAATCACATCACATAAATTCTGAATTACAAAGCCGAATTTTAAATTTTTGTTGAGGGGACCCATATTTCAAGTTCCGAAGGGGGATTCCGATCATCTTCTTGCTACTGCGTTAATATCCAAATCAGTCCAAATAAAGTTCATAATTCTATCCAGTCTTATCTTGCTGTTTCCACATCTCATCTTGTTCGTATATATTTTTATTTTTTTCTTTATGATCTCTTCTGATAATCTCCTTAAGCAGATAAACACCAATTATAATCCTGTGTGAATTTTTCCGTTCGTCCAATCCTCATATCGAGATGGTTTCCATATATCATCGCTTTCATAAATAACATCGCTCTTTCCATCATTAATCTCACAAAATTGTCGCTCTTAAGTCCCTCTGAGGAGTCTCACCCACAATATAAAAACAGCTCTGTTTCCCTCCCAGACTTAAGTCCTCCGACAGAACTTGCCAACATGGTGACGGTATTTTTAACTGCGTCATTCCAAAGCTCTTATACTTTCCATGATCTTCTTAAAACATGCTTTGGTTAGAAAATTTATCTCCACACAGTCATAAATCCACAACTTAAGTCATTAAAACGACATTTCTGACTTGTGGGGGGTGGGGATTTTTGGTTAATCACTTAGAGGGGAAAAAAGGAAAGTTTCCCCCCCTCCCCCATCCAGTCCCTTTGCCTTGGCGTATCTTCTCATGATTTATCTTGTTCCTCTGACCCGTCTTGTTTATCAGAGATCTCTTCAATTAGCAGTCTTTACTCCCCCTCCTTCCTTGAAATATGTGCATTCGCTTCCTCCTAATTGTTTCTTTTGAAGTTCTTGCAGCTAGTGGCGCGAATCAGAGACAGCGTCCAGGAGCGCCGAGATCCACAGGAGGGCATTCTGCCTAGTGCCCCCATCCCCACAAATTCGGGGGTGGTATAGGGCACAGCAGGCAAGGGCAGCCCCCCCAAAAAACCCTGGGGGGGTAGGGAGGCTATTTACTCCCATCACAGCCTCCTAATTACCTCGTGTGGGTCGGAAAGATGTTATTGTCAGCCATCTTCCGATGCGACCCTAGTGGCCCCTCACAATTTCTGTTCTCATCCTGAAGCAAAGTTCTTAACCTGAGGTAATATTTCTGGGTTAGCAGAGTCTGTAACCTGAAGCGTACGTAACCTGAAGCGTATGTAACCTGAGCTACCACTGTACAGTGGTGCCTCGCAAGACGAAAAGAATCCATTCCGCGAGTCTCTTCGTCTAGTGGTTTTTTCGTCTTGCGAAGCAACCCTATTAGCCGATTAGCGCTATTAGCGGTTTAGCGGCTTAAGGGATTAGCGGATTAGCTGCTAAAAGGCTATTAGCAGCTTAGTGCCTTAGAAAAAGGGCGTGGGGAGCGGGAAAAAACCGCAGGAACTCGCAAGACATTTTCGTCTTGCGAAGCAAGCCCATAGGAAAGTTGTTTTGCGAAGCACCTCCAAAACGGAAAACCCTTTCGTCTAGCGGGTTTTCCGTCTTGCGAGGCATTCGTCTTGCGGGGCACCACTGTATGTGGGTTTACAGACTCCTCTTGGGTAGGGAGAAAGTTCAGAAACAAACACACACACATATATATACACACACAAACAGAGAGACACACCCTTTGGGGAACCAAAATAAGCAGCATTTTTGTTCTTTTAAAACCTAATTCTTCAGACGCTTTACACAGCAGGAGCCCCAAATTGCAAATATTGTAGCTATTTAAAATTCATTTATTCGTTAGTACTTCAATAGGACTGCTGTTAAGTGGGTCACTCAAACACATTCTCCCTTTTTTCTAGATATTCTGTACATCAAAAGCAGAAGTTGAATAATACAAAAGGTTTATCATGACATTACTAAAACTGTGCACTTCGAATTTCCATTTTGTATCTTCTTAAATAATGTACAAATAACTATTTTTGCACATCTTGGCAGCACACAGCTCTTTATTTTTAAATTATCTCAAAACTATCTTAACAGTAACCCAAAGCGCATTCAAATAGCATTTTAATCTATTGTCATATGTCTAGGATTACATAGCCTCCATGTGTTGCATCTTTTAGGTTGAAATTTGACCAAATGGAACTGGGCCAAGCATTTTTGTAGTTGCTCTTGAGGAATGAAAAGATACCCAGGCACATGTCTGTACCTTTTGAATAGCAAAACATTGCAAGTAGTTAAAGGAACAAACTTGCACAGCTCTAGATTGAAACAGATTGTATAGGCTTATTTTGAAATTGCTGTTCCCAAAGTCGTCTTTTTTAATTTTTTATAAGAATTTTATAGAGAATATTAAACTTCAAACTCCTGATTCTATTTTAGGTAGGAGTGCTCTGAACTATCTCCTCACCAAATATCAAATATAGTCTGTATGTGTGTGAGAGCTTATGGTTTTAACTACAGTGGTACCCCGCAAGACGAATGCCTCGGAAGACGAAAAACTCGCTAGACGAAAGGGTTTTTCGTTTTCTGAGGTGCTTCGCAAGACGGATTTTCCTATGGGACGAAACAGCCCTGCCTCTCCTGTCATGGCGACGGTCACTGCACACACGCACGCTCGCTTCCCCGCTCCTCCAGCTCCCTCCCACCTTCCTGCTAACAGCTCCTCCGGCTCCCTCCGACCTTCCGGCTGCCTCGCGCCGCTGCCCACTGCGCTCGCGCGCTCCCCTCAGGAGCTGTTGCCGCCAGCAGCCAGCGTTGCAGCCGGAGTCGCGCTCCTGAGCCCCGCCGCCCTCCAGCAGCCGCATCGCGCGGTGGCCACAAGGCGCGGGTGAGTCCAAGGTACCGGCTGCGGCAGCTGCCCTGCTTCTCCCCACCCCTCCCCGCTGTGGTGCTTCGCAAGACAAAAAAACTCGCTCTACGAAAAAACTCGCGGAATGAATTAATTTCGTCTTGCGAGGCACCACTGTAGTCATTTAAGTGCCCATAGGTTACAGAGCACTGGCATTAAAAAAATGGTTTTCACAGTGAATATGTGATAAGGAAAGGGCACTGAATAATTTTCTGCAGGAAGATTGTGACTTTGGTGTAATGGCTGGTATCCACAAACTATTTGAGGGGAGATGATCAATAGCTAGACCCACAAATGGTGGTGTATCCACAAAACATATACTGGGTGTTCTACAACTATGCGCCCATATGAAGTCATACTGTGATGCCTTGCCTGTTGATGTAGTCTTAGTTACAGGATCTAGGCAGCTGATTATTTCTGTCTTAATGGAATCCTTGATTTAAAAGGTAAAAAAATGCATTTCGACCCTTCCCCTTTTACTTCTCCGGAGTTGGACCCAGCAGAAGATCCAAAAAGTGCTTTGATGACTAGATTGTAGCAGCCCACCTCACGGGGCTCAAGGTGGTATACGTGGTTCTTTGTACAATTGCAGGTGACATAGTAGTCTACAGGTAGGGTACTGCGCTAGTAGAATTCACCAATTCCCCACACTTCACTATTTATACAGCTCTTGTTGTAAAGTACTTCAGTGATTAACAGAAAATGATACATACCGTACTATCAGTGTACTATCATGGTTGGTGAACAAGCTGTATTTTTGAAGTTGTGTCCTTGTCAACATATCCTTAGGTCTTCGTATCAGTATAGCAAATTTATATTGGTGGTGTATGAAATGTACAATTTTTACCTGTTAATCCATGAACTGCAAGGCAGATTGTGGAGTTTATCTGTGAATGGCACCAGGTGCTTTGTCAGTAGGCAGCTAAATGCTAATTTTATTCTCTTTGGACAGTGTTAAAAATTCATAAGGGATAACTTTTTATGCTAAAAGATTACACTATTTGATGCCGTTTTGAACAGGGATGGAAACAGATTATTATTATTTTTATAGCAGCAGCAACAAGAACAAATGTGTCTGGGTGCGGCTTTTTTGTTTGTTTCTATGATCACAAATGGTATAAAATTAATGAAAGAAGCTAGCAACTTTTTAAAATTCATTCCCACTGCTTGTCCAGTGCTTAAATTCATCTTTTTCCAAAGTGTCTTTAAAACTTCTTCAGGTTTAAGACCAATTTTCAGATATGAATCAGCTGGAAGAATTTTCCCCACTGCAAAATTGCTTTGATGCAGTACTTCCAAATTATTGTCATAGCTGCATAGAGATGTTCATTGTGTCTGCACTCTTATCAAAAGCTTAATGGAATGTCTACTATACCTTCTCAGTGTTTATTGGGCCATTCATAAATGGCTTTAAAGACTTGAAGCAGAACAATCTTACTTCCGTAGTAATCTCACTCTTAATTTATTTTAATGCTTTCTAGACAAAAGCTATTCATATCCAGTATCAAGAACAATCTTAGCTTTCATAGCCATCAAACCATGTTATTGAGCTTAATATATATCAGCAGTGTAGCTCTATAGAAAGTAGCTACTAGGCTTATTGAAAAAAGCTGTATGCTCTGTACCTAATTTATGATATCAAGAGTAGTAGTAATAATAAAATGTAAAAATACATTTTTCACTTTTTGAGCCAATAAGCCTGATTTCTATAGATCCACGATCCCGCAATTATTGCAGTAATATAGTACAATTGCATCTTCGGCACAATTAACTTGCATGATTTCAACCTTGTGCGGTTGTAAGCCAGCTGGTTGAAATTGGGCAAATTAAATGCTTGCAAGGTGGGGAGCTTACAAGCTCTTTTGGGGCTGGGTTTTCCCAGCACAGAAAGAGCGTCCAAGTTTTCCTCCTTGCTTACAAAGCAAGTCCTGCTCAGAGTGCAGGCTCTGGAATGCTCTCGTGAGATTCTGTGGTAATTCGGATGACCCTGTGAGATCTTGTGAGAGCATCCCCCAGCCTGCTTGGTATGCCAGCTCCGGGAAATAAGGATGCTCACATGGGGGCAGTTCCAAGGGGCACTTCGAGTATATGTGTTTTGGCATATATGCACCATCCCCTTGCATAAGATGCAATCATATTGTATTCTGTATACCAAAACCATTTCCCCCACCCATTCCCTGGCTTTACATTTACATTTCTAGGCATCTCCTATTGCTTTTTTTCAAATTATGAAAAATAATAGCTGTTAATTGTAGTACTCAAGCAGGGCTAGATGAAATCCAGTTAAACTACTGCAGTATTCTTTCCCTCCACAGTGAAGAACAGCACTGAAAGCTAAGACTGTTCTTGATACTAGATATGAATAACTTGCCTAGAAAGCACTAAAATAAAATTAAGAGTCAGATTACTAAGAAAGTAAGATTACTAAGAAAGTAAGATTGTTCTGTTTAAGAGTCTCTTAAGCCATTTATGAATGTCCCAATAAACTAGACATCAACTTTGTCTCATTTTGTTTTCTATATAGACATCCCATGCATCCCAATGCTAGAAAGAGTTAGTATACAGCCTAGCAAAATATTTTTTTAAAGGAAAATAGTGTTTATAAATTGCTGTGGGGAGGAACTAGCCTTTCTAGGTTTCACTGGGCATTTTTCCTTCCTTATATCCTCCTGCAGTTGTAAAATGGGAGGTACATAGCTACTAAATTAAATACCTATTTCTGAGTATGCTTTAGCTGCGTAATATATACATTCAAACTCTGTCAATGGTCAGTGATTCTCTTTAGGATTTTACTCTAATTGTTCCACAACTTTATTACAGTGGACCCTCGAGTTATGTTACCTTCGGGTAACGTAACTTTCAGGTTGCGAACATGGCACACCCAGAAGTGTATACTTCCAGGTTTCGCCGCATGTGCAGAAGCGCCCTATCGCGCTGCGCATGCGCAGAAGCAGCGCCTCATGTTGCAGACTTTTCAGGGTACGCAAGGACCCCCAGAAAGAATTAGGTTTGTATACAGAGGGTCCACTGTAATGTTATACTAAGATCTGTAATCAGTGGGTTTACATTCTTGCTTAATCAGTGGCCCTATTGTACTGTTACGTATTTTTCTTCTTTTATTTTTGTTGTCATTATTTTAGTTCTATTTCAAAATCAAATTCCACTGGTGTGGGGGTTTGCCACTTGTCACCTGTGAGTGCCAGTGTGCCACCAGTATTTCCTGTGAAAGTTCTCAGTAAATATTCTCAGAATTCACAGTGCGTGAGAGACTGTTTGCTCCTACTGAGGTCCCATTTGCACAGGCTTAGTCTCTTCCACATGTCTCAAACCTCTTTAAACATGCTCTCATTTCATTGGATGCAAAATCAGACACCCACCTTCCTTCCATTCTGAGCAAAGGCTGGGTGAATCAGTGCAGCAGTGGTTTATGTAGGCAACTTTTTGCTGCTAATGACAACAGCATTTTGTTTTCTTGACTTTCTTCTGCTCTTTTTGACTTGGCAGCTATTTTGTGTTACGCCACACCCGTAACACTTTCTTAAAATTCTAAATGTGCTCACTGGCCCAGAAAGCTTGGGGACTCCTACTTGAATCAATAGATGCTTTACTTGTTTTATAGCCCCACTAGATGTTGCATTTTCAACTGCAATAGATTCTGCTTTGGAGGTGGGAAGATTTTATCAACAAGAAAAACTCAGAACATATAGACTAGCTGAGAAAAAGATATGTGGCTGCATACACACTTAAAGCACTCTGTCCTGAACCGCTGGCCTACCTGGCAGCAAGTCCAAAGTTCAAAATCTGAGATTTGATCCAAAGTCGAAAGGTCAGGGAACAAGGTTCAGGGTCAATTCAATTAACCAACTCTGAAGTCCAGCAGGCAGCATACAGTTCAGAGTCAAACCTGAAATGCCTAACTTTTGTGTAGATTGAATGTTGTGGCACACAACAGGACAGGACAAATCTGTGATAAAGTGTCAGGGATGGAATTAGCTGCTCAGCACACCTTCTGTCTCCTCAAAATCTGTTCCAGGAAGCATTGGAGGTGCAGCAGTGGCAGCAGGGGAAATTGGCAGAACTTGTCTCCCTCTCCATTCCAGTGACAGAAGCCTCAGTTGGAGCAAAGAACCAGCGTGGGGACATATTTGATACCACATAATGATGCTTAATTGTCTTGGCTCTGTGCTTTGTTGTTATAAGAAAAAATGTTATTAGACCCAACGGTTATTCTTACAATAGACAAAGGAGTCATCTTGGATTCAGGTACAGAGAAAGAAAACAACAACAAACAAAATATAAGTGTATCAGTCTTTTTGAGAGGCAAAGTGGCATTCCAGCTTGCACTCTTAATAACTGCTGGAGTATTCTCATATCCTTGGATTTAGTATATTAATAGGGAGGGGGAAAGGGCAGTTGGTCATCACTGTGAGTCCATTTTTTTTTAGTGACCTCTGCAAGACTCCCATCATTTGATTCAAAATACTGCTGGGATGTTGACAATAGGTGTCAGTACCAATAAAAACTGAAGGAAGATTAGGTACATTTTATTTGTTGCAGCATTAAAGCCACCGTAATTATGGGTCATTTTCCCAGGTTATTGGAAATTAAGTGTTTTAATTGCCTCCGGTTCCAAAGAATTAGTTAAGCTTTTCCATCATGCATATTGCATTCCACAGTCATTGTCGTTTTTCATACAATAAGCTTAATGACATCATGGAAGTCAATTAGATCTTTCAAGGGGACGTACTGAAGTATATTTATTTATACTGTGTGGATTAAAGAAAAAGTTTCTGAACAGCCTTGATAATGGTGTTTTGTGCAACGCAGAAGTATCTAAAGGCCAAGTATGTCAGAGTTGTTCCCTTTTCTGCTTTCTGAATGCAGTGGGAAATTGAAGAGTGTGGATTTATGTCTCAGACTAGCTAGATTGTTCACAAAGCCCACAGACAGGAGAGTTCTTCCAGAATTTTACAGCAGCTGTTCAGAGCCTAGCAATGTTGTTGGGTTCTTATTACTGGCAATACCAACAGTCAGTAGTCTCTGACTGAAAGAATATTAAGGCATTATCACAAGGAATTCTTCCGTTATTTCCAGGGGTGTTGGTAGGGAGGGTTGGCATTTGTAATTCAAATTAAAACCCTACATTACCCAGAATGTATGTTAATATTTTAAAATTAATATTTGCCAGTGGCTAATTTGAGATATTTTAAAAGCATTCTTAGTATCTCTTGCGAAAATGTCTTTAATCTTTAACTTGAAATGAAAACTAAGTAAGAGAATTTAGTGAAAATGAAAAGATGCTTTGTGAAGGGAGAAGTTAAGAAGTTGAAAAGAATTCATATTAGCAGATTGTAAGGTATTGTGTCTCAGGTGTATTTTTTAAAAAGACTTCTTTAAAAATCAATTTCATTTCATTGTTGTTCGCTGATATATTGATGGACACAAGAGGCCAGGCCCTAGATGGATAAGGCACAAATAAATGTGCTGTGTGCAGTTTTGGGGCTGATAACCGCTGTTGGGATAGCTCAGTCAGTAGAGAATGAGTCTTAATCTCTGATTACTCTTAATCTCTGGGTTTTGGGTTCCAGTCCCATGTTGGACAAAAGATTATTGAATTGCAGAGTGTTAGACTAGTTGACCCTTGTGGTTCATTCCAGCCCTACAATTATATAACTCTACAGCATTTATATCCATTTAGATGCATACTTTTGAAACCTGATGATTAAGAAATGTGTTGGTATGGGTCTGGCCTTTTTCTTCTGTTTCTCGTATTGTAATCTGAGCATGAGCAAAAGAAGCACTTGTCCAAGAGTGCCAAGTTATGGCAGGGAACAGGAAATGCCTGGAGAAGTGATGTGATGGTCTTGGGTTCTGCTTAGAAACAGGTGACATTGAATAATTTCCTGAGAGTTTTTCAACTGAGACTAATAGCAAGAGCACCTAGAGCACCCTTCTGCAACATGATGTCTTCCAGATGTTTTGGACTTCAACTTCCATCCTAAGAGCATAAGAAGAACCTGCTGGATCAGGCCAGTGACCCATCTAGTCCAAAAACATCCTGTTTTCACAGTGGCCAACCAGATGCTTGTAGGAAACCTGCAAGCACAAGAGCATTTTCGATAACTGGTATTCAGAGGCAGAACATAGTCCTCACCGCTAGTATCCATTGATAGCCTATTCCTCCATGAATTTTCCCAGTCCTCTTTTAAAGCCATCCAAGTTGGTGGCCATCATTGTCTCATGTGGGAAGGGGCTCCACCATCCCTGACTATTGGACACATTGGCTGGTGGCTGAAGGGAGCTGAAATTCAAATCTCAAAGGTACCAGGCTGCAGAAGACTGGCTTAGATACTTGAGAGTTCCTGGGGAACACCTTAGCAAGACTGAACCTTGATAAGTCCATGTAAAAAGATTGGGCATTAAATGAAGTGGTTGTAAATAGCATGAGGACATCTCCATCCATATCCCTCAAACTTCATTTCCACTGTAGTTTCCACAGGTTTTCTAGATGTTGGGCTAAAACCATGTTTGAGCAATATGGGAGATATGTATTCTATGGTCATGGCTGGGTCAGAAATTCATGCACCTTTTAAGTGAAACTCTGCCATACTATGGCTTGATTAAGTAGACATAGCCACCATATGGTAACCACTGGTGGGGCAGGGGAGCACACCACCCCAGCACCATTGGGGAGGAGGGTACCATCGCAGCTGCCCCCCAGGACATGCGCCGCGCACCCCCCACTGCGCCGGACCATGCAGCTTCACCACTGATTGTAACCTCACCAACTGGAGGATAAAGTATTATTTCCAAAGATGGTGAACTAAAATCCTCTTTATTCTCTATTCAGTATCTTTGGTTGTTTGGAGTGCATGTTTCTAAATTCCTTTGTGCTTCTCTGATTAGCCATCTCCTTGGTATGTTTCATTACTTAAAGCCACGTCCTTGTATTTTCGACATGTGCTCAGATTTGTATTGCCAGCCAAACTCAGAGACAAGTCAGTATTGAGTCATCCTCAAAGTTTGCATGGAAATTCATCAGTTTTGATTTGCAAAATTCTGTTTCCCCTAGTGTCGCTGCCAGGAATCACCCTTATACTTTAAAATCAAATAGATTTATAGCTGCAGTTTTGTTTAACTGTATGCTTCTGTTCCCAGTTACTGAGCATATTCTACTCCTAGTTTGAACCTCTGGAAATTTTAGACCTGGGTGGTAGAAGCAAAGCTTCCTTCCTTCCTTCCTTCCTTCCTTCCAACATGTTTACATGAGCACAAGCTTAAGAGCCAGATTCTAGCTGGATAGACTCTGATATGCATCCAACTCAGAGGAATTGAATTTTGTCCAGTGCTGGCCCTGCCTTATTATGGTCTGCAAATGAACAGATTGCTGCATCCCTACAGCAGGCTGCACAATCACTGGAGCTAGGTTGTTGCAGGTTCACCTGTGATACAGCATTCATGAAAACAGAAGATTCATTGTGCCGTGGCTTTGTAGAAGCATAAGGAATCTTTTAATGGCAGGGGGCATGATTGTTCCTTCAGACATCCTATTACCCGTTTATCAATGCCGTTCAGAAGTGTGGCTTCCCTGTTGGGGAGAATGCTTGCCCCGAATACATATGGATTCTAATCAGTGTCCCAGGTGTCCTCTTCCTTTTCTCCAAGAATTTTTTATATGAATAATTAGTCACAATGGGGACAATTTACAGTCTGCAAGGAAAACACTTCTTACATTTATTCACAAAGGAGTCAATTTAAAGTCTGTGAGGGAAATGCCGCGTTTCTTAATTTTGATTCAGGACTAAAATACTTTCATGTATCAGTATTTTGCATCCTTAAGGGTACTGTTGACTGTGCCACATTAGGCTGCGGAAAGGAACAGGCAAATAGAGTTATCAATGAGAACAGAACACCCTTTTAGCAATGCACAGATACAGACAAACATCCTACCAAACCACTAAATGGGCAAGCTTGAATTCTAGATGTTGGTTTGATTACTAATTTATTAAGGAATTCAGTATTTAAGGGAATATTATAAAGCTTTTAGAAACTTCCTCATTTAAGTGAAATTAATTACTGCTTAATATATTACACCTTCCTGTACTGACATATTTAACACCTGACATAATTAATTTGTTCTATAAAATCAATGTGAGGCGAACCACCAGAGCTCCTTAGATGCCTTCTGAACAAGGTTATCAATTTATCTATCATCTCATGCATTACTTGCCTTCCAACTAGGAGCTCAGAGCAGTGTACTTCGAGCTAGCCTATTTTTCTCAGCAGCCCTGCACAATAGGTAAGGCTGAGGGATGCTGACTATAGATGTTCAAAGCGCTCGTGCATGGCTCCCCCCACCCCAGTTTGCTTTCTCTTTTTGTGCTCTTTTCTTGCAAGCACTAAAACCAGAATTGGGGAACTGAAACCAATGCCCCCCCCCCAACAAAAAATCATTTCAACACATGAAGAAATGGTTTCTGATAGACTTCTACATCTTATGCAAACCTTCCACAAGATGGTTGACCAAATGCATTTGTTGGTTTCTATTGGTTTTTTTCAAGAAATCAGAAGAAAAATAGACACTGAAATCTTGTCACATTGAGATGAAACGTCTATTAATATGGAATTTTTTGCTTCAGATTGTAGTATGCAATGGTAGCTAAACTGTTGTATTAAAAAGCCATAAGTGTGTAGTAAGTTTTACTGAAATATTTGCCTTGCATTTTCAATTTATAAATTCAGAGTTAGCGCTTAAATTGTTTTATTCTGACCTTTTCTTTCTACACTCCTAACACATCATTTGAGACAAACTGTAGACCAAGAGATTCTGTTCTCTTATGGTGATATAAATCTCTAATATTTACAACTTAACTGAAGGGGGAGGATACAGAACAGTGATATTTTAGTAACAAAATGAGCTCATTTAATTTTCACAATACAGGTCTGATGTGTATTTATTGCTTAATAAAGAATTGGTTCCCTATTAAAGAATAAGAATGACTGAAATAAAATGTCATAATCCCCCCCTTAAAATTTGTTTCTGGTTGAGAACTGAGGAATACATAAGTAAACAAATAAGAAATATTTCGGCTATAATGTTCTTGTTTTGTAATGACAACAATAATGCACAGTTCTAGCCACGGCACTGCAATAATGTTGTGTGAAATAGCTGCTTGTCTTACTGGATCAAATGTTTTTATGGTGAAATCTGTCATAATTGTCCATGAACACCATTGAGTGTGGAGGCTGCAGTCAGAGTCAGCAACGTAATTGGCACAAGAGCCTTAGAGAAATGGGTCAGTGCTTCTGACTGTTAACCAGAAGGTTGGTGGTTTGAGCCCACCCAGGGATAGCTGTGGATTCCTATATTGCAGCCGGTTGGGCTAGATGACCCTTACGGTCCTTCCGTCTCTACGATTCTATGATGAACTGGCATGTAGGAGCTGGCACATTAATGAGCTTTGAAGGAAGTTGTTCACCCAAATGAGTCTGAAGGACTTTACTCGTTGCCTTTCCCTGCTTCTCCTGGATCATTGCCTGCAGCTGAGAACAGAAGGAGAGCCTGTTGGATCGGGCCAATGGCCCATCTAGTCCTGCATCCTGTTCTAACGATGACCAGCCACATGCCTTTGAGATATCTATAAGCAGGACCTAAGCACAACATCACTATCCCTTCCTACATTTTTCAGCCACTGATATTTAGAAACATGCTGCCTCTGACCATGAAGGCAAAGCATAGCCATCGTGGCTAGTAGCTAATGATAGCTTTATGCTCCGTGATTTTGTCCAATCCTCTTTTAAAGCCATCCAAGTTGATGGCCATCATTGTGACTGCATTCAGACACCATTTTCTCTCAATGTTTCCTTAGCGGATAATTTCCATTTTTGGAAATCTGGAGAGTTTAGTGCTCATTTCCATGTTAATTTCTTCCCAAAGGAATCTGTTTGCAACCCGTTTAAGAAGGAAAATTGCAGGATGAAATTGGGGGCAGTATCTTGGCATATAGTTCTTTCCATGGGTGAATCATGGGGAAAGAAGAAGCACAAAAAGGTGGTGACTTTTTGAATGATGTCCGCTTTTGTGTCATACTACGGCCACTAAACGTTAATGAAATTAAGTGTGACATTGCGGTATATTGATCAAAAAGTCACAGTTCCACAATTCAACAGGCAATTCCATAGGTTAACTATGCACTTGTGTGAAGAAGTCTCTTTTGGTGTATATGCATATGTTTAAAAATGCATTCTTAAACTACTGGTATTTTCTAAGTAAAGTATTCCCTGAAGACTGTAAAAATATGTGTATATGACATAGGAATTAAAGCCAAATAATTTCATTTGCTGGATATACGCAGAATCAATTTTCTGATTATGGTACTCTGTTTTCTTTCTACTTCTCAGTGTCTTGTCTTTGAAGATGCCCCCAATGGAGTCAAGGCATCACTGACAGCGGGAATGCAAGTGGTGATGATTCCAGATGAAAACCTGAACAAAGATCTTACGAAAGAAGCAACTCTAGTACTCAAATCAATGGCTGATTTCAAACCAGAATTGTTCGGTTTACCACCATTTGATTGAGAATAGTTTAATTTTTAAAACATTTTAATTTAGCCATATTGATTTCAGGGGGAAAAGGCTTTTTAGACTATTGTAATCATATGTTCCACTTTTATTATTAGACTGCTGAAAATAAATCTCATTTATTAAAATTGCACAGATGGAAAGATTGTACACCAGACCCCTTGCCCTTGAAACTTATAGCCACTTAGATGGGAACTCAAAAGGCCCACCCAGTACACTGGTGCCTCGCAAGACGAAAAGAATCCGTTCCGCGAGTCTCTTCGTCTTGCGGTTTTTTCGTCTTGCGAAGCAAGCCCATTAGTGGATTAGCGCTATTAGCACTATTAGCAGTTTAAGGGCTATTAATGGCTATTAAAGGCTTAAGGGATTAGCGGATTAGCTGCTAAAAGGCTATTAGCAGCTTAGCGCTTTAGAAAAAGGGGTTGGGGAGCGAAAAAAACCCTCAAAAATCGCAAGACATTTTCGTCTTGCGAAGCAAGCCCATAGAGAAATTCGTCCTGCGAAAAACCTCTGAAAACGGAAAACCCTTTCGTCTTGCGGGTTTTCCGTCTTGCAAGGCATTCGTCTTGCGGGGCACCACTGTACACAGGAGGTAGATTTTCAGAGGGATTGCAGCATATCAGCTGTGATCGCGAAGAAATGTATCCCACCCAGACAGCAGTTAGCCTTAGGCACAAAGCTCTCATTGGTGCCAGTCACTGGGATCTTGAAAATCCTCATAGGCCATCATGGAGTTAGGGATTGGCTGAGCAACCATTTCCATTCTGATTAGGTCTCATTGGCACTCAATTATTGGTCTAGCCCATCTGTTCAGACTCATTCTGTCCCATTGTACACATTTTGCCTGCCCTTTTTACATTAAGTACACATTGTTTAGTGATCTTCATCTGTAAAATATTCAGTTTGTACACATCTTTTACATAAATTATGTACTTTTGTGCACAGAAAATGCATTGCAAAATCTGGAGAAGTGCATAATCTGACCGGCCGTTCCGATCCACCCGCAAGTTCAGGTGTGTCAAGTTGGGTTGGACCATTCCAAAAAACAAAACAAGAAACCAGATCAATTACTCCCTCATCCCTAAAAGCAGTATATGCAGGTTCCTTTACTGTGTCTAAATGGGCCTTGAATTATGTCTTGTTTTTTTTCCTGCCTTGCTTGAAATTACGCATTTCTATAATGTTCTGGCTTCATCTTGATTGGGGGATATTATGTACTATAAGCCCATGATACAAAATCTGTTGCAAAATTCTTACTTGCCTGGATCAAAGCCAGACAAACAGGTTGTAAGACTGCAGGCAGGACTCTGCTGATTTGAACGTTTCTTTCAAAGTAATTGTTTTAGCTGTGTGGTTATAATTCCTTTATACAGTTGCTCCCAGCCCAACAGAATATTCTCTTGTCGTTGTCTTTGCTTGCACAGACTGGCCATGTTCCTTTGCTGTTCTGTTTTTATTTTCATTGTGCTTTTTCCTTCCCCAGCAGTGCCAATGGTAGAGAAAACGTCTCTTGCTAGCTTCAGGATCCTTCTGCTAAGTGCCAAAACAGTTCTACTTCTCCTCCTCTCTGTTTATCTTGATTAACCTTGTCTGGTGACTTCGTGATTGCATCATTTGTTCAGATTCAGTTTGCTGGGTGATGTTTTCATGGTTGCCTTTTCTGGCGCTTTGATCAGAACTGCACCATCCTCACATGTCTTGAGATGGCATCTGCAATGTTGCCCATGGAAAACAGAATTGTATGTACCTAGCACTGACCCGTATTCAAATTCTTCATCAGGAAAAAGCAAGTAATTGGATTTAAATAAATTCTTCTAATCAAGGTGTTTGCATTTTTGTTTTTCTTTTTCTTTTCTGTAATTCCATTTCTGCTATCCCGGAGAGAATGAACAGTGAACCAGGTAGAGTGGTGAGGGCCACTTCCTGGATATCCTGCTCTGGATTCTTAAAGGTTCACCTGATACCACCCACATGTTCTCAAGCTTATTGCTAAAGAAAAGGAGGCATTTTTTTTTTTAAAGAGGGGGGAAGGATTGTGGATTTTATGATGTTACAATATTGTGCCTTATACCAAATCACAAAGTGTGATCACCTCAACTGAAAACTTATACCTAAAGTACCCTAAAGCTTATACATTTGTTTTCTCACCTACATGATTATAGGCTACTCGGTCAGTACTATTTGGAGAGAGTCTTTAAAGACTCCCTCAAGGCAAATCTAAAAAAAAAATGTACCGTATTTTTCGCTCTATAAAACAGACCAGACCACAAGAGGAGGAGAAAAACAAGAAAAAAATATTCTGAATTTCAGGAGCCAGAACAGCAAGAGGGATCGCAGTGCAGTGAAAGCAGCAATCCCTCCTGCTGTTCTGGCTTCTGGGATAGCTGCGCAGCCTGCATTCACTCCATAAGACGCACACAAATTTCCCCTTACTTTTTAGTAGGGAAAAAGTGAGTCTTATAGAGCAAAAAATGTGGTACTTTAAACACCGACAATTGGGAAACACTGGTCTGCAAGCACTGCAGTTGGAGGACAGCCTTTACCAAAGGTGTCATGGGCTTTGAAGAAGCACAAAGTCAGGATGTAAGGGAGAAACGTGCTAAGAGGAAGGCACGCTTGGCAAACCCTCACTGTGATCAACTCCCACCCAGAAACCTATGTCCCCACTGTGGAAGGACATGCGGATCCAGAACTGGCCTGCACAGTCTCTTATGGACTCACTGTTAAAACCATGTTCATGGAAGGCAATCCTACTCAGCTATGAGTGATCGCCAAAGAAGAAGAAGAAGACTATTTGGAATGGTCCACCCAATGCCACTCTGAGTCCACAGAGCTGAGATTTGTAGCACAGTGAAACTCAAGTGTTATCCATTAGACCAGTGGTCCCCAAACCTTTTAAGTGGTCTTACTAATTTTTCTGTCTGTTGCAGCAATTATAGCACACTGTTCTAGATGCTGTATGATTTAACACTATTTTTACACCCATAATATGGACCACTTGAATGAAGCTCCTGCATTAGGCTGTAGTTCAGGAGAATGTATCTTGAGTGCTATTTTTATAGAAAAAGGGGTGCCGGAACTCACCATGAACACCTCCCTTGTTCTCTTATAATAGCAATGGCTGCCACCTCAGAGATGCTAAAACTGAGTTCTTGTGAGTTCCATGGGGGGGGGGGGGAGAGTCCTGGGTATCTTCATGTTGGAATGTTTTGTACTGCTTGATGCTTAATGGACATCAGTTCCTCAGTTTTTCAGAAATTCTTGAATTCAAATTTTCTTTTGGGCCCATTAACCATGCATTACCTAGGACAATTTGCCTTTAATGGAGCTATTTATATCACACCTTTATGTAGCTATTTATATAGCTTTACACAGCCTCCTGCATCTTAATTCTTCCAAGTCTGGTAATGGAATCCTTTGCAACGTGTGCATCCATACCGTTTTCTACTGAGGAGGGTCCTTTCAGATCTGCTAGGTGCAAGATTGGAAAGAAGGTCACCCTTCCTCCTAACTTCACATCCTGAAGGAAAAAGAACTACTCACAGCCCTAAGAACACTCCTGTTTTTTAAACAAGGCTGCATTTAGGAAGTGGCATGCAAAACAGCGCCTTCTTTGCAGCATAGAATAAAGAAGTAAACCTGAAATGGAGAATGTGAGTTGAAAAAGCCTCAGTGAAAAAGAAACATCCCTTAAATAGGTTCTATTGTTTCATAGTATTATTGTACAATCTTAAGGATTTCCTAAGTGCGGCCAGTCCCTTCCCAAAAGCAAGGTTTTCAGTCAGTACTGATGGGCAGCTTGAGTTCATGCTGGGCTGCAAATGAAGAATGGAAAGAACTGGGAGTACGGTCATACCTTGGTTTTCAAACAGCTTAGTTCTCAAACGTTTCAGCTCCCGAACGTCGCAAACCTGGAAGTGACTGTTCTAGTTTGTGAACTATTTTTGGAAGCCGAACGCCAACGGGGCTTCTGCAGCTTCCAATTGGCTGTAGGAGCTTCCTGCAGCCAATCAGAAGCCACGCTTTTGTTTCCAAACATTTGGGAAGTTGAATGGATTTCCGGAACGGATTACGTTCAGCTTCCAAGGTACGACTGTACACGCAAGTGGACTGCTAATTCTTTCCTTTGAATTTGGGTTATCTGACACCATGGTGATATCAGGTGATTGGAGGTGGGAGGCCCAAGCCACCAACAAAAGAGGTCTGTGGTGGGAGATGAGGGCGTGAGCTCAGGATGTAGCCTGCTGGCTGTATTCTGTTCCCTACTCCTGATATAGGTGATGAAATCCTGCTTCTTTTGCCCCCCCCCCCCCCCGGTACAAATTTGTTTTCTTTTGGAATAGTGGACTTCTCTTACTGATATAAAATACAGTGGTGCCTCAGTTTAAAAACAGTCCTGTTTACGAACTATTTGGTTTATGAACTCCACAAAACTGGAAGTAGTGTTCCTGTTTGCAAACTTCACCTCGGTCTACAAACAGAAGCTGAGCAGTGGAAGGACACCAGTGGTGGGAGGCCTCATTAGGGAAAGAGCGCCTCGGTTTAAGAACAGATTTGGTTTACGAACGGACTTCAGGAATGGATGAAGTTTGTTAACTGAGGTACCACTGTAATTTTATAATCCTAATGTCTTTCTCAGCAGTAATTATCCACAATCTGATTATTCCAACAAAACAGTCTTTGAGTTGCTCAAAAGATTCTGTTTCTCTCTCTGTCTCTCTCTGTCTCTCTCTCATCCTCCAACACATCCTAATCAATTGGGAACAATTCTTGTTCACTGTATGTGACCAGCTAAGTATTTGCAAGGCTGATTTCACATAGAGGGATTCTTGTTTTAGCCAATATTATTTCAAAGAAAGCATTCCACTCAAATTTCAACTTTTTGTGTTGCCAGGCACAGGAATTGAATCACACTTTTCATCCATTAGCTAATGTCACTATCTGGAAGAAGCTTTCAAGTGTAAAACAGGTGCCTCTTGGGATCCCTTTCCTCCATAATTGCTTGAGTCCAACTGGGGACTTATTAAGTGGAACAAACTCTAATAAGTCAGAATTAATAACTTTTTCTAAGTATATTTACCATTTACTATGACTGGAATGCAACAGCCAGGGCATGTCTCATTTATGAACTTTTCCCAAAGGAATGATTACAAACGTATTGTAAATCTTTAGCAAATACATTCTCAATTTGTTAAATATTAGCTGTTACACACAAGAATTGCAAGGTCACCACCATACACTGCCTACAGTCAGTGTGTTCTGAATTGACCCTTGAAATGTAACAGTAACTTCTTCCTTAACATGATACACATGACAGGTATAAGGGAATCTCTTTTACTGTCATACCTTGTTTTGCGGCCGGAATCTGTTCCAGAACCCTGGCCACTAGCCGAAAAGGACACAGGGCAAAGCACTGTGTCTGTGAACATGCAGAGCAGTTTGCGCTTTTGTGCATGCGCGAAGCGCAATTTAGCACTTCTGCGCATGTGCAAGCGGCAAACAGATGTAACCTGTTCCAGTAGTTCCGGGTTTGCCGCAGACGTTCACCGGAATGGACACTAGATAAGGCGGACATTCGCAGAGGTATTACTGTACATGGAGCTATCTCTTACTCTGTTCTTTATAAACTAAATATTTATATAACTCCATAATCAAATTCAAAGGCAGTTTACAATATTTTATTAGGTTTTCCTTAAAGGTCATGATGTGTGGAGCACAGTTTGATTAATAATCAATCTAGGGGGAAATGGATTCATTACTTGGGCATCTGAGAATCTTCTGAATAAATTCTCAATGAACCTGACCTCTAGACCTCTCAGACACCTGATGACTTCAGCATGCTCATTCACATAAGGGTGACAGCATCATAAAATTAGAAATGGTGTCACTTGTGCTTATACGTATGATATAGTCTAGACCAGGGGTGGGTAACCTGTGGCCCCCAATGTTAGCTGGCGTTCAGCATCCATCAACACCACTCAACAGAGTCAATAGTGGCAATGGGAATTGTAGTTCAACAACATATGGAGAACCACAGATTCCCCCATTCCTAGTCTAGAGAGTCATATTGGGAAAGGGGTTTCTGTCCATTGCCTTTCAACAGAAAATCCCCCCAGAACGTTGTAGGGCTTAGCAGTTCCTCTGCTCTACTTTCAGCTCTGTAAAATATTGGTGAGAAATCAGCACCCAAAGAATAGCTTCTATGTGAGAAGACTAATAATATTGTTGGCTTTAAGATACAAGAGTGGGCATGCAGTAGGTTAAGATGCAGCCAACACAAGACCATCCCTGACAAGCTCATAATGATTACGATGATGATTGTGGGCTGTTCTTCTGTACTATAATCTCTTGTATCAACAGAGAAACCTAATCCTATTAAAGCCTGTGAATCGAAACCCGACCTGTGAATCCAGATGGCAAGCAAACACATTGCCCATATGTTTGATTTCACTACTTTTCCATGAAAAATCTTTCAGAGAATGAGCTGCCAGTTACAGCGAAACGTTTGGGAGTTGTTCTCTAGGAAGATTCTACCTTGACACATTGAAACCTGTAATATTTCATAAACTAGCATTTACGAAAGGAGTGTCATCACCATATATATATTTTCTACCTCCATGAAAATGTGGGGTAGACACTACATTCTAAGTCCAGATGCTCCAAAATGTTTGCAGTGAAGGAGCCACACAGCATATTAGTTACAGAATCTAGTTTTCTGCAAGTAATCCCATTCCTTGTGCAGGAACTTAAATAACTTCTGAGACCCTCCTGGTGGTCCCTGTGTAGGGTGAAGTATGCAGTGAGGGGGTCTGGAAAAGGGCCTTTTTGGTGATGGCTCCACTTCTGTGAAATTCTCTCTCCACCGAGGTATGTCTGGACTCATATACATATACATTATATATATACTCATAGGAGGAGTGTGGGGTGAATATTTGCTAATTGATTTTTTTTCACAGATACATACAGAAGTGAGGAACTTTTCTTGAGTAGCCAGTCATTTTCACAATTCTGTTGAACTGCAATTAATGGTTTTTAGGTTTTAAACTGCTGTACAACTGCCATGATATTTTATGAGGGATGGTCTATAAATACTTTTATAAATAAAAGTAATGCAGCATTTTTCTGTTTGTTGGAGTTGCAGAACTGTGGTGTTTTTGAAAAGTTATACCAGATTTTAATTGTATTATATTTTTATTGATGTAAACCAACGTTGGCCTTATTAGCGAAGGGCAATATATAAAACTGTTAGTGATTTAATTAAATAGTTTGCTTCCAGGGTCCCTTCTAATTCTATTCTAATTCTATTCTTAAATAGTGTATTACATTGGCTTTACACTGGATTAAAGCCCTGATCTTCCAGGTCTGAGTTCCACACTCCAACCATTACATCACACTGGTTGCAGAGTTTGCAAATGGTTTGCAAATGTGACCTATAGGCACAGAAAGGTTTCTGCCCCCCTGAGGGTGATGCACTGAGTTTGGAAGTGGGAAAACCAGGTTGAAATCCCTTCTCTTCTATAAAGCATCTTTGGTGGCCTTGGGCATGGATCAGTTTCTTTCCACTCACGTCATTGTAGAATTGAAATGTTCCTCTCTTAGTGTCTTCTTGGAGGATCAGACTGAAGCAGGGCATCAAAACGCCTCTTGAGTTGTTATGGGGATTCCCACTCCCAGCTGCTCCACCCGGAAGCATAAGGGCTGCCAGTAAAAGCAGATGAGTTTGCCCGCCACTGTTCCGAACCAAGCTCGTCAATTGTAGGACAAGAGTTCAACAGCTAAACTCAGAATTTAATTTCATATTTCAAAAGAAATGGCAAGGAAGGAATCCTGAAGGGAGTCATCTAAAGGTCAGAACCATATATATACTTTTACCACTGAACCATCAATGATGAGGTGGGGGTTGAGGATCTTCTTGTTCATTCTTCGAGAGCCTGCCTTTCTGGGAAAATAGCATTTAGAAATCACAGCAGACAGTTGCCACAGCTTTCTTCCCATCCAGGCTTCACTGGCTTATATTGCTAGGTATTTGCTTCAGTTATGAAGTAGAGCAGGGCTGGAAAGTAAGCAAGTTATCCCACCCCCATTCCACAACAGCCCATCTTCCACCAATACTAGCCCAATCTGAAATTAAGTTTGCAAAAAGCAAGAAAAGGGTGATAAAGACCAAATTATGGCTTGAAATATAGACCATATAGATTTTGAATTAAAATATTTTAAAAATAAAAATATTTTCTGTATCTATATACTTTGAACCATATGTTCAAAGTTGCATCATGAATGAGTTACTGTTAGGGAAACTGGGAATTGTTTGGAAGTACAATATTTCTGAGCAGAATAGATGTAATAATCATTTTTGAGCATTGTGGATTTGGGTTTTTTCCCTTGGCACAGGAAGGGAGGGCTATTATGTAAAGGCATGCTTTTAGGGTGTGTGTTCAGGTTGAAATCTAATTATATGTCTCCATTTTTATTTTTTATTTTTTGGGGCGGAGAGGGGTAGAAAGATGAGTAAAAGGGAGCTTGTACAATGAGCTAAAATGCACCTGAGCTGTAATTTAAATTGCTTGTCCTGTATCATATGATAGCCTCCCATATAACCTTTTGGAACATGCAGGGCAATTATGTCTTCAAGCCTCTCCACTGATACCATGGGCAATATCCAGAACACTGTCTGTGGCCATGAGTGATGTGCTGCACTGGGTTATTGACTTTCCAAAGTTTGACTGAAACAGCAGAAACTTGCAGGCTGTGACATGTAGTCATTCTTCTACATATAAACATTCCCAACAGACTTCAAGCATGGAAGTGAGAGACAAGTATTTTGGAACATGAGATGCTACTTTTACTATTTCATTTACCTTTGATTCTTTGCTGATTTAATAGGAAGGGCTATTTGCCAGTTTATGCTATTTTAACATCATCTGAATTGGTAATTTGGTGACTGCTGGTTGGTGGGTTGTGAAGTTCACATGAGACCTTGCTATTGGGACTCTAACTACGTGTTCATCAAACCTTGGTGGCCGTGATGTACCTTTCTGAAGACACAGACAGATACATTGGAGGCAGCAAAAAAATATGCAGGTAAATGACCCCCACCTCCTCCAAAAAATCTCGTGGAAGCTGCATAGCTGAGCACACATACTGCACCACATTCTCATTTAAAGTTCTAAATGAACCGTCTGAGAACATCCTGTGAATTTGCTACCCTCTAGGGAGGACTTCAGGTTCTTTAGACTAATTGATGATTTATGAGACGTATGAAACATACATAGTGCATTATATCTGTGACGGATTAGCTTTTTCATCACTAATGATCCTTCTGCCTGGGCTAACAGCTGAGGTTTGTCATTGAATATATTCAGAGGAAGGGAGAAATGCAATGGAGATCATAAGGAACGAATAAGAGAGTCTCGAGAAATGTGTTCAATAAATAGGAATAACAGCTGCAAAACGAGAGAAGCAAAAACAAATAAACAAACTCCAAAATAAGTGCTGCCAACTTGTAAGAGGCGTTCTTATGAATATGGAAACAAAAACTCAAGATTGCCTGCTAATAGATGTAGAAAAAAGAAATCAAAAACAAAAGTACATAGAATCACAAAAAAGATGGTAGCATAACATTTTCATCAAAAGATATATGTTCTGAATGTTCTGCTTTTTATTTCAATCATTATACTTCGCATAGTCAAAATAGTTAAGACAATCAATTCTTAGCAGGCTTATCTCTGACAACTTAGTCAAAGTTGTCAGCGGTGAACAACAATTTCTTGATAGCCCTATTTACCTAAACAAAATTGAGGCCACCTTTAAAAACCTGAAACTACACAAAATTCCTTGACCTGATGGTTTTAGCTCCGGATTCTACAAAAGATTCAAGGATATATTAATGCCTTACATACTCCATCTCTTTAATGATAGATTAAAAGAAACTCAAATTCCCAGAACCTGGTTTCTCTCTAGAATAGTTACTATACTCATAAAGTCCTCAAAAAGATGTTATCCTTTCAACCATCAAGAAGGATGATTACAAGGATAATTACAAATCAGGATTACAAGATATTTACTTTTCTGCTAGCCAATCGTATAAAACACTTCTTGAAGAAATTGGTTGCCCTGCATGAGGCTGGCTTTGTTTCATGCCAATACATAATGGAACCAATTAGATATTGTTAAATGTCATTGAAAATAGGAAAGGGGGGGGGGAGGGTCCTCTATGCAGACATTCTCAAGGCCTTTGACTGCCTTGAGTGGAATTATTTAGATACCAGGGTGTATTGATACCAAGAAATCTCAGTAAATTATATTGTTAAAATTACTCCCTAGTCTGGCAAACAAGATCTTAGGTGGGGTAGAATCACTTTTGCTCTCTTACCATAGTCAAATTGACAATTCCTCCAAAGCTAATGTACCTATTCCAAACCCTTCCAGTCTGCTTTGTTTTTAAAATTGAATGGAAAATATAACAACAAGCAAAACTTGTAAGAGACCTTGAATATTGCCTTGAGAAATAGTGACTTCAGCTATCTTCATATTATAGGTCTCTGTACTCTTGAGTCACCATAAACAGAGGTTGTTCTATGGCACATACCTAAAGTTGCATAAGTGGTTGACAACTGTGAATAAATATGAGCTTGTAAAACTTTATATTTTAGTAAGCATGGAAGAAATAATGGCCCTTCAAGATCAATAGGACAGAGAGAATGGAATGGTATGCTTACAAATCGTGTTTCCATGATGATGATTGTGCTGTTATCTACCTACATGAATGTGGGTGCCTCCACTAGCTCTTATTGTTGGTTAAGATTCCTTGTCCTCATGCGTTATTTTGCTTTGCTTTTATTTGGAAGGCTCTGTGAAATAATTTTAAGAGTGGGCTTCAAAGGCTAATATGAGTCATCTCCACCTTCTTATACACAATCATGTGAACTTATCAGCACCCATGCTTGAGCGCAGAAGCCAAGTAACGTATCCCTTGTCTTGCCAATCAAATCACAGGTACATAATATCAAGAGGTTTCATCAAGGACACTTTGCAGGATTTCAGAGATTTTCTATTCTACTGTTCATCAGGACCCCGAAGGTGTTGGCTAAACTGAAACAAATAGTGACTCTACAGCATATAGGATTCTCAAGATCTCCAAGTCTACCTCACGGGTTATCTCACACAAATGTAATTTGCCACATGCACATTTAAGTTATGTTGGAGTGGTGGTGGTGGAAATGACGTTGCTCGGTTTATTAGCCATCACATCATCTGATGCTTTTTCATAACTTACAATAGGGAAGACGAGGGAAGGAATAGTGAAGAGAGCGTTCAAGAGATTTTGCAACTTCTGGAGCAGAATTTATTTTTGTCGTTATTTGCAGGTGCAGGAGGCCCCCCTCTTCCTAACTGGAAAAATGGTGTGAAATAAGCCTGCTGGGGACACAGGTGGCACTGTGGTCTAAACCACAGAGCCTAGGGCTTGCCAATCAGAAGGTCCCCGCAAAAGGTGAGCTCCCGTTGCTTGGTCCCTGCTCCTGCCAACCTAGCAGTTCAACAAAGCACGTCAAAGTGCAAGTAGATAAAAAGGTACCGCTCCTTCAGGAAGGTAAACGGAGTTTCTGTGCACTGCTCTGGTTCTCCAGAAGCGGCTTAATCATGCTGGCCACATGACCCAGAAGCTGTCTGCGGACAAACCCTGGCTCCCTTGGCCTATAGAGCGAGATGACTGCCGCAACCCCAGAGTCATCCGCGACTAGACCTAACGGTCAGGGGTACCTTTACCTTTACCTTTAAGCCTGCTTCACATGTTAGGGTTCTTCTATGAACATTCGAAAAATGTGTGGACTACAGCAATGTTCTTGCCATTTTCTGATTGAAACATACATTTGCAGTGCATGCCTGTACATTTGATGGGTTCCACATTAAGTGGATGAAAGGATAAACCTGCTATTGGTTATGGGTGAAGAAAGAATATGTCCTGGGAAGTAATTATTGGCTCTGTAGTCAAGACATTTAGTGAAGTGTTATAAAGAATGTCCTGTATCCATGGTAAATATATAGTTCAAATATAACTTGGGATAACTGAGATCCTTTGTTGGTTCATTATAGAAAGGAGATAATTACCATGCTTGTCATATCTCAGCAAATTCATGGGATGTCTGATTGTGCAGTTTGTAACTTAAGGCATGACAGTGTGGGCTGGCGGAGCTGATTACTGGGGAATTTATACTAGTGATTTCCTTTCTTCCTCTTCTTGCTAAGTTACTAATTTGGAAGGATTAAAAATAGCCATTTTCTTCACATGCATGGTCTTTCAGTATCCTTGAGAGAGGATTCCCCTTTTTGCTTGAACCTTTTCAAGTAGCAAAGATTTCGCCTCCTCCTTTTGCTAATTAACAACTGGTAATGACGGTGCAACACATGTACACATTAGCATTTCTAGCCTACTTTTTCCTCCTCATTATTAAAAAAATAAAAATAAAAGGAGGTATCTTAAGTTAATTGAATGTTTACACTGTATTTTGGACATGTTAAGTACTTAAGAAGTGCTAAGTATTATTTTCCTTTGATCTCTCTTTTTCTCAAACAGTGGGCTTACAGCTACTTGATTTCTTTTCTTTCTGTGACTACAACTTTGCATGTGTTTCTACTAGTAGGTGGTGAGGAGAAGAGGGTGTAAATGAACAAGACAAGGTCCAACGAACAAGAAATTCAGGGCCCCAGAAATTTAATTTCTCACTTGCTAGCCCTTCAGGTATACTTTGCCATATTATGACAAATCTAATTTACAGTATTCATAATTTTTTATCATGTACATCCTCCAAAGATCTCAAGGTGGCATAGGTGATTCACTCCAACCCCTTTCATTTTTTCATATAATTTTTTATTGAGGTTTTTAAAATTAGAAGAAAATGAAAGATTTATGAAAATAAAATAAGAAATTGAAGAATGGCAGAGAAGCGACCAGAGGAAAAGCATTATGAAGCATCAGTGCAGACATGGAACATGATGAAAGCATAAACATTGTTGTGGTTTCACAAATTCTACGTATTTGAAAAAGAAAATACCACAGTCGTCACCAATACACCGAATACATGGTGGATCAAACAAAAATGTTGATCTTAATTCCCTTGCTTTCTTATCATCTGTACCTCATATTAATAGAGATATAGTAGGAATAAAATCTGATAATGGAAGAGAAAATAAAAAAGCATGGGTGTTTTGTATCTTGGTGATGATCTTTTCATATAACCCATACTGTAGCATAAGGTGGAGGGCCTACCATCCATCCATTCATAAACTCTCATCCCTTGTCATTTTATCCTGACAACAGCTTTATTGAGATAGGTTAGGTTAGGTGACAGTGGACATCATGGCTGATGGTCAGGAGTGGTTGGTGGTGCAGCAACCTCCTACCTATGCTCTCAGTCCAAAAGTCAGCTGTGGAAGTGAGCCAAACAGACCAGAAAAGGCTGGGCTGAGAACTGTACTGGAGGGGACACACTCAACTAGCAGTAGTATAAAGGTGTGGAGGGCAGAGCATTCAGTATGGGTTCCAAGCATGAAGGGAACAAGGAAGGAACAGCAGAAGAATGGGTAAAGAGGTAGGCTATGGGCAAGACTTACTGCAGTGGGAGAGGAAGAAAAAGGCAGCAAAGGCTAGCTACCTCAGTGGCAAATCAAGGAGGGAAATGGTTAAGTGAAGAAAGAGCAAGGTCACTTAGCATCTGGTGAGGTCACTTCACATCTAAATAGTAGGCATCAGGCTCATCATTTAAGCTTATAACCAGCTAGAACAATTTTTCGGAAGGGTGCTGTGATGTTAACATGAGAGTGCTGGAGGTGAAATAGTTAAACAGGTTACCCAATCAGAACCCAGGTGGGTGGAGTCAGAGGGCCTATAAAACCAGCTCTGGGAGGGCCAAAGGGGGAGTTCATTGGGAGTTGGGTGGTTGGTTGGAGTGGGAGTGAATTGGGATAGAGTCTGTGGGTAAGTTGAGTTAGTGTAGCGAAATAAGCTGAGTCAGGAACAGTTTGGGGCAAGGAAGACAAGTAAATATCTGAGAGGTGGTTTAGTGAGTGAGAGCAGGAAGTTATAGGTCTGGATAGGCACCCTGTGATTGTAATTGACTGATACCGTTTATGAAACCACACGCTTGTTAAACTGCAATAAATAAACAGAAGTTTATGTTCCAATTTAACCCTGACTGGACTCAGTATTGTACCAGGTAGGGCCTGGGTGGTGGCAGCGAGAAATAAAGTGGTGGCATAGGGATCAATAGACGGTGAAACATCCGGGGACCATGTGTGATTGACACAGGTGCTACCAGTAGATGCTATTGTTTTAAATAAGAAGAGAGGATGAAGTAATCACACTCAAAACCCAACATGACTGTTTCTGAGAAGGTTCAGATAATGTCTTTATGCCTCATTTTGAAATGGTTCATATAGTTGTTATTGTATACTGTACAGAGGTTTGTTCACAGTGCAGCTGTAACCTTCCTTAAAAGCCCCAACTTTCCCCTTATTTCCTCCTTGACTAAAATTCAGATAGCTCAATCATTTCCCTGAGGTGTTCATCCAATATGGTTGTTTCCCTATCTCAATTTACTGTGGAAACCAGGCTTCTTGTTGTTTCTTTTTATTTTCTAAAATAAGCATGCCCTCCAAATACATAAATCATGCCAGTGGTTCTCTTCTCTGTAATATCTTGTCAGAGCAGGGGAACAGAGAAGTATATTCCAAAGATGGAAGCAAAAGTCCTTTTTGAAATGCTCAAATTTCCTTTGGCATCAGCTTATGCTGTGCATAACCAAGTGTTTTTATGTTTCTACTTCTGGAGTGTGTGAGAAAAATACTGCTATTCCTTCCAGTTTTGAGTACATCCATATTTATCAGATCTGTGCCTTCTTTTATGTAGCATGTTATTTTTGAGAAGCACATCATTGTTTTTCTTTACTTGTTCATTTTCTGTTGAAGAACAGAATTCCATCAAGATCCTAATTGGCTCATGATTCTTGCTTGTTAATAAACCCAAATCTTCCTGTATTCTGAAGTTCCAAAAGCTTCTTTTTTCCCATCTGACATAACTTTTTTCTCTTTCTATGGTATGGTGATAGTGCGTAAACAAGGCCTTCTGAGGACCTCTTCATTGTTCTCCCAGGAGTTTCTCACAATGGTTACACAAATAAAATCTCATCTGTCCCTGAGCATGCAGACCTCTTCACTTTATTAATAATACCTTTCTATTTACTGCTGATCAAATTGGCTTATACTCAATAGGATGCCTTTCTCTTCTTTGTATGTGCTAAAGTGTTTTTAAACATTTCCCAGCAACAATGGGAGAATCTAAATATAATGTTGTGGTTGATGCACTCCACTTCCCAAACTCAATACTGTAGAAGTGTTCCATCAATTGCAGAGTTTTGTTCTTTGTCTTTATTTTCTATTTCTGTTTTGACTTCTTTTTTAGATTCTAAACTACTTTGGAAGGGATTCTACAGAATTTGATTATGGATTTCCCCAGTAAATCCGTTCTGTGATAGTTTATGATACATGTACACTTTGACTCAAGTGGCAATGTCTATGCCCATAGTAGGAGTGTTGTCACCAAAATACACATTTTTCTAACTCCCCAAATACGCATTTTTGTCTGTTATTTTTACCAAAGTATTCAGTGTTAATGTAGACTTTCCCCTAATATACACATTTTTTTGGTACACATTATTTGGAGAAGAGCACCACAAATTCAGAGAAAAGTGAATTTCAAAGGATAGCTGTGTGCCAGTTTACATATTGTTTTAGAAAGTGTGAATTAGGATGTTTCAAATTAAAATGTGAACCAAACAAAATTCCTCCCCTATTTCTCATTGTTAGTGTTGTGCTTGTTATAATCTAGACTGCATCCTTTGTTTTAGCATTATTTCTTCCAAGAGCATTATTTCTTCCAAGCAGTTCCATAAAATGCAAAGCAAGTTATTGGAGCTGTAATATGCTTTAAGGTCATGCCATTGCCCAGGGCAATGTTTAAAGAGATTTCACTCTATGGGTCAGCTTGCATATAACTTTCAAGTGCATTCTAGGACACAATTTCTCCAGGGTAAACATCTTTATGATTTGTGTCTACATTACAGTGCTTCTTATATCAAGTGCTTTGGCAATTTAATTTTCTGATGTACATCATTCAGTCAGCGACAAACAGCAGAGGGAGAGCAGTGGATGATATTCAGATGCATATGAATAGATAAGGGTTTTTTTGTGTTGTTTAATTAGTCTTTGTCAGAAGTTCAGCAAATTAAAATTAAACTGTGATCTTGAAAGCACTGTAGGCTGGAACTAAACATGATGGTATACAAGCATCTGGCACCAAAAATAGCAGCTGTGTGTTTGGTTTCCCCATTCTTCCATAATGTCTGGTACACATACTCATGTTCAGATGTCATAACATTGTGTGCTGTGCCACATTCTGTTAGTAGCCAATGATTTAAAATGGGCTGGAGAAGCACACAAACAAGGATAATTTGTATTAGAGAAAATGATTGGGGAGACACAGCTTATGTTTTCATCACCAGCTGTGTGTAGATGTCATATCTAATTCTGCCTCCAAAATCTAAGCAAATCACAAATCTGGGATTCTGTTTTGTCTTTGCACATACATGTGCTTCTTTCCTTGTTAAAATAAAAGGAAGAAATCTTACCCAAATGTCCGTAGAATGTCTGTGAAAGAATGTTCAATAGACTTTATTTATGTATAAGAAATATTTGTATGTTGCTATTTATAGAAATGTATCACAACAATAGAACTTTAAACCTTACATTAAAGAAGTTAAAACCAGACATCGGTAAACTATTGTGGAAAGGTGTATTCTTAATTGCCTGCCTAGGCCTGGCAGAATAGAAAGGTTTCCTGCATTGGCAGAAAAGAAATGTTGTCAGCAGGTGTTTAAAGGGCAGTCCCAGGTAGAGCACATCACAACAGTCTAGCTTTTAAGTTATCAACATCTATGCCACTGCAGTTAGGCTATCCCTGTTCTGGAATGGCCACAGTTGGTGAACCAGATGGATACCAGATTTCTACATCTGTCCGATGATAATTTGTTGTGGAGTCCAATGGGCATTCCATCATTCTCATTTTTTTTATTTAAAAAAAAATCTGTATTTAATTCTTTCTGAATGTTGATAGTGACACTTAAACAGTTTCTCTCTATTGGTTTTTAAGTATGTAACTTCTGGAAGATCACGTCTCAAAGTGGGACAAATGGTACCAAAATAGAATAGCTTCTTTTCTTTTCTCAGTCCATAGAATACTAGGGTTCTTCAGCCTCAAGCAAAATTTAAAACTATTTCAGAATTGGAGAGAAAACATCTATGTTCACCTTTACTAATCCTTCACAACATCTGTTTAGTTGAACAGTAAGCCTGACCTATAAGGGAAACTTAGTAACACCTTTCTTGTTAAAGCATGGATTTTGGTTCAAATAAAACCTCTAAAACTTCTTGCACTTCCAGAAAAAGGTTTGTTATGTGTTTTATTGCCTGTAAAAGGCCAAGGAAGAGTAGAAGAAATAAAAATAAATGTGAAAAGGGGACCATTCTTCCTCTGCTTTATCAGAGTGGCCCATTAGCTCACTCTGTTTTGACAGCTGAAAATGGGGGATGATTTTTTACGGGTAAGGGAGGCCTCTTTGCTCCAAAAGCAGATCAGCAGGGATGCTTACGCTACAAAATAGAGGCTCTAAAATGTTAGCTGCTACTTCTGTTACTATTAACATCCACCATCAATGGCGGATGAAGACAGTAAAAAGATTTCTTGAGAAATGTTGTTTCCCAAAGCAAAAATGTCAGAAATTGGGTAGGCAATCCTTTAGACTCTAAAGCAAAGTTCAAAATGCATGAAACAGACAGGAATGTATAATATCTGAGGCACTGAGAAAAATTTGTTTGGCTGTTTCTGTATCTTATCTGATACTTTGAGTATTCTTTTAATAATAGATTCTGCAGCCAGCAGTGGTACTTTTTAACTATGGTGATGTTTGCAATTGATGTCATATTCTGCTCAGTCATGAAGACAACTGCCAATGTAGAAAAGAAATACAGAGCACAATTAAGATGGTTCATCAAGAAGGCTGATCACCGAAGAATTGATGCTTTTGAATTATGGTGCTGGAGGAGACTCTTGAGAGTCCCATGGACTGCAAGAAGATAAAACCTATCCATTCTTAAGGAAATCAGTCCTGAGTGCTCACTGGAAGGACAGATCCTGAAGCAGAGACTCCAATACTTTGGCCACCTCATGAGAAGAGAAGACTCCCTGGAAAAGACCCTGATGTTGGGAAAGATGGAGGGAGAAGGGGATTACAGAGGACGAGATGGTTGGACAGTGTTCTCGAAGCTACCAGCATGAGTTTGACCAAACTGCGGGAGGCAGTGGAAGACAGGAGTGCCTGGCATGCTCTGGTCCATGGGGTCACAAAGAGTCAGACACGACTAAACAACAGCAAAAGTGATACATCAGATATAGAGAAAAAGGCTGAGTGCGTTGGTTTTCTCCACAGCCTAACAATATTTAAACTACAGTGTTGTTGCTATAGTAATGGAAACAGCAGTGGCCCTTTTTCATTTCAGATTTGGCACTGTGTTGTTTTCTTCTGGCTGGGCAATATGAAAAATGATTTTGGCAACAGATTGCAGCATGCACACCCAGTATGACTGCCTACAGCTCTAATCTTCCACACAAGAAAACGAGGAGGAGTTCACATAGCAATGAAGCATGTCACCATCTCCTTCCCATTCTGTGGCCATGGCAAGTGTGCAGTGGTGCCCTAGGCTTTCCCACACCAATGTTCTGCTCCACCCCACATTTACTCCTGCTCCAGTTGCGTGTGAATGGAGGCTTGAATACAAGGAAGTTGCAGGAAGAAGTGGACCTTGGCTTGCAGTATCTAACCATAGGTATAATTGAACCCATAAGCTGCCATCCCTGGAAGAGGGGCAATTTTATCAGTCTGGCCAAGAGTTGCAACATGTTTTCAGACCTTGGAATCTACAGGAATTTCCTAACTTTTAGGGGAGTGCAACCAATTCACCCATAGTGGGTGCCGAGTTGAGAAAGTGCCACAGGGGGCGCTACAACAATGATGTAGAATGGAAGGCAAGAGGTGAGGGGCCACCAAATTTTGGCTTTGCACGGGGCACCGCTGGAATTGGAGAGCCCAAAGTCCGCCACAGCTTAGGTTCTCAAAAGGAGATGGTACTGGGAAGCAGCAAGGTCCTGGGGGGCACTTCCACTTTACAGCTTAGTATTCTGTTATCACTGGCATGGATGCAAAAAATATTGGAGATCAAATGGAAATAATTCAAGGAGATCGAAGATGGGAATGCTATTTCAGTCTTTCCCTCACACTATGGCTCTATAGCATTGCTGGCAGCGGGGATGGAATGTTGGACTAGATCAGCCTTTCTCAACCTGTGGGTCCCCGGATGTTGTTGAACTACAACTCCCATAACCCCTAGCTAGCAAGGCCAGAGCTCAGGGATGATGGGAGTTGTAGTCCAACAACATCTGGGGATCCACAGGTTGAGAACCGCTGGACTAGATGATCCTTGAGGTCCCTTCCTTCTCTACTGTTCTATAAATCTATACTCTAAACTGAAGATTGAGCTATTTGAAAGTGCCTATGCAGGTGTCTTTACAGCATTAAGGGACTGTTTGGCCATTTGACTATTCTGCAATGCCTTGCATTTGTAAATAAAGTAACACCTCATTTATCTGGACTTCCCACAACTATATTCCTTTTATGTACCAGATGTGGGCTTATGTACACCTACTTCTGTTTAGCTCTGTAGTTTTTATGTCCTTATGCACTGTTGACATACTTGGGTACCGAAATTAGAGATTCTGCTCTACTGTTTTTATTGTCCTACCATTTTATTTTATATTTGTAGATTAAATAGAGATGGAGGGAACACTGCATCAGAATACGGCAAGGCTGAGCTAACCCATAATTTTAACTTTATGGAAGGGGGGGGGGAAATGTTTCATAAACAAGGAATGCAGGTCCCCATTTTCATTATTCACCAGAAGCAGGTTTCAGTGGTAAACAAGCTGTGTGCATCCCATGTGTGACTTCCCTCAAATAATCCTGGGAACTATAGCTCTGTGAGAGGTAAACTATAGTTCCCAGGATTTTTCTTTAAATATGCTATTTATATATTATCCTAGGCTGCATTATAAGAAAGGGAGGGGTATGAACTTTATTATTAATAATAAGAAATAATAATAACTGAATAATTAATGCATTGTGTGTACACAGCCATAGTCTATAATGTTAGCCTGTATGTTGTTTAGTCGTGTCCGACTCTTCGTGATCCCATGGACCAGAGCACGCCAGGCACTCCTGTCTTCCACTGCCTCCCGCAGTTTGGTCAGACTCATGCTGGTAGCTTCGAGAACACTATCCAACCATCTCGTCCTCTGTCGTCCCCTTCTCCTTGTGCCCTCCATCTTTCCCAACATCAGGGTCTTTTCCAGGGAGTCTTCTCTTCTCATGAGGTGGCCAAAGTATTGGAGTCTCAGCTTCAGGATCTGTCCTTCCAGTGAGCACCTTCCAGGGCTGATTTCCTGTATAGTTAGCCTGTATAGTAGCACATAAAACACTGGGCTGGATCCAGAAATTAGTCACACTTCGGTCCCCTTGAAATAAATTAGTCATGTCTAATGTACAGATCATTTATTACAGTGGGGACTTGATGCAGTTAATGGACAGAGCAATCCACAGGTCCTGGAACAGAGATTATGTGGTAGAGAAAATTTCCACTTCCTATAGTCTGCTGGTTTTTAGTCCCCCACGTCTCTTTCTTGCCAAGGTCGTTTACTGAGTTTGGGAGTGGCCTTTTATTTCTTTGGAATGTGGAGGAAGAAAGAGGTGCAGGATTCTCTGGATCCATGACTTCCTCTAGAATTGTCCCATTTCAGGGTCCACCACAGTCCGTGTTTCCCTTCATGGGAGAACAACAGTGGTGGAGATTTCTGCTGCCTGTCATGAGCCAGGAGTCAGCTTCACCTGCTGAACAGCATCCTGAAGGGGAAGAAGGTGGAGTGACCCCGCCTGCAGCTGTCCGGCATTCATGGACACAGAGGAGAAGGAGCTGATGAGAACCAGCTGGCTTCAGCCTCCTCAAGAAGAGCTTCCAGCAGTAGCCAAGTTACAAGGCTTGTAGTTCCTGGTGCTACCTTGCTGCTTCCTACTCGTCTTGATCCCATGATCATTGGATTCCCTGACCCTTGGACCATCTGACCACATGGATTGCTGTTCACCTGACCCTAGGACTGGACCTGACTTCGGATGCAGACCCTGCCTCTAGGCAAATACACCTCAGAGACTGGTTGGCTGGACTCCCACTCCACTGAGCTCTGCACACTGTGGCTCAGCAATGAGACTATGACACTGCCCCTCCAGGGAACTTCTGAAAGTGGACCTCATGTTTTGCACACCAAGAAGGTCACCCACAGGCTCTAGGAGCTCCTCAGCCACACTACCTAGGGACCAATAAACTTTTAAACTGAGAAACTTATTTGCTCTCACCTTTTAGTTCAGCATTGCGATTCCAGTAGTAGCCATTCAGTAGCCTCTGGGAAACTACAAATCAGGTGATTATGGTGGCAGCCCATGTTACTTGCCCAGTGCCTTTTCAGTGGTAGCACCTTACATGAGGAAATCTTTCCCTGCTGACAAGTGTCCGGTTCAATCTCTCTATAGTTTTAGGCTGCTGGTTAAGATGCACCTTTCCTTATGAGATTTGAAGGAGCAGAGACATGATGAGATAATTGGATTGGTTGCTAGTACAACTATTAGGAAATTGCTATTGTGTTTGAGTCATTGTGTTGTTATTTTATTGTGTTATTTTTATGTTAGCTGCCTTTGTTGTAAACCGCCCTGCAGTTATTTCACAGGACAGTATATAATTCAACTAAATAAATGAATATACAAAGAGGTTCTATTTGTAGCCATCATGGCCAAGACTCCTGAGTTCTATGAGCATAACGGTATACTTCTGCTGGTGTTCTGAACATAGAGTAATCCAATAACATTCATTTACGCTAAGTTCTAGTGTTTCGAGACAGGAAAGAGAGAAAATATTTTCTCTCTGTTGTAAATAGAGCAATTTGCTGGTTTGCAGTCAGCTTCATTATGATCTGGGGCTTGGTACTTCCTGCAACATGAATGAATTTCACTTGAATCACATACACAATATGACACATGGGTGTCATTGCCTAAGGATAATTTAGAACATGTGAACGGCACAACATAATATTAGGTGATGAGCAGAAGAGAAGCAGTGCGTATAGAGATTATACACTAGACCAAAATATCCAGAGCAGGGATATCATGCATATTATTCTTTTTTCCATTCTTTTAAATCCTTTTATTTTTACCCCTTTCCACTTAGAAATTAGGCAACATTTCAGCTAAAAATCCAGTTTTTCCTTATGTGTGTGTTTTTTTTAAATTCTTTCTGGAGTTTTGACTTTTGTGGAGAGGATAAAATAACCTAATTCAATGTAGAAGCAAGTGGCTGGTCCCAAGAGACTGTGATAAGATTATATCCTTCCTTGCTGGAAACATACTGATCCCAATCCAAAGAATGGAATTCCTGCTGAAGTCAGTGAAAGAATATAATTGTGAGTAACATTCATTTCAATATTTCATATGATTTCGATGGAGCATTATGCTGCTTAATACTGCAGCCAAAATGTAAATGACTTCCACAAGAAGATTTCCAAAGACTTGGGCTGCATTCAGATAGCATTTCATTCCATTTTCCTGATATCTCCTTGCTTGATAATGTCAACATTTTATGTTATCCTTCACACAACGTAAAAGCTACTTCTGGAAAACTAGTGGAATCCAGCGGAAGCTTAGCATTCATTTCTGTGTTATTTGCTTCCAGAAAAAATCCATTTGCAGCCCCATTTACCCAGAAAATTGCAGGAGTTTTGCATTGTAATTTCAATTGATGAAATTTGGGGTTGGTATCCCGGCATACAGTTCCTTCCCACTATTTAAAATTTAGCACAACATGGCAGTATATCGATCAAAAAGCCACAGTCCCACAAATAATGCAATGTAAAAGGAATGTGGGATAGAAGCGCTAGCATTATAACTGGGAGAACTGGTACAGTAATCCTCAAATCTGAATGTACCCTCAGATTTCAATTCCATACCAGTGGCAACTCTCTAAGGTGAAAGAATGGGAGGCATTATTGATGGATTACATATTTCTGTTCAGAAAAGCAAAACTCAGCACAGGGATGGACCATGGATATGACACCCCGTCCAAGGTCGAAATTTGACGTGTACCCCAATAATTTCTGGTTTTTATGCTATTCTTCATGTTTTTAAGATTCTGTAAGCCATGGAGAGATGCTTTACATAGCACACAATAAATAAATTGAAGACATAATTGAAGACATAGTGATTGTCTTTATGGTCTTCCCCCAAGACCATGAAGAAGAATGTTAAATTTCCCAAAATGTACAGTAGCTGTAATCTCATATTCCTTGTTTTCAAAGTATGAATGGAGGCACAATTGACTCCCTTTGGTGTACACATGCAGAGGTACTTGTGGGGCAGCAGCGGCAGGATTTGAAAAACTGTCCTACGCTTGCTTTTTACATCCGTATCCAGGCTTCTCCCATGATTTCAAGAAGTAACACAAGCTCCAATGTGAAACAGGCAATAAGGTTAATGAATGTAGATTTTGCTGCCTTTGAAAGCAGGAGTGAATTGGACCTATCAAGGGTTCTCTGTGTAAATTACCCTCATGCATATTCAATATAGTTGCAAAGACTAGCCATGGTGTCTCACAAGTTGTGTTAAGAATAGATGCCTGAATAGCTTCACACAACTTCAAACTATGTATAAATTGCATATTCAAATCCATAATCTGATTCACTTAATTTAAGTGGGGTTTTTTAAGTGTTGGGTTGTGCATGTGCTTCCCTTTTTATGCTACCTATTAATAATGTCATTTGAACTACTGTTATTAAGATGTTACTCTACACTGCAGAGTCTGCAGGCTAAATAAGAAATTGGTAGGTGAAATAATTACTAATTTTAGTCTTCAGACTGACATGACTAATTTTAAACTGGTAATCAAATTCTAAAAATTTCTACAAATTATATAGCTAGTACATTTAATGGGGTAAAAGCCCTTCCTTGGGTGGGGAATGTATTGTAGGGCTTTAAACAAAAAAAAAGTTCCCTTTCTGTACTAAATAGGTGGAAGGAAGTTGCTACCATTTTTAAATTTTCAGTTTGTGACTATGTCGTTTGCGAACTTACTGTGTGGTTTCTATGTGACAAGGTATGCGACAGCAGCGATTTTTAGTGACAATTCAGTATATTCAAGTACATGTGGAACTGAAATTGTGGTGCAGATCATCACTGAGCCCCATTTGGATAAAAGGCGGTCATTTTTCTCGGGAGATAATCCCAGCCAATCAGGAATCATGTAGCCAGCATGTTGTGTGGCCACACAGCCAGTAATATTTGGATATTTGATGACTTCTCTGTGTTCAGTCATCTGCCCATACACAGTGTGGGGAAGAAAAAGCATATCCCAGATACCAGTATAACCAAGCCAACATTCCCTGTTTCATTGAGCACTGTGTTTTAGCTCTGTTAAAACTGGAGAAATCTTTCCTCTTCCACAAACATTTTCATACTTTGAGTAATTGCAGAGAAGTGGGATGCTTGATAGGAGTTTGTAAAAATGTCAGCAAACATCAGGCCGCCATTTGGGCTCTCCTTTATGCCCCAACTAGAGCTATTTGACTTATTACCACAAGTTCTTTCAGGAAGTAATCTGTTGTTTTGCCAGAGCAAAATGATTACATGCAACGCATATTCATTTCATTTACTGCCTAAGCAATTTAGCACAGCTCTGGTTAAAGAGTTTTTCCTATTCAGACCAAATTTAATCTTGTACTTCTATGCAAGTTTAATCACACATCAGTTACTATGAGCTGCCGTCCTCTTTTAATGAATATCAAACACCTTTTAGACACTGAGTGCTACTACCTAAAAATGAAACTATTCTCTCCCACCTCCCCTGGCATTTTCCTTTGGATGATACCTTTTATTATCATCCCTGAAAAATGCTTCCAAAAAACAAAATAAAAAATCAACCTTCAATAATTAGTTCTCCCTTTAACTAAAATTGATTCAGATTTGACTCTGCTTTTCACTTTGACTCTTTTCAGGCAGCTCTTATGAGAGTGAAGAGGGGGGTGGGGAGAACCTGAGCATAGAATACATTTAATTTTCTTTTTATCAGCATGAGAACAGACCTCAGCGCAGTGCAAAGCATATGGAAGGCACGTAGTTTGATGGCTCTGGGTCGGAGGACATTTTTAAAGTATGTTATGACAGACATACAAAAATAGACTGCTCTAAATGCAGCCCTTCAAATGGCCTCTGTGCTACAACTGACATAAGGGAGGCCTTTCTTTAATTGCTATCCATCACGCCGCCATTGATTAAGCAGTTTATTTTTCATCCTATGGGAGCACATAGACGAACATTTGCATTTTAATGCCTGCAGGAAACAATCATGAATGTAACTAGTTACCTGGAGACATGCACACCTTTGGTGTGACACTACTTCACATGCATTAACTGGGAAAGCTCCTGCCTAGAAATGTTCTTGTATCAATCGAAGGTAAGAAGTGATGAACATTGCTGACTTGTGTCCCGGGCATAGGGGCAGTGGCCGGTTTCCCTTTTGCATTGCAATTAAAGCTCCCCGGAATAATTTGCCAGAAATCTCAGCGCTGTCAAGCTACATCCTTCTAGACATTCATCTGCTTGGGGAAATGAAGGGCGAGGGATGGGGGGGGGGGCGGAGAACCCCTTCTAATCCAAAGCCGAATACAGAGAAAGGAGGTAGTTTTGCTGTCTATCAAAGGAACCGGGATAGTTTGGGAATTAGAGAGGTTTTTTTTAAAAAAATCTTGTCTATTTTGTGAATCCTTCATCAAAATAGCACCATTTAGCACTGGGAGCTGCTGCACTGGTTAGGAAACACATGTGTTCCTAGGAAATCTAGCCTATGGTGCATTTGGATGTGATGTATACACAGACTTGGTTCTTCTGGAGACCTTTTGCGGCAGGTACCTCAGAATGATTTCTGCCCTCAGGTTGCATAAAGGAGAGGGTAATGTTTTTCACTGACAAATGCATTACCTTTCTTTGTTGTGTTTTGCTAAATGCCCCATTTCTCCTTTCCATGAACCTTTCATATGACCTGGTTCTTAGTAAACAGAAGAGTAGAATGGTTTATTTTAGCCCTATTTAGGAGTTCAAATTCCCCATATGATTGGTACAGTGGTGCCTCGCAAGACGAAAAGAATCCGTTCCGTGAGTCTCTTCGTCTAGCGGTTTTTTTGTCTTGCGAAGCAAGCCCATTAGCGGATTAGCGGATTAGCGCTATTAGCAGTTTAGTGGCTATTAGTGGCTATTAAAGGCTTAAGGGATTAGCGGATTAGCTACTAAAAGGCTATTAGCAGCTTAGTGCCTTAGAAAAAGGGGGTGGGGAGCGGAAAAAAACCCCAGGAATCGCAAGACATTTTCGTCTTGCAAAGCAAGCCCATAGCAAATTCGTCCTGTGAAGCACCTCCAAAATGGAAAACCCTTTCGTCTAGCGGGTTTTCTGTCTTGCGAGGCATTCATCTTGTGGGGCACCACTGTATTGTGTGCAAGGATAATCATGCCAGCTCCACTCCTCTGTCAGCAGTCCCCTCATCCCCCATGAGATGGAGGGCTGAATGTAGAGCTAGGCCCCTTTTTGTACGCCTCACATGATTTATAAACACTGATATGTTTCCGGGGTTTTCAATTGTAGATGAAGGCTCCATGAAGAGAAAAAGCTCTCTTCTCAACACATGGAGACCAGAGGGCTTATCACTGCACTCCTCTTAATGCTTGAAGCTGAACACCTGAAGAGGATTATCATTGTAATCAGGGCATAAAGCTTTAATTGTATTCACCAGGCCAGGGAAGGGCAACTGGATCTAGTGAGCAGGCTGGGCCCAGGTCTCCCTACCCCCACCTTGTGAGTCAGGTTTGACAAGTGGATAGGGCTGCCCACCTGTAGGTCCCCCGATTTTACAATAATGGCAGACAACCCATTTTCATCTGCACAATTTGACATTAAACTGTGTGGAATGAATAGCACTTTGAAGCCCCAGCAACCAAATTGCCGGGGCTTCAAAGCACTGCACAGGTACTTATCAGCTGATTGCTGGGGTGCGCAAAGAGGACAGAGAGCTATGCATAGGAATGTGCCGGTGTAACCCCCTTTTTTGGCTCAAACACATCTTTATCTGCCTGGTATCCTAATATCTCAGGCATAGGGCATGTGGGCAAGGCTTGGCCAAAATAACCTCTTTGGCCAAATTGGGAGACATTTTGTTAGCTGGCTTTCTGCAAAAGTTGTTGCCTGTGTTTAATCTTTGAAAGTTTTGCTTCAAAATTGTAGCATATCAGGGTCTAACCTCTTGACAACACCATTAGAGAAGTGAACTTAGAATGGACATGGTCTGAAGGATCTTTGACATATATTTGCAAAACACTTATTTAAGAAAAAGCTGATTGTTCACATTTCCCCACCAAGCAAACTTGATGTGAAAAAGACTTTGTTTATTACTCTGAATGAGGTAATTGGTGTGACCTTCTTGGAGTTGTGGTTAGGCAGCATCAAACATACTTCAGAATATTTATGCTTTGTGACACTTAAAATACAAGGCTACGACTTGAGGAAGCAGCAGACTCACATGCAATTGGTACCTTTTATGAGTAAGATTGAAAGGGATGTGTGAAATGTGGGGGAAAGTAATCATTTTTATCTGTCAGGAAAGAGACAGTTAACAAAATCATCTCAGGATTCCTAGTCCCCCCCTCTGTTACATGAGAAAGAGTAAATTGTTATTTCAAAGCTTTTTCTTGAAAAGGCCAAGCTAAACAACAACAACAAACCAACCGCTGCTTGGTTTTAAATATTCCTATTCAAATTAGGCTTGAACTTTTGGCTTTGTTATTGTCACTGGGTATGAGGGGGACGACAAGGCTGTACGACGACAAGGGACGACAAGGCTGTACGAGGAGTACGACAAGGCTGTATTTTGTCTCCCTGCTTATTTAACTTATATGCAGAATTCATCATGCGAAAGGCTGGGCTGGATGAATCCCTAGCCGGAATTAAGATTGCTGGAAGAAATATCAACAACCTCAGATATGCAGATGACACAACCTTGATGGCAGAAAGTGAGGAGGAATTAAAAAACCTTTTATTGAGGGTGAAAGAGGAGAGCACAAAATATGGTCTGAAGCTCAACATCAAAAAAACGAAGATCATGGCCACTGGTCCCATCACCTCCTGGCAAATAGAAGGGGAGGAAATGGAGGCAGTGAGAGATTTTACTTTCTTGGGCTCCATGATCACTGCAGATGGTGACAGCAGCCACGAAATTAAGAGACGCCTGCTTCTTGGGAGGAAAGCAATGGCAAACCTAGATAGCATTTTAAAAAGTAGAGACATCACCTTGCCAACAAAGATCCGTATAGTAAAAGCTATGGTTTTCCCAGTAGTGATGTATGGAAGTGAGAGCTGGACCATAAAGAAGGCTGATCGCCGAAGAATTGACGCTTTTGAATTATGGTGCTGGAGGAGACTCTTGAGAGTCCCATGGACTGCAAGAAGATCAAACGCATCCATTCTTAAGGAAATCAGCCCTGAGTGCTCACTGGAAGGACAGATCATGAAGCTGAGGCTCCAATACTTTGGCCACCTCATGAGAAGAGAAGACTCCCTGGAAAAGACCCTGATGTTGGGAAAGATGGAGGGCACAAGGAGAAGAGGACGACAGAGGACGAGATGGTTAGACAGTGTTCTCGAAGCTACAAACATGAATCTGACCAAACTGCGGGTGGCAGTGGAAGACAGAAGTGCCTGGCGTGCTCTGGTCCATGGGGTCACGAAGAGTCGGACACGACTGAACGACTAAACAACAACAACAACAATGAGGGGGACATTTATTTCCCTCCTCCCAATGTATTTTCTACAGCCTTCTCAGCCATTTTAATAGGTTTGTCCAGGGGTGGGTCATGAACATGTCTGCTTCTAGATACATGAACTAGGAGATAGAGATAAAATGGTAAGATCAGTGGAAGTGCAGATTAAAATAAGGCTCTGCCCAGTTCCCTGGATCAGGAATCTTGGAGATGCACAGAAGCTGTTGCTTCAACAAGAAGCTTCTCAGACTGGGAGTTAAGTATAGAATCTGAAGGCTCCACCCCTTCCTTCTTGGCTCTTGGCGAGGACCTGGGCAGGTACTTCCAGCTTCTATCTCCTCCTGAGGAGCCAGACATGCAGCTGGTCACTTCAGCTGTGGTGCTGAAGCTCCTACCCCACTTGTCTCCTCCTTTGCTCCTGTGTGCCTGGAGAGACAAGGGGAGCAGTGTATGGGCTAGCCAGTAATGGGTAGCTGGTGTGGTAAGGCCCAATGCTAAGAGGGGTGCCTGTCTTTTCAGGGTCACTGGCAATGTGGAGATGTGTTGCAGTGTCCTCTTCCCTCTGCTTCTCCCCCTCCTCCAATGAGATCTCAGGTTCCCAGTGTGGGAAGGACTAAATTATAAATTCTAACCAGCTTTTATATACAGTATTTCTCTTGTGGAGGGAGGAATGCCTACTTTCATTGCAGCTTCACACATAGAAGTGGAAATTTATGCCGTGCTCGCTTGCATACCTTTAAATGGCCACAAACGACTCATGTCTGGGGCCCACAACCTCTAGGGCCTGCCTAGAGGTCGACATGTGCTTTGAACTTGGGTTGTTTGAGCTCCCTGAGTTCAAATCTGAGCCAGGTTCAGGCAGAGTCTCGTGCCATCTCTATCCCTAACCAATTTAGGCTGTAACCACACATATGCTTAAAGAGCCACCTCTTCGCCTCTGCTGATTTTTAGACAACCAGCTGACCCCTACTTCCATTTTCCTGCATATTTATTGCTTTGCCCCACAGAAAAGCAAACCATCGATGCCCTTTAAAGTCTGCTTTTCACGATCCTTCGGGGTACTGAGGGAGAGGTGCGTGTTAAAAAGCAAACTATCTAATTTTCCACTTCTCTGCTAAAAGGTTCACACAGTGCTGACTTAGCAGCCATTGGCAAACCAAGATGACGATTTAACATAAGAACCCCTATTCAAAGAATGACTGACAAAAGTGATTCTCCATCCACCACCCCCATTTTTCAAAGAACCAAAGGGTAACTTGAGGAGAGAAATAATTCAAGCTTAGGTTACAATTGATGCATTTTAAAAGTAGTGCTTTGTATGATGAGAGAACAGCAGAACTATTTTTCATTAGGTCTCGGGTCTGATCCATCATTTTCATTTGCCCCATAATAGTGGGAGAAGGTTCTCATGGGCCACCGCTTTAGATTTCTCCGTTTTCTTTCACTACATAAGTTCTCAACTGAAACAGCAGCAAAAGGACAGATATCACACACAAACACGCAAGCGCAATCCTATGTTTGCAGTAAGGCTTATTCCATAGTAGATCTGTTTTAAAATTGCACCCAAAATTTAAAAGTGGCATTCATAATAAACTTTCATTTTGAAGTGAAACTCCTGTTTCTTTGCTTACGATATAAATAACCTGTTTTTAAAGAGACAACCTTAATACAACGGCTTGCAAATATACATCGAAACATAACCAATAACATATTTAATTCAAAGCATCTAGTTCATGATGATTCTAACAGCTGGGACAACAAATTGCTTAAAAATTCATTCATCCAGTTCATTTGTAAATCACTAGCTTTGAGTATTCAAAGCATTTTACAACCATGTTTATTAACATTGTTTCTTAATAAACACTTTAAATTATATATATTTAAACTGAAAACACTCCACTGAAGTGAGGATGCACAATAAGCTCTATATCCTGCCTTTGCAAACATAACTTTATCAAATTTTGAGCATTTAAAGAACCAAATCCAAATATAAGTTAGAATAACTTCAAAATTCAAAGTCACCAAATTTGTTCAGGGAAGGAGAAATTTTTCAACAATTTTTCATGGATGAGGCTCATCATCGGCAAGGGAACAGCTGCAGTTTCTTTTACCCCAAGGCCTTTGTCGATTTTTGTTGCTGCTGCTACTTCAGATTTGTGCTATTCCAGGACATGGCAGTAGTAGGAGTGGTGGAGGAGGAAGAGGTAGTTTTTACCACCATCACCCCAATACACACTTCCCCCCAAAAGGTGATAGAGATATATCAGATAATATGCTGCAAAGTGGCTGGTTCTTTCTAGCAGGGTTGAGGGGAAAAAATTAAAATCTCAAAACATTTTCCAGTAAAGAAAAAAAAAAAGACTTCTGAGAAGTTTTAGCTCATTTCTACTTAAAAATCTAGGAAGTTAATGGAGTGCTAAAACAGAAAGAATGATTCAGCACCAGCAAGCTGTGTGAGAGAGGCGCACGCACACACACACACACACACACACACACACTGACCTGTTAAATGTCTCCTTGCTTAGATAATTAGAAAATTGCCATTGGAATATTAAATAGCCAATGTTCCACCATTACCACTTAGTCAACAGTTAATCTCACCATTAGTTTCTAAAAGGGATAGTTCTTCACATCAATTTAGCCTGTACTTTGGTGCAGGGTTGGGAAGGAAATAATCTTAGCTGATATTCTTAAGTGGCAAGCCTCAGCTTTTGAAGTGTTACTTAAAGAACACCTCTTTGTTCCATTAAGTGTCTTGTGCTGCCATAGCTGCTCCACAATCAGTCCGGAACTGCGCTTGCCCCCCCCTTTTTTAGTGTATTGTTGGATGATGTTAATGTGGGATGGCCTCATCCTTGCCAGAGCATAAAGCCCCATCTTCAAGTGGTTTGTGAAAGGATTGAGGTGAACAGTGCTGCCAGTGGGACTTTGTCTGTGCTTTTGCACCACTGAAATACCCTCAACTGGTGCACTGTGCAGTCTTTGGAACCATATAAGCTCAGACCCTTTTGCATTTATTTTCATGTGACTGGCTGAAAAGACTCAATATTGTGTTTCTCTTCATAAATGTGGGCTAGTCCTATGATTTCAAATGGCTGTCATAGCATCATGTCCTGTTTTTGTGCTATCGATTTTAACTGGCAGATGTTGCATCTAATGGGGCTCTGTCTTGCAATTGTTTCAGGGTTCTTTTCCTTTGATTCCATTGCTGCCCTTGCTTAAGGTCTCAGGGTTGACAACTTTATGGTGAAATGAATCCTTATTCCCCAAAGGTGTGGTTAATTTCTAGACTGTATTTTTCTTCTTGTTGTTGTTTAGTCATTTCCAACTCTTTGTGACCCCATGGACCAGAGCATGCCAGGCACTCCTGTCTTCCACTGCCTCCCGCAGTTTGGTCACTCATGTTTGTAGCTTCGAGGACACTGTCCAACCATCTCATCCTCTGCCGTCCCCTTATCCTTGTGCCCTCCATCTTTCCCAACATCAGGGTCTTTTCCAGGGAGTCTTGTCTTCTCATGAGGAGGCCAAAGTATTGGAGCCTCAGCTTCAGGATCTGTCCTTCCAGTGAGCACTCATTTCTAGTGAGCACTCAGTTATTTTCCTTAGCTGATACTTATTTCCAAGGCCAAGATTTGGCTTGGTTATTCTCCTAAATTGGTTTGATTTTTGTAGTAATGATAGAAAACATCTTAATCACGGTGGTGCTGGTAGTAGTGCTGATGATGATAATGATCTTATTCTCTTTGACAAAAGGTTTTTGGCCAGTGTTTAGTGCACATATAGTTTTTTCCCTGCTGTTGTTTCAGCTGGCACCATCCTAGAACACTCATATGACAGCTCTGATAATTTGCTTTTGCCCATAGTGATTATGTATGACTCCAGATGAGAACTAATGAACATTCGTTCGGTTCCAATCATTTTTGTTTGTGTGCTGTGCACACCTTGCTGAATCTAAAGATATTTTAAAAGTGAGGCAAAATAGGATGCAAGAGGCCTCATACTAAATTTCTCATTAACTGCCTAGTGTGAAAACAGCCTTAAGGATGCTTCAAAGAAGTGGGTACCTCTTGGAATGCAAGCTGGGCAACAGGTTCTCCTAAGTTCCACCATCTATCACAATCCATGTCTAGCAGATGATAGATTGCTCTCACCCAAAGGGCTCCTGTTCCTGATTAAATGTGTGATGTGCATGTTTCAACAGCATGTAACTGTTCAGGAAGGAGCTTAGGAACTGACTTGGGGTTTCCACCATCTCTTGCCTCCATTCTCATTCTGCTCAAAAAATCATAAACAGACTCTGGATGTGGTTTCAAAGCTTCCTGTTCCATCTTTAGGCCTCCAGTGGCCTCCTTTCAAGTGTATTATAGTATATTACTCAATGGAGGCAACTGTCACAGAATTACAATTACACAGAGTTTGCATTCTAGTACAAGGCGACAAGCTATCCATCAGAAGTCAAAGGTTACTTGATTTATTCCACCATCAGACATGCCCTCATTAAAAGCCACTTTGCTTTCCAGGTGCCTTTCTCCATCAGACTGAAACTCAGCAGCGTGGAGGTGAAAGCAAGTTAAAAAGGAAACCTTTATGCAAATGCCACATTTTACTTGCAAATTCTTAAGGACAATTATCTATCATGTGTCAGGAAAAAAGGAGATTACTTATGCACAAAAAGCAAATAATGAATAATTACTATATCCAACTATCATGAGAAATGCTAAGAATTATTTCTCTATAAAATGGATTCCAGGCTTTCTCCCTGTTCTTATCTAAAAATCCAAAGGTGCCAATCAAAACAACACATTCCATGTCTTTTTTGGAATACCCCAATAATAGCTTGGACATTAAAAACAGTGAAGGGAAATTGACTTTCTTGTATTTCAAGCATATTTAACCTTGCTTTCCCAGCACAGGTTCGAAATAGTGATTTTAAGTACAGTATTTTTCGCTCTATAGGACGCACCAGACCATAGGATGCACCTTGTTTTAGAGTGGGAGAACGGGGGGGGGGGACTATTCCCCTCTCTGCGCAGTGCGTCCTGCCGCTTCGCTGAAGGGGCACTGCGCAGAGAGGGGGAGATTTTTTTTTTTTTTTTGGTTCTCCCCCTCTAAAACAAGGTGCGTCCTATGGTCCGATGCGTCCTATGGAGCGAAAAATACAATACCCTGCAAACTGCATGTCCCATGGCTCCTTAAGTCTGGGGTGCTGCTGCTCATCCTCATGACAGCATCCTGCAGGAAAGGACAAATGGAACATGTTTGACATCCTTACCAAGTACTCAGGTGCCATGGAAAACTCTGTGTCCCAGGGTCCCAGGCACCCTGAGATGCTGCAAATCCCAATATTCCTTGACCCTGAAGGTAGTGGAACTGCTACAGACAGGCCTGCCCATCCCTGCAGCCACCAACTAACTGTGGCAGATGAATTGGCAAGTAAGGTGGATCAATGTGAGCTCTTTACAATACAGGCCTGAGCTTCAGGTTGTCACAAATTCTCCAGTTCACCATGACAAGCCTCCAGTTTTGATCTTCGGTGTTGCCACTTGTTGGTAGTTGGCTAGAGTTATGACTCTCTGTTGCTGATTGGTGAACAAAAGAATAGTTATTCTGTTTAGTGTTACATGATTGGCATCTCTTACTTAACCAGTTTGAAACATGGAGCCCCAAAGGCCCTCGACACAGTGGCTAATTTTTACGCTTGTGATGAATACCATGGTTTAGTATTGTGATGAATACCATGGTTAAGGATCCTTTAGGGTGTGAAATATACTGTTAAGCTCAGGAATGGTATGCTTAGTGCAAACAGGAGCCAAGTATCTCTTACTGTCAACATAATCAATTCCAGTCTAGACGATGACGCATCTCCTACCTATACTGATCTTTGGATCTAGTTTCAGAACTGCACCTTTGCTTCCAGTAGGAGGCTTAGTTTTACCTTGTCCTTTGTTTGGAGGTGGATCATGCTATTAGGCTTGGAGGATTACTGTCAGAAGCAGACAGTGGTACAAGGCGAGGAAGATTAGGTAGCAAACGGTTTATTTCACTTTTTGACATTTTCTGAGAGGGAAGCTGTGAACTGCTAGTGTTAGGTGATGTTAAATCACTCTCAGTAACACAGAGCTTACTTCTGTCTTTTTTTAAAAAAAAAGACTTGTCTTTCAGAACCTCTCACCCTCTTTTGCGTAAATCAACATGCATAATTATCATCAGTGGCACCTAATGACTAATTGTGCTATTTTCCCCAATTCCAGAAAATATGCTTCATTTTAAAGGTAAAGGGTAAAGGGACTCCTGACAATTAAGTCCAGTCGCGAACGACTCTGGGGTTGTGGTGCTCGTCTCGCTTTACTGGCCGAGGGAGCCGCCGTTTGTCCGCTTCTGCAGACAGTTTTTCTGGGTCATGTGGCCAGCATGACTAAGCTGCTTCTGGCAAAACCAGAGCAGCGCACGGAAACACCATTTACCTTCCCGCCAGAGTGGTACCTATTTATCTACTTGCACTGCGTGCTTTCAAACTGCTAGTTTGGCAGGAGCTGGGACAGAGGAACGGGAGCTCACCCCATCGTGGGGATTCGAACCACTGACCTTTCGATCGGCAAGCCCAAGAGGCTCAGTGGTTTAACCCACAGCACCACCCGTGTCCCTTATGCATCATTTTAGATCAAGTTTAAAGTTGAAAAGGTTCTCACTGTAAATCCATATTATGTGTCCAGCATGTTTTCCTCACTGCATTACAATAAATGGTCAGTGATAAAGATAACCTTAAGCGGAAATGCTTATTAAACTATGGATTCCCCACCCCTTCCTAGTACAGCATCCTTTCAAATGCAATATTTTTTCTGGATTTATGCTATGATTGTTTTAAGTAATAGCCGAAGCTGTTTAAATAGGATTTCTTGTGTCTGCATGTTTTGTCATTTCACGTGCAAACAGTAATGGTTATTGACACATGGAAATGTTTTTAACCCACAGAAAGTGAGATCCTCATTGGGTTTATGACAGAGATTTCTGCCTCTTAGAAGACTATGTGATAGAATTATGTTAATAAAGCTTGGAGACAAAGAAAGAAAGAAAAAAGGGAAATCCATTCCTAGTCATACATGCTGGATATCCTACTGGGTTGTACTAGATAGGATTTTTAGAGCTTGTCACTAAGTAATCCTATCAGTCTGCTTCCCTAGGAGCATGACAGAGCACTCTAATGTTCAATTGCCATTCACTCGGCATGTGGCTAAGGAACCTGAATGTAGGCAGCAGTAGAATTAAAATGTCAGTCTTGAAACCTCTATGTGTGTCAATAGACACAGAATAAAATCCCCCAGAATCATCATGATGACTCTCGCATCATTCCATGCTTTCAGCAGAGAATGCATGAAATACTATCCACCAGTTGCTTCACATGTCTTGTAAAGACCCATCTTTCCCTGACTCATAAAATTGGACCTCAGTATTACTGGATTTTTGTTTTTATAGCACAAATTTGTTGTTTTTGAATGCTGTATTTTTGTACACCAGGTTGAGATTTTTTATTTATGTGTGTATTGCGTTTATACCCAACCTTTGCACTTCTGCCTGCTGTGCTTTCAGCAGGTAGAAGAAGGTGTTCTGCATTACAGTGGTACCTCGGGTTATGTACTTAATTCGTTCCGGAGGTCCATTCTTAACCTGAAACTGTTCTTAACCTGAAGCACCACTTTAGCTAATAGGGCCTCCCGCTGCTGCCACGCCGCCGCGCCGCCGGAGCACAATTTCTGTTCTCATCCTGAAGCAAACTTCTTAACCCGAGGTACTATTTCTGGGTTAGCGGACTCTGTAACCTGAAGCGTATGTAACCTGAAGCGTATGTAACCCGAGGTACCACTGTACAGTATGGTGGCAATCTGTAGTTAAGTTGTTTGGGTGTTTTTTTAAAAGATATTTTTATTGGGTCTAATAATACACAAGAATTAACAGAACAGGAAAGGGGTAACTTATTTTGGGTGGAAACAGTTTTGGAGTTTGATAATATTCACTTCAAATTTATGTTTTCCATAACCTCTGCCACATGAAATGATTAGGAAATGTATTGATGGGAGTTATGATGTGACCCTGCAGCTCAGCAAATCTCAGTGACCATTGTGACTAGCCAAATGGACAATCATTGCATAAAGGAGTGAAAATCCTGGCAGTTTTCCAGGCACCACACAGCTTGATAATGCATAAGTTGCAGAAATATGCAGTGCTGTGCATTCACAGGAGCCGTGACAACGACCATGTTCCAATGTGTGCATCTTACCATTGATTTTGCGTTAGGGAAAATGATAGCAAACACAATGCATTTCACAATATATTCCAGCTTGAACATGAGATAAAAAATAGGTTAGTTGAGACAGTTGCTGTCTTGATTTAAAAAAATAAACTGCAATGTTGATGGAATATAAAGGTCAGAACTGCACAGTCTGCCATCCTACACAACTTCTGAAACCTACATTTCTTGGTGGTGCAACACAAAGGAATGTGCAGGCAATTGTAAATGACCTTTACAGGTGGACATCAAAGGAGTGAAGGGATTCCTAAAGGAGGATGGTGAGATTACAGGTAGGCTGAACAATTTCTATATGTCTTTGCTCCAGAAGGAGTAGTGGGCATGAGTGAGTGGGATGGAACCTGCCAATATGCCACCAAATGCCAATTCCCAGGGAGCAAAAGCAGGAGAGGGCTGTCATCTGTATGCCTTGTTTGTGGGCTTGCTATGGTATTTGGTTGAGCAGCATGGCCAGTAACTATTACTATTGTTGTTGTTTAGTCATTTAGTCATGTTCGACTCTTTGTGACCCCATGGACCAGAGCACGCCAGGCACTCCTGTATTTCACTGCTTCCCGCAGTTTGGTCAAACTCATGTTGGTAGCTTTGAGAACACTGTCCAACCATCTCGTCCTCTGTTGTCCCCTTCTCCTTGTGCCCTCCATCTTTCCCAACATCAGGGTCTTTCCCAGGGAGTCTTCTCTTCTCATGAGGTGGCCAAAGTATTGGAGTCTCAGCTTCAGGTTCTGTCCTTCCAGTGACCACTCAGGGCTGATTTCCTTCAGAATGGATATTCTTAGGGATATTCCATTACTATTACCGATAACCTATTTTTTCCAGATGGACATTGGAGGAACTGAATCTAATAGAGGTGGTAAGGCATGAAGTTATAGTTAAGAAATCACTTAATACTTGAGTGCTTAAAGAACTCAGAAGTGAAATACTGTTGCCACTAAAATTTATCTCTTTAACAGAGTACAAAGTAGCAAACATAGCTCTGGAATCAGCAGGAGGAAGTTAGAGGCCAGTTAGCTAAATGTGTGTTTCAGGTAACTTGTTAGAAAATATTAATAAAGATGGAATTATTGGGCATATTTAGCTTAGATCCAGTGCTGAATGTGAATCCAATATCAAAAGCAAGCTCTGCTTGCAGCAGGCCCTGGCTGCAATGGGAGGCTCCCAAGAGAAACCATAACTGGCAAGGTTCTGTTGGCTATTTGCAGTTTAGTTGCGCTGCAGAAAGCTTGCTGGGGAGACCACACATTACAAGGAACTCAAAAATAACTTTAACAAGGTTTTAATAACAAAAACTCCTTTTACACTAAATATATCAACAAGCATGACCCAACCACCAACCCATCCCCCAGGGTACTGAGAGAGCTAGGTGCTGCTCTTTATATACTATACCCAATTGCTGACACAGCTTAACTAACACAACTTAGCAGCACCTGCTATACTGCTTCACAGCTGTAAAACTGGGTCTCGTTATTTGCTCTGGCCCTTAAAGACATACACATCTTGTGGAACAATAATGAACCTTCACATTTAAAGAGACCATTCAACAGGTTCCCAGTTGGTGCCTAATTTAAAAGTCACTGAACGTAAGCCCTGCTTACAGAGGAATAATTGGGAGTGCACTTTAATGCTGCTGATTGTTCCTTTGCAGCTATGGCTGTACCTGGTTATATAGGCAGAAACAATATGCCTCTGAATATTAGTTGCTTAGGGAAGTTTATGGCTTCCATTCTATCCTTGTGGACTTCTCAAAGGCATCTGACTGGACCAGGTAGTTTTCATTCTAATCAATATACTAAGGACTTCTGGACTGTTTAATCTCCTTGTTTGCCTTTAAGATTGGAGCTCTTTTTTAAAATAAATAAATAAATTTGTTTTAAAGGTTTAAACATTATTTTCCCCCAAAGCAGAAAAGAATACAATATAGCAAAACAATCTCTGACACCCGCCTTTACTAATAGCAACATTAAAAAACCTAAAACTAACACAAATCCACGAACGTCATTATTTTTTAAAAATCAACACTTTTTGGAAACAGCTGCCAACATGAAAACAGCATTAAAAAATAAGCTGGCAAAGGAAAGATCCAGCCAAGTTTTGCTTGCTGCCTTAAAACAATAGAGCAGGGATGGGGAACATGTGGCCCTCCATTTGTTGCCGGCCTACAACTCCCACCAGCTCCTGGGTTTCATGGCCAGTGGTCAAGGAGGATGGAAGCAGCATCTGGAGAGTCACAGCATACTAATCTCTTCAGTAGAGTGTTCTGGTCTGATGGAACTCGGTTGGTAGAAGGTTCATATCATGCTCAATCCAACAAGAAAACCTGCAGATGATCCAGATATCAAAGTAAATGCCTTTCCTCAGATCAGCCTTCATTTTGGGCACCCTTCACCAACCTGGAAGTCTCAAGATGTTTTGGACTACATCTCCCATCAGCCCCAGCCAGCAAAGGCTGATCTTGGGAAACAACTTTCCTTTCTACTGGCTGCACTGCTGTTGATTCTCAGGAGTCCAACACATCTGTGATGAGTAGAAGAAGGACTTCTTGTGCACTACTGCTAGACTCTGCAAGCAATTTAAGTCATCACAGTGAGTTCTCCAATCAAATGTGCATCCATCTAGTGGCACTCCTACATGCACTGGGAAATATCTCCTTTTACTAATCTGAGAATTAAGTGGCTAACAATTCACTGCTCCTTTGCAGCATCTAAAATCAGCTGCCTGAGGTGGTGGCCTCACTCTGCCTAATGGTAGAGCTGGACCTGAGGGTCAGTGTAGTATTTCCCACTGAACTTTCCAAGAGCAATGCAAGGTGCACTTTTCATCAAAGTATTCAAGGCTAGCTAAGGTGGAGCTAGTTAGTTTTATCAGCTGTGGCAATTTTCAGTGCTCAGATATACTTCATATAGGATCTTTTTAAAAAGTAATAATAATAATTATGAGATGTTTGTTTCCTTTGTTTTTTATATGGTTTTATGTGGTGGTGTTGCTTTCACAAGCATGTGAAAAGATGATATACAAATTGATTTCATAAAATCAATTGAGGTTTGACAGAAGGGGACTCAATGATGTTTATAGGATTCTTCACTATGTAAACAGAAAGTACTAAACTAAAGAAGACTCTACAATGGGGGATGAAGAGCATCAGCTTTGCATGCAGAAGACTCCAGGTTCAATCCCTTGAATCTCCAGGTGGGGCTGGGAAACCCTAGAGAGATGCTGCCAGGCCTTGTAAACAGTACAGAACTGAATGGAACAGTGGTTTATGGAACAGTGTCCTGTTTTCCTATGAGGTTAGGTTCATTATCTCATTTCAATCCACCTCTCAGGCATCAAAGCAGCTTACAGGAAGATTGATATGACCATCAGATGTTGTACACATGGGGAGGAAATGGCAGCCCTCTTGATCTCTGCTCATTAGGCTTTCATATTTCACTAATCTCTTCAGCCTTCTATACTTAATTGAGACAATCACTCACTCCAATCAGCAAGGCATATGTCTCATTCCCATGCCCCCTTAGCAGGTATCTGTGACAACTCTTGCTCCAATAAATGATGCTGCAATTAGGACACTGCTGAGGAACTAGTTGTGGCTGAAGACCTTTGGACAAGTAGAGCTCGGGCCACGCAGCAGAGAGGTTGGACATCAACAGCTGTGATTTCTGAGGGTTTCAAAATGTGCAGGTTTCCATGAGTACAGGAGGATTCCCTGCTGCAGACAATAATCATGTAACACCTAGTGAACAATGGAGATGGGTAGGGGTGGGTTTATTATCTCCTCACAAGCCCTGTTGAACTTGAATAGGTTCAAACGGGTCCAAGTTCAGTTCTTTCAAGATGTGCTCCTCTAAACTGAAGTGTTCCACACCCAAGGGAATGTCAAGATGATTTCATCTGCTTTATTTACTAGATTATTTATTCCACAAAATCCATCCACCTCTTGACTGTAAAAGAAACCTCTTGAAGAGGTTTACAAAAAGATCAGACTTGAAAATTACAGCCATCTTTTAAAACATACAAACGTTAAAATACTAAAACAGATCTTCTTTAGACTAAGCTAAGCCGAAATCCCTGAAACTGAATCCAGGATTTTTCTCTGGTCTCTTAGAAATGGCTTTACTGGAGCCCTCCCAAGACTCTCTCAAAATGAAACGCCCTTTATAACATACCTAGGACATGTTGCTGGATTCCAGCTCACATCAGCCCCAGCCAGCATGGCCAATAGTCAGGGATGGTGGCAGTGGTAGTTCAACAACATCTGGAAGATACCAGGTTAGCCAGAGTAGATTGTCTTCTGGTCTGAAATGGGTTGGGCAGCAGTGTCAAGGATTCTCTTCTAAGATTCTGTGATTTAATGGTCGTTCCTGGAAAGGGGCACCAATAGCTCTTAAATAAAATGCTCTTCATAATTAATTTATTAGTAGTAGTATTAATTAGCATTATTATTTAATTTACATACTGCTTAATGCCAAAATAAGCTTCTAAGCAGTTTACAAGTGTGGCCTTAAATGTACCTTCCTATTACTCTATACCATTAATGTCATTTCATTGTTAGGGATGATGAGGAAGCCAACCCGAATATTCAAAGGAGCTGCCTGTCTGTAGGCTAAGGGAGTGGGCGGGGGGGGGGGGAAACAACTGACTTCAGACAAGCATCTTGTGGGCCACTGCAATAGAATGTTGGACAAGATGGGCCACTGGCCTGCTACAGCAGGCTCTTCTTGTGTTACTGCTGTTACTAGGACTTTACACTTGTAAACTGCTTAGAACCTTATTTTGGCAATAAGTATATAAATTAAATAATGCCAACTAACAACAACAATAATAGTTAATAACTAACTATTATTAACAATAACAAACATTTTATTTGAGATCTATTCTCTAGAAGAGAAACTGTTTTATGGATCAAGAACGTATCAAAACCAATCCAGATGGCTTTTTGTGTGCCTTGATTAACTTCCTTCTATCTGCATTTCCTGTTTGTCTTCTCAAGCCGCGGTAGTGTTCCATTTAAAGAAAATGACAGGGCAGCCTACAAATGATAAACGTTTTGAGGCAAACTATCAAGACATACCTACTGATTTTCCTGTCATATAAGCAGCATTTGCTTAATACTAATAAACTGATTTATCTGATCAGGCTCCAAGTTCCACAAAGTGGAATGTTAACAGCATGCCTGTGGTTTGCTCCTGTTTACGAGAGAGCAGCAGGTGTTTCTAATCCGGTTCATTATTACATCCCGTACAACCTCCTCAGACCTCCTATGTGATTGCAAAAAAAAAACCCCGTACAAAACACACACACACACACACACACAAAACAGGCTACAGAGTGTACTGAAAACTTTTCAATGTTATCCTATTTGGCACTCCATGTGGATTAATACAAAAGGTTGCCCTTGTCAGACTTCAGCAGCACAATGTACCACAGTGTGTTAGGGAACGGAATATATTGAACACCCTGGTGCATGATTTCCCCCTTCTCATCACAGCAAAAGCCGCAAATTCTATTGTTTAATCAGCGGGACAGGTATAATAGCTTTAAATGATGCAGAATCATCCCCTTGTATATCTAACGTTGAAGCTGGGGATGTATCCAAGTGGCAATTTTAGGATTTTGATCTCAAACCCAATTCATGTTCCCTGGTGTTCAAAGCTCTCTGAATTGCTACTTTCCCCTCAGCCTGTGGTTAGAGCCTAGTTGACAAAAGTTTTGGCTTCAACTTCACTAAAAACGCTTAGGAATATTTGGGTCTGAAATACTGATCTGCATTCATTTGCTGTTCCTAGGTTGTTGTTTCTTGGTTTGTTTTTTTTTGGGGGGGGGGGTGGATTATTGAAATCTCCCAGCAGAGCAGGGATAAATAAAAACTTGTGATGATCTAGCAAGGTTGAGCACTTGCTCATTTGTTCAGATGACTCTTTGTTGAGGTGCTTTGGTATAAAGGATGTTTGTCCTCTCCTTAGGATTCCTAGTAGAAAAGGCTTCTCATGGGGGGGGGGGGCGGGAATTGTCTTAGTTGCCAAAGTTCACACCATATTTTGTATCTCTGCCTTGACATGGCTATGAGGTGAGGAGAGGAGAGGAGAAACATTCACTTATTAGGAGTCAAATATGAATGCCAAGATTCTCTCCCAGAGGGGGGAAGATAGATATGGCTCTGTTTCCCATTGTTTAGATGGTGGGATGCCTGGGTGGAACGGGGAGAGGAACCGATGGTAGTGAATCCTTGGAGGAACTAGTCTGGAGGTTAAGGAGATCTGTGTGGTTGTGAGAAATGCGCATGAGGTTTTAAGTATGCATTTTTGTATATGCTAGGTTGAAACTTCTGTATCCTTACAATTCTGGCTCCTCTGCAACCATTTATGATGTGTGTGAGAGGAAAAGCTGGAACAGAGAAGTGGGGTTTGGTCTGATGAGTGAATTATTTTTGCACTATACCAATTTTGGACCTGATCTTTGGAATCCATTTCTCAAGCCTCACCCGCCCTGTGTTTCATAGCAGTTATGCCAAAATGCATAGGTGCAAGTTAGCAGTAAGCATCCCAGAAGTCTGCAGTCTCAAACACCCCTTGGCCACCTTGAAAGTTAGGCAAGCACAACAAAAACCATGCAACCCATCCTTGAAAATTTCATTATATTTTTTTCCTTCTCTTTCACAACTTTTGAATGTGATTTCTTTCCTTATGAATTTATGGCAAATGGTTGTGTTAAGTACTACTGCTATTGATGATGATGATATTTCAGCACAGTACTAAATCCATGATACTTTCAATGTGTCCTGATTCCAAGTTGTTTGTTCAAATGGGTAACATACGTATTCTTTGTTTGTTCTTATGGTACTTCAATCTGATGGAAAAGTTTGGTTGTGCTTGCAGTTCAACGAGAAACTACTTAATTTTTAAACTAGCTGTCCTTGAAAATTTACACTTCTTTGAATTTTTTTCCATAAAGTTCTCAAATCAAACAATATGTACAAAATGCATATGTTAGGGGGGAATGTGCAAAAAATGCATATATTGCTGAAAATAATATACAGAAATGCAACCATTTTTCCACATTAATGAATGCAAAAATATATTAGGAAAAATGCTTGCAAAAATGTATACATTAGTCGAAATAACATAAATGTGTAAATTAGGAGAAATTCACACTAAAATGCTGACAAAGGTTCTTGAAGATATTTTTAAAATTGAAAATTGCTGTGGAAATGTGGAGAATTGAATTTAAGATTGGAAAAATGACCTCAACCCTAATCATAGCATTTCCATTCCTATTCACAATATGTACATTGTTGGTACAGCAATACAACCAGAAGTGAAAGATGCATGTGGGAAAGTAATGATTTATGTAGCCTTAAAAAAATCAAAGCCTATGTTACATTTTTACTACAAAAGAAACACAAATGAATAATTAAAGGAAATTGATAATATTGAATGAATTGACACACACCAAACTAAGCAAAAAAAGTTAATTGTCAGCTGGATTTCCATTCACTGCTTAGGAAAGGGAAGGGGAAATTAAAGACTGTAGTTAATCTTTTATAAACTCAGCAGCCCAAAATTGTGCTTTGTAACATTGAGAACCTTGTTATTTGAAGGTATTCATGAGCTGTTTTTTTAAAATGCACCCTAGAAAGACGCACACAAAAAATCCATTCACCATCAATTCAATTAACTGCTTTAAATGCTTGTTGCTTGGAAACAATGTTTGATTATGGTTCATTCCTAAAATACCTAACATATGTGACAATATTCTGCTGCTGCCTATCTTGTAAATGTGGTCTTGCCAAAAATACTTTCTTTTGAGTTTTGAGCTGGTACTATGTAGATTTTCTTAGATGTACACCTTTAATACCCGTCATTAAAATGTGAGGTAAACATTTATGGGTTAGATTTTCTTTTGCATTGACAAACAATTCCTTCTTTTTGAAATATTATCTAAGAAATATTTAAACAATAGAAATATATTTACAATTGAATTGGGTATATTGAAATATTATAATTTATTGTCAGGATTTATAGCCTGCTATGCAGCATGTTCCCAGGGTGGTGTCATGGGCCCCACTGATCAAAACTGACAATTGGCCTGACTATGTCTCCCCTATCTCTGGCACATTCTGTTCCATTTCTACAAATCCAGCAGGGTTTGTTGTTGTTTTTTTGTAGTTTTTTGGCCCTGTGGCAGCGTGATAAACTTATTGACCCCGAAGTAACAAAAATAAAAAGCTGACAACAAAGCCATGACTATGTTATAGTTAAGATATTCTGAGGAATCAGAAAGACTTGGAGTTAACCTTGTTAAGAAGAAAGTGTTAAGAATAAGATAACCAATTGGACCTGTTCCCAGAATAGAAAGTCAAAGGAAGCAAATTGCAGTATAAGTGGGAGATGAGGGAGAGAAGGTAGATGACAATTGGAACTGTCAAAATGGAGGAGACATGAGGCATTGCTTTGAGCATAGGCTGGTTTGACTGATTGAAAAACGGACTATATATGTATTGTTCTGAATTGAGGGGTGTCAGTCTGGTTGACACCTTGTTTCCACTTCCAAAGCTGGGATCTTCGTTCCGTGAGGCTGGAATCTAAAAGGAGAAGCTTGCCAAACCAGTTCCTCTTTCAGGTTAATGGCCTGGACTGGCTAGTTAAGTAGCATGATTTAGCCTAACCCATTAAGTTGTTCTGTCCCATCGAACAAATGGGTGGGCCTTGCCCTCACCCCTCTCACCCAGCTGCTACATAGGAGAACAACAGCAGAGGTGAGCTGGTGTGCGAGTGAGCTGGAAGTAGCGTAGAAGCTGAAGAAACAGACACAGCTCTGCTCTGTGATGAACTTTTGGGTTCTCCTGGAAATCTAAGGAGAAGCAGGATCTATGGAGGTTTTGATGCTGTAGGCCCCTCCATCCTATTGCCAAGTTGTGTATATGTGTAAATAAAGCCATTCATCTTAAAGACACCACAGGATCTTCTGACCTCCATTCTAAGGAAACCAAACCTGGAAAAATGCATGGGACCCCTGATATCTCTTACTGCTCAGAGACTTGTGTGGCATGTAGCAGGATCTTTCAGATCTATTAGAGGGGTTCTGGGTAAGAGCATGTGAATTACAAGAAGAATAGATTCAAATATCTTTGAACACCTGTGAATTATTTTCAGTTTTGTTTTGGCACTGAAGCACAGCATATCCATATGCCTGTAGGCATGCATGGATATGTGTGTGTGTGTGTGTGTGTGTGTGTGTGTGTGTTTTTAAGTAAAGGTAAAGGAACCCCTGACCATTAGGTCCAGTTGTGGACGACTCTGGGGTTGCGGCACTCATCTTGCTTTACTGGCCGAGGGAGCCGGTGTACAGCTTCCGGGTCATGTGGCCAGCATGGCTAAGCCGCTTCTGGCGAACCAGAGCAGCTCACGGAAACGCCATTTACCTTCCCGCTGGAGCGGTTCCTATTTATCTACTTGCACTTTGACGTGCTTTTGAACTGCTAGGTTGGCAGGAGCAGGGTCCGAACAACGGGAGCTCACCCCGTTGTGGGGATTCATACCGCCGACCTTCTGATCTTCAAGCCCTAGGCTCTGTGGTTTAGACCACAGCGCCACCCACGTCTCTCTCTCTCTCACACACACACAAATGAAATAAGGGTTTGTTAAGATCTTTTATTTGCATCCTGCCTCTCACTTTCTAAAATTTATCTGAGGATGAAACCTCATGGAGAAGTGTCCTGTGTCTCAGAGAATGCAGCTTGTCATGGGCAAAATTTGTATCGACTCTGGGCTCCTGAGGGCCTTTTCCTTCTCAGTTTCAGCTTCCAGTATCAGATTGAATAGAGGTCTTGAAAGCAGAATACGAAGAATGGTGCTACAGTGACCAAGAAGAAAAATGTCTGTTTATGTGATTGGTTTAACTGTGAATGTAAAAACTGACAGAACAATGACTGGAAAAACCCATTAAAATCACCACAACCAGGTTGGCTGATTCCAAACACAAGCGAGAAAGGTGCCAACCTGCAGAAAATCTTGGAGGTGCCCCCCCCCCAAATATTTTATTGGGGCAAAGGGCCCAGAGAGGTAGTACCTATGGTGCAAAGTTACTTCTACAAACTGTCAAGCCATATATTTGGATCGATCTGATTAAACCTCTGTCACACTATGGTTGTAGTAGAAATGGAAACGCTTTGGTGCAAAGGTGAAACACAAATGCTTTGTTACATAGTATTTTAGTGAAAGATACTAGGAGCTGTATGAGATTTACTTTTAGTCCGTTAACTTCGAAGTTAGATGAAAGGATAGCAAACAAGTATTAATCTGCTTTTGCAGTCTTCTTATCTGCCAGGTTGTGTCTTTTGGGTGTCATTTATAAAGCAAGGAAGACAGTGAAAAATGAAAACTTTACAATTGGTCCTTCCTGACCCTCTTGAATGCTATTATTTCTGTCTTGGAATGATCCACTATGTATCTGCTGAAAGATGATCTTGAGCTGAAAAGTAGAAAAAGAATGAAATTTCAGGCATGGCTGAAGATGAATCTGAATTCCAGCTGTTTTATCATAATGAAACACATGTTCAGGAGTATGGGCAAGGTGACCATTGCAGCAGCCATAGCAGGAGCATTCTTCAGGTTTTGAAGGTAGCAAAAATGGAGGCACATGGCTTACAGACTATTCTATTTCCCTATGAAAAGCACCTCATTTGGGGTAATTTTTCATACTACCATGAAACAGCATTGGGGCAGATGTTAAGTCAGTGGGGTCAAAGACAATACACCCCCAAGGCCATAACAACTGGAAGAACCTTCTCTTGCCTGTGTGCATTTCGTTCTGAAAGAATGTGGATGAGCTTCACAGAAAGGATTTTTCACTTAGCAGTGCTCAAGGTTAGTCTTAATGGAGTCTCAAAAGTTTTCACTGATGCAGAATCAGTACAGTAATTTCTTTTGGCTAATGAAACTAAGGAAATGGAAACCTTCACCTCATGCATCAGTGAGGAAAAAGGAAATAACAATTAGAGTTCTGCAGAGCAGAAGACACTTGTTATCTGTCTAGTTGGTAAGTACTTTGGATTCTGCCAGATATGCCATTATTTCTGAAGGAAGGGGGACAATGTTTTATCTGCCCTTATTTTTGGTAGAACATCTCAGTATTGATCATATATGAAATCATTTTCTCACTATGGATACATATAGTCAAAATCCATACAGAAGTGGGAGGTATTAGGAGGCTTGAGGAAACCATGAGCTTTTTAGATGAATGAAAAGATCTTTAAGGGGGGAACTAAGAGGAGACAACCCCCAACACAGCCCAATAAACATTGTACATGTTCAGTGGATATGTTCAGTGGATATGGAATACAGTGGTACCTCAGGTTACACATGCTTCAGGTTACATACGCTTCAGGTTACAGACTCCACTATCCCAGAAATATTACCTCGGGTTAAGAACTTTGCTTCAGGATGAGAACAGAAATCGTGCTCTGGTGGCGAAGTGGTGCTTCAGGTTAAGAACAGTTTCAGGTTAAGAACGGACCTCCAGAATGAATGAACTACTTAACCTGAGGTACCACTGTACTGAATGTTTGTAGAGTGGGATGACAGAAAACTGGGGGGAGGGGAAATTTAATGGAACATCTTGGAGAGTAATGGCTGCTGTCTTGAAACCCTAAACTGAACTTCACACTTCAACATTTTGTTGCACATCCCAATGTTGCACATCCCATATTAATTCATATATGGACTCAGGAACAGGAATTTGCCAATTATAAGATTCTGGGGGTTTTGGCCATTTTGTTTGCTAAAAGTACAAAATCTGGGAAATATTTGTTCTGGACTGCATAAAACTGGGAGGAGGGGGGAACGAAGCATGATATAAATAACCAGTTGTAGGGAGCAAGTAGTGTGAACTGCACTGTAACAAGTACTACTTACATGAATTATAGTGTGAATTTTTAAATGGAAAATAATTGGTGTATGGTTGAAGTGTTGGGAGATTATGCAAAAGTCACAATACATTATCTCCAGTATCAGAGAGACTGTGTCTCAGAATACCAGTTGCTGAGAATCACAGGTGAGGGAGACTGAGAGAGTGCTGTTGCACCCAGAGCCTGCTTGTGGGCCCTCCATAGCCTTTTGGTTGGCCAGTGTGGGAACAAGTTGCTGGGTTTGATGGGCATTTGGTGTGATCTAGCAGAGCTCTTCTTAGATTCTTATGTTCACCGTATAACTGGCTTTGCATATCATAAATACGACAGGGAAATACAAGGAGCTTGTTCTGAATGCACTTCTGGCGCCCTGTTTGACAAGATGTGCAAGCTGTGTTCCCATTCAGTACCTGTGAACCCTGTAATATTGTTTCTGTAAATGTCACTGGAAGGATGGCCAGGACAAATCCAGATTGCTTGACTTCCTGTGAACCTGGTTCATTATAGCACCTGAGCCTACCTGCTAAATCTTTTGTTTAAGGGGTTTCTGATAAATGTAAAACTTAGATCAGGGTCTCTGAAGGCAAACGCCTGAATTGGAAACTGAAGGAAAAGGCACATGCAGTGGTGGGAACAGACTAGGAATACTTTAGTAAGTTTGACCAAAATGAATGTCTAGTTTGATCAGTTATGGGCAGCCATGAAGGGCTGTCATAGAATATTTGTGAGTGCTACAGAGTCATTTTTGAAGTTGGTACTTGACTCACTGATTTGTAGGGATGGGAGAATCTGTCATTTTCGGTTTCACTTGGTATCCCATTTCTCTACTCTTAAGTTCATTTCTTCATATTTTCACAATAGTTTTCTTTTTTTCTTTTTTTGAAAACCTCATGAAAATTCATTAGCATTTTAGTTCTATTTTTCCTAATTACATATTTTTGTGTGCATTTTTGCATAATATATACATTTTTTTGCAAGCAATTCCCCCTAATATAGTAAAGTTTTGGATGTTATTTTCACCAATATGTGCATTTTTAGGCACACATTACTTAGCATATACATTTTTGTCCACATTGCTTGAGAGAAGAACTGCATTGCAAAATTCAGAAAGTGTGAATTTTGAAGGGCAACTGTGTTTTGATGTGTCTATTGTTTCACAAACCATAAATTAGGTAGATTCCCTACTGATGTAGCCAGCAGAGGAAAGGAAAGAACTTGCAGTAAATATAGCACAACAGAATATTGTCATGTATGAGTTGGGTCCAGTCACCTGAGGACACAGACTAAATGCATAGCAAAGCTCAAAAGAAAGGGACTCCCTTGGAGAAATCGTGTAACTCCCATTGTGGTCCTTTCTTCAGACATACTGTTGGTTTTGTCACCTTATGAGGGGATGGCAGCCGGAATGAACATGCTAGCTCCACCCCCATTGCTGTTCCGCTCAGTTTCCAACTCATGAAAGATGAACCTCTGCAGGCAGGAGGTTTTGTATGCACAGGTCACCCTTCAGTTTCTGATTTTCCAGGGTCTCCAATGCATGGGGTGTCTCCATAGTTACAAAAAGCTGCTCCTTGCAGATGGCCCCCTTCCACCAGAAACAGTGGCACTGGTTGGAGTTTGTGCACCCAGCCCCACTGACCACCTTGTGGTTTAATTAACCTTTCAGTGTCACACCAAAGAAGGGTTTCCGTTTGCTACATTTTAAGTATCCATTCATGTTGCCTGATCCAGATGCTATTAACACCCCTTCCAAGTAAGTCCATTGGATTTTGAAACATAATCTGCCCCCTTACAGAAGAGCAAAGCATCTTAGGGGGAGAAAATCATCTGAAGGACAAGCATTTCAATGCTTAATGGGTAATAAGCATTATTCAGTCTCTCTCTTCCCTTAAGGACATGGAGAGCCCTTTGCTTGTCTGGTTGTACATTTCTCTGAAGTATGCAATTTATGGAATGAATGTCAGATCTAATGACTACAAACCTAAGCAAACATGATGGAAAAGGGCAACCAAGAGGTTATCTGAGAAGTGAACGATCAAGGCTAAGCAGCAAAGACTGTATTTTAATATATGGTGCTTAGTTGCAATATATACTTGAAACATCTTTCTGCCAGTAACATGTCACTAGGTTAGTGGCAGGTCATAAGGAAATGATGCACATAATGCTAAGGCTATCAGTGACTGTTACCCATGATGACTATGCTTTGTCTCCATGGTTGGAAGTGTACACTTCTGAATACCACTTGCTGGAAACTGCAGGGGAGGGAGAGCGTTGTTATGCTCAGGTCTTGCTTGTGGGTTTCCCACAGGCATCATGCTGGCCATAGTGAGAACAAGACTCTGGACTAAATGGGCCATTTGCCTGATCCACCAGGCTCTTCTTATGTTCCATTGTTAGTTTTTAATTGATCTCTCCACTCTCCCTTTTTGCCCGAGCACCTGTGTCTACATCTGAAAAGTTATTTATAATTAATTGATGTCATAACAGGATTTATGCTTCTGAAAAAAATATTTGGGCAGAGTTTTGTATAGGTTCCAAAATCAGAATGGCATTTGTTTGAGTGATGTTGGTCCTATTGCATTGGTACTTTTGGGGTTTTTTTGGTATAGATTTCATAGATATCTCTCACTCTCTCTGTCTCTCTCTCTCTCTGTAAAGGAGGAAACCCTAGGCCAGCTAGTAGCTATGATCTGTAAGGAAGCCAAGTGCTTATCACTGCGGGGGGGGGGGGACACCTCTTATACACAACTATATTAAAAATTGATTCAAGTATATATTCGAGGCTTTACTGCTCCTTAGAGAGAATACCTAAAACAGGTTTTAAAATGGTTTGTTGCATAATTGAGAACTTACCTAGCAATCTTCAGGGTTGGTTTGTTCTTTTAAGATGTCAAATGGCAGAAACCTGAGTGCTAAAACCAGATGCCCCACTATTGAGGAGACTGTTTCGCTTCCACAGTTAGTAAGGACCAGAGATTGCATTGTTATTTTTGTATGAAATATTGTGCATACAACCCAGCCAGCATGGCCAGCATGAAATGTCTTCCAATGTCTTCCAATGAAAAATGGTTAGTCAACCAAATTATTATGCTATACATGCATACGTGCATGCCCCATAATGATTTAGAAAATATCCAACATGGCTCACATAATCTTCAAATGCAAGCAACGATTTAAAGCAGGGTTGAAGCATACCACCCTATACCCACAAGTCTCAGGGCAGCTCACAAGATAAAATCAGAATATAAAACCACAAAACACACAATCAAAATAAAAACAAACCAAATAACCCCCCTGTGGTGTTTGCCTCCTAGGTGGGTCATAAGGAAAGGGTTAAAATGAGTGTGATGTGATTGGACAGGGGAAACTGATAGGAAGAGTTAGGGTTAGAGGAAGAGTTGTGTAAAAGTTAGTTGAGAGTTGGGAGTTGAAGAAGGAAAAGGGAGGAATAGTCTGTGGGTTGGTTGAGTTGTGTGGTGAACGAGTGAGAGGAACTATTAGGTGGAGTCAGATAGATAGATGGTTGGGATAATCAGTTTGAAGCAAAATTAGCAAACAATGTGCTTACTTCTTCCAGAGAAATCAATGTACCTACCCATCTTTACAATAGGGATTGTCAAAATGCTGGCAAATATTTTCATATGACTTTCAAAGCTAGAACATTTTATGTGAATATTACAGAGCAGTGTAAAATTTGTGCAACGCCCCCCCCCCGGTCATTCTTTCTTAATGTATTCTCCCTGTCTCTAAAATGGATCTTCCTTCACACTGGGAGCAGAAGGCAAAAAGGAGAGATAAGAGAGGGGGAGCCTTTTTTTCTTGTTGACAGTATTATACAGTACTGTATTTCACCAGCTAGCTGGTTGTCATGCAGCAGTGTTATTGTTTTTTAAAATCAAAAAGCATAAGCAAGGGGGAAAGGGCTAGCTCTATAAAAAGATGTCCCCATATAAATAAGGCTGGTGACTAATACTTAAAAGTACATAGAAAATGAAATGAATGGAAAACAAACAATTGCTGTTACATAAAAGGTTGACATTATTACCCATGGCAACGTATTAGTGCCAAGGATAAAAGATTCCAGAACTGCTTGACATCTTCTCTAAATCTGTCTTGTACCTAAAACTTGTTGGCTTTCCCTTCACAATTTGGTTTTGAACATAAGCACTAGTTTTGAACATAAGCACATAGTTTGAATCTATGGTGTGGATATGACCTTTGAGTACTGGGCCTACCAGATGCCAATCTGGAGATCTTACCTGTAGCATTAAATGAATTTTGAGAGAACTAATGGCAAGAAAGAATGAATTAAGCAGCCTTCCTTCTCTTCTATGCCCTGTTGCAGTCTCAGGCTGTTCTTTGGTGTTTGTTTTAAGGCCTCAGATTATGGGGATATTATTCATACAGTACATCTCTAATGTAATGTTTGATTTGCCTCATATGCCCATGTGCTATACATATACTTACACACACATGCATTTTCTATTATACATATACAAGCGAAATTAAAACACAAACATGTAATCGCCTTGACTTCCCTCCTCCCCATTGTGGATCTTAATATAATGATTTCCCCCTCTGCATCTCTTTCATAACTCTATTCTTATACAGTGGTACCTCTGGTTAAGAACTTAATTCATTCTGGAGGTACGTTCTTAACCTGAAACTGTTCTTAACCTGAGATACCACTTTAGCTCATGGGGCCTCCTGTTGCTGCCACACTGCTACCACGCGATTCCTGTTCTCATCCTGAAGCAAAGTTCTTAACCTGAGGTACTATTTCTGGGATAGCGGAGTCTGTAACCTGAAGTGTCTGTAACCTGAGGTGCCACTGTAAATCCTTTATCATTCCATAGTTCAAATTTTTGCTAAAAGTTTTCTGTCAATCCTACCAATATGTGTTATTGTTTAGAATAGTTTTTCAAATAGGTTAGAAACTTTCCCCATTCTTTATTAAAGACCGTCTTTTCCTGGTTTCAAATTCTTCCTGTAAATTTTGCCATTTCATAGCATAGTTCATCACTTTTCCTTGGTCAAAGTTGTACCATCTTTCCATTTCTGGGCTAACAGAATCCACAAAGCGTACATGAATAGTTTCATCTGGTCCTTTGGATTCTCTGGGCCTATAATACCTAAAAGAAAAGCTTCTGGTCTCTTAGGAAAATTTATTTTAAACCTTTTTCCCCAATTCATTATATATTATTTCCCAGAAATCTTTTATCATTTTACATGACCACCACATGTGATAAAAAGTACCCTGTACCTTTACATTTCCAGCATGTTTTAGACTTCAATTTATACATTTTAGCTAATTTACTAGGAGTTAAATACCAACAATACATCATTTCATATAGTTTTTCTTCAAAGTATAACAAGCTGTAAATTTTAATCCTGTTGTCCATAGTCTCTCCCATGCTGCTAATTCAGTATTATAACCAAAATCCTTCTCCCAGTGCATCATAACAGATTTGAGTTGTTCACCTTTTTTTTGCCAGTCTAATAAAAGTTTATACATTTTAGAAATTAGCTTAATTTTATTTTCTAACAATTCCCTTTCAAACTGGGAGGTTTCATTTAAAAAACCCTTCTTTTGTCCAACTTAAAAACTTCATTAAGTTGGTGATACTGCAACCCATCAGTTACCAATTCCTTTATATCTTCAGACCTCCTTAATTTTAAATCTTGATCTACTTCTATTAGTAATTCTTTATATGTTGCCCAGTCATTTCTCATACCCCCCCCCCCCCGATATTGCTTCAAGTGGAGAGAGCCACCAGGTGTTTTGTGTTCCTTTTTTGTATTTATCCCATACTTCATACACCAGTTTCCTTATAACATAATTCATAAAAGCTTTATGAACTTTAACCTTGCCATAGCACAAATAGGAATGCCAGCCAAATCTGTTATCGTGTCCTTCAAGATCTAATATGGAACCATTTTCCAATGATATTCATTCCTTTAACCAGCAAAGACAAGATGCCTCAAAATATAATTTCAGATCTGGTAAGGAGAATCCACCTCTTTCGTATCTGTCAATAATTTACACTTTATTCTTAGTTTCTTCCCCTGCCAGATAAATATAGTGATATCTTTCTGCCATTCTTCAAAGCATCTTGTATTGCTGATACAAGTGCTGTTTGAAACAGAAATAACATTTTGGTAGCATATTCATTTTTATCACAGATATTCTCCCCATCAGTGGCAAGTTCATCCTTCCCCAAATATCTAGGTTCTTCTTAACCTCTCTCCAAACTTTTACATAATCATCTTTAAAAATATTTATATTCCTCGAAGTTAACCACACTCCTAAATATTTGATTTTCTTTTCAATCACTAACCCCTGTTCATAACTGTAGATAATTTTTTATCTAGTCATTGATATTTATCACCGTAATTTATTGACATATTTTTCACTGCAATTTTTGTCATATTTTCACCATAATTTTTGTCTTATTTTTGTAAAATTTGAAACCTGCTTACCTCTATAAATTGTTCTGAAATCCTTGGTATACTGACCACAGGTTTATGGTCTTTTCTCAATTGTTTGCTTTTAGCTTGTGTTTTCTTTACCGTTTCTTCAAGCCCCTGTGATTTCATCTTCAACTCTTGTATTGATTTTTCTAATTCTGAGGTCTTGGTTGTTAATTATTTCTGATAGATCTTCCACCTGTTTGATATTCTGCTTCATTTTTTTCTTTCAACATTTCGGCATTAGTTTTTACCTGCTTTTAAAAATTCGTGATGGGTTCTGCTATGTCTACTTTACCTTCTCCCTCCAGAAGAGAACCCCTCCTTGCCTGAGATTGGGATACAGTGGTACCTTGGGTTACAGACGCTTCAGGTTACAGACGCTTCAGGTTACAGACTCTGCTAACCCAGAAATAGTACCTTGGGTTAAGAACTTTGCTTCAGGATGAGAACAAAAATTGCACAGTGGTGGCGCGGCAGCAGCGGGAGGTCCCATTAGCTAAAGTGGTACCTCAGGTTAAGAACAAGTTCAGGTTAAGAACGGACCACCAGAACGAATTCAGTTCTTAACCTGAGGTACCACTGTATAGTTGTTGGCATATTCCCATGTGCTTTGGACACCCCATCATGCTAGAGGAAGTCAGGGGCATGTTTCCCTCACCTACTCTACAGTTAGGTAAATGTAAAGGGACCCCTGACCATTAGGTCCAGTCGAGACTTACTCTGGGGTTGCGGCCAGCATGACTAAGCCACTTCTGGTGAACCAGAGCAGTGCACGGAAACGCCGTTTACTTTCCTGCCGGAGCGGTACCTATTTATTTACTTTCACTTTGAGGTGCTTTCGAACTGTTAGGTTGGCAGGAGCAGGGACCGAGCAACGGGAGCTCACCCTGTCATGGGGATTCAAACAGCTGACCTTTTGATCGGCAAGTCCTAGGCTCTGTGGTTTAACCCACAGCGCCACCCACGTCCCTTCCTACAGTTATGTACCAAACTGGTAATACATATTCCAATGCAGTGGTAAGGAATGTTCCCTCGGGAGTAATCTGTCAGGAGTCATATGTTGACAGCAGGACAGGCCCAGAGTTGTGTGGCTGTGATCACACATCCACTCTCTCTGTCTCCCTCACCCACCCAGCAGGCTGCTATAGGAGAGGCAGATTGCTCTTGTTAGGGGTCTGAACTGGTTACTGGCAGAAGATGTACCCCCTTTCCATCTTACACCACCCCATCCATTTTGGCTTACTGAATTTCCCACCCATCTTAACTCCATCCAGTTCCCCCCATCAATATGAAACTCAGACAAAGACCACAGGTGCATTAATGGGTGCATTAAGAGGATTTTCATGTAACCATGCTACTGCCCTTACGGTATAACCAGAGTCTGGTATGGGTTTAATATGGCCACCCTTGCACCATTTCTGAAGCTCTCATCTGGAGCAATCAAGTTAAATGTTTTAGATTGAGCTACACAATGTGAATTTTTTGCAGGCAGCTTGCTTCCCAAAATATATTTCTGCTGCTGTTTTGCAGCCTTCAGAAATGTTTTTATTCACATAGCTGAGTGAATATGTTTACTTATACTTGCGGAGAGCCATAGTAGGTATGGGGATAATATATTAAAAAGTAGCAGATGCAGAGCTGGCATGGCTTATTATGTTTCCTGCAATTATATGTGATGGCTCTGCAACATGATTATATCTGGTTGTCCTCTTCTGAGTTACTTTGGTTTGCATAATTTTATTTGTCTCCCAGTTCCAAAGGTTGCTATCAGATTACAGTACATCCCACGAGCATCTTGTAATTAATTTATCATAAAACCAAAGACTTTCCACAAGCATCTGATTTCCAAAGTGGATCATGCAGTGCTTATACGGAAGTAAAAGGGTGGAATGAAGAGCCAATGAATCCCTGATTTTCCTCCTGCTCTTGTTTGTTGGCAGTCTTATTCTTGCCACTATTAAAATTATTCAGGTGAAAGCTCTTCAGATTACATATGAGGTAATGCTCTATTTCTATTCTATGTCACTTTGGCATGTGTATTCTAGTGAGTCTATCCAGTCTTGTTTCTACCTTAATTTGTTATTTGAAATAATATTTTTTTTTAAATCCCCACAGAAATGGCATTTAAATAAACATTTAAATTGCATGCCCAAGTATTTTGAAATGCATTTGTGTGTATGCACCAAGAGCACCCAGGAAGTGTGGAAGATGGTGGATATAACTGAACTGTCATTCACACATTCGTCTAGGAAGTGTGAATCAGACTACATAGTAACAGAATTTATGATAGAATTCTTCAAGCATCTATTGTTATATAGGGACCAAAATCTGAGGTGATGAGCTGTCCAAAACATCTCCTGAGAGCTATTTCTTGCTTATTGACCTCACTATCCTCCAGCATTGGGACAGGGTAAACATGGGTGCTTTATGATAGGGATGGTGAATTTTGTGTGTCTCCAGATGTTGGGCTCCAACTCCCATCAGCCCCAGCCAACATGTGGCTAGTGGTCAAGGATGAGGGGAGTTGAAGTGCAAGAGTTTCTCCATTTCTGCTTTGTGACCCTCAAATTTATCATTCCCCTTTGAAGATGAATTTTCAATATTATTTTCTGATCTTTATCAAATGTATGAGAAGACATTCAAGTTGGCTTTGCTAACATGGGAGTGATGTAATAAAGGGCTATTGTCAGGTCCTGTCTCGTGCACAGACTGTTTGCCTCAAATTATTTGTGTACTGTCTCAGTACTGTTTTAATATTGGCAGTGAATAAAATTGCTTCATATTGAAAGACAATAGCAGTTCACTTACACTCTACAAATAATATATTCATCCCCCAGTCCCTAGTTTAAACTGGAGATAATTTCCTGTTGATTACAAAAACAAATAGCCCAAAAAGTTGTTATCTCATTTCCTGGTGCTAAATCATACAGGCAGCTAATAAATCTCTGTTCTATGTTAAATGGAACAGGATTATTTATGAAGCAAAGGAGTTGGACCTTTCTTCTAATAATTGCCAGTTCTGAAACTCCTCTGGTATGGAAGAAGCAATGAAAAGAGCTGTGTTTTTTTGTGATATGAGCATTCATATGGTGATATATGTGAGTGCTGCTGGATTTTGTAAAAAAGACAGGTGCTGAGACTTAAGTCGCCTTAGACATCATATCCTCTGACCCAGGCGATATGATGAAAATGGCTGTAGACCATCAGTGATGCTGAAAAGCATCCAGCGTTTGTGCAAAGGCACTTGCTTTACTTCACACATCCTGGAGTTGGTCGGACGTGCAACAGCACTTTCAGTTTGTAACTTAAGGGTTAATTCAGTTGTCAGTAAGCGAACCTTCCAGGACAGGGTGATAGAGCTGCTGCTTGAGAGTCAGTGTAGTGTAGTGGTTAAGAGCAGTAGTCTCGTAATCCGGTGAACCGGGTTCGCTTCTCCGCTCCTCCACATGCAGCTGTTGGGTGACCTTGGGCTAGTCACACTTCTCTGAAGTCTCTCAGCCCCACTCACCTCACAGAGTGTTTGTTGTGGGGGAGGAAGGGAAAGGAGAATGTTAGCCGCTTTGAGACTCCTTAGAGTAGTGATAAAGCAGGATATCAAATCCAAACTCCTCCTGCTCCTCCTCTTCTTCTTTTTCTTCTTCGAAGTCGGTAAAATGACAAGACCCTTAGCAAGATAGCATATGCTCTGCCTATGTAGCTGCAATGAAGTCATCCTCTGGATGTTTGATTGAATCTAATCTTGTTTTCAACAAGACCTGCCCCTAAAAGATAACCACATATGTTTCTTTCAGCTCAAGTTATATACTATGTTGTTTTTGTTCAGTAAAGTGTTATCGGTGTCAAGGGAGTGGCTTGTTTCACTAACTCAGTTTGCTACCAGGTAGGGAGTGTCTTGAATGAAAACACAACCAAGGAATATTTAGTGAAAGGCAGACCAAAATAGGCACCTTTCTTTATTTCTGCTGTGCAGCAGGACAGCACCTCAAGTGAAAACCCAAAGGTACTTCCCTGAACAAGAAAAGTAACAAGTTTTTTGTATACAATTCTGTAACTAGCAAATAATTAACAAACTGTACCAAAGCCTGGGACATCCTGAGACATTGTAGTTGTTATAAAACTGCTTAAGCTCTGCTACATATCTGCCTCTGCCAAGTTTACCTATGCACATAGCACATATGGATCAACCTGCATATATATCAAGCTGACTGGGCAAGTAAACAACCTTCAGTCAGTCAGTCAGTTTTATTGCACATAGCCAAAGGCTGCCACAATGTAGACAGAATCTTTCAACAGTTAAAAAGAATATGCTGGATTAATACAAAAAAACTTTAAAAAATTATATTATACAAACATTACCTACTCTAAACAGAGCTATAGAAGTACCTTAATATACAGGTCAAGACTTTAAACAATAAAATTTATAGGCTAAAATCACAACATGGCCACTAATATATTAAAAATATTGTTAATTAATAAAATGTACAATTATGTTTGGAGTTTAGTGATAAAGATAGACTATAGCTTGATGTAGGTAGAGTCAAATAAATTTGTCTCCTTTACAGTTGGTGGCTATGTTGGCTATATAATTTGCTCTGATTTTCCTAGTGGCAGTTGCAAAGAGTGCTACACGCCAGGTCACATACTTATCTATGTCTCTGAGGAGATATAAAATCATGTCAGAGGAGTACTGGCCAGGGGACCTTGTCATTATAGGTGCTAAAAATCATTCTCTTGCTTCATTATATAAGGGGCAGTGCAAGATATAATGCATAAGGTCCTCCACTTCAGGACATCCCCTAATGCAAACACGTTCATTTGTTGGTATGCCTCTGTGTCTCTCATCTCTATAAGCAGAGTTTATTGTATTTAATCGTAACTCTGTAAAAGCTTTCTGTAAAAAAGTTGTACAAAAGTCAGTTCATTGAAATAAGGTGTTTGTTCATGGGCCTCTCTAAATTTAAAATATAATGGGGCGCATGTGGATGTCTACATAGAGTTTAGGTCGTTTTTAAATGCCACTGCCCTTATGGTTCATTTTAAAATATTTTTCTGGGAATATAAGGGAAGTTCTTTGATCTCGGTCACTGAGAGGTCATATTTGCCCATCAGTTGGGCAGCGTGATGTACCCAGTTTTTAAGGGGTAATCCATTCGAGAGCTCAATCAGGCATTTTTTTGGTAGCCTAGTGTTGTCCATCTGTTTATTTCTAAACCAGTAGCAGAGGATTCTTTTATCTATTTGGCTCTCTATACTTAATATGCGAGTTTCCAACCTGACCATGGCAGATTGCACATCTTTGGGTAAACCTAAAAGGACTCTTAAAAAATAATTCTGTGGGGGTTCCAAACCAGAGACCTCTGAGGTACCCCAAACCTCTGCACCATATAAAATCTGGACCATTGATTTTGCTTTATACACTGATAGAGCTGGGTTAACCATATTTCCACCTTTACAAACAGTGAATTTCAAAATAGCTTTTGCTGATTTAAAGGCTTGCAATTTAATATTTGATAGCTGTATATTCCAAGATGCCATTTCTGAATAAACCAATCCCAGATATGTAAACGTATTTACTTGGTTTATTGTGTGTTCATCCAGGTGCCAAAGATGCTTTTTAGGGCACTTCCCAAATACAATGACCTGTGTCTTATCGTAGTTTATAGATAAAGCATTCCTCGCGCAATATGAACTTAATTTCGCAAGCAGCTGTCTCAGGCCCACCTGGGTTCTAGATACAAGTACTAAGACTGAGAGTTTTTGGTCGAGAATTCTGACAGGGGCAAACTGTAGGCCCTCCAGTTCTTTAACCATGTCATTAATATGAAAATTAAACAAGAAAGGTGCCAAAATGCATCCCTATTTGACTCCAGTAATGGTCTTAATTCTAGTAGTAAGATGGCTGGCCAGATCCACCTTTACTTGTATCGATGTGTCAGTATATAATGTTTTGATGAGAAATAATAGACGACGGTCTATATTTGTATTTTCCAATTTCTGCCCCAATGCGTGTCTAGGGACCATATCAAAAGCTGACTTTAGATTGATAAAAGCGACATATAGTTTTTGCTTCAAATTATGGATGTATTTACATAGCAGAAAGTTCATCACAAAGCACTGGTCCAATGTGGATTTCCCTCTTTGGAAACATTCCTGAACTACAGTCCTGGTATCTGCGGAGCTCCCAAGCCTGCTTGCTAAATCATCACCATCTTTGAACCCCAACCTTCAATCAGTACAGTAGAAGAAGAAGAAGAAGAGTTTGGATTTGATATCCCGCCTTTCACTCCCCTTCAGGAGTCTCAAAGCGGCTAACATTCTCCTTTCCCTTCCTCCCCCACAACAAACACTCTGTGAGGTGAGTGGGGCTGAGAGACTTCACAGAAGTGTGACTGGCCCAAGGTCACCCAGCAGCTGCATGCGGAGGAGCGGAGACGCGAACCCGGTTACCCAGATTACGTGACTACCGCTCTTAACCACTACACCACACTGGCTCAGTAAACAAAAGCAAGCAAACTTTGGTTCTAAATTAATCCAGCTGATACAAGATATTGCTTCAGAGGGTGGGGTTCTTCTCTGCAGCTTCACACGTATGTAGACAGTGGAGACTGGCAGGCTATGGGCACAAAAGTGCCCATAGAAAGACACTTTTGCCATGTTGGCTTCTACTCCCCCCACCTCAGCAACTGCCAGCACAACTGGGGGGGGGGGCATGTCCTAAAGACCCTGGCTGCAACCCATACTGGTACCTTTGTTAAACCTACTACTAATGCATAATTCCAATATACATAGATTTAGCTCCATTTTGGTTTCTAGACATACACCCCAGACCTGAGGCGTGCAAGACCATAGCACTTGTAGATCCTCTGCCTGATCTCTGGGTGGCAAGAGGTTTTTTCCTACTGAATTCAAGTGCCACCAGAGTGGGAAGAAGATATTTATACAAAGTGCAGCCACAGATGAGTGGCTTGATGCTGGGGTTCTCTTGGACAGTGTGTGTTGAGAGACTTCTAATGCACACACTCTGAGCACTCCATGGTACATGCAGTTGAGACAATTTGCATATGGAAACCTGCAATGAAGAAATAATAATTGTTTGCCTTTTCTTAAATGCATGTCATCCACAATACATGGCCAAAGTGTGTGGGATAGCAAATCGCTAGGACATAATATTTTATTTATTGTAAAAAATAATTAGAAATATTTCTATACTACATCTTGTTAAAAGTCAAGATGGTGTATAGCAAAACAACTCACAACAAGATAAAAATTCAATAAAAACAATTAAAAATTCAGAATTACAATTTTCAGTAGTATTGAATTTTACAATGCAAAGCTAGGCAAGTTCCTCACAAGTAAGACCCACTGAGTTGAATGGAACTTATTTTCAGGAAGTATACCTATAGATTTGCACCCCAAGTGTCTATTTCAGATATCCCCCCAAAGGGATATTTTATTTATTTTTAAAAATATATAGATTCAGCATTTCATGGACTTAAATCACAAAGTTGTCATTCACTGTATTCTGGGAAGGAGGAATTATACGTGCCCTTTTATGTTTAAAATAATTGTTCACTTTTTAACTATAGGGTTCCTACAAATAGATTTTCTTTTGCCCATTCCCCAGTGAAAGACAGATACAGTGTTCTCCTTTTCCTTGAATACAGAATGCACAAATAACCAGACCACTGGAAAGATTTATGATTAAAATATAAATTTTTCATAATGCTTGATAATCTCTCCACTGAACCTCTTCTCCCAAGAGAGTAAGGTATCACGCTGAGATAAGTGGTCTGCTTACTTTTGTAACAATGGCATATAGCCAGTGGCTAACCCTTGCAATTCCTTTACCCCAGCTCATTTTGAAACTTTCAGCCAGTTTTGGAAGAGGGTGGATATCTATAGCATCCAGCATGGAAGAGAGAGAAATGCACTATGGCCACAGCACACACTCATTAATCTTTATGTTCCCATCTGGGTTCTGCTTGTTAGAAGAGGCCATCTGCCTGCCTCTGGAACCCAGCTAGAACTCAGGGAGACACTGAATGAGTCTTCTACCTCTTCCATGCAGGATACTGTCTAGCGGTTGCCCCTGGTGCATGTGCTCCTTCTTGTCCCTCCCCCCTTGATCTGAGCCTGGAAATATGGCCAAACATTAGTATTTATCAAATTCAAAAACTTAGAGCAGCACTAAGGGATTGGTAATGCATGCAAAACAACAAAGATATCCAGAAGTACAAAATTCCCCACTTTCTGCAAAGTTGAGATGGATCATTTTTTCCCCTCAGCCTCACAGTTAATCCAATGGTGCAGTTAGCTGTGTGCTCCACACAGAGGCAAATCATTGTAGAGCACTGCAATACAGTGGTACCTCTGGTTAAGAACTTAATTTGTTCTTAACCTGAAACTGTTCTTAACCTGAAGCAACACTTTAGCTAATGGGGCCTCCAGCTGCCGCTACGCCGCTGCCACACCGCCGCTATGCTATTTCTGTTCTCGTCCTGAAGCAAAGTTCTTAACCCGATGTACTATTTCTGGATTAGCAGAGTCTGTAACCTGAAGCGTCTGTAACCCAAGGTACCACTGTATTTACTGCTTCAGCAGCTGGGTGCATTGCAGTCCTCCTACCAGATGGTGGCAGTGAAAGAGTTCCTTTTGCCTTCTGCAGCTTTAGTGACTAGGAAGTTCAATCCAAGATGCTAATCCAACAAACAACTTTCCTTCCCTAGGAGTTATTTCAGACACAGGAGCAGGGACGGACTTCAGTCTTTCAAATTTCAGTGGTGCCCTGTGCAAGGCCCAAATTTGGTGCCCTCAACTCTCACCTTCCCTTCTGCTGAATTCAATATGTCATAGTTGCAACACTTTGCATGATTAAGGAGTACAGGAGCAGGCTAAGAAATTCAGAAGTGGACAGAAGTGATGATGTCCCAATAAGTTTTGCCATCCCTCCTGGTAAGCTTCGAAGATGAGGCATGGTACACATACTTGTGAGACTCTCTTGCATTGCTGGAGTGTCGAGCTTGCAAACATACATTTTGTTGGGAAGGTGGATCTGCTCCCTTCTGCATGAGAGCACTCTCATCTCTGCCACTGGTCTTCTCATTCCCAAAACTGACTTGGGTGAAGAGGAAGGAGCATTGGTGTGAAGAGCTTTAGCAGTGAAAGAGATATTATTTTCATAGCCTAAACATGCCTGGATTCTTATAAGCATGCCTAGAAGTTTCCATTGCCACCAGGGAGTACAGGAAATCATATAATGCCCTTTTTCTGCTTACCCTGATGGGAATGATAAGTAAGTCTCAGCATTTTTCTTTTGAGCAAACTGGCTTTTTATAATTTCCACTCGAAAAGACAGAAGTATGTCATAGATAGCCATAGAATGCCGAGATGCTTAGAATACTCCCAAGTAGCTCTTTCACTTGCATTTCATTTCTTCGCTGGTCAAAAATAGCAAAAAGAACATTTATTGATGCAACATTGCAGAGAATATATGTGCATTTGTGCAGCTCTTTGATAGCTTTTTCTTTTTCTTTGGAAAAGGTGTTGTAAGGGCACCTTAGAATACACAGGTTTTTTTATGCTAGAAAGCAAGGACACTGCAATGAAAAGAAACTGTAAATGAGGTCAGCTTTCAGATAATGTTTTCAAGACCTTTCTTAGTTCTTCCAACCTTATTTAGAATTTGCTCACTGTGTGCATCTTGAACTGCTGAGTTTAAAGAAAATTCAACGTAATATAGTAGATGCTCCACTGTGGGAATCTACGGAACTGTGCTGCTTTTTGACTTTTTTTTTTACTTCAGTAATATAATATTTGAGAACAAAGGTCTCTGCTTCAGAGAGATGATAAAAAAAAAAACCCTCAAGAGCCATATGAAACACAAATTGGCTAAAATGGAAAGCAAATAAAAATATATTGGTGCATTACTAATGCCAAAAAACGCACAGGAGTCCAATATGGGGCAACTTTCCTGCTCAAACCCCACTGGTGGCTGAAAGATAACTGTTCCTGGCAACCTTGAGATTATTACCTGTGAGAATATGTGATTGTCTTAAAATGTATTCAACGGTTTTAAATAGGTTTATTCTATTTTTAATTGTATTGTTTTAATGTTTTCCACCTTGGGTTCCTTTGGGAAGGAAGGGCTAGAAATATAATACATAAATATATTATAAAATAAAATAAATGCTAAATTTCACAAGACACAATGCCTGATGACAATAAATTTTGAACATTGCATTTTGGGGACTCTAACATGGTAACCAGTTGCCTGCTCCACCAATCAGCATGGGGAGAGCAGGGAGCGGTACTAGTGGGTGTTGCTTCTGACTGGACAGGGTCCCATCACCAGCACCATGCTGAGGGCCTGCTAAAATCTTCTGGAATTCATGATTCCAGCTGTGTCTGTCATCATATATCGTTCAACTTTCATCTTCCATAGCACATGGTATAATACCCGAAGGATTAAAGTTAGTCCATTAGCAATGTTTCTTATTTGCCTCTCTTTTTGCTCCCAGATTGGACAAAGGCAAGTTTAAACCACACGTAAACAGAAACAGACGGGGAGAGGATCTGCTATGACCTCTGAGTGGAATCTCTCGCACACCAACAAAACAATAGAAATGATACCCTCTTGCATGAAGCAATGTTTGCTGCCACAAACTGTGCTGCACATTCGGATCTTTTCATTCTTTACTGACAATTTCCCAGCTGACAATCTTTTTCTCGGATGACAAACTGTTTCAGCTGGCTTCTCAACCAATAAAATAATGGTGCAATTCCTTTACAGAAACAATATAGCCACAATGTGTGCCTGCAATTTTCTCTCTCTTTTTTTTAAAAAAAGAGGAAAGGAGAGAGACTGATTCAGTTAGTGAAGCATAAAAGAAGGAAACACAATGGCAGAACACATGCAGAAAGAGCCTGAAAGGAAATAGTAGTGTTATAGTTTGTGGGTGCTAGACACCCCACATTCCTGGATTGAGCAAACTGTAGAATTTAATGAATGCTCAGAGGGTGAAAACTAAATGTCAGACACTGGATTTAGCAAGTATTAAAATATAAGCCAGGCCAGCTTCCTGTGTCAGGAAATTGCCTGGGAGAGGAGCCATTAAGAAAGAGCAAGGGAAGGTAATGAGCCATTTGGAAATCCAAAGAGACGGGGCTCTCTGCAAGAGAGCAAATGGAGGGGGCCCCTCCCTCAACTCAGAGTTTAGTTTGGAAGACAAAGCAAAGTTTAAAAGTAGAGTTTAAAAGTTGCTTGCGAAATGACCTAGGGGAAAAGGTTGCAGTCTGTAAAAGTCAGCAAGCTGCAAAGAGTCAGAACCATGGTTGGTATTGTTTGAATCCAAGGCTTCAGCTATGGAAAAAGCAAGACCTTCTTGGGGTGTCAATGCCGTGACCCCCTCCATCATAGGCTCAGCTTGTATATACAGTGGAACTTCGGTTTTCGAACGTCTCAGCTGTCGAACATTTTGGAAGTCGAACACCGAAAACCCGGAAGTGAATGCTTCCGTTTTCAAACGTGCCTTGGAAGTTAAACAGCTTCCAAGGCGCATGTAATGGTTCTAGGGGTTGCTCATGCATAAGTCGGTGCCACACCTGGGTGGGTTGCCTGAGTGAACCCTTTCTGTCTGGACAGCCACTCGCCCGTGGCTGTCTCAATCGCTGGCAGAATCTGTCAGTGGGCATTTCTTGAACTTCTTCCAGCATAAAAGTTCTTTTGACGCCTAGTCACCGCCTACTCTCCCTGCACGGAAGCCTTCTGTGGGCTTCGGAGGTGTGGGCCTCAGAGGACCTCTACTCTCCCCGCTGGTCCCTGGCGAGGAGTCTTGGAGCCACCTCACCGATTCCCCAATCTGCCCCCCTCCTCCACTGGTGCTACGCTGATTTCCTTCCCCAGAAGATGTGCTGCTTCTCTCCCTTCTGGGACGCTCTCCGGAATTCCTCTGGAGCCCTCCCTCTCCTTCTGGCTCCGATGGCAGTTCCCTGACAGCGCAATTCTTAATTTTCACCATAGACTTTGCCAATAGCCCTTTGATCCTTGGTTTTTTAACGTTTCGGAAGTTATGACTGTATGTCATAAAGATACCACAGTCTCCGCTGTGCATCATTCCCAAAAGGAAACATAGACCCTGCGCAAGTGCACCTGGAACCCTTGGAAAAATTTTGCTCAAGGGGCTGGATTCTGCAACACACTCAGGGAGTCAGTTTAACCCCTAATGCTTAGTCGGCCACACCACATTGGGACCTTCTTGGCTACTTCCTGGAGGGGTCCCAGCAACTGGGCTGGGAGGGAGGAGAGAGAGCATTGGACAGCAGCTGTGCTCTCAGATCACTGATCCATGTTCCATGCTTAGGGAACCCCACAAAAATTCCTGTAGCCAATAAATTTGTTGCCTCTCTTCACCCATTTCTGCTCTGTGACACCCATTATTCTGTTCCCGAGGTCACAGCATCTTGTGTGGGGTGCAGAATATAAGCCGTAACTATTGTCACAACATTGAAATGTTTACATAGATGCTTAACAGTTTCAAGACCTAAAGTTTAGTCATAAACAGTAAACTAATGAAAACTTGTCTTATTAATAAATATACAATAAAACACTCCACTGAAACTTCATAATAATGTTCAACAATAAAATAATCCAGATAAAAGCAATACATCTCCAAAACTAAATCTTGATCCTAGGAGAAAGCCCTAAACAATCCTGCAACCTGCTTAAATGCTCCTCAGCTTGAGAATATGTATATATACATATTGTACTGTATCCATTTGGAATGAATTGCTTGCTTTTAACTTAGCATCACATAGACATCCATTAAAAATTCCATACAAAGTTTATCAGCATGTTATTGTTAAGTTTGCAAATGGCAATCTTATAATTTGCATGACAATGGCACTGTGCATCTGCATTTGTTCAAAACAAGAATTTACTTCATTTCAGATGGTGAAGCATTTGAAACTTGTCAAAGCTTCTATTCATTGACATCAGATGTGTGTGCCCGTGCACATATTTAAACTTTCACATTGCTCAGAGATCCTGTGTTAAAGTTTGGTTGCCAAACTATTCTCTGTCTTATAGGCATATGTTTCTGTGGTGGTGGTGGCTTTCTTTCTAGGATAAATTTCAACCAAAGTCTTATTCAGAAGTATCTCAAACAGTTCAGCACTGGCACATTTATAGCCATCTTGACTAGCACTGGATTTCTTGTGACCTGTGCATTTTTTTCATTAAGGCCTTGTTGAAATAAATTAAAACTGTAACTAACTTTCTTTGATTGCAACCCTATGGACACACTACCTTGGAGTCAAACCCATTGACCTTAGTAAAACTTACTTCTGTCTAGATAAGACAGCTGTTGTGAAAATGCCAATCATCTCAATGTCAGCATCGCCCTTGAGCCAGTGCCACCAACTGGACTCATCCACTTCAGCCCCGACTGGGCCAGGCGAGCTGGGGTAGCACTTCCAGAGACCACCTTCTGCACAGGAACAGGTCAAAGTGCTGTGGACTCACAGCTTAGAGTTGTGAGCACCGGATTCACCTCCACAAGAATACAGTCATTGCACAGCAGAGTATAGCAGAGTATAGCAGAGCATAAACGACTTGGAGAGCAGCTCTGTAGAATATCTTCTTTATTCTATCTACAACTATAATACACAACTATATACAGAGCTAAATGAGGTCTAAACATAAATGCTGAACTGCACTGAGTGTCTGCAGCTGCTCTTAGCAGCAACCTTATCTATACACACGATCTCTCTCTAACACTCAGCCTCTCTCTCTCTGATGTGAGGCTGGAGCGGAATAAGTAGAGAGCAGAAAACCTCCCCTCCTCTCTGGAGAATCAGCAGAGAACACCAGCAGATTCTTGGATATGGGAGGGGTGAAATCTCCTCACTCAATGGGCAAGCATGGAACTTCTTAGTATCTTCAGTATCTATGCTTCCTGGTTTGCTAAGGCATATGTTTCCCTTGAACTCAGGAGTATCTCAGTATCTTTCTAAGCTCAAGGGCTGAGTTTCCTTCTCAGTAATCTTCTGAGAATCATATGCAAGCGGCGGGCAGGGCCAGAGTGGAAGTGAGTGGAGTTGCAAGTGAAGATGTTACCTTTGTTTAGTAGGCTAGTTTTTACACACCCCTCTCTTCTTGTCATCCAGACAAGCAAAAGGCATTATCCAAGATCAAGGACGTATTTCAGCCAGGATGGCAAACATGTTTGGGGTATGAAGTAGGGTGAGTGATAATGTATAGCCTGGTTAGAGGAGTGTAGCTTGGGGAAGAGGCCCATGTGCCTGATAGAAATAATTGGAATTGGCTCCAGGATTTGGGGTTGCCTACTCCTGCATGAAAAACAGGAGTCTTCCTTCTTGTTTATATGTGTAGAAGCTCATTTTTACAGCTGCACAAACTGGGGAGGAAATAGAAGGGTTTATTGCTTTGGTGATATATCAGCCTCATATAACCAACATGCTTAACTTGAATTGATGCATGAAGGGGTTAAGACTATAGAGTAAGCTGTGCTGCCAGGCTTAAGTAGGTGGCACCTCCTCACCTTGGGAGGAAAGATTACCAAACACTTTGCCCTTCCTTTTTTCCATCATGTAACCAACCAGTTAGGATGTCTAGGCTGGTTGCTTCAAGACCAGACCACATGGTTTCAGCAAGCCATCTTTGTGTTTCTACAAATAATTTAGAAACACTTGCCAGTTTTGAAACTGTTGTCCTTGCTGCTCTATGGGAAAGCACACAAATCTGACCTTTGAAGAGTTTGTAAGTAAACCATTTTAAACTTACCAAACTTAGGGTCCCTTTCTATGCTAAGGAAAAGTGGAAAATTTTGAAGGTCTAATGGACTATATTTCCACGCTTTACTTTGCTGCATGTTTTGTGATTTTAAATGTTTGCTGGGGCTCTCTCACCAAAGAGTATGTGGCCCAGGAATTCTCCTTTTATTCTTTTAACCAAATTACCCCCAAACACCAACAGAAGTGACAAACAAATCCCCCCACTCTCTCTCTCTCTCTCTGTGTGTGTGTGTGAAGGAAAACACAAGATAGCCCAAATTCTTCATTCCTTTTCCTAGAGAGTGTGCTTTAGAAATTGCTCAAATGGAAGTTGTTTACTATGTGTCACAGCAGTGCTATATTTAACCTGGGGTGGCTGGCTTTTGTTTTGTTGTCAAATAAAAATCGAAGACATGAAAGCTTAGAAAAGTGGGCAGAATCTTGTTAAAAAGTGTCCACCACAGTGGCAGATGCAGAGGTGGAGAAAGGTCTAGGTGGCTTACTTGTTTATATACACAAGGCCATTAAATGTCCAGGGAACAAAAGGCTTTCCTTTTTTTCCCTCCCCCCCCCATCACTCTCTGAAGCATTGCAGGGCAGCATTACATTAAATTAGCTTCCGTGTACATATTCTTCTGGGGACTAATCAAACAGAGCCCATGTCTCTAGGATCAAACAACTAATCTTTGCAGCTTTGTCAGACTGCTGACTCTCCCATCAATCACACCACAGACTTCGGAAAAGTGTGAGATTCTGCTGAATAGCAATCTGTTCTGGACTGCGATGAACCTCTTTTGCTAGCAAACCTACAGTAGGAATACAGGAGACAGGCCCTAAAATGTTGCTTGCATGCAGCTGCTGAAAGTGATGAGTGCAAAACAAAAATGGGGACAGGGGTGTTAGATGTTTTAGAAAAGTACAAAATGCTAATCATTTTTTTATTCTTTTTCTGAAACCGAAGTAATTGACTACTGGAACTGCTTGTGTTGTGAGTATTGATCAGTGACAGTTAGAGGCGTTCTTCCCTATCACTCGTCCTGTGAGGCCTAATTAACAAAGGCTGGCTTGCTGAATTAGATAAAGCTCAGTGTCCGCTGAAATTAATGTGATGCTGTCTGAGCATCCTTCACCTAATAGGGGAAAATCAAGTTTAAGTGGAGGAAAAGAGGAAAGTCCTGTTAAGAGCTAAAACAATTGTGACTAGAATAGAAGTGGATTAATACAAGAGCTTTGCATGGGCAAACTTCTTCTTCTTCTTTTTTTTTTAAAGAGGAATGTGGGATGCTCTGTTTTGTCTCCTGATACTTCTAACGATGCCTTTATTATTAGGAAGTAGGAAGACATCCTTTCTACCTTTCTAAAGTAGCTTCTTCGTGCAAATGCATCTTTTCAATGTTAAACCTTTGCAGTATGTTTACGGATAGAAGTTAAAGGGAGTAGAAGAGAGAATTGGCATTCTCTGCACCATCTTGCATTATGCAGTGGATAGACCAGGCCACCTGGCTGCAAATTTGTAACTGTGCTTTCAATGCATTAAAAGTCTATTTTGTGCATTGCTAGTGGGATATGACGATCAAAGAACTTTGGCATTAAGGATCAGCAGTGATGTAGGGATGGGAAAAATAAGTTTATTTCCAGTCCTTGTCCCTTTTGCCTGAAGTCACCCAGAAATCCGTTTCATCTCATTTCTTCAAACAAATTTAATCTGCACCAAAAATAGCATTTAAATGCATGTTTCTAAACGTGTAGATGCATTTATTTATTTATTTATTTAGAGCTGGGAACTGCAACAGAACTTTTAGGAAGTGCCAAAGCCAGTATTCCATTCCATACATTGCTTTGGGAGGTACAGATCAGGTCAGCTGGTCTGAGGTCATGGAGCCCCATCAAGTTTGCAGAAGTTCAAATATGAGGTTGCTCACAGTTATTATACTGGGGGTGTAAATCAGAATTCTAATTTCATACACAAATCAAAACCGATATCTTCTCAGTATGGCAACAAATTATATATATATATATAATAACACCATATGCCACTGCTAAAAAAACCAAAAACCCAACAAGACAAAATTAAGTAATAAGAATTGAGAGAAAGAATTAACGATAATGAGTCATGAAAATAGCACTCCTATACAAGTTGTTCTATAATCATCATTTGGTTATGTAAAATACCTACTAAGTGTTTTTTGGTCCTGAATTATTTGAATGTCACCTTGTTTAAAATATTTCTCACAGTTCAGATTCTGATTTGTTTAAGGGGTGGAATTCTATCATTGGCTGCAGCAATGACACATTGGCTGTCACAAGATGTGGAGATGGTTTTCAAAGGGGAATAGAAAAAAATCTCAGAGGATGAATGTATCATGACTATTATACTACCTCCTAGATCTGAGATAACATGAATTCTAGTTGCTGGGGAACAACAGTAGAAGAGGGCTATATTGCACTCTATATTGCTGGACTAGATAGATCAAGTGAGGAACTTTTTTTCCAATCTGGGGGCCACATTTCCTTCTGAGGTGGGTGGTGGGTGAGGCCAGAGCCACAAGCAGAGCAGCAAATGAAAATTTTACCTTGGTTAGTTTCTCCACACACTCGCCCATCCCTCATATCTGTCATCAATCCAAAAAAGCAAGAGGTGTTATAATAGTTTAGGGATCCATTCCAAAAACACTTAGAGGGCAAAGCAGAGCCAGTGAGGGGAATGGCCTGAGGAGAGTCCCAAGAGTCAAATAGAGAGGCCTTTACTTTGTCCCATCTTCTTGCATTTTCATGATCACTTTATACAGTTCTAAAGACTTTCAGAAATAGACCACCATCTGGAGGACTGCAAGGAGATAAAACCTCAAAGTTCCTCATGTGAATGCTCAAGCTGCTGCTTGAATTATGTGCAGTTGGTTCTGTGAAACACATTTCTGCATGTGGACCATCTCTTTTCTTGTACTTTCAATTTTTCCTTATATAAGTTTCCTGAATTTTATTTTTTTTTTTGCAGAAAGAAAGGAGCTGTTCCTTATTCAGAAGTCTTTCCCTTCAAGCAGAATAGATTATCTAGTTTATGGCCAAAACAAATCCCTAGCTATCCCAGGACAGCATCGTAAAAGGGAAAAAAAAAAGGCGTATCATGGAACATTTGGTTCTTTTGAGAGTACCTGGTAATGAGGCAAGTTACATAGATGTTTAACTTCGGCTAATACCATGGGAGTCATTCAGGTTCTGTTCCTTGAAAAATATACTACATTGATGCATTGGCATAGGAACGATCCAGATGTCAGCTACCAAATGATCACAATTATCACATAAACTTCATTTTTGTGCGATCATTTATCAGCATTGCGTTTCTGTGGGATGCGAAGTGGGTTTTGATCAATATGAAGAGATCAGCTTGCTTAGCATTGATTGATTAAGCAAATCGTTAGGATGATGATAAGAAGTTACAGCTGACACCAATCACTCTGTAATTGCCTGATGGAGTTAAGATCTTTCTGATAGGGCCACTAACACACCACAGGGCGGTAATGTATAGCTTCTGTGATCACTAGATGACATATGATTATAGAGGTATTTAAGGCATGTGTCTAGAAGGCACAAGTAAGGGGGGGGGAGGGAATGGAAGATTTCTTTTCACACACACCCCGTATGAGTGCAGGTAAAACCAAACATGTACAGCAAAAATGATTGTGGTAAAATGCACTTAGTTCACTTTTTAAAAACCATTTTCATTGGCTTTTCCTCCTTTAAAAAGGAGCCAGTTCCTCCTTTATTGCCACTGAGCAATAAAGAGGACATAGATTCAGACTTATTCAGCAATCTGTTGTGATATACTCTCCATTTAGGGGGAAATATTCACACTTCATTCCAGTTCACATTGTTCACAGGACCTCCTCCCCTTTGGAAAGGCAGTTTCCCTCCTAACATAGAATGCTATCATCTTGTGCTGAATTTGGTAGCTTTTTAGGTACTGACACCTAGGCAGTGGTTCATAAAAAGCACTGGTATTTTAGGGGAAAGGCATTGTGTTTATATTCTCAAATACGAGTTTTACAGTGTTCAAATGAGAATTTGATATTGGCTTTGTATTTGCTTGGGGACTCGGGTGGCGCTGTGAGTAAAAGCCTCAGCGCCTAGGGCTTGCCGATCGAAAGGTCGGCAGTTCAAATCCCCGCGGCGGGGTGCGCTCCCGTTGTTCGGTCCCAGCGCCTGCCAACCTAGCGGTTCGAAAGCACCCCCGGGTGCAAGTAGATAAATAGGGACCGCTTACTAGCGGGAAGGTAAACGGCGTTTCCGTGTGCGGCTCTGGCTCGCCAGAGCAGTGATGTCACGCTGGCCACGTGACCCGGAAGTGTCTCCGGACAGCGCTGGCCCCCGGCCTCTTGAGTGAGATGGGCGCACAACCCTAGAGTCTGTCAAGACTGGCCTGTATGGGCAGGGGTACCTTTACCTTTTTTTGTATTTGCTGGATGGTGTATTTCTTCCTCCATTTTGAACCAAGGCCTTTCCTACAAATTATGATGAAAAATAGAGAATCTTGGCTTCAGACCAGTAACTCTGGGTCACTGGTCAAGCACCTGCTTTGCATGCAGAAGGTCCCTGGTTCAATCCCTGGATGTCAGGGACTGGCTGGATGAAGAAGAATGGTGGGAGCTGCCCACTCAAGAAGAGGGCACAGAAGATGACGATTGAGATCCTGAATCCTGGTGGTGGGATACCGGCCACACCTCAGAGGAGGGGACAAGCTGGGAGGTCGTAGATGCAGGAAGCATGAGGGATCATGGAGAGGCAGAAGCAGGCAGGTGGCCCAACGCAGGGCAGGGTGAGGAGGTTTCCAGTTTGGATGCAGGCTCTGATAGAGGCAACAGAGAGGGGCAGGACCCTGCATCTCCCCCACAGCACCAACAGCCTCTCAGCTGAAGGCTCTCCAACACCACTGACTCACAGAAGGATGTTACATGTAGCTGAGCAACGGGCCATATGGGCACAGAGAGAGGCTCCAGCTGATTACCGTAGCAGAAGATTACAGGGGAGGTGCTCTGACTCAGATAGCTAGAGAGTGAAGGAGAGTTCAAGCAACTTCTTCATGAGAGGGCTTGCCTTTATGAGCCTCTTTGTATTTTCCCCCCTTTCCCTAATAAAGAAACTAACTGTGTTAGCCTCGCTTCTGTGTTAGCCCTTGACACTGGCATCTCCAGGTATGGCTGGGAAAGACTTGCATTATGAAATCTTGGAGAGCTGTTGTCAATCAGAGTCAGTCAGTACTGAGCTAGATGGACCAATTAAGCAGCTTCCTATGTTCCACGTAGAATATTCTCTTTTTATTTATTTATTTAAATTTTATTAACATATAAAATACATATACATTTAAACAATACACAATACACATGCACAACACACTACCTTATTTTCATAACATAAAACATACCTACATTACTCTATATAATGCCTACCTATACTGTACATATCAACATACCTACACACCTACTCCACACAGACACCAACAAACTTCCAGCCGTTCTTGTTACGCTACTTTATTTTTCTAACTAGCTTAAATGCATTTCATTATTTCTTTAATCTCTTCTTCTGTCTTGACTTTACTCTCCTTTCACTCAAATCATTTTCTGGATTCACTCACTATCTGTCAGAAATTCTACTTTTTCCACATATATTTTGATGTATTCCTTAAAGATAGCCCACTCCTTATTCACTTTTTGTACCATATCTCCTCTTATCCTCCCTGTTGGTTCGGCAATATGGAAGTATTCCATCATTTTAGATAACCAGTCTGTTTTAGTTGGGGAGCTGCTACTTTCCCAATTTTTGGCAATCAGTAACCTTGCCACCATAGTTGCATACATAAATATTGGTCTGACCATTCTTTTTATTTCCTCTGACATGATACCTAGGAGAAAGGATTCTGGGTTTTTTTCCAAATGAAAATCTAAAGATCTTTTTCAGTTCGTTATAGATAGTTTCCCAGAATCCTACTATCTCTTTGCACTCCCACCACATATGTAGAAAGGTTCCTGCCCCATTGTTGCATCTCCAACAGACATCACTACTGTTTTTATACATTTTTGCAAGTCTGACCGGGGTCAGGTACCATCTGTATTGCATTTTCATTACATTCTCTCTTAAATTATAGCATGCCGTAAATTTGATATCTCTTTTCCACAGCCTTTCCCATTGGCTCATCATAATATTTTCCCCCAAATCCTGGGTCCACTTTACCATCACTGTCTTCACGTGTTCCTTCCACATAGAATATTTTCATGAGGTGGGAGCGGATGAGACCCTTGAATGCAAATAGCATCAAAATCCATGTGCGCCACAAGCACTTGTTCCCACTCCCACTGCAAATATGTAACTGATGAAGCCAGGCTGCTTCATCAGTTATTGCAACTGTAATCTGCCGCTATACTGCTCTCAGTTACATTTGCATGGAGGAATGTTTCTTCTCACACCAACATGGCCTCTCCTGCTTACCAAGACCAGTGATGTTGGACTGGGTAGACTGAATTATTTTTAGCAACATGTGCAGTGCTCTGAGATCGAAAGGCAGGATGAAATGATTTTATAAACACATAAAGTGTCATCATGCAGATGGTGGCGGTGTCTGTTGCTTACAAACAGCTATGAATTTCGCAAGGGAGAACAATCAATATATAAATGATTGTCCATAGTAGAATGCTGGGGTTCCTTCTTGTCATATCACCCATTCTTTTGACTTTTCCCAGAACTCTCTGTTTGGTGGTGACTTGCCAAAACAGGGCTGATGGAAATATCTCTGCAGAACACCCTCATTAATGAGTGAATAAGAATGATTTGGCAGTGTCAGTTCAGCAATGCATGATTTCACAGGATCAAGCCAATATTCAGATATAAACAGGAGCCCTTGTTGTAAGCATGCAAGAATGAAATTCTGGAGCCTTCCCTATGGAAATGAGAGTAGGAGGCTGGTGAGTAAACAGCCAAAGAATGCCAGCCTTGGCCTAATCTCTCTCTCTCTCCCCCCCCCCTTTATATTTTTTAGTTCAACTTAAGTTCACTGATTTGTGCGGGGAGCGGCTCAAGCCAGCAGTGGCAGCCTAGCATTCTAAGAGGGGGTGCTAATACTCTTATGACACAGTGACATCCAAAGCAGTAGGAAAGTGCTTCGAGTGACAGGTGGCATTCTCTTTGTTACCCTGCCTTGCACATGTCTCTGACATCTCTTCATGGACACAGCAGGGCTTTGATTCCTCAGTGTTTTGTATTCATGCCCTTTCCACAGCGCTGCCACAGATCTCCAGAATGCTTGGAATTGCAGAAATTCAAAGCATCTAGTTACAAGGGAAAATGATAAATTGTTGATTAAAAAAAATGGATGTGGTCAGGCAGTGGAAACAATACAGCTCTCTCTTGGGTTCTGGGAAGAATGCAGAAACTCACATGGGATTTTTTATTTTATTTTTCTTAATGATTTCGGTGCTGTTGTCTTCCAGTTTTTCTGACTGTTCTAGGGACATTTCATGCACTTAAGAGCAGTCTTCAAAAAGAAAAGAGGAGATTGTAATGAGCAGAGGTCACAAACATACTCTTTACCCAGCCCAGTGATATCGCTTAATACTGCAAGTGTCATTGTGCCACACTCTAGTTCAGGAGCTGGTTTTAGTATTCAGAGCGCTAATTCATTTTGTTGCTGGCAGCGCTGCATTAATGATCAAGCTACGACAATGAACACTGTCTGCATAACAAATGTGCCTTTCTCAAGCTGCAGTAAATACAAAGTGATTAACATGGAATCGCTGCTCATGCAAACTGCCTCTCTCTGCCTTTTAAAAAGATACCAGGTGCTTTTTTTAAAAAAATAAAAAAATAAAAATTAACCCCCTGCAAATTGTCACATTTCCTTGGGAGCAGGCTGGTATTCTTCTCTTTGCTTTCCACTAAAAGAATAAAATAAATGCATCCATTATTTCAATGGAGTTACCTTCCGGTCTTCTTTCGTCGACTCTGGTATGCTCTCTTTGGAAGGCTGCCTTTACTACATTGGATGCAAATGATTATTAATACTCTGTTCCTTGCTTCTGACATTTACCAAGGCAGAATCATCAAACAGAACTAAATCACGTCATGCTCCTTCTGGCTAGCCTAATCCTGCCCTTCTATTTGAGCTAATGGGAGGATGGGGCGGAGGCGGCCGGGGGTGGGGGAGAGAAATCAGAGCAGGTCCATGTTGCCGTTTTAAAAAGCCTTTACATTTAAGGATCACCAGGTGGTGGTCGTGATGGCGATGCACTTTTAGCATGCGCCAAGCAAACTCCGATTTTGGATGCTCGGACCTGAAGGAAGCAAATATGCGGAGAGAGTCAGCCGCATCTCCCCCTTCTTTCCTCTCTTAATCATGGCATTGAAGTTCTGGGCAATGTCAGTGTATTATGAAAAGATGGGATTATGCTATTCTTAGAGGCAGAGACACAGTGACGGTTCACTTGTCAGGCAGTTTTCCCTTCCACATCATTTCTAGCGAATCTTTATTGAGGAAGCCCCCCCGTTTGAAACGTAAAAGAAGGCTGCGGGGAGGGGGAGGGGGAGGGGACAGTAACCCTCTATTAAGCAGTTGGATATGGCTGTCTCTCAGCCACTCTATGCTCTGAAGCAATGCTGTTCACATCCTTATTGCCATCTCATTATAATGTGCCAAAAGCTTAGTCTCTCTGCTCCAGAGCAGCCTTTTAAAGACAGAGCTTTATTGGAAGAAGCGTCATTCAAAAAAGAAAAGGAGAGGGGGGCAAGCTCTAGTATTTTTCTTTTTTCTTTTCCCTTCCTTTTATTCTACTAAGGCACTGCTGAAGGGATTTATTACTTATATGTGCTTTTCAAGGTCTGGAATCTTTCCTCATTTAGACATAAATATAAGGCACTTTTTAATAAGCTGGCAATCAAGCTAGAAGAGCTGCCTAGCTGGTAGAACTCCTTCGTCCCAGCCAGTTGAATGAAATTTCACTTAAAGATGTATTACAGACCAGACTGTCAGCCCCAAGCAAACAGCCTAAACGGAATAGATTTACCTCTAACAATGAGAGGTTTTGAATTTCTGTGAGCTTGTGCATCACACGCATCATGGACGTATTTGGGGATTCCCACACCCACAATGAAGAATTGTCAAACCAAAACAAGGAGAATGGGTGTTCAGTTCTATGGATTTGCAAACTATTCAGGGTTGATTCACATATGTGTGTGCTTATTCATTTAAAGGCTTGTGAGAATGAAGCTTCAGTACATGTGTGAATGAAATCGTGTGGTTCAATAATCCCATAATCCTGAGCAGACATTTCACAACACATCACTTCATGCATGCTACTGTTTAGCAATGGGTCCACTTGCTCATGCTTGACGATGGTGAGCTTTCCTCACAAAAGTGTCCCAAAGCATCCCACAAAAACAACAAAACGCTAAAACAATGTATAACAAACAGCTAATTAAAAACCTGAAAACGCAACTATACAATATCCTTGTTGCCTCGTAGCTCAGTCGGTACGGCATGAGATTCTTTATCTCAGGGCTGTGGGTTCAAGACCTGCATAGCACAAAATATTCCTGAATTCCAGGAGTATGAACTAGTTGAACCTTGGGGTACCTTCCAACTTGGCAATTCTATATATAAAAAAAGAATGGGCCCAAAATAATATGTGGGATTTTTTCCTTGGTTCAATGTGTTTTGAATTAAGCCTGAGGAAGTTCTCCACCAATTTTCTCCCCTGCTATCCATCTTTCCGAAATGTCATTTTGTGAAGGGGTGAGGACCTCTGGGCTGCAGGATTGCTAACAGTGGATGCCTCAAGGTTTGGCCATTCCCCTGAGATGTACACCAATTACCATTTACAATGGAAGCATTTGTGACCTGTTAATTGAGGTTGTTATGCTGACTGAGACCTTCCTGGATAGAGAAAGCCTAGCCATAGTTATCTGTGCTGCTCCTGGTGACTTCAAGGTTGGGTAACTGCAATGCACTTTCCATGGGGCTCTCTTTGAAGACAGTTCAGAAACTGCAGCTAGCCCAGTAAACAAGACCATATCTTTCCTGTATTGAAACGACTCCATACTAGGTCTCAATACCTACCCAAGCTCAATTCAAGATACTGACCTTCAGCTGTAAACACAGTTTAGCAGCAAGATAATTGTTGGACTATGTTCTTCTGTATCAGTCTAACATATGACCAACCCTTTGAATTGTTCTGATCAATTTCAAATGGTTTTATATGTTTTATAACACATAATTCTATAATTGCATCTATTATTATTGTAACACACTCCGGGACCTCTGAGATTCCTCTGAGATTTTCCTCTGAGATTTTCCTCTGAGATTTTCCTCTGAGATTTTCATCTGAATCATTTCTTTTTATGCCTCTATTGCCTAAAGGGCAGTTGCTAGCATCAGACTAGGCCGGTATCAGATTTCTCTGTGTCCTTGGCTGCTGTGCCTCACCAGTACCCCTTCCACCACTATCATTGGCTGCCACCAGTCATTCATTTCACTTTGAACCAGACTGACCTGGGTGAGTGGCGCCAAGGTGCTGTTCAGTTCCAGTTCACAGTGCAATATCCGCTCTCCACATTTGATTCCCCCAAAGCAGTTCCAAACCCAATCTGGATGTTGGCTTGTCTCCCATTCTAAAGTGCTGATGCTGGACATAAAAACCCAGATGGGCAGTGGGGGATAAGGTGTGGGAGCAAAAGCATCATGCCCTGGCTCACTGGTGACAGGGGCAGCCAGGATTGCTAACTGTGGTAACATAAGTGCTAACTGACCAGGGACCATAAATTATATGACAAAAGGGTGTGATATAACTTACATAAACAAATGAATGCTTATTTGTATTAATGGGGGATCCCACAGAAGCATGAAGGCCTCACATTGCCAATCCTTCTTTTTCAAGAGAAAGAAAGGGGTGCAAGATAGTGTCAGGGCGGAATGGTGGGGACGATCTGCATGCTAATGCTGCAGATTATAGAGTTTATTCCAAACAGGACCAGAGTTTCAGAGTGGTTTGGGCCACCCTGTGCCTTGGCTTTTCAAAACAGTACACATACATAGATGTGTACATCTATATATGTGTACTGATGAGGCATTCAATGCTGGGTGTATAAATGAGCCACTGGTAGTGGTAGTAATATTAGTAGTAGTAGTAGTAGTAGTAGTAATAATAATTTATTTATACCCCACCCATCTGGCTGGGTTTCCCCAGCCACTCTGGTATGTGTGTGTGAGAGAGATTTTTGGTGGAGGCTTATGCTCATTTTGTTCTGACTGATGAGTGCGCCTGGGTTCAGGGATGAATGTGTTTTTGCCATTTCCTGTGGTGCTTGGCTCAGTTACCTGGGGCTGCTTGCTCTGCAGTATTCCTGCTCTCTGCTTGTGGCACGCAATAAGATAGATGGTATGGGATCCTCTTTGGTGGATGGATGGCCCTGCCTCACTGGAGGTTGGACTACACAACCTTTTAGTTTCTTCCAACTGCTCTGTAACCCCATCATGGAATGAGGAACAGATACATAAATTAACCTTGCATACAATGCATGGATCACTAGGTGTCCAATTAGGGTAGCATGCAGCAAGTTTAAAACAAAGGGAAATGTTTGGTTTGAGCACACACACACACACACACACACACACATTGTGAAACTTACTGCCTCAGGATATGCTGAAGATTAATAGTGTAAGATTTCAAAGGCGGTGAGGTTAAATTAACACAGAGTAGGTCCAGCCTTGGCTATTAATTAAGAAGATCACAGTCAGGTTCTTCTGATTTAACATAGCAGCTGCTCAGTTTGCTGAAAACAATGAGTTGTTGCATATTTTAGTTTTGCTATGCAGAGAGGTTATTCAGCTGAAAGCAACATTGTGGAGGGGAGTTTCATTCATGATCTTCATTAGCAGAGATGGCACTAAGTTTGTCGTACACTTTGTTGTTTAGGGGCTTGCTGAGCTGTGAGAAAATGATAAGGACAATGACAGAACATGAACTTAAAAAAAAAAAAAAAAGGCTGAGCAGAGCACCAGCATATTAAGTGACCTTGAACAGTTTTAACCCAAGAGTCTACAGTGGTTCATTAGATGGTTTGCTGGAAGCTACCAGTATTCATTGCTGAGCACTTCTGCATCAAGGTGTAGGGAGTGGCACCCTGGTTGGGAAGCATCACAAGATGGCAGCAGAGGCACAAGTGAAGTGTTTTCTAGGGTGCCCAGTGCAGGCAGGAGCATTGATTTGCACTTGAAAGTTGCAGAGCACGGGCCTATGACATATTTTGCATATGTCACTTTATAGAGTCGTGCATAGAGTCGTGTACATGATTTTCAGAGGGAAGCAAGCAGACTCCAACCCTTGCTCTCTGAGTTTATTTTTAGGTTAGGGATGCCAACAGGATTTTCTGAGCCCAGGATAATATGGGATATTAATTTGTCCTTGGGGGCAAATTAAGATGGTGGGGGATTGGGTCTCTCACAGTGCTGTGCTTTTCAGTCTGCCAGCCATCCTGTAAGCCAGATGTGGGGAGCCTATTACATGGCTGATGGCCAGGGATGGTGGGAGTTATAGGCCAGCAACATCTGGAGGGCCAAAGGTTTCCCATACCTGCTATAAGCAATTGTGTTTTTCCAAGTTTGTTTTAAAAAGGGGGGTTGGATAAGGGAATCCTTGGTCCATGGGATAGGACTCAGGTCCTAGACCCACCTTAGCTACCTCAACACCACCTCTGAGTACAGGCCTCTGATGCCATGGACTGTACCTTAGTAGGCTCTGCAAAACTTTCAGTGTCTCTGCTGAGCTAAGAGACCTTATATCTCTGCAGGCATACCAACTCTGCCCACTTGCTTCACTCTGCAGTGGGTACTGATATATTCCAGAGACGTGGTCCAAGCATTTGGAGGTTTAGTTTGATGTTATGACAAGAATAATGCTCCCTCACTCTTCACAACAACAACAACAACAACAAAAGACCCCTACTTGTTGAATTCATTGTTGCCATTCCTTGAACTTTCCCACAAAGACTCTACTAACGAACTTTGGCTCGATTATCAAAGTTACATAGCTTCAGTGCTGTGCTGTTGGAGAAATTTGTCCTTGCAACATAGTCCAGTTTTTTAAATACTACAACAGCTTTTGTATATCTGAAAGCTTCTCATTGAAACATCAGCCTTTGTATATAGATTATCTCAAGTGATATTTTGCTCAAAACCAGGAACAATAAATGCTACTTTCCTGATAACACACTGCTGAGATTACGGACTATAAATGTAAAACTTGGGAAGAAAGAAAAATTATCTTCAGCTTGTTTTCCTTATAAATCTTCCATTACTCACAGTGTCGTAGCAGAAGTTACACTACTGGACAATGAAATGGTTTTAACACACCTCTAATTGTTCTGAGCTATGAAATCGCATGAGAGCCGCAAAATATCTTGCCTGTTTGCTTAGTGGGATGAAGTTCCAAGAAGAAAAGCCTCAAGGAGTGTCAAGGCAGAAGACTGAGTGTGACCAAAATGTGAAAGAAACCAAAGCAGCGTTTTTTTTGTTATGCAAGAACAAAGCAAGAAACATTCAGCAGGGAGCTCAATTTCCTGACAGTGTGCTATGAGGAGGAGTGTCCTCTTACCAAGTCTTCAAAAAAATAAAAGAAAAAACCCAGCCAGCATTGTCCCTCATTAGAACTGTTTGTCAAAGAGGCTTGGATTGTTAAGTGCAAGTGACTGATAATGCAAAGTGGGGGGTGGGGTTTAAATTCAGGCATAACAGATATCCTGGCTCTTCAATTATTATTTTTAACAAACGGCTCTGGGAATGGTAATCACTTTGGTTCTATGGAGAATGCCTTAACCCTTTTCCATGCTGCTTTCCCAACATAACTTCCCACCTCCCAGGTACTATTTGCACTGTGAATACTAGGTTGGGGAGTGGGGCTTAAGCCCCTCCACTAATGCCACAGTAGTCCTGATCCACCTGCCCCTGCAGCTCCCTATTAAAATAAACAAGCAAAATTTACTTGCTTATTATATGATCATACACCTCCAGTGGCTTGTCTGATTTGTTCCTCCCTATTCATGAGATCATCTTTTGTATACAGGCAATTCCATGAAAATAGCAACCTGCATACTCATTTTTCGTTTTCATATGTATAGTTAACATGTTCTATATCATTTTAAAGATGACTTTCCAAAGTTTCATTATCTGGCAACAGTTTTTCAAAATGGCATTTTGCACATGAAAAGAACCGCCAGAAGTGTGGAATGTAAAGTGATTCAAAATTTCTCCCTCTGCCTCTTTTAATGAGGTTCAGTTAAAAATTCCACACTATATTGTATTGCTGGTTTTGCTTTCCCACCTGGTGAACTGGGGAAGAAATTTTATGTTAAGAACAAAATCAGATGAGGTTAAGACAATAAAATTTATGCTGGTTGTGTGTGTTACATTGATCACAAAACACCCACTCCCCCACGCCAAAAAATGGGAAGAAAAATCTATATGTTTTAATTTTATTCTCTTTTTGAGGTTCTGGGTATTGAAAAACTGTGCTGAGATCTGTATTTTGCACACATTTCTTGTGACTAACATAACACCACAACAGTGCAATGTACATAGCATAAATGTGTGGCATTTAAATCTCCTATTTTTTTCTCAGATAAATTAATAATTATTAAGGAATCAATATTATCCACAAGGAACTGGTCTAAAGCAAGCCAGTGTAAATTAAACTGCTAATTAAACTGCCCCAGTACATGCACTGTTGTATACATTACTGGGCTGGAGAACCACCAATGTCAAAATTCAAATTTCAAAGGATGTGTGTGTTTCAGTTCTCACCTTGTTTTGGAAAGTGTAAACTATGCCTAAGTTTGCCTTTAGATGTGAACTAGACTGAATTTCTACACCTTCTCTAGCAAAGCCTCTGTTTTGGGTCATGCTGCATCCAACGAGATTGGGTGCAAGAATGCAATAGTTTACATTATATTCTCAATTAAGTAGGATTCTACCATATCTGCACAAATTAGGTATGAACACACAATATATCTCCAAGTGTTCTGCCTGTACAACCACGAGGAGATGTCTAAGTGCATTCAGTCACATACAAGCTTCCTTTAGACCTTCATGCCAAATCAGTGTAGGTTGGGGTGAAGCAGGTATGCCCAGATACATTGAAAGAGGGAGTGTTCCCCATCCCTTTATATACTTTTGCCCATGTGTCCATGATAAACTCCCGAAGAAGGCTAGACTCTTCCAATCATCTGAACCTGCACACAGTACATATAGTGTGGGCACACATTCATTGTAACAAGTGAATGCCCTTGACAATAACACTGTTCTTCCAGCTGACAGAATTTCTTTTGATAGGTAGAACGATACTGGGGCATTATCTAAAAAACCCCTGTATGCTCCATTGCATGTGAATAAAAGCTACATGCATTCAGATCAACAAGTCTGTGTCCACAGTCCCCTTCCAAGAAAATGAAGTACTGTACGTGTTTACAGAAATGCACAGCAATTTGTAGCAAGACAATAAGGAGCATTAAAAGGATAAAAGGATATGAGACCCATACTTACTCTGCTTCTTGGTTTGGCTGCCAAGGGGAACATTGTGCCAGGCTAGATGCGCTGTTGGTTAGACCTTGGTCTCCCGCACGTAGATGTTGACAAAAGGGCATGTTAGAATGAAATTGGGCTGATGAGACTTTTGCTTAAATGCACAAAATCAGGAGGGAAATAAAATAAAATAAAATAACAGTTTGTCTTAAAATGACATCTGCACTCAACCCATCACCATACAAACCCCATCAGAAGAGAAGGGAGAAGCTCCTCTGGGTTGTCTTTAAAAAATCAGTTCCATTTCTCAGCTTGCTCATTGTTAAGTGTTGTTGTTGTTTAGTTGTTTAGTCGTGTCTGACTCTCCGTGACCCCATGGACCAGAGCACACCAGGCACTCCTGTCTTCCACTGCCGCCTGCAGTTTGGTCAGACTCATGTTTGTAGCTTCGAGAACACTGTCCAACCATCTCGTCCTCTGTCATCCCCTTCTCCTTGTGCCCTCCATCTTTCCCAACATCAGGGTCTTTTCCAGGGAGTCTTCTCTTCTCATGAGGTGGCCAAAGTATTGGAGCCTCAGCTTCACGATTGTCCTTCCAGTCAGCACTCAGGGCTGATTTCCTTGAGAATGGATACATTTGATCTTCTTGCAGTCCATGGGACTCTCAAGAGTCTCCTCCAGCACTATAATTCAAAAGCATCAATTCTTTGGTGATCAGCCTTCTTTATGGTCCAGCTTTCACTTCCATACATCACTACAGGGAAAACCTGTTAAGTGTAGGTTAGGTTTATGAGAACTTGACTCAAAGGAAACAAAAAAAATTCTACTGTGGCAAACCTCTGAGTGGGTTCAGTGTTTGTTTGTTTTTTTTTAAGCAGAAGCTCTCTGTTGCTGGCAAGGTCTCTGAAGAACTGGAGCAATGTGTGGCAATATTAAGAGAGAGAGAGAGAGAGAGAGAGAGAGAGAGAGAGAGAGAGAGAGGGATGTTCTAAGTTGGTATCATCTCCATCCTGCTAGGAAGAGGACATGTGCTGCTCAGCAGTGTCAAGTTAGATGCTGCCCAGAGCACTGTGAGATGGAAATCGCAAGATGTGAAGAACTCATTGGAGAACAAGCCCTTAAAGTTCTGGCCCTCCAGCCAGCATAGCTCTGCAAAGCCCATTAGCCTTTGTGATGCTTCACTGATTTATACTAGCTGAGGATCCACTAAGGGTGAACAGGGGATAAAGCTAATGCTCTCTTTAAGCCACCGAGATCGACAGGAATCTCTTAATAATGCACAACTCTTCATCCAAGGGACTCAGAGTTCCTTTTTGAAACAACTGAGCACAGCCTTCTCTCTCCTCCTGTCTTAATATAATATCCCACCCAGGATATTAATAAGACCAAGTCTGTGAGTGAACTGCTATGGAAGCAGAACTCAAGCACTACCAGAAGCCTACAAATGAGGCAAGAGCACTGCAAAATAAAGCTGCTCTCATTTAAATTATATCAACTAGAAATAAATATTGTGCCAGTTAGCTGGACTCAATATGCGAAATTCAGCCCAGCTTCTCCAGCTGCCCCTTCAACCCAGTCTTTCCTTGTCCCTTCAGTTCCTTGATGACTGAAAATCACTCCATCTAAAGCTCACTTGCTGATAACTCTCCTTCTCCTGCCAACAGCATAGAAACCCTTCTGTTATAGAATCATAGAACTGTAGAGTTGGAAGGGACTCTGAAGTCCATGTAGTCCAAGCCCCTGCAATGCACAAATCCTAACTAAGATTGGTCATCTAATCCCTGCTTAAAAACCTCCAATTTCACCACCTCTTGAGGGAATCTGTTCCACTGTTGAACAGCTCTTATATCAAAAAGTTATTCCTGATGATTAGTTGGAATCTCCTTTCTTGTAACTTGAATCCATTCATTTAGGTCCTACCCTCCAGAGCAGGAGAAAACAAGCTTGTTCCATCCTCCATTGGACGGACTTCAAGATATTTGAAGATGGCTATGGTTTTCCTAGTAGTGATGTATGGAAGTGAGAGCTGGACCATAAAGAAGGCTGGTGGCCGAAGAACTGATGCTTTTGAATTATGGTGCTGGAGGAGACTCTTGAGTGTCCCATGGACTGCAAGAAGATTAAACCTATCCATTCTTAAGGAAATCAGCCCTGAGTGCTCACTGGAAGGACAGAACCTGAAGCTGAGGCTCCAATACTTTGGCCACCTCATGAGAAGAGAAGACTCCCTAGAAAAGACCCTGATGTTGGGAAAGATTGAGGGCACAAGGGGATGACAGAGGATGAGATGTTTGGACAGTGTTCTCGAAGCTACCAGCATGAGTTTGGCCAGGCTGCGGGAGGCAGTGGAGGACAGGAGTGGCTGGCGTGCTCTGGTCCATGGGGTCACGAAGAGTCGGACACGACTAAACGACTAAACAACAACAACAATCATATCTTTCTCATTCTCCTCTTTTCTAGGCTAAACATACCCAGCTCCTTAAAGTGCTCCTCATAAGGCTTGGTTTCCAGACCCTTGATCATCTTGATCGCACCTCCTCTGCAAACATTTGTCAACATCCTTCTTAAATTGTGGCACCCAGAGCTGGGCCATGCATGGTCTGACAAAGGCAGAATAGAGAAGTACTATGACTTCACTTGATCTGGACACTATACTTCTGTTGATGCAGCCTAGGATAGCATTAGCTTTTGTTCTTGCTGCATCACACTGTTGACTCATGTTAAGCTTGTGGTCTACTAAGATCCCTAGATCCTTTTCACATGTGCTAAAGGCAAGCTGGGTTTCTTCCACCTTATATTTGTGCAGCTGGTTCTTGCTGCCTAAGTGTAGAACCTGACATTTGTCCCTATTAAAATTCATTTTGTTAGTTTTGGCCCAGTTCTCTAATCTGTTTAAGGTTATCTTGAATCCCGATTCTGTCTTCAGCAGCACTGACTACCCCTCCGTAGTTTGTTGTCATCTGCAAATTTGATGGGTATCCCCTCAATACCTTCATTCAATAAGTTTATAAAGATGTTGAACAACAACCGGCCTAGGACAGAACCCTGTGGCACTCCACTTGTCACTTTTTTCCAGGATCATGAGGAAGAAGAAGAAGAAGAAGAAGAAGCAGCAGCAGCAGCAGCAGCAGCGGAGGAGGAGGAGTTTGGATTTGATATCCCACTTTATCACTGCCCTAAGGAGTCTCAAAATGGCTAACAATTTCCTTTCCCTTCCTCTCCCACAACAAACACTCTGAAATGAGTGAGGCTGAGAGACTTCAGAGAAGTGTGACTAGCCCAAGGTCACCCAGCAGCTGCATGTCGAAGAGAAGTGAATTGAATCCGGTTCACTAGATTACGAGTCCACTGCTCTTAACCACTACACCACACTGGAGCCATTAGTGAGCACACTTTGAATTCAGTCAGTCAACTAACTACAAATCCTCCATGCCATCTGTGTCACCCCCTGTTTCTCCCCTCACCTGATCATTTACTAGCTTCCCTTGTTCTTCTGACCTTAGGTCTTGTCACTTTATTCCTTCCATCCTTTAATTTCTATTTCTTTCTTTTGAGATTTCTGTCCCTTGTCCTTCCTGCCTTTCTCTGGTGTCATGTTGATAGCACATAGCAGATTGTTTCCCAGCCAAAATGACCTTTAATTTTACTCACAGAAACAGCATACTTCATAACTATGTTATCTTCTTGAAAGCTTCCTCTTGAGCAAATGGAATTTTTTACAACTGTTTGATTCCATCATAGCAGTTTACCCAATGGATAAGAGATGTCTAAGGAAGGGGGCAGAAACTGTCAGTAATTTGCTTACCATATTTCTGTTACTAATGTTTGTAAAAACTGTATAATGAACATGATACCAGCTAGTGAAGTGAAACCACCACCCTGGAAAATTGTATGTTTCTTTTTGTAAGAGTTCCTTTTGAAATCCTGGAAAACACAAAAAACCCGAAATGGGTGTTTGTGTATCTTTGTTTACACTTAGGATTACGCAGAGAATTGTAACATAACAGGCCAGTGATAGACAGCATATAATAGATTAAAAATAAAACTTTAATGAAAAATAATATCATTCCATGCCAGCAAAGCAAGAATTTTGGTTCAGCTCCATGGCTCTGAAGTCTGTTAAACTTATTTCAATTGATTTGTCAATTAAATAAAATAACTTGCTATCTGTGAGACTGAATGAATAAATAAAAGGCAAAAAACAAACAAACAAATAATGGGAAGGCCGAGGTAAGGTGCTTAAACAACAGTTAATGTCAGTCTTTTGAGATGCAATGGTTTACTTACGGAAAAATAACTCAAATTGCAGTGATCTTTGCTATAATTTCTATAGCGTGATGTGTTATGAGAAACACAGGTTATAGAACATATTACTAGGCAGGTTACATGTTATGCGAAACATGGAGCTTGACACTGTTGCCCTGTGTCAAGTCCTTACACTTACCACCATAATATATAGCAAAACTTACTCCATGTCTTCCTGACATCATCATATTGTGTGTTTCTCTGCATCTCCTTCCATATATTGCTATTTCTGTGCAAAAGCAATATTGTACACCCCACCAGCCTGTCTTGTCTGAAGGGAGTTTTAGCAAGGCCTGAGTGGACGACAAGGTCCCATTCAAGTGGTCTCATATCCAGGGCAATGACAAAAGGTCAAGCCGCATGCCTGGCTGCTCTTTACCACACTGCTGCTTCACCCCTCCAACCCATAATTGCCTGCCATAAAAGCCAATAGTTGAGCATGAATGCAAGCTCAAATTTATCAAGGAAATGTGCTATTCTTGTAAGTACTGTTATCACACATTTCCCTTTGATTTGTATAAGAAACACACAGGAAATATCAATGTGCTATTAATTGCATAGATTTTGCTGACCACTCCAAGGGGCGCCCGAGGCACAAACAACACATCATTAATGCCAGCCCAAATCATTTCCTTTCTTAATAATGCAGCGTGTTCTCTCCAGTTCTACCATTCATGAAGCTTTTTTCCAGTAAATTGAGAAGTCCCTGCTGAGAAGTACTGGTAAAAGAAAATAAAATAAAAGCAGTAATCAGAAAACAGACAATTTATAACTATATTAATATAAACCCCGGGGCTTCAATCCTAAAATAAGTTCACTTAAGGAAGTACATGGAAGGAAAGCTTCTCAATCTCTCCCCACAATCTGGAGTTGTCTGCAACTCACCCCTCGCCGCCCACATTCACAGAAACTTCCCTTGATAGTTAGGACACCCTCCTCAGCAATGTGTCATGGTGTGGTGGGGTGGGGGTGGCTGGAAATTGTTTCTCCAGAGCTTAGGGTTAAAACAACAGTCTTGGAGATGGTTCAGACATGAGCGGAGGAAAGATGTGGTTGAATACAGTTTTGCACTGGTGGGGGCTTATTTCATGCCTACCTAGTGATAGTGAAGGCATTTTTGCTGCCTCCATCACATCCTCATTATGTCATCTGGCATAGCTTTTTTGGGTTGTGCAAGGCCTCTTACAATCTGATATGAAGGAGGTGGTGGAACCAAAGGTAGCTCACTGTGAATTCTTTGCGAAGCATGTTGAGGGCAAAATTGCTTGCCTCCACCAGGAACTTGACTCTGCTGTTATAGCAAGGGGGATCCAGAGCACTGTCTGGTTTCTGGGCCCAGTTCAAAGTGCTGGTTTTGAGCTATAAAGTATTAAACGGCTCAGGACCGCAGTACCTCAAGATCTGCATCTCTTCATATGAACTTACCTGGACCCTGCAACCATCATCCTAGGCCCTTCTTCATGTGCCCCCTCCATGAGAGGCCTGGAGGGCAGCAACATGAGAACGGGCCTTTTTCACAGTGGCTCCCCATTTGTGGAATTTTCTCCCCAGAGAGGCTCACTTGGCGCCTTCATTATATACCAATAGGTGCCAAGTGAAAATGTTTTTCAGGCCTTTGGCTGATTAACATCCTATACCCTTTTAAATCTGTTTGCATGAGGGGTTTACTGGTTTCTTTTGTTTTTGTTTTTATTATATGTTTTGTGTTTTTATCTTGTATTTCTGAGCCACCCTGAGATCTATGGATGAAGGAAAGCATACAAATTTAATGAATAAAAATAAATGGCAATCTGTACTACTTCAGTGATTTTAATGCCATGTTTACCATGTTCATTGTCTCACTTCAAAACATGGTAAGCCAGCTCTATAGTATATGGGGGCCGAGGTTGAATGGAGCTGGATTCTAGAGGGCCACAGGTCCCCCACCCCTGAGTTAAGGGATCAAATACAAACGCTTTTCTCAATTTTATTTTAGAAAATTCTTCCTGTTAATCTTTCCATGGCGGTTTTCCCCACCCGCTCTTCCAGCAAAGCTATAACTACAGACCTGCAATCAAAATAAATAAATAACGATAGACTAAATATTTCACAGCAACAGTGATCAGAAAATAAGGGAAACCAGAGAGGGGTTAGAGAGAGCACAAGCACACACTGATTGTTTTCTGACTTGCATGGAATTTCAAATGAGCCCTTGACAGTCTTCTTTGATACTGCCTTCTATAGCAGTGATGAAGAGCCACCAGCTTCTTTCTAGTTACCCCCGTGGCTTAATGAAGAGGAGAGGCAGAAATTGCATACTGCCATGCAGAATGACCTTGTCTGATAAGTCTGTTTTGCCTTCTCTGCAATAGGTGGCAAGGGCACGCAGGATACAGCAGCCTGTTTTTCCTGCACCTTAATGAGAAAAATTGACCTGTTTGTCCACCAGCTGCCTTCTTTTGTTTCAAATGCAAGTCATTTCTGGAGGATCCTTGTTCTGTGCTTCAGCGTAGAAATCAAGCAGAATCCCCTGTAGAATGGATTGCGGCTGGCAACGTCTTTCAGCTCTGCACAAGTGGCAGGGAAATGGGCCTTCAAACTGGCACATGAATAGCATAGCATGACACAATGCCCTACTATTAGTTTGGATAATGCTGAAGTTGGAATTGAGCCAGTTCAGAAGATATAGCAGAAGTAGGGCACGTGGAGAAGAAGAATGCAACAAGTTTGGATGATAGCAGCCAGTTTAGGTAATTGTGGCTGGACACATGGTCAAAGGTAAAATCACAGAAGAAGTTACTGGATCAAAGCTGTGTGAGCAGTCCATAAGGACATGACAAATGGTTTGCAGGTAGGTAGTTGAACACTACTTTGTCACTTACAAGGGAAATAAGCAGCAGGTTCTGAGGGAGATATGCCTCGCTTTCTGGAAGCAGTCTAGAAGCAAATTCAGAAAGGTTCCTTCATAATAATCACAGCCATGCCCCCTTCTAAGTTTATATAACCTTCTAAAATTATTATTGTTGTATAATTATGAGATTATTGGATAATCAGAGATGAGTTGCAGTAATTAATGTGGATCTCTGTGTGTTTCCTTTCAGATAGACCTCCTGTTTTCTGTGCATTTACATGGGCAAATGATTTGGACAGTTCAAGTATCTTCTTTCAGAGTGACTTGTGTTTTCCTTGAGGTTCCAGTGTATTCTACAGAACACACACACCATTCTCTTGAAACTGAAGCACCCTGTGTTTTAGGTGCTCCTAAATGCTTAGATATGGAACATGCAGGACAACTCCTTTCCAGGGTTTTCTCCACATGCTTTCTCCAGAGTGACCCTGGGAGTCCATTCTCAGTAGCTGACTCACCTTTTACTCTGATTGGCTTTGATCAACACATATGATGTGAAGACTTATTCTCAGTTGCTAAAATGCTCCCCTTTCATGCTGATTGGGCAGCTCTAGGAAGCTGGAGACCCTGCTTCAGAAATAGTAGTTTCAGGCTTTCTACCCAATGGCATGTAGGAAATTCTCTATGCCAAAGCCAAAATATTTCCGAACATCATTAGAGGGGAAAGGCAACCATCTTCTTGCTGCTACTTATTTAAAACAAATGGCAATGTTGTTTAAAGTTGCTTCAAGTCAAACTGGAAATTGACTGCAGAGCATTCGATATGAGGGACTGCTTCATTATTAAAAGGGCTTCATGCAAATTTAAAATTTCCATAAAATCTTTCTAGTGTTCATAGGTATACCCACATGGAGAAGTGTTGAGTGTGAATTTGCATATTGCAGATTATCGCAAAATGAGAGTGGGGCAATCAACGATTATATTAAAACTCTGCTACGCCTGCAGATTTGATATTGTCCTGTGGCTTCATTAAAGGGAAGGTAGCAGATAAAAAAGATGTTATGGTTTCCATCTGGCCTCGTATACAGCCATAATAGTCTTCCTAATGAAGGAAATAAAAGGAAAACAAAATCCTGCCCGCAATCTACTTCATTCACTAATATGAAAATGTCTCATTAAACAAATGGCTACCAAGTACAAGTGTTTCATGACCTCTAGCAAATTAATGTTAAAATAAAAAAGCACGTGAAACTGTTTTGAGGTTTGCACCGCTGTTAACATGTCCTGTTAATAGGAGTGCTGGAAATGTTAGTTTTGCAGTTAAAAATTAAGGACTTGCTTCCAGTAAACAATGCAAGGCTCATTACTTACTTAGTATCTTGTCAGCAACATTAGGGGTGGGTAACTCATTTAGCACTGAATTCTGCCTTCAAATTATAATGCAAGCTGAAGAACAGAATGAAATGTTCATATGTTTCATTTACATGCATTTTGTATAGATTTATAGAAACCTGGCAGGCATCAACCAAAGGCTATGGGTGGCAGACATTAGAGTTCATTCACTACAATTCTGTCTATGCTATTTATGTTCACCTAGTATTAATGCATACACAATATATATGACTGGTTGTAGTGTAGTCTAAGCATATTAATATTCAGAATGAGGTCCCATTGCTTACTTTTTCATATTGAAAGAGGAATAGGCAAATTCATAGAAGATAGTGGTATGTTCTTCCTCCATTGCTGAAAGTACATGTAATACTATTTTTTGGAAATCACAGTCAGGGAGACCACATTTGGGCTTCCCAAAGGCATCTGGCTGGCCATGGTGACAACAAGATGTTGGACTGGATCGGGCCTTTGGCCTGATCCAGCAGACCTTTTCTTGTGATCATTTATTGGTCCCTAGTAACCTTCAGTTCCAACATGCCATTTGTCCATTGTTCACAAACACTTACTAAATTAAGAGTTGCATGATGGTAGTTATCTAAAAGGATTAAGAGCCAATGACCCCAGTTCAGCCAAAATATTATCCTTACCTGAAAATGTAAATCCCACGGAACCCAATAGGACTTATTTCCGAGAAAAGATGCTTAGGATCCTTCTGACATCACATTAAATTCAGTGGAATATGTTAGTCCTAACTAACTTAGGAGTTCGAAAGCACGTCAAAGTGCAGTAACTTCACAAACCCGTTGTGACCCCCCCGGGATGGGCAGTAGGGGAGTTATGCACATTACTTGGGGCTCCTTGCATAAAAGGCAGATTATAAGTATTTATTTATAACTGGCACTCCCTGAGGGAGGTAAATGCCTTGGGGAATCCTTTGTTGTTGTTTAGTCGTGTCCGACTCTTCGTGACCCCATGGACCAGAGCACGCCAGGCACTCCTGTCTTCCACTGCCTCCCGCAGTTTGGTCAGACTCATGTTTGTGGCTTCGAGAACACTATCCAACCATCTCGTCCTCTGTTGTCCCCTTCTCTTGTGCCCTCGATCTTTCCCAACATCAGGGTCTTTTCCAGGGAGTCTTCTCTTCTCATGAGGTGGCCAAAGTATTGGAGCCTCAGCTTCATGATCTGTCCTTCCAGTGACCACTCAGGGCTGATTTCCTTAAGAATGGATGCATTTGATCTTCTTGCAGTCCATGGGACTCTCAAGAGTCTCCTCCAGCACCATAATTCAAAAGCATCAATTCTTCGGCGATCAGCCTTCTTTATGGTCCAGCTCTCACTTCCATACATCACTACAGGGAAAACCATGGCTTTAACTATACGGACCTTTGTTGGCAAGGTGATGTCTCTGCTTTTTAAGATGCTGTCTAGGTTTGCCATCGCCTTTCTCCCAAGGAACAGTCGTCTTTTAATTTCATGACTGCTGTCACCATCTGCAGTGATCATGGAGCCCAAGAAAGTAAAATCTCTCACTGCCTCCATTTCTTTCCCTTCTATTTGCCAGGAGGTGATGGGACCAATGGCCATGATCTTCGTTTTTTTGATGTTGAGCTTCAGACCATATTTTGCGCTCTCCTCTTTCACCCTCATTAAAAGGTTCTTTAATTCCTCCTCACTTTCTGCCATCAAGGTTGTGTCATCTGCATATCTGAGGTTGTTGATATTTCTTCCGGCAATCTTAATTCCGGTTTGGGATTCATCCAGCCCAGCCTTTCGCTTGATGAATTCTGCATCTAAGTTAAATAAGCAGGGAGACAATATGCAGCCTTGTCATACTCCTTTCCCAATTTTGAACCATCAGTTGTTCCATATCCAGTTCTAACTGTAGCTTCTTGTCCCACATAGAGATTTCTCGGGAGACAGATGAGGTGATCAGGCACTCCCATTTCTTTAAGAACTTGCCATAGTTTGCTGTGGTCGACACAGTCAAAGGCTTTTGCATAGTCAATGAAGCAGAAGTAGATGTCTTTCTGGAACTCTCTAGCTTTCTCCATAACCCAGCACATGTTTGCAATTTGGTCTCTGGTTCTTCTGCCCCTTCGAAATCCAGCTTGCACTTCTGGGAGTTCTCAGTAAGAATATCTTAAATATACAGTTACAGCACTGAATAGCTGAAATACACACACATGGTTTTCTCTCACCAATCTTGATGCACTAATTATTTTTTTTATGTTTGCATCTCTTTTCCAAAACAAGATGTAAACCAGACCATATACAAAGAAGAGGAAGGGGAATAAAACCCCAGCAATTTCAATGATTTCAACACGGTTCCAAAGAGCTTCTGTGTTCCTACTGAGACTTTACACAAGATGCTGTTTTCTATCTAAAGGAAGACATTTCATTTTTCTTGTTTTGTTTTTTTCTTACTAAACTATTGATGAACAGGCTGTTTTCTAAATAAATTCATAAGAAATGGAAGACAGAGCTCGAGGAGGTAATTACAAAAGCATGACAAGGGACAGAAATCTGCCTGCCTCTCCTGCTGCAATTATTTCTTTATTGGAAACTAGAGGCTTTGCATTGGCTGCTTCCCCCCTGTGCTTCCCAGTGAATTATTTGGAAAAAGAGCAAAATATTGGAAATTATAAGAGCTGAGACAGGAAAAAAAACCAACTCGATTTTTTGGGTTTTGGCAGAATAAATCTTTCCCTATGATTGCCAACATTGGCCGGGGAGGTGGGGGGGGGCAGACTTTGGTAACCGTACTGTGATTTCTTGACAAGATAATATTCTTTCTATGCATTTACACACTTTAGCTTGGAGAATCAGGGGAAATAGGTATTTGGAATGTGAACTGCAATAGACACCAAAATGGCAGTGGCTCCCGTCCTTGCATCCAGAAAGCAGTAAAATCCTCTAACATCCGAGAATCTCCCCCTCGGGCAGAGCTTGAACAGTAAACATTTAACAAACGCAACTCCCATCTTGTCTTTCCTCTCCCCGTGTGTCATCTGTTTCATTTTATTGTTTGTTTCAGTTGTTTTTTTACACAGCACTAGTCAAGAACTGTGGGCTAATCAAACTATCAACCTTCTGGGTATAAGCTGGATCACTGCAGGGATCCATAAGGGAGAGGTTTTGCTTTGTATTTCAGTGCATTGGTAGGGAGTTCATGATGGGTTGTTGTTGTTTTTTGGTGTGTGTTTTAATCACAGCCGCCTCTGTTATCTTCTTCTACATGTGGGAATTGCAGCAGCTGGCAGGATACAGCAGCTGGCAAGTTAGGTACTCAAGGATCAAAAGAACCAGAGCCCCTGAGGAAAAGTTTTGCTCCGCCTGCCTGAAGTTCAAGATGATGGCCACAACTGGAAAAAAGAAGAAGAAAGGATATAGACCCCCCCCCCCAAACACACAAAAGAGCAGGATGGGCGATAAGAGGCATTTTTGCTTCTTGTGGGATTTTGCTTATGGGCTGAGATGGACTACTTTACCATTGTATATGGGAGTTGGGTCTTGCCACCTAGGTAATGTTGAGGAAGTCTTGGACAGGTCTGAATAACGGTGGTCACAACAACTCTCGGGTACCCTGCTGCCTCTTTGAGGGTTAATAGTACAGTGAGGAAGGGAGCCTGTGGCATTCTTTGCAAGACCACAACTCTCAGAATATTCTTAGCTTCCTCTTAAACCAGAGGAGAGGGCTTAGAGCTACCCTTGGTGCCTGCTCATCATAGCATAGCCGCTGCTTCTTCCCTTATGGCTGCATTCTACACATGCAAGTCTTCCCCCAATCTTCCTTGGAGATCCCTTTTTGAACCCCCCTTGGCTCTATCCTTGGTCCTCCCTCATTCTCTGCAGCCTTATAAAGGACTCCTTCTGTGATGCTTTTCTTCCATCCTGCCCTCCTGCAGGGCACCTGGGCTTGATTCCATATAGGGTTCATGAATAGGAAAGCAAATAGGCTCAGCATCCCCTTCACTTTCAGCACAGCTCACTAAAGTTTTCAGGAGGAAAGGTATACACTTTGAGCCCCATATAACTTACCCTTTTGATGTTGTTGCTTCTGCTTCTGCTGTTACTGTTAAGATTTCTTCACCGTGAGGTGCCAGGGTAGTTTACAGTCATTTTAAAATGCAATGTTAAACTCCGCCAAAGTGTTATTGGTATGATAGAACCATACCAGCAGGGAAGCCGATGATGCGTTCCAAACTTCTGGGAGTATCATGTGGGCATCATAAGACTCTGCAGAATTCAGAAGGGTCAGAGTATGTACATCCACACAAATGAGCTTAGGAGGTCCAATAGTGCCGCATACCAGAGATCTTGAAACGAAGTTCCAGGTGTTTTTCCCTTGGCCATCCCACAAGAAAAGTAAATGTGTGCATAATCCATGGAGGCTGTACATTACTGGAAGAGTTGCAAGTCATCGTTGACCAACTGCCTTACTGAATTCCATGTTGTCTTTCCATCAGTTGAAATTTAGATTGGCAACACCTCAGGGCAGACCTCATGCTGCTCTTTAAAGTGCCATCCACATTGATGGCAGTGACAGGCAAACTCCCCTCAGTTCATTTGGACAGTTCATTTTGGTACTCAGTGAGCATTCGTAAACAAACAGACAAACCACATTTGTTTTCCAAGAGAGTTTTCTCCATGCTTGTAATGTTGGGGAGAGGCCACAGCACAGCAATGGAATGCATGCTTTGCATACAGAAGGCCCAGGTCCAATCCTTGCCATCTCCAGCTATGGGAAATAATTAGAAAGGCCCTTAGCTTGAATGCTGGAGAGCCACTTTCAGTCTGATAGACAGCACTGGACTAGTGGTGTGATCAATTATAGCTTCTTGTGTACTGCATGCATTAACGTATTGCCTCCCTGGGAATTGCAGCTTGATTTCACCAGCTCTGAATCCACTCCTTAACACCAACTGTTACGGAGACCCACCTGGAAATTTAGGTGCTTCCTCTCCCTAGCTAACACTTCCAGGGACATAAGAAGGTTTTAGAGATGGAGTACAAATCAATAGTTATGCAAAACATTTTCAAGGATCAAATAAAATTCATTGACCCAAACTGAGATGACTCTCACCAGACAAAAGACCGCTTGCTCAAGTAGTCCGATCATGTAGTCCATGGCAACCAATAAAGTTTCACAGAGAATAATATGTTAACTTAGGTTCATGCATTTCCTAGGGCAACTGACACGTTGAATTCTGACCATACGTCTATGCATAAATAATATCATTGATGTTACTGTGTAGAAGACCTTCAAGTGGGCGGGACCACAATTTGGGTAAGGATCCCTCATAGTGCCATTGTGCTGGTCCAGGGGGGGGGGGGAGTGAAATTGTTTGAAACTGGAGTGGGGAAATCTGCAGCCCTCCTAATGTTGCTGTATCCCAGTTCCCATCAATCCCAGCTCACACAACCCAATGTTCAGGGGTGATGGGAGTTGGAGTCCCAGAACATCTGGTGGGCCACAGGTCCCTCACTCCTAGTTTCAAGGAATTTGATGGTGAACAAAAATGGTGGCAACCTTAGTTACTTACAAAGGGTTCTATGCCTTGCTTTGGCAAGGAAAAGTGCCCAATTTTGAGTCCTACTCAGAAGCAATAAATGCCTACAGCAAATCTCAGATGCGTCACAATTCTCTGAATCACTTGGTTAAACTTATACTGTTGTTTTGGTATAATTTCCATTTAAAGGCCAGTAGAGGTCTTCTGGCCTGCTGCTTTTGTGTTGCAATTTTCTCTCTTCGCTGTGAAGCTAATGAATTTTTACATACTCAGTCAAAAGGTTTCCCAAGGTCCTCTATTATTCATTTACATTAAACGGCATGAACTTGCACTTTAATTGCAGAGCATTAAATTACAGGTTGTTGGAAGTACTTTCTGTTTTTCTTTCTTTGCCTATACTGTTGATGCTCCTCCTGTATTAATGAATTCATTTGCAGCACCATAAACAAATGTTGAGTAAGGGTAATTCTTAACTGTTCCCTCCCCCTTCCTCTAATTTTGGTTTAATATTACAATATTATTCTAGATGCAAGTATTTGTGCATGTGATCATCTCTCCTCCTCTTGATTTTAAATTCTTAGGACGAATTCTTATTTGTCAAAAACTGGCAATGCTAGAATGTTATGATAGTGTAGTGTAGTGGTTAAGGCTGCAGTCCTGTAGGCATTTTTTGGAGGAAGGAGAATTACCAAGCAAATATTTTAGTTAAGAATATCTTTTGAACTCTCAAATATTTCTAGATCTCCTGTTGCTGCTGCCACCACCTTTATAGCAAGGCTTGAGAAACCTTGGTACCTGGCTTAATTTCCTTAATTTTCCTGATTTAATATGGTAGTAATAGTCCAGAGGTAGAGGAAAGGCATGGGAAGGAAAAACAGAGAGGAGCTGTTGGTCCACCTGCAAATCTGGACTTGCCTGGATATGGTCCCCAAAAGATTATCCCTGAGGGAATATGGTTTCCAACAGATAAAAGGCTCTGCGCCCCTGCTTGATGGGATGTTATGTGGTCAGTGTAGTTTTTTGCTTTATAAAATGGGATTCCCAACACTCCAACCCTGTGATCTTTGCTTTGCTGATAATACACTATGGTGGTTTTCCTTTTCCTGTTTTTTTGCCATTTCACTGATTTATGTGGCGCAAACCCAGGCCTATCACTGAATGAGAACTCAACAGGGAGCTGCAGCTAATCATGGTGCCCTGATGAGCGCATCTATTTCAAAATTGTGCTTATTATATTTATGCCCACATGAAATCACATCTTACATGCAGCCTGAGGTTGATTTCCCTTATTGCTCCTTTAAAACAACAACAGCAGCAGACATTTCGAGTTAGGGACTGCAGGGGCTGCTTAGTTTCTTACCTTCTTCCAAAAGTTGCTCCCATCAAGTTTGTCATGAGTTTGAGCAGAAGCTAGGAGTTGGATATGGAGGCAGAAGAACCACCTTATGAACAGTGCTGTAGTGAGCTCAGTCTGTGCTAGTGGGCCACAGTTCCCAAAAAACAGTGACCTTGAGGCAGCTCCTTCAGATCCAACCCCCCAGCAAATGGAGCTCCAGCATGCCAGGCCCCAACTTGTTCCCAGTGGCTGCTCATTGGTGCAGGGAGTGCATCATGTGAGAGCTAACTTAACTCTTGGCTCCAGGCTGCTTTTGAGGGCTACCTTGTGAAGTGGCTCAAAAGGGGGCATAGGGTCTCGATGGGGTAATCAGTGCTTGCAGGTATACAAGGAATCAGTTGGATCTGGAAATCTGTTAGAACACATATATAACTTCTTGTCATCTGTCCATGGTCCTGAAAGCTTTGTGTCCTGACATTCTTCTCCACCAGATTCTGGGCCAAGTGTTATATATGCTTTCTCTCTCCAGATCACCCTCCTCCCTGGTTGTCTGTTGGTTCTGCCTGCCCCAAAGCAGGATGCAGCTGTTTTCACAGCCATGTGGAAATTTTAGACAGACAAATGGCAGGAAGAGGAAAAGTTGAACACCCCTTCCTTCATATCACTTTCTCATCAGATGTAGTCCTCTGCGAGGATTAGGATATTGTCCCTCAGTATGTTTGCCTAGGTCTTTGCTTGAACTTATAAAGGCTCTTAGTCAATATCGCTGTTCCACTTGAGATTTGTGTGAGCATGCATATTACAAGCAATGACCTAGTTCTTAGAGCTGTATAATTTCAAAATCATGATATTTAATTCAGAAATGTTAAAAAATTGATTATGTCTCATATTTCCTATTCATATTGAGCAGAATCTGATATGCTATTTGGCAGAACAGTAACATAATTACTGCTGGACTGTCAGCTGCTGGGGGACCCTTTTCACACACACACACACACACACATACACACACACTGGCTGATATAAATAGGCATGTATTTGGCTAGGCAGGCACATTTATCCCATGGATAACCCTTAGCTGCACCACTGGTTATCAGTGAGCTGAACCAAGATGCAAACTGAATCTTGCCTTTTTCCCACCTGGAAATAACAGACTGGACTTCTTGGACAAATGTCTACATAGAATAATTCACAATCATATAGAGGAACCATGTGAAGATGGAAGGCAGATGGCCATGCAGATATTGTTCATGAAGCACTTGTTAGTGCATGCAGTTGCTTATCCAATTTGGGATGTACACAAAGAAGCTTGTCTCGGAACTTGAAATATGCCCCCCCCCCAACAAAAAATTAAAATTCGGCTTTGTAATTTGGAATTTATGTGATTTGATTTGATTTGATTGGTTGGTTAATAAAAATTATTTAAAAACAACAACAAAGAAGCTTGTCTCCATACTTGTATGGACACAAGATGGATTTGTATGTGGGCATGAGTGCATTCTCCCACTGGGCTCCCACAGAACGGACTGAATGCAATGGCGGGGGGGGGGGGTGTGTGGATGACAGATTTAGCCATTTAGAGGCGGTGTGGTGTGGTAGATATAACATTGGACAGAGAAGACATTTGCGCACTTTTCTGCAGAGTTGCAAAGCTCAGGAGTTGATCCTGGACCAGTTTATGAAGCAGGCTATTCTACTTCACAAGGTTGTTATAAGAATAACTTGGGAGGGGGCTCTGACCTCATTGCTGGAAAGATGGACTAAATATATTATAAATTATAAATAAATGTCTTTGTCAATTCCTTAATGTAAATTTCTTTGAGACTATTAGAAATCTAACAAAGTGAATCATTATTATTAAGGATAATTAATTAAAATGCTTGTGATTTTTGTGAGTTTTCTTCTCCAATCTATAAATATATAGCCTAAAGAAAAAAAATGAACATTATATTTTAAATCAAAATTAAATTACATTTATGAAAGAAGAAACATTTCTAAAACTATGTAGATGCTATGATCCTTAAACTGGAAATACTGCATTGGAAGCAGACTTCCCATGTTTAAAACTAAGCCCACTGAAAGCATGACTATTCTATTTTTTTCAGTGGGTCTACTCAAAGTATGACTACCTCTGGATGTAGCCCATTGCCACAGGTGTACTGGGACTTGTTGTGGTTACTCAGTAATGAACACAAGGCATTATGCATATGCTCAGAAGCATTTTATAATTGTTTCTGTTCAGCACTGAGCCACTGGAAATAACACTGGTGCTCTATTTTTCTGTGTTCTGCCTACAGTTAGCTCCTACTCCTAATTCATATTCTAATAGCATTATGTCTGCGATCCACAGGTTACTTTAAGGCAATCTTATTGAGATTGCATCAGGAGAGATGGAAGAACAGATACTTGCTCACCTGAAGCCCCGCAGCACAATTTACTGTAATTGTAGATTGTAGAGAAAATTGTAGTTATCATAAGCATCTTGAACATAAGCTAGTATATCTGGAAGGCCCACATGTAAGTAAGCAAGTAAGTAGGGCTGCAACTTTAGTTGGACAGCAGGACTGGCACATGGCATTAGTTACAGGAGATATCACTTATTTAAATGAGACTTAGCCTGGTCCTAACCCTTTTATACTTGGAAGTGTTTCCTATTGACTATGCATAATATTGCAGCAGCAAGCCCCTCCACCTTCCTCTGAATTGTGCCCATCTAAATTTATTAGCCCTTCTGGATAGGGTTTTCATGTGATCATGTGATTAATTGGTTAGAAACAATGTAATTGGCAATGACTAATTTTAAAAAGTGGCTTTTAAAAGATAAAAAGTACAGTGCAATGGGGAGTCATGCAGGATAAATGAAAGAAATCTTGCACTCATTTCTCTCTGTCTTTTGTTTTCTGTTTCACAGGTTTTTTAGTTCTGGGGTGAGAAATGGTGCAATAACTCTTCTGGAAATGTATGTCAGGCCTGTAAGATTATCTGTGTCCTCAAACTGCCTCTTGTCTACTCCCCGGGCATGTGGCATCACTCTTGAACTGTCTTGCAAGGGTGTTCAGTGCTAGTCTAAGATGACCTCTTTATTTTTCATTTGTCGATAATTTGCCAATAGCTTAGCGTGCATCTGCTTAATGAGAAGTTTGAAGAAGAGCTAGATTGCCAGATGGCCAGTTTGCTTAAAAGCTGCTTCCATCTGATTAAGGCCAAGGACGGCTGGCAAAACAAAGGAGAGGATTGTTGACATTGAATGAATGCGCAGATGCCAGACGAAGAATATAAGATGCCATTTCTGAAACAAGGAGAACACTAAGGTCAAATTATGGGGGTAATCAGCACTAAAACAATGAAAGTGGCAAACAAATGGCTCAATTTATGGCGGCTCTGTTTTGAGATGCTGTGAAATTGACAGTTTCCATCTTCTGACCTAGTTGGCCACTTGTGCAAACAATAGGTAACGTTGTCATCTTTGAGCAAGTGGTCAGATGGCACTAATGATCAGACATTCATTTTAGCAGTTCATGGCAATCATGAAAGAGAAACAAGCAACTGAGATATTAAAAACTTCTGCTGAAAGTTTTGCGTCTTAGAAAACACATAATTTTATTTCTTATTATATTCATTAATATCCCACTTTTCTTTCATGGAGTTCAGGGGATGTACACTTCATTTTATGCCTGCAGCAAGCCTGTTGGAAATTTGGAGTGAGTTCATTCACGAGCAATTTCATACACAAAATAAGCACATCACACATAAATGTCTCCATGTAGAGTACAGCTTTACATTTGCATTTGAGATGTGTAGGGAAGGGTGACATACTATTTGAATGGATTGCATCCAAAATGGGCCTTTGGCCTTTAGCATTCTATGTGGTAAGCAGGCTTTTGTAAATCCTCTGCTAATGTCTCCCCAACTCCCCAGGGAAGGAAGTTCTGGATTTACACAGAACCATCCGGACATTATTCTGCTTTATTAGTTGTTCTGAGATGGTTCCCCAACATTACTGCTTCAGTGCCATCTGCAGAGGCACCTTTGCACTATAGAACAACAAAGGAAGAGGGAAATAACCTGAACTTTCAATACCCCTAAGACTTTTGTGGTGTAAAAACAGGATTTCAGCAGGAAGCTATGGAACATGCACCGGTCGGAAATGAAGCTGTGGCCCCCCAACCTCTGCAAATGCAAACAACATTGCAAGTGATACGGCATACAACTGGCTTGCTAGCACCCTAAGCACAAACTATCATGAATGCACAATTCCAAGGCTGTCTGGGGATGCCCTATACCTCCTTACATATCACTAATGTTTTCTTTTGCGATGCTGTAGCACAAAATGCATATTTGCTCCTTTAACAGTCTTAGGATTTCATCAAAAGGCCATACACCTATGCTTGCTTGAGTTCCGCTGAAATCAATAGGACTTCCTTCAAACAAATTTATATAAGATTGCAGCATAAGTGCCATTGACTTCAGCTGGACTAAAATGGCCTTAAATACAAGCCCTCCAGTTGTATGGTTTGTTGATTGCAACCTTAGGCAGGGGAGAGAAATGATAATGACACAGTTATTCATAGGCAAGTGCTTTTAAGATTTCAGCCTGTAGACTAAATGTTGTTGCAGAGTACTTCATAAAGTACTAATTCTCCAGTGCAGAACTATAGCAAGAACCTTTCTCCTGTTAAATTAATTGCCTGCTTAATAAACACATCAAGTGAACAGAGAGGGTTGTTTTTTAATTGATTCACTTCCTGGAAGTCCAGCTATTGACAAAGGCTATTCCCAGCCAATCTATATGCTAACATTGATTTTGGTAATGATGAAAGAAATACACTTTAACAGGACGTAGTGTCATGGGTGAATTTTAATGAACCAAACAAACTGTCCTTTAGTTTTATTAAGGACAGTCATCTCCTTCTTTTCTCCCACGAGTGTTTATTAACAATATAGAAAACATCTTCTATTATAATGTCCGACACATTTGCAAGTCTCTCTGCCGGCCTGTTTGCCTTCTCCTCCTGAACTGTTGTGCTGATGGATGTGATAGAGATGCTTTAGAAAAGCAGAGAGGGGTGGAAGGTAATTAATAATGTTTTGGGAGGCTGCAAACTTTCACTTAGGAAAAAGCTCTCAAATGTCCTTCCCTCCTAGGCCCTCCATAAGGCAATTGGACTAGGGAAGGTTGAGATGTCTCCCACCTGTTCAAATAATGCATTAGGGGAAGGTGCGAATACCACTCCTGCTGGTCACATCTTACTTTTCATCTGCATTGTAGCATGTGTGTGGAGGGGCTCTACACCATTATCAACTCCCCACACAAGGGGGCATTCTGACTGGGTCAGGTTTCCTCTTATGTGGAGGTTCTCTACACCCAATGCACCTAGAGCCCGTCCTCACATGTGCTTTAATGCATGGATGGCAAGCTAGTTTATGTGGCCCTGTGACCACCACTCACACATTCCTTGAACACAGATCAAGAAGGAAATGCCACTTTTTCAGTGCCACTTTTACATGCCAAGGTTGCTGTACCCCCTTTGCCCAAATTTGCATCAGGGATGCAATGATGGCTCCGTGGAGATTTCGTAGGTTCCAGTTGAATATCATGTGGGGATTATTGGTTTGTTTTATTCTATATTTTGTGCTTTCATTTTGTATTTTTATGTGGTGAACTGGCCTGTGATCTTCGAATGAAGGGTGGCATGCAAATTTAACTAACAACAACAGCAACATAAGCAGCCATTACTCCAATCACCACAAACTTTTCAGACCTAATTTCAAGAAAACAGTGTGGTGAAGGTTCTAGGTTCAATGCTGGGCATCTCCAAGTATGAAAAGAAGAGTCAGGGTAGCTAATATTGTGCTAGATGGCCCAGTGGTCTGACTCAGTTCAAGACAGCTTCCGATATACCCAGAACTCATTCCCTGCTCTTCTATACCTCATCATGATGGCCATAACTACATACATTTTCCCAGGTTTGGGTGGCCAACTGCCTAGTTAACAAAAAAATTACAAAGGTTAGCCAACCCTATTCTAGTTTTTACAAAAATTCAAGGATCTGCTCCTCACGACTTGCCCCTCCCCAACAAAGCTTTGTAAAAGAAGAAGAAGCAGCAGCTAATAAACTAGCAGACTCTGAGGCTCGAAGTAAAGCTTAGGAGTGCAATTCCACACATAACAGCTGTGAAGAAGATATAAATGAGCACAGACATCTGCAGAAGGAATTTCACACATTTGTACAATGGATCAAATTGTTAACCTGCTAGATTAGGTGCAGCAAAGCAACAAAGATTTCACATTTCTAATGTGTTTATGTCTGTGGCAGATTTCTGATGTTTCTAATGTTCTAGGGTTTTAGAACCATGTCCAAAACCAGGAATTGGATACTACTTCCAATTTCTATGTGCTTTTATTTTTATTCCCCCCCCTCCCAAAGCATGCTGGTTGTTGTTTTTTCCCCAGGAGCTGGGGGTTGGTTGGTTTATGATCTTTGGATGAGAGATCATCAGCTTGGTGGCCTTCGAGCCAAGTCTCTCCCACTGGGCTTTGACCCATGGCTGTGAGCCTGGAGGAAAAAGCGAAGTGTGTAAAAAGGCATAGAGCTGATGCAAGAGAGATTGTGGTCTCACCCTCTTCCACATCCACCTTAAAAGTGTAATCCATGTAAAGTAAGGCTGCGTATACTCCATACTTTTAGAGCACCCCCTCCCAAAATCCTGAGAGGCGTAGTTTACCCCTTGCAAAGCTACCATTCCCAGCACCCTCAACAAGCTTTCCCCAGCATTTTTTGGAGGGGTATGTTTTTGTTTTTGTTTTAAATGCTTTTAAACGTATGGTATTTATGGACCTTGAGCTGCTGACCTCTAAGTTACTTAGAGGATAAGTACAGTGGTACCTCGGGTTACATACGCTTCAGGTTACATATGCTTCAGGTTACAGACTGCTAACCCAGAAATAGTGCTTCAGGTTAAGAACTGTGCTTCAGGATAAGAACAGAAATTGTGCTCTGGCAGCACGGCAGCAGCAGGAGGCCCCATTAGCTAAAGTGGTGCTTCAGGTTAAGAACAGTTTCAGGTTAAGAACGGACCTCCGGAATGAATTAAGTACTTAACCCGAGGTACCACTGTATGTCTAAGATACTAAATCCATTATTATTTTAATATAGGCACTAAAAGTTGCTGTGCAGCAGCACATTGTATCCTCTGTGCCTTGAAGAACACCAGCTTCTGTGGGCCTAAAGAAATTGTTCAGTCACGTCATGAATGGCAGCAAGCTACCTAAGCCCTGGAATTAAGTAAGTGTTAGAAAATGTCAGGCCAACTATTGACTACTGGGTGTTGTGTTTTTCCTGAAAAATCTACCCAACTCTGAGAAAGGGAGGGGCAAGAAGAGAAGAAAGGGGCTTGTGCAACCAAATAATATTTCATTGTTGAAAAAAACAACCTGCAGGGCTTGGAAATGCTCTTTCCCAACCCCAGATTTTATGCACGCCACAATTCTTTTTAAGATAGTTGTTTCTTGTTGCAGCCTATGGTGGAAGGAAGGAAGGAAGGAAGGACTACTGAAATAGTTATGAACTTATGATGATCTCCTATGCTGGGTCCAGGGAATAGCAATTCCTCTGTGAAAGATCCTACAATAATGGCTGAAGAATGCACAATGAACTTATATTTCTCTCAGCTGCAAATGCAAGCCAGGAGATTCCATTATTCTTTTTTTTCCCCCAACAGTGACCAGCCAGATGTTTTTTGTTAAAAAATGAAACTAGGGAGATGCCCTGCGCTTGAATAGGGGAAGGAGTGGAAAGGCAGGAGATCTTTGCCAAGTAATAAGTTTTAATCACAGTGAATTATTTTTCCCAGGGCACTCCAATCACAGTGATTTGGAGAAAAGGATGTTCACAAACGTTTAAGAGAACTCATAGGTTCATTCTACGTTGCTTTTCCTCAGTTCAGCTGTAGGGCTTTCATGTGACTTGTTTGCTCCTATTTATTTTGTTTCAGGCTCCGCTTGTAGCATACTGGATCAAGCACTGTGGATGTATATTGAACGCTCAGCTAAAGAGAGATGTTGTCTGTTCTCACTGTGCTACTCTCAGCTGGATCCACAACTAGCCACACTGGACGAAGGTAAAAGTGTCTCTGTGAAATGTCAAGTAATGGTTGTAATCAACATGACCTGAGAAGAAATTCAGAGCTGCTTTAAAGGGTCTGATTATCCTTTTCAGCACCGGGGGTTGAGAGAAGGATTTAGCTCTTACAGTACATATAATTGTGCTTTATTGGGGAGAAATGAAGAGTCAGAGATAGTGGTGGTAACTTAGAAATTCTGGTCCATGGGAAAGCTTTTTTGAATCTCCTTGGAACCTACTTACAACGCCTGCTGAAAATAGATTTGCCCTTTTCCAGTGACAACAATAAAAGTGAGCACTAGGACATGGTTGCGTGGAAAGGAAATCTTACACTTCCCTTTGTTTGTCAGCTCCACATTGTGCCTGATGACTCCAAGACATGACAACTGTGCATTTTATATCTACGGGATATCTTCTCTGTGAAGGGTGATTATTATGTAGCTTTTGTGGTGCTCATGACTTACTGAAGTCTTTCTCCGGAGTGAAAGAGAAATAATCATCACCCTTCACTGGAGATATTTTATTTGTTCTGTGAGAGACTGCTTCTTCATATTAAAAAAAAAAAGTCTAAAAAAGCCCACATCTTAGGTTTGGAATTAGTAAGCACATCAGCTTCAATCAGTCAAGTTTTATTTCATACTAACTAAATCTGAAATGTGAATGCTAGCCTTTCATAAGAAGATTTGCTTCTTTTAAAATGCGGACTGCTTTAGTCAGAAAGAGAGCTAAAAGGAGGAGCTGAATGATAATCAGAGAAATTTAAAAGGCTTTATACACCTGAAAATCTACTAGCCTATAGTGTGTTTGGAGTTGGATCCATTATGCTCCTGCTCCCTGACATACATACCCCTTAACAGGGAGTAAGTCCCAATGAATCCAGTGGAACTGAGTGCAAAAACAAAAACAAATACTTGCATATATTTCAAAGAAGGTTCAAAATGTTTTCCCTAACATGTTCTTTAAAAGGGGCAAAAGATGCAAGTCCCCTGCCCCGCCCCGTTCTCATATAGTGTGCTTCTGGCCAACTCCAACATGACCAAATTGACATGGGAAAGGCGTAGTGCAGGAATATGGGATGAGATATAGGTGGCAGAAATCACTGCCACAGGATCTTTATTTCTTGTAGTCCCTCCTACATAGACCAGCTGCCAGAACAGCCCCGAAGAGGCAGGACTCCAGCATTTCTACCCTGCCCTTTTGCCAATAAGAGTCAGAGAGGCTTGCAAAAACCAGTTCTTAGACAGTCCCTGCCCTCAGACAAATAATTTGAGAAGTCATGACGCAAACAGGAAAAAAATGGGAGAGAGGAGGGGAAAGGAAGCATAAACACAAGTTAATAAAGATACAGTTACATATATTATTAGATTACTGTTCACTAGTCTCACCTTATGTAACATAAGCCTCCTCTTTTTCCTGTCCCTGTAGCTTGTTATCCTGCCCAGGGCAGCTCATTCTCCTCCTTGCCCTCCATGTACGCAATGAGGGAGCAACAGAAAGCACACACCACTTTCAATCTACCCTTGCTGGCTTTCCCTTCCCTCATATGCTTAAGAAACCCATTGGCACTGTTCCCATCTGACGCAGCATCTTGTCCTAGCAATGTGTTAAGCCTTCCACCCTTCAACTTAAATCTTGAGCTTGAGCCCAGGTGTTGCTGGAATCTGGTCCTCCATCTCAGAAGGGAAGAGAACAGAGAGGCCCCATGAGCTAGTCAGAAACAAGCCACAAAGCAAAGTTGCTCAGTACATGAGATTGCAGAGTAATGCTGTCAGGGTAAAGTGAACTTTGCACTGCCCATCTTTTCACCAATCCCCATATGGTCTTGAAAACTCCCGTTACCGGTTTTATTTTTCATGATTGTGGGAAGCTTGGCTTTAAAAGACTTTAATGTTACCAACATTGTTTTCTGCTAGCTTGCTATGTGCACACAATGGAAGAGGCTGCATTTTATAAGTATCTTCATTCTTCAGAACTTCTTTTTTTATTATTAAAAAAGTGAGGAAAATGTTATTTAAAAAGTGAGGGAAATAATTCAAAATGCTTTTGAATTATGGTGCTGGAGGAAACTCTTGAGAGTCCCATGGACTGCAAGAAGATCAAACCTATCCATTCTTAAGGAAATCAGCCCTGAGTGCTCACTGGAAGGACAGATCGTGAAGCTGAGGCTGCAATACTTTGGCCACCTCATGAGAAGAGAAGACTCCCTGGAAAACACCCTGATGTTGGGAAAGATGGAAGGCACAAGGAGACGGAGATGGTTGGATAGTGTTCTCGAAGCTACCAACATGAGTTTGAACAAACTGCGAGAGGCAGTGGAAGACAGGAGTGCTCTGGTCCATGGGGTCACAAAGAGTTGGACACAACTAAACAACGACGAGGGAAATGTAAAGAGCAGGAAAAAACCTTTAGATTATTGTGTGAGATAATAGAGATTGCCAGAATAAAACAAGAATGTACAAACAGCCTGATGGATCCAGCCCATCTAGTCCAGCATCTCAGTCTCCCAGTGGCCAAACAAATGCACAAAGGAAACTCACCCCCTCTTGTCCAATCCAAATCTTTATTATGGTCATAGACCAGCATTATCTCCCTGCTTGTAATTCCCAGCAGCTGTTTGAGAGGCATACTGCATCTGACAGTAGAGGAATAACATAGTTAAGAGCCATTGACAGCCTTATTCTCCATGAATGTCTATTGTGAGATTTGTCCTGGACCACTTTGCTGCCCCTTTCCAAACTTCTTAAAAAATATAGTTATGGAACTTGCCTTTAAACCAGGAGCTTTTCAGAACAGATTTACAATCTGAAACACCACGAGAAACTTTCTTTTGCTTCCGACTGACAAGGATTAACAACATGCAGAGCACACCAATCTACTTTAAGGATAAAACAAAAAGCTAATATTGATCTCATAACACTTCAGGCAATTAGGGCCTACTGATACATTCAGAGTATTTGCTAATGTTGTGAAAACTGCAGTTAATGTGGCTATAGTTGTAATAAGTTCAAAGCGTTGCTACAGTTATAAGCATGTATGCCTTAATATATATATAGATTCAGGTAGGTAGCTGTGTTGGTCTGACACACAATTTAAAAATTGTCCAGTAGCACTTTAGAGACCAACTAAGTTTGTTCTGGGTATAAGCTTTCGTGGGCATGCACGAAAACAACCCAGAACAAACTTAGTTGGTCTCTAAGGTGCTACTGGACTATATCTATCTATCTATCTATCTATCTATCTATATCTATCTATTTATCTATCATCTATCATCTATCGTCTATCTATCATCTATCTATCTATCTATCTATCTATCATCTATCTATCATCTATCTATCTATCATCTATCTATCTATATCTATCATCTATCTATCATCTATCTATCATCTATCATCTATCATCTATCATCTATCATCTATCATCTATCTATCTATCTATCTATCTATCTATCTATCATCTATCTATCTATCTATCTATCTATCTATCTTCTATCTATCTATCATCTATCATCTATCATCTATCATCTATCATCTATCATCTATCATCTATCTATCATCTATCTATCTATCATCTATCTATCTATCTATCATCTATCTATCTATCATCTATATCTATCTATCTATCTATCTATCTATCTATCTATCTATCTATCTATCTATCTATCTAATCTATCATCTATCTATCTATCTGCTGCATTTTAAAGGTTGTTTAGGTGGTATCCCCCACATTAGCTCTTGACTTGTACATATATTCTGGTGACTACCACTGTAATGTTTGCTCTTTTGCTCTCATACTTCAACCCATCTCAGTTTTTTCAGATAAATTCTGAATGGCATCTGTTGTGAAATGATGTCACAAGGAAATCAAGGGAAGCAATGCTACAAAAATATAAAGTAAGAATCAGTGATTTCTTCAGGCCAAACCACTAGGTATAGCTTTTAACTTCCCTTCAAATTATCAAATGTATGATGGCATACTTTACTTCTAATGACATTACCCAACAGAGGACATGTTGAACTTCCCTCAGGCTACACTTCTGAGAACTTGCCTCCCTAGAAATTGGTATGTTAGATATTGATGTATTAAAGAAAAATAGACATGATATGGAGCATTTTGAAGCTCAATATTAAAAAGCACTATTGGTCCACAACATTATAAAATATTATTAAGAAAGATGATGCCCATTTCTAAACTCAAATGCACAAGGGATCTCTGTATAGGACTTGGATGCACTGACTCATTGATCCTGAAATGTTGCTGCCACCAGTGCCCCTTCCCATTTCCACTCCTCCCTTTGCCATTTTACTGCATTTTCTAGGAAAGAGTTGGGGAGTGGCAGAGAAGGCTTGATGGCAATGTCTCCCCTGCTTAGTCTTTTCCTACAGCTTTCAGAAATACTGCATGCCATGCTTTCTCCAAGACAGCTTAGAAAAACCAAGCTAATTGCGCAGCAAGCCAGAGGGTGCTCAGCTTACCTAGCATGAGCTATAACTCATTTACGTGTGGTTCTTTTTTCAGTTCCTAAGTCAGCCTACCCCCAACATAGCATCCATAGATGTTTTGGACTACAAGTTTGGACTGCAACTCAGCAAAGACTGAGCTGGCTAGGAATGACAACAATTGTAGTCCGAAACATCTGGAGAAATGAGGTTCGAGAAGGCTTTGTTAGGTAATCTGGGCAAGATAGAGTCATAGACTGTAATCAGCTGCCATACACATGCTGGGTAGATAATGAAAGACCCTGGTTGTATATTTTTATGCTTAAGATTAAAATTTATAGTGTATGAGAACAGCAAACAGACAGGATATGTTTAATCAGGGGATATTTCCTTTCATGGTTTTTTTGCAGCCAGAAAGAGAAATCTAGCTCATGCATCTATTATTAGGTTGTTTCAATCTGCCAGATACCATTCAGAAGTCCTACCTAGAAATTTTGAGAGAATAGGAATTCCTAATATGATTTGGTCATCTTTACAGAAATTACAGGCAAGAAGCACATAAGCCAAAAATTCTATAACTCCCTAACCACAGGGACAGAGATATTCCGTGTAAGGGATAGCCTTAAGCCAGCCATCAAATACAGTGGAAAGTAAGTAAAAATCAAACAGTATTTGGGAATAGTTAACTCTTCCAAGTATCTAGCATGGCTTTAAAACCCATAGTGGGGAACAAACCCTCTGGGCCGAGAACCCAGAATATTGAATATCAATGTCCTTAATTTGACAAGCAAGAGTGGATTTTGCCTGGCGATAGCCCAGGGTAAGCAAAAGGTTTGAAGATAAACCTAGAAATTGCCATTGGTTAAGGGTTTTATACCACCTGCTGACATACTGATCCTGTTGGAGGAGAAACAGTAGTTCCATGGGAGATATCCAACCATCTCTATTTCTGATGATGCCATCAGCTATTTTGGTTGATGCCTGAGAATGTTGTAGGCTGGTATTTACACATACACATGTCAAATTTTGTGAGACCAGACAGAGCTCAATAGATGCACCTGCAGCTGTATTGCTTTCTTGGTCTCACAGGGGACACTTACCATGCACACTGTCACAAAATGTATATCCCTCTTGAGAATCCTGAAAGATGGTTCTGTTGTCATGTCAAGCCCCGTGATCCCTGAAAGAAGGGCATCATTGGAGCTCTGTTCCCATTTTTTGTTTTTGTTTTAATCAACGTTGAAAATTAACTCCACTGTAATTCAAAAGAATGTACCCGGTGACCCGTTAGAGATTTCTTTTATCCTAAATTCTCCTTTGTAAGATAGAAAACTATGACCCAGAAGTGTATGCAGCTTAATGCCTAGCTAAAATTAATCACAATCATCTTCATTTGACAAGCAGGTGTTCTAATTAGCTGCACTTGGAAGTAAGCCTTAGACAGAGAAGTCAAAGCTGATCATATCTGCTACATGTTATTTTTCAATCCTCAATACACTATGGGCTGATTCTTATGGCCGAATGGGTGTAAGAATAGGAAAAAATAGCACTAAAGAGTAAAATCTGTGTGGAATAAAATAATACTCACTCTTACTGTGAGTTCTTCCATGTATTATCTACAGGGATTTTTAAGCGCCACATGATGTTTATTAAAAGAATCCCTAGCAAGAAGAAAAGTGGCATGTTAGAATTAGTCCTTTGAGGGGAAAAGCCATTTGGATTAAATAGAAAACAAGCGTTCCATTGATATTTCAAACAAAAGCCTATATTCATCTGGTTCACCTTTCCACAGATGATAATCCATTGGTCCCTGGATACGTTCAGTGTTTGCCTCTCCTATTGGTGCTTGCCATACACATATGTGTGTATGTATGTCAGAGTTATGAATGACTCTGATGTATGTCATTTGTCTGAGATGCTTCTGAACTTCCTTCCTGCTCTGTTGCATACTCAGAGAATTCCCTGATTCAAAGGTGGGACCCACTTTTATGTCTAGGGCAACATTCCCTTGGGAGGTAATCTACTGGATGCTACTTGCTGGTTCTAGGTGGGGCAAAAGGGAGTGATGGTCAGCAGGCAGATCTAGAAGGGATCAGGACATTGCCTTCTCTTTCTCTGTGTCAGCACTGGTGAAGGAAGGTGGGTGAGGTGGGTGCGGTCCGCCCTGGGTGTCATCCCTGTGGGTGGGTGATATTGCCCCCCGGGACACTCACCACAGGCGGTGCTCCCCTGGGATGCTCACCCCGCCCCTGCGGGAGGCTAGCCCTGCCCCCGGGTGCACAGCATGTTGCTCCCTAGCTCCGCCTCTGTGTGTCAGCCTCTTTTCCTTCTGCTCCTCTCCAGCATTGCTACTCCCTGAAATTGAGACGAAGGTAGCATATCAGCCCTGATTCATGGAAAGGATACTTGTGGAGTTTCAAGTCATTGCTTGGATATCTGGTACATTTATTTCATTGTTTGGGGTGGGGAACTAAAACACTGAAAGAGCAGAACAGGCTTATTACTCTCACCCACACACAAAAGAGAAGACTGTTGGTACATTTTACCTCATATCTCAGGTTCAAAAAATGGTAGAAGCTTACTTTTTCTAAAACATAGCAACCCAGGAACACTAAAAAGCAGTTGCCAGGTAGTTGACCTCTTGTCTACTGCACAACTCTCCATACTGGACTTTTTGGGACAATCACCCCTTGGCTTTATAGGATGAGTCTTTCCCCCCTTGCACACAGTTTGCTCCTTCCTTCACAGCATGGCCTGGTAAGTAAGGCAAGATGTCTTCAGTTATAACCAGGATCTTCTGTTTTGATGAAACCAGGAAACTATGGTTACCAACCTCTGGAGAAGCCAGGAGCTTAAACTAGCTGATAATTGTAGTTTCCAGGTTCAAATGAAGTTAGAGACTTCCTGACTTGTAGCAAGCAGCCAAAGGAGAAGCAGAAGGGCATGTGCATGGGTAAAAGACTAGTTAATATTTTGGCTTATTAAGGTTAGAAAAGATAATCTGAATGCAGTCTCTATTTCAGAAGAAAGAGCAAAAACTGCATTATTTAATAGTGTTAATGTTTCTTACAGAGAAGCTTGCACCACTTTGACTCATATAGCAGTTGTGAACTGGTGTATTTTTAATTATACTAAAGTACCCTAGAATGGGGCATGCTAAACATTCAAATGAATAGTAAATGTAGTTAGCCATTGATGTTAACTATCCGTGGTTCCAAAGCATTCCATAACTTAGCCCTCTTTGCATATATTCTGTGCATGATTTCATAACACAACTTCTATAAAAATAAATATATTCTGCCTGCTTAACCATTTTCTTCAGACTTATTATTATTAAATTTTCTTTGTTTTTAATTTTTTGTAGGACATCATTTCATTTAAAGTACTTTATCTATAAAGAATAAATCATAGCCTCAATTAAATTAGCCATAAATTCTAGCCTCAATTAAATAAATCCAAAGAATGGAAAACTTAATGTTGAATTATATGTACCCGTACATGGGCAGGCAATCTCTGAAGATCTGATGAAAAGAAATTATATTTAAATCTCTGTGGAAACATTGCTGTCTATGATCTTAATTTAACTAGCAGCCTAAAAGTAGCAATTTTTCATTCTTTCTCTCTAACTTAAAATGCTAAACTTGTCAGTGTGACATTTAAGAATGGATTTAGTTAAAGGGTGCGCTCTCTCTCTCTCTCTCTCTCTCTCACACACACACACACACACACTTAATTCTTCTAAGTGGGACTATCAGAGACCAAGCAAATATTCCCATCCTACAGGGGAAGTTATAGCAAAGGCCTCACATGCATTTAACAACAAATAACTTGGTGCACACTGTCCAATAACAGGCCAAACAACCATGGGAGGTGGGAGAACTGCTGGCCGTGGCTCTATCTGTAGCATACTCAATAACAGTTGAATCATTAGCACAAGCTCTGTTTTAGCATTATCAAAACATTGATGATGTGAAAAGTCCTGAATATTAGAAATTCATTCTCTCCTGCTTTCAAAATTAATGTCTTAATTATCAGACTGCTCATTTATAACTTTTTTTCTTTTACCACCACTGTAAAATTCCATTCATTACCACCCTTCTTAGTCCTGGTTTGTGAAGAGCAGTGAAACCATAGTTTCTTAGTTTAGATGTGACATGGAACTGTGGCTTCAGAAACCGGAATGTAAGTGTGTGTCGGAAGGGGAGGAGGTGAGTGTACAGACTCATTCCTTGGCCAATAAACCATGATTTATTAGCCTAATATCATTATGTCAGAACTGGCCTTGTGTGCTTCCCTTAACAATCAATGCTGAGAAACAGCATCTACTATAAATTCTAGCTGCAGAATATCTGATTGTAAAACACCAACAGCTAGATAACTGAGTGAAAAGATTTTAAGGAAACATTAACTGTCCATTGAAAAGTACACATTCAGATTAGTTTTCAATTATGTAGTTGCCAATACAAGTTAAAAACAATTGGGGTTTTGTGCTTTCCCCCCAAAGGAAAGCTCTTTTTTAAAAAAGAAGAAAAGTGCTGTGTTTTGAAATCTTGTTCAGTCAGCTCAAAAGAATAATAAATGTATGGGCCAATATTCCTAAGAAATCATAGGAAAGAATGCTAAACTGATGGCGTTTGCCCACAAAATAAACTACAGTCCTATTCATGTGTTACTTGAGCCTAGGACTTGAGATGGTGACATTGTGGCACAGCCACTTTCAAGTCTTTCTGCAAGAATTGCTTGTTGTTCATAACTGAAACTGAAATGCATCTATTTGTGTGTAGAGACTCCACATGACTGGGACACTTGGCTGTTTTGCAGGTCTTCCAGTGGCACTGAGCTCTTGCAAGTCGACACAGACATGCCCTAAATAACAACAGAAACAAAAACTTATATGCCACCCATTTGATTGCCACTCCTCACTGCACACTATATTTACAGTGGGAAAACTCATGAACATACTCTACACCTGTAATCTGATTAACCAAAATAGAAGATGTATGTGCAAGCAGTGTGATAAGTAAGTCTCTCCAACCATTGGCTTTGCTGGCTGGGCTGAATGGAGTCCAGCAACCTCTAGAGGACCACAGGTTCCCCACCCCTGCATTTTAGTGTGAGAGCCAGTGCGGTGTAGTGGTTAAGAGCGATAGACTTGTAATCTGGGGAACCGGGTTCGCGTCTCCGCTCCTCCACATGCGGCTGCTGGGTGACCTTGGGCTAGTCACACTTCTCTGAAGTCTCTCAGCCCCACTCACCTCACAGAGTGTTTGTTGTGGGGGAGGGAGGGAAAGGAGAATGTTAGCCGCTTTGAGACTCCTTTGGGTAGTGATATCAAATCCAAACTCCTCCTCCTCCTCTTCTTCTTCTTTTTTAGCACAAGACACAATTGTGAATTTAAAGCTATAGTGATGCATATCAATTCATTACTTTTGTTTGTTATTCCAGTGCACTGGGAATTGTGTGCTTGTATTAAGTGCAAGGACAATGTGGGAAAGGGGAAGGAAGATTTGCAAAGGGTAAAGTGCTTTCTGCATCATATAAATTATCTTCTTACACTACCTTTGTCAATATCTTTTGTGCTGAGCTTTAGTTTTATAAACACTGTGCAAACCTTTCTACCTTTTCTTATTGATCCTCTTTAATTACGGCATTGCATGAAACACTGTGTCCTTCTACTTTCTATACACACAATTCCTTCATTTGAGGCCATTTATTTGCACACTGCCAAAAATTGTTCAATTATTATTTTACTGACTTTATCTTTTCTTGAAAAGGGGACAGGAGATCTTCAAAAGGAGATCGAGGGGAAACATACAAATAGCATATCTTTGTTAGAGTCAATCTTGTCACATAACATTTTCCCTAAAGTTGCATATTTATACATTCAATCCATGATTTTAGTTGTTTAAAAAGAAGGGGGCAAGGGGACATGCAAAGACTCAATTGTAAATTATAATGGCAATCATGATGGTTTCTTTAATGTTTTCACTCACTTGAGTTAACTAGGCTCCCAGTTTATTGACAGTGGGACTTCAATGGGACATTGATTGTGTGGGTCAGTATTGTAATGCAACAGTGTTAAGACCATGTTCATGGAAAACAATCTTACTCAATTACGAGTGATCGCCAAAGAAGAAGAAGAAGCAACAGCTTGACCAGCCCTGAGCAGAGATGGAGAAGTTCCAAATTTGCACTAAAATGCTGATGAAATTTTATGAGGTAGCCACCACAGAAAAGGCCCATTCTCATGTTGCCACCCTCCAACCCTCTCATGGGGGGGGGGGTCAGAAAAAGAAGAGCCTAAGGTCATGATTGCAGGGACCAGGTCAGACTAAATAGATTTCCCCATTTATTTCCATTTGAATGTTTAAGTCATTGAGTATATTCTGCATCCTTGCCTAGAATAATAATTCCACTAATGCGAAGTTTAAATTTTTGCATAATATTTTCACTTCTAATAATTATTATTCTGTGTTATATACTAAAATGTTGCCTGTGGTTTTGAGGGACAGGTTGGAGGGTGTGGGTGTGTGTAGTAGTAGTTGGTTCCATAATTGTAATTCCTTCTAATTGCAAACCGTGTTGCACTTAGCAACTTGGTTCATTTTAATGCTTCCAGTGTTGCCTCCTTTTGAGACTGATTTAGTGGTAATGAAGCAATCTATATTTAGATATCTTCCACTGGATTTTTTTTTTCCCTTTTCTTTTTAGCTAAATGTTAAGTACATGGGACTCAGGTAGTACATGAATTATACTGTGAACAGGCAGGGAGCACACAGCATGTTTTTAAAGAAGCATCTAAGACATGAGTTATTTTTAATATGACATCTTTCACATTCGGCTTTAAACATCTCTGTGGTGCATATGAATTAAAAAGAGCCAAAATATGGCAGATCTGTTCAGGCAGGAAAGTCACTTGGATGCCCACTTTGTTTTTACAACTTCATGGCAATGCAAGTTCTAAGGTTGATATTCATGAGGGACTGAGAGGCCTGTTGCTCTAATGTGGAAGAAGAGAACTCATTGTAATAGAGCTGTATGTATTGTATACTTTGGCTCACAGCTGTTGCATATGCACCCACCCTACTCAGAGATGTACTACAAAATCCTATACATGCCTACTCAAAAATGGGCCACCTGATATAATTGTGACATCAGGTGATTGACAAGTGGACAGCCCTGTCCTATTGTCAGACTAGGCTCATGGGGGTGGAGAAGATAAGGGTTTGGCCTACCAGTTGGATCTAGTTGTCTCCCTGCCTATTGACACCAGGAAGGTGCCTTCACTGTACCCTTTTTGGCACCTGAATAAAACATTTTTGTCTAGGCAAGCCTAATCAGATTAGTACATGCCACATGTGTTTTATTTCTTTTTAGTTACTGTTGATTCTTTTGAATATTTTTAATTAACTGTTTTAAACTGTTTTTTACTCAAAAATCTTGATGTTTTATTTTACATTTTGGACAATGCTTAGAGGTTTTAGAGGCAGCTAGACTGGTGTCTGGGAGCGGCCACTGAGACCACATAACACCAGTCTTGAAAGACTTACATTGGCTCCCAGTACGTTTCCGAGCACAGTTCAAAGTGTTGGTGCTGACCTTTAAAGACCTAAATGTGCTGATGTTTTAATGTATTTTAAATCTTTTGCTGGAAGCCACCCAGAGTGGTTGGGGAAACCCAGCCAGATGGGCGGGGAATAATAATAATAATAATAATAATAATAATAATAATAATAATTAATTAGAGATCTGGGCAATGAAGGTGAACCCTGAAGAATGGCCATGCTAGAAGTTCAAACTAACAAAACATCTCAAAAAAGAAGAAAGAAAGAAAGAAATAAGGTAGAATAGATATAGAATAAATAGGGTGATTTGCCAGAAAATAGACACTGTCCCTGGTAAACAAGAAAAGCTGGAACATACTATTTTGTTAGCATATCTATTTGAATTGAATAATTGTACTGTTTGTAGTCCAGTGAAGACAGAAAAGCTGCTTAACAAAATAGGCATACAATAGAACAAATACAGTATATTCAACTTCTATATAACTGGGAGGGATCTCAGGATATACTACTGTAATATAACTTAATTTTACATAAATGAAAAGATGTCCATTGAAGAATAAATAAACAAATAAATAAATAAATATAACAAATACTGTTCAATGAATTTGATTTGGAATTTTAAGATAAAATATAACGTGAATGCCAGATTTTAGATTTCACTCCCCCTCACTATTATTATTATTCTCTTCCGTAATAATTCCTCTTTCAACTGCGCTTTTCAAATTTAAAGCATCAGTGTAACCCAGTCCCTTCCAGCGTTGCTGTTTCAGTGTAACTAGTATTGTCTGGATATACAACAAGGTCACAGACCACACTTTTGTAATTTATCACAGAAATTATATGTACACTTGGACAGGTGATGAATGAGCTGTAGAAAAGAATTGTCTGTGGATAATTCAAACACTTGTTTCAGCCAGATATCCAATCTAGTAATTATCTTTCTTAACAGTAAATTGATTACCCATACTTCCTATCTGACAAAGGTGAATAAGCTGACCTCTTACATAACCCCGGTATTATTGTGTGATGAGGCTGTCTTCAAGTGAGACAAAAGAGGCTAAAAAGGCAACACAAAAGGATGGTTTATTGTTCTATCTTCAGTCCAAAGCAGCGAGCTGCAGAAGATCTTAGAAAGGGAAAATAGAAGAAGCAAAAACACTCGGTGAGATCCAATTGTTGCAGCCCAATAGCACAACAGCCATTCAGCTAATGGAAGCCCCATTCTTATACAGCACAACACCCAAATCCAATGGGAAGCTTGGGCCAGTGGAAGTGTTGTATGGCATTAACCTATTATATGCTGTTTCTGCAATGTTTTGTATTGTTATACTACTACTCCTTGCACTACCACTTGTGCAATGAAAACATTTTGTACCACAATTGCAAATTCCCCACTTACTGTGCCAACATTATACTGGATCTCATCTACTATGTGCCATCTCTTCCTGAATAATGCATTCTAGGTCTCAAATATTTAGTCATTTTCCATGCCAATGTCCAAATAATAATTATTAGTAAAATAATCCTATACCCTTTTGGGGGGCTGTTATTGGGTTATTGTTCTTATTTTGATTTTATATATTGTGATATTTTCTGTGATCTGCACTAAGACCTCCGGGTATAGAGCGGTATATAAATTCAATCAATCAATTTGTCTCCATCACATTTCTCAAGAAACCAAGGCCTCTGAGCATTGTTTGAGCTGCACCTTCAGTGCATTTTGAATCCTTTTTGAAATGAGGACAGTGTGTGCAATTTTCTAATCAGTGTGTTTGAATTTCTAACCATAACTGAGAAAGCAAAACTGACACAACTGAACAGTTTTGAAACCAAGTCTTCCTACTACAGGCAATAGCATACTGTGCAGAACTTTTTTTTTTTTTTTTTTGCGTGTTCAAATGGTAAATATTTGGGAGAAATAAATGAAGTAAGCGAGTCACTTGACGCAACTTCACAGTTCCTAAAGGAGCAAATTTCAGATGGAATGTATAACCACTTATTCCTTGTTTTCAGAAAGGTGACAGTTTGGCAAAGATGATGTGCAATGTGGACAAATTGGAATCTAAAATTTGTGATATATATGTTGGGATACTGCCAGGGAGACAAAGTCCATCTTGACCTCCATGTCGTCTCCGGACGTCCATTGATCTCCTGTAGACACGCAGTATCAGCAATTAGCGACACGAGCTCTAGAAATAGCTTCCCACATTCTAGCAGCCGATGCACGCTCTTATCAGCAGATATGCACAGCGAAAGATGCAGTCAGGAGAGCATTATATAGAAGTTTATTCAGCGTTGGTCAGAACAAAGAAAAACACGACTGCCTGCTTGAGAGTTTCCGGCAGAGAGAGAGAAACGAAAAGCAAAGACACAACATAAACATCCTGTGAAAACAGGAAATATGCAGACTCTGTGACTCAAAGCCTGCTCCCTTTTAAGGTAGAACGGAAATATCCTAACAATATATATATATATATATATATATATATATATATATATATATATATATTCCATTTCAACATTGTGGAGGCTGTCTGGGCATTTTAATTTTGCATTGCTCCAATATTGCATGCTGAGGCTTTTCCTGCTCTCTTTGAAAATAACACATAGGGGACAATTCAAAGTGTTGCATGGTCAGGGGCTTCTTGTTATCATTTTGGCTAAGAAAAACTCTGCATGTACATGCCTCCCTGCTCATAAATGAGAACAAGGAAGCTCTTGTTCATTGGAACTGTTGATCCAAGCCATGGTGTGATAAGGATAGCAAAAATAGGATTGTAAAGGATTTTCCCACTCTGTGCAATAGCTTTAGAAATAATAAAAAGGAATAACAGCTGTGAATAATAACTGGGTTTTTACTGTACTTAACAAGTTATGGATATAGAACATTTCTCAAAGCGCAGCCCTAATTGAATGTGCTTTTTACATGTAAATCGCATCAGAACAGCACCCACTTTTCAGGAAGAGACAATACCAGTTCAGGTAACACAGTCTGCAAGAAGCCTGTTCACTATTATTATATGAACATTGCTCCCAGGGACACCCTGACAAGACATTTCAATTACCAATTTCAGCTGCAAGACATTTCAGCTGTGGAGGCAAAGTATAGAAATACCTGCCTATTAGCACCATGGGCCCTTTCACAGATTTTCATGCTCCTTATTCTCCTTCTTTTGACCTTGGTTGACTTAAGGCAGCCAAATGAGACGATACAGGGCTCTCTAGTTGAATGTGAACCACCAGTTTGCCACCTTTTCTACTGTAGGTGTGGAACTAGTCCTCAGGCTTCACTTCCAAGACGTGATGGTGTCATTAAGATATATAAGCTATATTAACTTCCCTACAATATTCCTTACAACGCTTGGAAAGAGTTCTTTCCAAGTGTTGTAAAAGGAATATTGTAGGGAACTCTGGTCTTCAAAAAACTTATAAGGGCTTATAAGGGCTTAAGTACCTACCCACAAGAAGATTCACTCACAGTTAGGTGCTCCAGCCTGCTGTTTTAAGCAGCAAGTTGATCACTAATTGTAAGTAGATCAACTCATGAGCAAATGAAAAACTTCAAAAGCAACTCTATATTACGGTATTTCTTGAATCCCACAGATAAGCCCTGATTGCCAAGTCCCAGGACTACCATTGTGTTCCTGACTATACACATTATGTTGTATTGCATTTTAGCCCCCTTTTCAAGTTGGGTCAACCTTAGCATATCAACCCATGAATTGCATTGATCTGCAGTTATACCCTAATCCAGTGTCACAAAGAAGACACCTATTACATTTACACGAAATGTATGCAGCAGAACTGAGCCCTTAACCATATGTCAGCAGGAAGATGACTATGTGTCCTCCTTTACAAAGGATACTCCCCTATTTGAAGTGATGTCCAATGTAAATAAAGTTTACAGTTTTCCATCAGTAGTTAGCACCTGAACAACACACTGAACAGGCACATAGCGTCATTCCTCAGTATGATAATGTATTAAATTTCCACTTAAGTTATAGTAGTATTTTCTAAATTGGCATCTTTGTACATAAAAGCATATGCAAATCATATGCAAATATGCACTGTCTTTTGTCCTCTTTTTTGCATAATGTGCAAGTGGCTTCCCTAGTCTTGAAAAGCTGCCATACTAAAAGAAAAACAATCATTTACAAAGGGCACCCAGATCGTTTCCAGATCTGGTAATGAGGAAGGGAAGGCTAAGAAGGTGATATCAGAAGCCTGAACACTAAAGAACAAGCTCTTTGGCTCTCGCTGTGCACTGAAATAGTCACACTGCAGCATGCAACATGTGAAAATCTTTGGTTCTTAGATCACCACCGCGGGAGGTTTACTTAAGGAAGTACAAATGCTTAGTAGCAAACAGCAACTTGAGATCCAGCTTCTTGTTGGAACTCTGGCTTGAGCTCGCCAGATTCTGACATCACTTGACAGCTCGCACTTGAAGTTTATCCCACCAACTGTCCATCTGCCCTAAGCTACATGCACGTCCAAAATTCAACTCACAAACAGAACAGGCAAATCATTTTTTATTTAGATCAGGTTTTCTTTTGTGACAGCAGCTCTTTTGAAGGCTGGAATTGAAAAACCGAGTGCTTCATTTCAGGAAACAGGTTGTACAAGGGACCTTAAAAAATATACCCACCCGCCTTGTGCTTTTTAGCTGCCACATTGCATTACCAGAAAAAAAGTGCCAAGGATAGAAAAAGCAGAAGATGAAAAAACTGAGTTGTATGGGAGCCTTTGCTTGTGTGTGGACTGAGTAAAATGAAGAAACATCAACAGAATCCTAAACACAGCGACAAGTGGATATGTTTGTTTTTGGTCCTTTCACATGTTTTTAGTCCTAGTTTCATTCCACTCTAGTTCCATACTAATCTGGTGGTTAAAAAACAAACAAAAAAACCCCCTTTGAAATACATGTTTAACTAAGGGGTTGGTGGAGTTATAGCTGAACCATTTCAGCCCTGAAATGGCATAGTTTGTGAGTCAAAACAGTGCTGAAATGAATGGATTCCACCCCCCCCCCGGCATACCTGAAATGCTTAGAAGACATTTATCTTTGATCTGACGGCCACAGAGCAAAGAACAAAACAAAAACCCATCACTTTCTTTTGCACAGAAAGGATACACTTAGATGGTAGCATTATAGCAGTATTTTTACATTTACAAAACCATACATGGGTTTTCATACAATCGTAGAGCCATAGAATTGTAGAATTGGAAGAACCATGAGGACCAACTAGTCCAACCCTCTGCAGTGCAGGGAACTTTTACCCAATGTGAGCCCCAAACCCACAACCCTGGGACCCAAACCCACAACCCTCAGTCTACTGACTGAGCAATCGTGACCTGTTCCCACTACTTGTTTTTATTCCACTTCTTTTCCATGAGATTTGTGGTTATTTTCATTCACAGCAGCAGGCATGCACCCCCCATGGTGGAACTTAGCTCTCCTTTCTCCTCCCATCCATGTTCTCTGCAATCTTCCCACCACCTTCACTGTTGCTAATATGCATGCTGGCTTTGAGCCATTGGAAGGCAGTGTTATTCCGAGCATGAACTCTTTGAAAAATTTCAAAGTCAAGGCAGTATGCAGAAAGGTTTTTCAAGTGTGAAATGATCCTGTTGCCTTTTTATTTCTTTGCACAATGGATACCATACTTTTGATTCATTTGCTATTGCTCTATCTGGAGATGTATGTCGTACTTTTGGGTGGGGTTTTCCACCAGCTACATAAGTACGTGGGCTCTCTTCAGAAGCAGCTCCAAAGACAGTTCCTGATGATGGGCCTAAATCTAGACCCATCACCACAATCAATGGTTATTACTAAGAAGAGAGTCAGCAGAAGTGTTTTAACACAACAGTAGTGAGAAACTTCCATCCAATGCTCTATCCATGGTCCTGAACAACTCTACCTATCATTATCCCAATTCTTCATTATGTGCTAAATTCAGTCCTTGCTGACCAAGGCTTTGTCTTAGTTTTCTTTCAGTTTACCTTACAAAGCCTGAACTTGATGACACTGCCACTACACCACCCAGTGGATAGGCATCACAACTGTAATTCATCATGGGAGCTCAGAGTCTAGCCAGAACAGAACTGGAGTACTGGAGTTAATGGACTCTGGAATCTCCATTTCAAATATCAGCTTAGCTTTCATTGGGTAGCTTTTGGCAAACCAGTATACTCTCAGCTTCCTCAGCTGTGATATAAGTCCCTTCCAGGTCTGTGATTCTGTATCCAGTGAGACATAGAATCTAGTAGAAAAAATTGTTGAACCGATCAGACGATGGTTTTTTGTAAGATAATGGTGTTAGCTAGCTATTTACATGTCTAAAGAGGTTGCCCTCATACAGACAAATTGGGGTAGCCCTCTTCCCCCACCTCACCTAGTTGGAGTGACATTATCTTGTATGGTAGAATAAAACTAGCTAAACTTGTGTGCATATGTTTTCACTAATGCTGGAACCTGGAAACATAGAGACTTGTATTGTCTGTGCTTGTCCCAAAGTTGTGGCTTCCCTGATGGGGAGACCAGAACCATTGGTATGTTAATGCTGTGATCCCCTCCATCCTATTCTCACATTGTATATAGGGTAAATAAATTCATATATCCAAAAGTTACCACAGTTTCCATTGTCCTTCATTCCAAGGAATCCAAACCATGGGTAAGCGCTAGAACTGCTGGAATCTCTCTGCTCCGATATTGAGTGCAGCAATAAAATAGTATATATATTATATAAATACCAGGGTTGCAGCTGTCTGCATAGCAGGTTGATAGTAAGCTCCATGGAAGTTCTGTTGAATCATATTTAGAAACACAGATACAAATGAGAAGCTTCTCTGTTGCAGTCAGGACCACAGAGAAAGATTGTGATGGGAAGGCAATCTGCTGAGAACAAAGAGTTGAGAGTTCAGAACAGATGCTCTGTCTCATTAGTGCTGTGATTTTCAATTTGGACCTCAATGGCGATGCTAAAATGGAGAGGAAGATCCAACAGAACAACCTGCTTTGTAATAAGGCACTCTGACTTCTTGGATGGCTGTTCAGAACATATTTGAAGACTCAATGCAATTATTCCACTTCATAATCCGTGCAGGGGATCACATTTGTTTCAAAGGGGCACTGCACAATTAATATAAACCCAGTTCCCTTCCTGTTGTGATAGCTTTTCGGAGGTAGGGGAAGGGGAAAAAAGATATTTCACACTAGCATTCTGAGGTTGCATAGAGAAATTTCACACAAGCATTCTGAGGTTGCATGGAGAACTGTGGTGTGTGCTCATCTGAAGGGCTTCTTTCACTCATCACCCATTTCCTACATGGAAAGCTTTCTAAGACTGGACAGCAGGATTCTTAATACTAGTTGTTGGAAATCTATTTCACCCAGGTACTACTTGCAGACTTCCCACAAGCACCTGGGTGGCTACTGTGAGAAGAGGATGCAGGAAAATACACCCATGTACATCAGCTGCCATTGGGGTATCTCTCTTGTGCTCATGGAGATTTCTGCCACCTGCTATTACCTCATCCTTCTTCAGGGTTAGGTTCCCCTAGCATATGGATGGAGGAGATGGGTGATAAGTAGCAGTGATAGCAGCCAGCATGTGATGGAGAACCATTGCCAATTTGAGGAAAAGGTTTGCTCATGAAGAGTTTGTGTCCATCTGGAATTGGGGCTATTCGAAATCAAGCAGGTGTGCTTGCATATTTAACCACTCCATCCCAAATGTTCAGAATGAATAGAATCATTATTGTCTCATAGCCAGGAAGAATGGCATTAGGCGGGGAAAGTGGTTAGTCATTGCATAGGCTTTAAGGAAGTGGGACCCACCCCACCCCAGCTTGCATCAGTCGATTTCCCCCTTTCTGTCTGTAGGTCCCTGTGCTACCTGGTACATGACACACACACCTGCCAAGAAATTGGCATGTTGCATTTATTTAAGGCATATAAAGCCACATTGCATTTGCAAAGGTAATATTGCATTTACTGCGAATTGTTTGAAAAGCTAGAAGCCAGGTTCCCAGTGCCAATTAAAAATGAAGGATAGCCTCGTATTTCCGCTCGCAAACATCCAGAGACATCAACTACTTTTAGGGAAAGAGAAAATACTTTTCAGTGAGCCCCTAGCCACTGGGGGAAGGTGAAAAAAACCACCAGAGTAAGTTTTACTTAATATATTAAACACAGTGAATCAGATTGTATATGACACCTATCCTGCGTGACAAATGGGTTTATAAAGTATTACTCACATAGCATAATGGTAATTTGTCTGCTAGGTAGCTGGAACATATGCATTACATTTTTGCTTAACAGTTATAATTCATCATTTCAATACACAAAATACTAGGAAATACCTCTTTTCTCAACAGGGGATAAATAGGATGTCAACACTCAAGTTACAATGGTTTCCCCAAAGCAGCATCAGTAATTTATTCTTGTGTTTGCCCATAAGTAGCAAAAGAGATGGTAGCTGTGGGACTGCAGCATTTAGGAGCAATATATCAAGACCTGCATCTGAATCATCATTTTTACAATATGGTAGCATCATGCTGATCAGAGCAGCTGTCTCATTTTGTGGAGGTGTCATGAAATACAGTTAGCACACTTCTCTCAAAGGGTAAAAGTGACATTTTCTTCTAAATACCTCAATTGAAATAAATATCATTACTATATTAAAACTGCCATTAACACCCCTCCCTCAAATTGATCACCCCCCCCCATCTTTCTTGCCCCATTTCCCAAAATGTTCAGGATTTCTGCTCAACTATCTTAAATTTGGTGGCCCAGTGAACATGAAAATACTAAATAAAACAACACCTTATAGATACAATATTACAAAAATGTTCAAGGATGTTCTACATTTTGGCCTATTTTGCCCCTCATAGTAATGTGCTTGGAGTCAAAGACAGTTGCTCTGGGTCCATGGAAAAATGTACCCATTCTCACCCCACCATTGCTGGGCACTGGGAATTATGGCTTCCATGTGGTGACTACCAAAACGTACTAACATGTGGTGACAGCTATGTGCATCCTCTTAATTGTTTGGAAAGTTTCCATACTGGTGTCACAAACCAATAGCTAGACTTAAGGGAAGCACTGATTCACGGAAAGCCACTTCAGATTACAGAATATTGGTGCTCTATTATGTCATAGTTTTCAAAAGTGTATTATTCTGATGACCCATCAGCTTCAAATCCAATCAGATGGATGATGTCAACAATTCAATTTGTTTTGCTTGACTTGCTTTCATTTCCTGTTGAATTAGCATCTTGACTGAACCACGCAATACTTTCAACAACCAACATTTCATAGCGTTGTTCAGTAGGGCAGATTCTTACAAGAGATTTGGCTGATGTTCATCTACTTCCAGAAAGAATGCTGCAATCTGATGGATTTGGGGTCAGGGGTTTCCCCCCGGCATTTTCCTTTTTGTGTAAGGGTTCTCCCCAAAAATAATTAGGATAGACTGCTACCAAGGAGTCAGAAGCTCCTGACCCACCGTAAGCTGTCCTGAATTTTGTGGTGTTTCTGAACCTGACTAGCAAAGACCCGTCCCTTCAGAACCAGCTCTAGGAAAAATAAATGGATAGAGGGAATCATTGAATTTACTTTCCCAATGTCCTGTGTACACAAATCTTAACAAAACTTTATGAAATATCCTCAGAATAGATGGTATCATTATTAGTATTTACTTGTCCTCAGCAGGTCCCAGGGTGGGTTGCAACAATTTAAAGTTTGGAATTAAAAACAGTTAAATTGCAGTCACAGGAATCTGTGGGTTCTGAAAACACATCCCAAGTGTCCAAAATCAGAGTTTAAAAAGTGTCTTCATCATTTGCTGAAAGCTATATAATAAGTGTCAGGTGCATGTATATGGGAAGGGAGCTTAACAATCATGCAGTCTTCACACACGGGGAAGTTTTTAGTGAGGAATTTAGTGAGGAAATGGAACACACTAATTGCACCAGAGATTATGAAATAAAAAGACGCCAATCAAACTTAGCTAGTTACATGCTGCCCACCTGAGCTGAATTCTGGGTTTCAGAGCCTGTACAGAGTTCTGCAAGGTTCTAAAAGGATAGCGTGAAGTCTCATATTTTTATGTGAATCTGAGACTTTTAAAAAAAGCCCCTTCATGGTGATAAATTGTTGTATGGACCAAAAGTGAGGATAGTTCCATTTCTAATGTCAGTGCTCTAGGTAGCCAATTAGAAATTTATTTAGAGGCCATGTCCACGTCCTTCCCATCACTAAACTTATATGTCAAAAGAGCTAGCCAGTTCTCAACAGTTCTATAGCACAGGTGCTTCCATAGGAAACACCATGCTACTCATACTTTGTGCAGGTGGTCAACAGTGTTGAGCAACCTAACACCACAACCACATATAAGCTACATAAATGATATGATCAATATGATGATCTATTAGTCAGTTTGCTTTATTGTCACTAGATGCACTCTTGATAAATATTTGATGCTGCTCCAAAGGAGGTCTCAGTTAAAACATGCAGCTAAAAATCAATGCCCCTTTCTTTTTCGAACATGAAGACACATGAAAGAGTTAACTGTAGAAATCCACATTCTATACACAAATAAATTCCCAAGTAAAGAACTTTGTGCCTGTTAGAAAATGTATAGCATTAGCCGTGCCGAATAGTTATGATGTAAAACTTTAAGGCACTGATAAAATTTATCATGGGATGTAAATGAAGTTAATGAACCATTATTGCAGGGAGAAAAGTGCTTGAATATCTTAGCAGGAAGAAATATAAAACCCGTGTTAAGAAGAACCATTGCAAAATGAAAGTTTTTTGTTGTTTTTTTAAATCTATGATTGATTGTTCAGAGCTATCATTCTTCTTGCAGCTCTGAGGAGTGGTTTATTTTTATGCGTGGTGCATTTAGATCCAATACATGAGTTAAGTGGAAAGGTGGATTTGTGCTGGATGAGGGCGTTTCACTCCCTGTGTGAGAGAAATGGGTATGCAGGACATTCTGCATTCCAGGGAATGAAGGTGATACAACATAAATCTTATTGGTGACAGCAGAGACAAAATAGCAAAGAACCAAAGGAGGGGGGGGGGGAATGGAGACAGCTGAAAATTCATATTTAAATTTGAGCCAAATTCCAAGCATATGATATCTGGCCATGAAAAGAGACTGAGTCTTCATATTAACATTACTGATCAAGGATAAAAGCCAGAAAACTGATTGGAGGTGTTGACTTTCGAGTGGTTAAATACTCTTACAGTGTTGGAAGAGTTGCAAGCACTCTTTAAATACCAGAGACACAGTGAATAGTTTTAAGAGAGAATGCACAGTAGATTCAGGCATTTGCCCGTGGAAAGTACATGCCAGATTTAGGACAGCAAAATGCAAATAGCTTTGTATGGTTCTACAACAGTTTAGGTCAGTCTTGGTCAACTTGTTGAGCTCCAGAAGTTAAGATTAAAACTAGGGAGGGCAAGGGAGAGATTTAGTTCAGTTTAAAGGCAAACCCACCCAATTCACAATTTTTGAAACAAGGCACATACTGAAACACAGCCACCCTTCAAAATTCACACTTTCTTGAATTTTGTAATGTAGTTCTCCAGACAAGTAAAGGGCACAAACATGCATAGTCTAGGGAAAAGTGTGCATAAAAATGCATTATTGGGGAAAATAGCATACTAAAATGCATCCTATTAGGGGGAAAATACTTTGTAAAAACAACAACATGTGTGCATTAGGCAACAGTGCTTATGGAAATATGTATGTTAAGAGGAATTCAGACTAAAATGCCAGTGAATTTTCATGAGGACTTTTGGAACAATTCCCAAACTGATGTAGAAATGTGGAAAACTAATCTGAAAACTGGTGGCAAGGAATCCTGTTCTATAAAACATTTAAAGGCACAGGAGCTTTGTCTTCCTTTTCACTTAGGAATGAGACAGGGGGAATAGGAAGCTGCCTTATACTTAGACCATTTGTTCACCTAGCTCAGGGTTATCCACACTGACTGGCCATGGCTCTCCAAGGTTTCAGGCAGAGGACATCTATAGTCCTCCCTGGAGACCACACTGAACCAGGTACCTTCTGCATGCAACTGAACTCTAGCCATTTCCTTTCCTATTAGCATCCTTCCAACTTGTAGAAATAAATGCCCACTTACAGCTATGCCCTTTTCTTCCATGCTCTTATGTTAGTTTGTCAATATTAACTGTGTTAAAATTATTTTATCCATTGGCTTGTGACCATATTCATACACATACCAATGCTAGTAGTAGTAGGGCAGTCCTGGGTAGCGGCTGCTTACCTGCTTGGGACAAGGTGGTGGCAAGGTCAGTGCCATGTGGTTGCACTGGTGAGGCTACTGATGCCAATCTGGCACCAATCTGATGTCAGGTGGGTGGTTCTGCTGCTCTGCCCCACCACACACACCGCGAATATTAACATTCTTAATCAGAACAGTTTTGCATATTTACTTTTCCTTTGTTCTTCCCATAGGCTTCAGAATGCACTGCATTTCACTGCAGTTTCATCTTACGCCATCTCTATCTTGCTATTGCAGTATTTCATTTACCGCTGCAGCACATTCCATAAAGCTTTCAAATTCTGTTGCAGTTCATTGTTTTGTCTATCGGCTCTCATCCTGGTTAAAATTAAGTAATTGTATCAGGCTCTCTTAGCCAGGGGAATAGTGTTTATTGCACCTATTTCATCTATTCAGGCCTTTATTTACAGGACCCAAGAGACCTTTTATTTGTTGTGCAATTCCAGCCCATAAATTAAATCTATTGTACCAGAATGCTGCTGATGGCAAGCTATTAGCCACTAAAGTAAGAACAGGTAAATTCTTAACCATCATTTCCTTTCTTTCAAATGAGTACTAATTAGTTGGCTGCGGGAAATTAATAATCCTTCCATTTCCCCTTTCCTCTAACTAGATACACATGAAAGGACTTTATAATTCTCTCACCTTGAAAGTCTGCTGGTGGTAGTTTAATCTCCCCCAAATTAGCAAAAATCAAAGACTAATTTAGGATTTGGTGTGATTTAACTAGAGACCTCTATTGGATGCTTGTTTTAAAGAGAACATTTAAGCATTTACCTGATACAAATTCAGGATGAAACACTCATTCCCAGGAACTAATGACAAGCAAGATTGTTGGACTGAAACATTGTAGAGAAAATGGTGGAGAAGACAGCATGGGAAGATGAGAGAGGGAACTTGGGTTTATGTAACTTCATTAAGAATCTTCAGTAACATTTGTGGAGAAAAGATTGTAAAACACAGTCCCTGACCATTGACCATGCTGGCCAAAACTGATAGGAATTCAAGTCCAACTAAATCTGGAGGGAGACCAGTTCTACACACCTGCAGCAAAATGTTGCATAAGCCAATTGGGGAGAACATCCTGAATGCATAGATTCCTGTACACCCCACCCCCTCAAAAAAAAATCAGGCTGAGATAAATTGCTTGTGTGACAGAAGATGACAGATCAGTAAATACTCTATCATCCTGTTGTCAGGTGCTTTTGGCAAACAGGGGCTCCGGTCTCTCCCCTCCCCCATAAAAGGACAATTACTGTATAAGGCAATAATTATTCCTTTCTATAGACCCCTTATGTATTGGTGTTAGAACTGCAACACACAGCTGCCCCAGGAAGCTGTTGGAGGGCAGAGTAAAAAAATCTATGAACAAAGACACAATTTTTCTCTGTGTATACTTCTTGGGGAAGTTAGGGGAAGAAGTATACAGTGGTACCTCTGGTTACGTACTTAATTCGTTCCGGAGGTCCGTTCTTAACCTGAAACTGTTCTTAACCTGAAGCACCACTTTAGCTAATGGGGCCTCCTGCTGCTGCCGTGCCACCGCCGCACAATTTCTGTTCTCATCCTGAAGCAAAGTTCTGAACCTGAGGTACTATTTCTGGGTTAGCGGAGTCTGTAACCTGAAGCGTCTGTAACCTGAAGCGTATGTAACCCGAGGTACCACTGTATGGCTCTTTTATACTGATGCCTGATGCGCAATTGGCAGAGGAACATAGGAAGGTTCGTCCTACTGAGGCAGGCCATTGGTCCATCCAACTGACTATTTTCTACATTGACTGGAAGCACCTCTCCAGGATTTCAGAAATGATTCTCTTCCAGCCCTACCTGAAGATGCCAAGTATCAACTTTAAGCCTTCTGATGCTCTACAGCTTGAGCCACTATGGCCTTTCTGGGCACGACTGGTGTTCATATTGGTGTCAAGGGGTGAGATATGCAATACTGGGGCAGTGTTAAGAGGTGCAATCCTACTGGCCCTTCCACATATACATGCAATGTGTGGCGGGGTCTCGAGGGGCCCATCCAGTGATCTCTCTCTCTCCCTCTCTCTCTCTCTCTTTTGATATCTCTTATCCTGCCCTTATAAAATAAACACAGGACCAGAGGAGGCAATGGGTTGAAGTATTTCAGATTTTGGGGTGTCAGTAACTACTTAAGAGTATATGTGCCTTTATACGTAATACTTTCTAACATATTCAAGTGCCCTTTTATGGGTCCTTCAGTTTAATGTTAGCTATTCTCGCTACACAACCCAGTGTTATAATTGATTTTTACATTTCAATGCGAAAAGGCCATCTCTAGCAGCACTATAAATCCAAATTTCATGTGAAGTTATTGGTTTAAAATTAGCTTTCTGGCGTAAATGTTAACTTAGCCTGAACCAACTCAGGTTACGGAAACCGACATGTTCATAGTGTTTTGACCAAAATATCTCAACTCATTGTGTGACACTGTTTTTGTGGAAGGTTTATTTTTTATTTTTTTGCAATGAAAGGCATTCTATATTTATCAAGTAGCTGAGAGAAGGAATATGCACAGAAGGGGAAGATTTCTAAGAATGAGTGACACTTCATGGGGTGCCCATGTCACCAGTCATTCTTGTAATGGTTTCCTAATAAAAGAAAGTATTTTGAGACATGCCAAGTAAATTTCAAGGGTGGTTTTTTTTGTTTTTGTTTTGCAAGTTATGCCAAAAAAGTGGATTTTCTTTCTCTGGATGTTTTTCCCCTCTCTCTTTTTGTAACTTGCTGACTGATGAGGTGCTGCCAGGGGGTCTTAACAGGTGCAAAGGGTAGTACATGATGCAGCTACCCTTTATTGCATTTCCAATGTTCATACCATATATATCTCCCTTTAACTGAATTCTAAGTTCAAGACCATACTGCAGATCACCACAGTCTACTTGCAGGGCATCTTTCTGCAAAATGCGACAGCACTAAAAAACTATTATACCATCAGCTCTGGCAGATGGCTGTGGGCATGCCGAGTGAGGTATACTGCTGCTGTTGCCATCTTTTGTAATGTAATTTCTATAGCACTGACAGAGTTGTAAGTATATAATACCTGTCAAAGAACAACTTAAGGCAGGCAAAAAAGACAAAAAGAGAAGCCCATAATTTGGGTTGATACCTTTACCTGAGAAAAAGAAGAGGGGTAGTATTAGATTTGCATATATTCGTTGTTCTTAAACAGTGGCAGGGGGAGAGAGGTGGAGGCAAATTTAAGATTGTTCGTGGTCTAATATTTAGGGTGCTATAAGAAAGGCCTATTCAAAGGGAAACAGATCAAGTTTCTTTTAAAACTAAATGACATTCCATACGCACACATGTATACCTCACACAGCCTTTTCCACCTTGGTTCCTTCCGGACATTTTGAAATGCAACTCCCATCATTCCTGACCATTGGCCATGCTGTCTGAGGCTGAAGGGAGTTGTAGTCCAAGCTGAAGGATGCATTTGGCAGACATCCACTCTCCCTACCTTCTATTATTTCCTGTTCACCAAAAAAACATTCATCTGAAGCATGGATAAAGCCCAAGATAAGCAAAGGCGAGAGAGGGCCAATAGCACATGGCAGCTATGATAGTTGAATATCATGTTGTACACAAGCAGAAACAGTTTCCCCTCTTCAAAGTGATGTGCTGATGTATTGTGGGAACATAGCCTCTGATGATTCTGGCTCCAAGACCAAGCTTTTTCAATATATATGCTGTAAACCAGCTGCTGATTAAATCACCCTCAGTGCCACAGTGTCTCATGGGAAATTGGTAGTGTAGACATGCCACTATTGTCTGCTTGCCCAAATGTCTTAGATAGCCTCAGGCATAAGAATTAATGAGGCTGTTTTATACTTCTAAGGGATATGGTGACCCCCCCTCCCTGCTCTCGCTCTCTTCGTTTTGAAATAGCTTTGTCTACTGTCATTACAAATCACAGTCAACAAAGCAGAGAAGAAAAACAGATCTATATTTTTCAAGATGGTTTGGCATTAGCTAGTATTTTCAGCTCTTTGTTCTGTCTGTGCACCTCATTAGTAAGCCCCTTCATTTTCTTGCATTCCCTACAAAAGAAAAGGACAACATTGCTTTAATAACAGAGTAAAATGTTAAGCCACATAAAGAGCTGGTTTTCAGATGCCACTTATTGGAAACTTTTATTTTACCACTACTGTTAAGTTTCAGATCAGATGATGTGTAGAAGTCAATTAACAGAACTAAATTGGCACGCTGATGCTGTGGATTGATGGGGGCCTATGAAAGGTTTGGCACACAGTGAAGCAGTAATATGATTGTTTCACCATATTTTCAGATTACCACGCAGCTCAGTGAATCATATTATATCACACCGCACATGACATAGAGCATTATGAAATCTCCAAAACCTGAATTTTTGAATTCAGCTTGGGCCTCATTACAAATTCCTTACAAAAGAGAGAAAGAAGGTTGCAGAAAACCTGAATGAATTCTTTGTGTCTGCCTTTTCTGTGGAAAGTACATGGCAGATCCCTACATCTGTATTAACTTTCTCAGAAAGAGAATTTGAAGAACTGAGACAAATAATGGTGATGAGAGATGAAGCTCTCTGAGCTATTGGCAAATTAAAAAGAAAAAAATCACCAGGTCCAGATGACATGCACCCGGGAGTTCTTATAAAGAACTCAAATGTGAAATTGCTGCTCTTCTAGCAGAAATTAAATATGTAACTTCCCCCCTTAGTTTCTCTACTTGAGGAAACACTATTTTAAATATGGGAGGGGATGGGTTACAGGCTGTATAGTGTAATGTCTATTCCAGGATACTGGTGGAAAACATTATTAAAAATTAAATTACCAAAAGTATAGAAAGGACAAATGTTGCTGTAGAAGAACTAGCATCGCTTCTGAAAAGGTAAGTCCTGTCTAACTAACCTTTTAAAGTTCTTTGAGAGTGTCAAAGAACTCACTACAGAGAAATGTAACAAGTGGAGTTCCCAAGGAACTGCACTTTTCAACTTGTTCATAAATTACCCAGAGTAAGGGGTGAGCAGTGAGGTGGCAGGTTTGTTCAGAAACAAAAAGGAGAGAGAGAGAGAGAGAGAGAGAGAGAGAGAGAGAGAGAGAGAGAGATGGTGAGCAACTGCATAAAGATCTCTCCAAACTGGCTGAATGGGCATTAAAACGGCAAAGGGAATCAAATGCAAAGTGATGTATGCTGGATCAAAAAAGTATGATTCCAAGGTCTAAACTTGCAGGAACTGGCTAGGAAATAGATCCTCAAGTTATGGTGGGTAGCTCTATGATGATGTCAACCCAGGGTGTGCCATTTGTGAAAACAGTGAATTCCATAGTTTGGATCACTAGAAAAATGGTACTGCCATCCAGTTCTGGTCACCACTCTAAAAAAATGCCTTTGTGTTCTGATTGCAGGTTTCCCATAGGCATCTGGTTGGCCAGCTCCATATTTGATCTGATCCTTCTGTGCTTCCCTTGTGTCATTATTGTCAGCTCTAAGAACTATTTACAGTGGTACCTTGGGTTAAGTACTTAATTCATTCTGGAGCTCCGTTCTAAACCTGAAACTGTTCTTAACCTGAAGCACCACTTTAGCTAATGGGGCCTCCTGCCGCCTACCGACGCCAGAGCACGATTTCTGTTCTCATCCTGAAGCAAAGTTCTTAACCCGAGGTACTATTTCTGGGTTAGTGGAGTCTGTAACCTGAAGCGTATGTAACCTGAAGCGTCTGTAACCCAAGGTACCACTGTATTGATAATTTCAATGCTAACTTTCTCACTGGGGGAAAAAAATGAGTGGGTAAACACATTATCTTCAGAGTGTGATGAAATTACAGAGAAAATGATGGAAGAGAAAATTAGGAGTGAGAAAAGATTTTGATGGGACACCTGTATTTTCAGTGGTAGGTAGATCAGTACTCTTGTCACCTTCACCATAGAACAGCTTTTGTATTTGTAACGAGTCTTAGATGAATTCAGTGTATCATTATTTTTCCCAACACGTAGTCTGAGCTATATAGATATAGAAAAGGCCTAAACTTTTCATGTCGAAATGCATTTCAAAACCCTTTGGCCAATTTAAATGAATACCAGTCCAAAGTCCTGCACACACCGCACAACTTGTGGCACATCAAACATATGAAGCAATCCTTCATGCACAATATGGAAAGCAAACATATGTACATATGAGAAATATGCATATGTACAGGGCTTTCTTTTTTTAGCCGGAACTCACTAGAACTCTGTTCTGGTACCTCTCTGGTGGGTGCCATTGCCATTCTAAGAGAATGAGGGAGGTTTTCCCGGTGAGTTCTGGCACCTCTTTTAAATAATAATAATAATAATAATAATAATAATAATAATAATAATAATTTATTTATACCCCACTCATCTCACTGGATTTCCCTTGCCACTCTGGGCGGCTTCCAACCGAATATTAAAAACAGTACAGCATCAGACATTAAAAAGTTCCCTAAACAGGGCCGCCTTCGGTTGTCTTTTAAAAGTAAAATAGTATTGCAAGGAGCAGAATTGTATAATTAGAATATGCAGATTAGAAATGTTAGGCTTCTGTTTTTGAATCTGGTGACAGCCAGAGTTATTGGAGCAACAGAAGTAGCTGCCTCGAGGTTCACACTGAAGTTCAAATTCCAAACTCAAAATGAGATTGCATGCCTCAACTCAGGCAATTGACCTCAGCTTCATGCCCAATCTACTTTAAATTACCAAAGCAATTGACTAATAAAGTGGCAGGCTGAATGCTGCTTTCTCCCTTCTCCCCTAATAAATGCTCCCTAACCTAAAAGGTGGTTGCATACTAGCTAAGCATAAGTTTTGCATTTCACCAGAAACCCTTTGGTAAAATGCCAGAGCTCTTCCGGTAATGGTCAGAAAGCTGGGTATTATCCACTGCATTGCATGGATGGACTGTGAAATTTACTGAAGCCCAAATGAGGGGTGAGGCAAATTTATGCAAAAATGCATTCGCCTTCTCAGTACACCCACACCCACACACCAATGCCAGAGAGATGACACTGCCTGTGCAGTTTCCATGCAAACATCAATGGCTTTTATAGACTATTAAGTTTGCTTATAGTCATGACTCAAGGAGATGGCAGTAATTTATAAAGCTTAAAAGAGACTGTGCCCAATGTACTCAAAAGAATGTCTCCTTCTAGATGAGCCTCAACAGCAATGACGTCCATGCTTTGCATTGGGCAGGCCTGCAAAGGACAATGCTCACTGAGGCTACAACAAAATTACGGAATGTGTTACTGAAAGGAAGGCTTCAGATGCCATACCCCTCTATGATTTTTAATAGGATAGTGAAGACTTATTGATTCTTCCAGGTATTTGGAGGGCTCTGATTAGCAAAACTGACTGGACAGTGTTCAATATATGGATTTTGGCTGTTGCTTTTATCTTGATTTGACTGTGGTCCATTTTTAATTGCTTCCGTGTTGTTGTTTTAATGGCTTTAGCTGTCAGCTACCTTGGGTATTTTGGTTGAAGGATGGGATATTAAACATTTAAAGTAAATACATCTGCCTAAAGACAGGCCTTAAAATTTTGATCTGAACTTCCTTACTAATGTTTAGGGAAGTTTTTAAGAACTGATGTTTTTATTATGTTTTTAGATATGCTGCAAGCTGCCCAGAGTGGCTGGGGAAACCCAGCCAGATGGGTGGGGTATAAATAATAATAATAATAATAATAATAATTACTGCTATCAGATTATTTTTCATTATATATAATTGTCTCAAAAACTATGCTACATAACTCTACCAAACTTTGGAGAGTGATTACCTTAGAGGCCATAAAATGGCAACCACACCTCACATTCTTTCCCCCCGAAGTGTAATGTCATCATGTTTTGCATTTCCCTGCTCCTACTTATTGTTGTTGTCGTTCACTAATTTATTAAATTTCTATACTGCCCTTCATCCAAAGATCACAGGGTGGTTTACAACATAAAAACATAAAAACAAACAACAACAACACCCCGCAATTAAAAAAAAAAAACTGAGGAAAGGGGAAATGACCATAATTTAGTGGCAGAACAACTGATCTGCATGAAGAAGGTAATCTTTGCTGCAAACATGCCTTCAAGCAGCCTCACTCCTTTTTTTTCTTAACATTCTAGCTTTGGTAGCTCTATTGCAGAATCACTGACAAGAGTAAGCTAGGTGTTGTTTTCCTTGGACTTACCCTTTTCCCTGGTTCATGAGCTAACATTAGTCCATCAGAAAAAGTCAATTTAATGTTTAGTGCTTAGATGTCCCCATTCTTTCAGTGACGAGTCTGGAAAGTCTCAAAAGGCTCTTCTCTAAAGTGAACAAAGATTAGACATTACCGGTGCAAGTCCATAGTGAGCTTGTCCTCTTACTGATGTCTGATTACCACTTAACGTGTTTCACACCATTAGTTGCCTAGGATTTAGTGATCATTAGTGGGCTTGAAAATGAACAAGATAAAAAGAAGTTTCATGTTCAATTCCAAGGATGGTTTACTTTTTCCATGCAGCATCATTTACAGCCAAAGAGGTGTGTGATGTTGATTAAAATTTAGCTTTACGCATTTCTTTGAAAAACAAATCACTCCAAGGATGGTGTTGTGTAGAATTTGACTGTTGCCCCGAATTATCTTACACTGCAAGGGATATTTGCATTTTTTACATCAGTGATGTCCTTTGTACTAAAATAAACTTGCACACTTTCCTTTTTGGACAAAAAGATGCCAATAAGGATGTGTAGATGGCTTACAGCTGTAGTAAAATGCAGGCTTAAAATGCCACCAACAAGAACCCCAGATATATATGCTGAAAAATATGGGAAGTCAAAAAGCACCTGATTGTTCACCCAGCTGCTGCCCCCAAACTAGTGGGAGTTGCATATAATGCTTTCCTTGTGCTACCAAGGAAACTTGAAAGAAGAACAGCATACAGACTAGATCCAACATGCTTTTCTTTACAGCCAATCCCATGCCTCTGTGATCATTTTGGGGTCTGGGGAGAAAAAGGAGAAGCTTACCACTTTGCACTAATTGATGGAAGCCACAGAAGAGAAGAGCGCTCTTGTGCTTGGGTCCTGCAGGCATCTGGTTGGCCAATGTGAGAACAAGATGCTGGACAAGGTGGGCCATTGGCCTGATGCAGCAGACAATGTTCACATGTAGCCCTTAAAGCCATAATGATATCTCAGCTTTCTTGAGCTCATGGAAGGGCTGCCTCTCAATAGTGGAACACACTTTGCAGGAGATCCTGGGTTCAATCCCTCCCATATCCAGGTAGGGGTGAGAAAGACTCCCATCTCAGACCCTAGAGAGCTGCTAGTGGTCAGTGTGGACAATTCTGAACCAATGTTCTGACTCAGTATAAAACACTCTCCAAAGAGAGCTCTTCCATGAGCCTGGATTAGAGCTTCATTCTTTCTCTGTACACAGAAGGAATTCAGAAAGAGAAGGAGTAACTCTCCCCCCACAAACCCTTCTGCCCCAAAGCCCTTGGGTCAGTTGGCTGCCTGGGATCTTTCTAAACTGCTCTAAAGACTATCACTGCTGCCCATCTGCTTGGCTTGCAAAGTACCCAGATGGGTGGTGACTGGTCTCAGATATTTTCTTTCCATTTGCTGTCCCTCTGCACTTTCTTCTATGAAAATATCATTCATGGTTCCCTACTTGTATTTACATAATATTAGTGTATGTTGCTTCTTCCCCTGGCACGTTTTTACAAAGGAAGGTTATTAGTTTCCTCATCTTGTAAGTAAGGAAATCTGGGCAGGGAATAAAATAGCCTGGCTCTGGTTAAACAGAAAGTCAATATTAGCAGTAGGGTGCTGCTCCCTCCATCCTGTATAATTTCAGTTCAATCATATATATTAACAATACCTTGGGAGTCTGATAGTTCTGTTTTTACAATATATTCTCTTTTTTTTAGGAATAGGGCATAAGAGCTATTGTTACAATTGCTACTAATAATACACATAGTTTTCCTGAAAGACTTTAAAAGCACCTTTGAGCCTCTTTCATGCTATTTGTGTGTGCTTGTGGTTGTTATTATTGTGGGGCGGAAAGCAGGAATGAGCAATTTTCAAATTTGAATACATGCTTTTGCCAGTGTACTATTGCAGACAAATGACAGACATGGAATGTGCAAACACACACACACACAATCCCTGTTCGTCATGTGTGAGAAGGCATCTTTGCATGGCTTAAGTGTTCAGATTAATAGTGTAGTAGATGCTACTGGGCTAACTATACTGCTTGGTCCTGCTGAGCAACAACCAAAGGCAAAACACAGCAACCACATTTAATGTTAGACTAAGTTGCCCAATGGCCACTTCTCCCTTGGAATGTGGCTTTTGGGAGGAGGTGATATGCTGCTGAGCAGAGTGCCAAACCCATCAGCCAACATTAATGTGGGCAACACATTTTCCTATTATACGAGCTTTCAGCAGCAGCAGTAGCAAAAACACTCTATTGGAGCTTCCATTGGGCTGGGCAGTTTCTACAGTAGATCCAGTAGGGACAACAATCCATCACCACTATATATAGGAAACCAGGGTGTTGGTGTGATTTGTTCGAGGGATCTGGGGAATGATTGTTCAGTAATTGGAAGGTGTTGCAGAAAGGTCTGACATGTTAGGATTACTGCAGGGTACTTCTGCTTCTTTATTAATATTGTCAGTCCTCTAGAGGAAAACTGTGAAACATTTTAGGAGACAAGTTAATGTGTTGGGATTAATACAACCCCTCCCTCTGGTAGTATAGGAAGAAAGCGTATGCTTCAGATCTCAGCTGTCATGCAGGGCGTATGTGTCTTCTTCTGCCCCTCTACAGTTGTGCAATGAAAGGAAGATCCCATGCACAATTTTCCTGTAAAAGGTGCCATCTTTCAGAAGGTGGCTGAGGTCAATTGCAAAAGCTTTAAGCTGATTATTCCCATAAGCACTCTAAATGCTTCTTCTTATTAAAGGGACCTGAAAGCAAAAGATAATTCATGCCCTTATGAAACATGTTAACATGCTGCTTTGTCATTTGATCAATATGTGCGGCTTGCTGAGAAGCAAGGTACTGAGGATTCCCCAGGAAAGAAGGTGGGAGGGAAGTGAAACTAATTATGAAAATGCAATGAATGAAATATGAATGTGGGCAGCTAAATTGCCACTTTGAACTTTAGATCAAGAGCCACCCTCTGTGTTATAGCTAACACCTACCTCTATAGTAGTCTTGAGGATGGATCAAGCCAAACAGAACCTACAAGGAGTGTAAGGCAGCCCAGCAGTAATTCAATAAAATTTCTAAATTTGCTTCATGCTTTGCAGTGAACAATCAAGAAAGGGGTATTGCCAAGCACTGGCAGGCACTATATGTGCCTCGGGGGCTGCATTTGGTTTGATTTACTTTCATGTTTATTTAGAAGCAAAAGGGAACCCTGTCCAGCACAGTGGTATCTTGGTCCTTGAATGTAATCCATTCCAGAAGTCTGTTTGACTTCCGAAACATTCAAAAACCAAGGCGTGGCTTCCAATTGGCTCAGGCGCCCCGAAAACATCAGCCGACAACCGCATTGGACGTTCGGCTTCCAAAAAACATTCGAAAAATGGAATAATTACTTCTGGGTTTCTGGCGTTTGGGAGCTGATTTGTTCATCAGCTAAGCAGAGGCTTATGAAAAGCCTACAACCAAGCCCTGAGTGCAACAATTTTCTCCCCAGCTATGATTCCCAGCAAATGGTATTCAGAGCTCTGGTGCCTCTGAATTTATCTATATATTTGCAAACATTTTAATCCCACCAACATTAAGAAGGAATATCTTGGCAGTGGACAGCATAAAAACAACCATAATATGACTTTCAAAAGTAAGAACAAAATACATCACTCATCACTAGGTTTGTGCCAGCCTGTTCCATAATGTTTATTAGTCATTGCCTGCTTTCATGTCTCTGAAGTGATGGTGATGATTTTGACTAGTTTAGGTATTTTGGATTTAAGCAGAAAGGTGGGCTATAAATATTAACAACAACATTTCACCACCATCTTCAAGGATGCTTGCCGCTATTGTGTTCTCTTGCCACAATCCTGAGACCGGCTCAGAAGAGAAAGAAGAAGCCATTGCTTCCACTCCAAAGCATCTAGACCAGAGGATGTGGCCTTTCTGTACTCCCCCAGCTCAAGTGATATGCATCCAGTTCATCAATTGCTCCATCCAAACTGTAGGATGCAGTAGGAGCTAGTCATAGAACAGGGCAATGGCATGCTGCTGAGGCACCAGATCTCTCTGTGTGTGTCCTAGGTTTCTGTGAGCTTTCTAGGGTACTGAAGAGATGCCTTGTGCTCTGCTGAAGAGGAACAGACAAAAAGGCTGGTGAACAAGGTAAGAATTATTGGAACAATTTACTAGATATATAAGTTGTTTTTCGAGTCTTTATTAAATGACTTCATGTTCATGGTTGTTATTTTTCTTTTGTAAATACAATAGCTGGTTTGAATACAACCAATAGTTGGTTTATGTGTTGATGCTCATCCCTTATAGTCTTTTGACTTATCTGCAAAATCATGCATTTTTGTAGAAGGTACTACCACTCTTTAGTCTGGTTAGGGATGGCAACAGTTTACTTTTAGTAGGTTGATGGTGAGTCTGGATCCAGTGGATAGGTTGAACCATTTGACATGAAGTTACTCTAGCTTACTCAGTGACCTCTAGAATCTGCAGTTTTGTGTTTGTCCCAGGGACCATCATGGATGTTTTATTTTTAACCACTGATTAGCCTATTGGCTTCAAAGAAAAAGTGGTCTAGGGAAAATGCTTCCAGATTGGAGGATATATTACTTTTAACATGGAAGTTATAATTCACCAAAGAACCTGAAGAACTAATGAATAATTGGGGAGTGAATTTGATGATCAACCAGTAGTGTCTATTAACAATGCAAGATTCAATGAACTGCATATGAACAAGAACTAATTTATACTTGGTTCAGGATAGCAAGCCAGAAATTGCCACCTCTGATCCTGGAAATAGGAACACGGAATAGTAGCAGAGCTTTTGACATGCCCTTTGAAGTAATTGAGACAATATATATCTATATATCTATACATAATTGCCATGAGATGATACTGAAACTCTTTTAATTTTCTCCAAAAGGTAGAAAGCTTCAACTAGTCTTAAAGTTCTATTGCATACCATAGCACTGAGACATATCCCTGAAAGTATAGGCTATAATTAATTCGTTAGTTTCATAAAGTCTGAAAACTGAGTTAAGGAGCAGAAGCCTATCTGTGATAAAGGTTATCCACTTGTATTTGAAGATAATTTTCACTTCCTAATTTTACTTTGTACAGCATCATTATAATATGAGCTACTGAGCAAAACCTTCTATTAAAGATAATGTTTGATGGGGACAGATGCCACAATGTCTCCTCTGCAAATTTCTTTTATAATTGTTGAGCAGGGTTTGGTAATTAAATCTTGAACTTAGGATTCACAATTTTTAATATGTTTATTAAAAGAAAAGGTTGGCGAATTACAGAGAAGAATAATTAACCATTTCCTTTTAATGCTAATTGTGCTCCCTCATCACCCTTTTAAACATTCCAGACAGATAGATCTCACAGGATCAAAACATCACTGAGATGCTATGTTGAAAGGTAAATTTGAGAACTACCTCAATTTAGCTGTTTGCTTTTCATTCAAAGTATAAAGAAGTGAATGTGCTCAGATGGGCATTGCCTCCCCCCTTTTCACCCCAGTGCTTAACTTAAGTGAACTATGGGACTTATATCCTGGGACACACACACAAGTCCCTAAAGAAGTATGTGCTAATAAAAATTTCACATCTGGCCAATACCATGCCTCTGCACCTATATCCTTCTTTTTCTCTGTGTATTCTAGGATAGGAGCTCTGTTATTTTGTTGAGGGGCTGCAAAATCTGCAGATGCTTCCATCCGGTGTTGGCCACAAGAACCAATTGCTGCCAGTGCCTGACTATAAAACACTGCCACATAATAGCACTGAAAATGTCATGACTTTGAACTTGATTGGGTGATATTCTGCCTTATACGGCTTCACTTGGGAAGAACTCAGTCTTCTTTAAACAGGGTTCAAATCTCATTGGATTTGCTCATCTAACCATTAAGCTTTCAGTTTCTCCATGATGGAGAGAGGTCAGAGTGGGTTTAAGGAGGAAGTGCTTGAGCCAGCTCAAGCCCAATAGCAGTTACTGACCTTGTTTTTGGGAGGGGAACATAGGAAGCCACCTTATACTGAGCCAGACAATTGTCCCATCTAGCTCATGGTTATATACAGATGACCGCCAGGGTTTCAGCAAGGGATACTCCCAGCCGAACCTGGAGAAGCTTGGCGTTGAATTTGGGATAACCTTGTGTATGCGAGGCAAATGTTTTCCCACTGATCTATGACCCTTCCCAGAGGCTGAGGCAGTTATTTCTGGACCCTGTAGTGGGTCTTCACTCTAGCTGCTGTGATCTATGCTGTGATCTGTCAAGAGGCAAATGAAACAAAGAATGCAGGAGAACATGGATGTTTAAGCTTGACAAGGCAGGGAAGAAAAGTGCAGTATGTGAGAGACTGATATGGGACCTAGTAAGGATGGATAAATCAGACTATTTTCAGATTGTGTCAGCTTCACATGTATTCGTTCATAACTCCATCCCATCCCATCCCATCTCCAAATCATTCTGCAATTTCTTTTCAAATAAACTATGGCAATTTGCATTCTTTAACATTTCTTCACAAAATACACCTTCTCCTCATATTCTCCTAAAATACACATTTTTCTATGCATTCTACTCAATACACACAGTTCATATGCATTTTAATATGCATCACAAAATTCCAAGAAATGTTAAAACAGGGATAATGGTGTTCCAGTCTGTGCATTAGTCCAGGAGCTGTGAGTTGTGTAGGCACACTAAAAAATGTAGGCTGTATTAATCCTTGAGCAACCCTTGGTAACATCCTTTAAGACATTACTAGAATAATCTAGACACATATCTCAGAAACTTTGTTGTGTTATGTTGTACTATGTTAACAAAACCTTTAAACAGAACGTGCCTAATGATTGTGTGGTTGTAATATTCAGATTATTTACCACTCAGTCATAATCTGTTGTGATTTCCACCTCACTGTGAAAAAACAACAACAGAGTAATGTTTTCAGTGTTTGTTATAGGAAACCGAACTGTTTCTTTGCAATTAAAATGGTCAGCCCTCCGCATTATTTTATGCAGGTTCATTAGCATAATGAACAGTCAGTTCCTGACATTGTATACTAACTAGATGAGTCACTTGTAAATGCTACAGGCTGACCTGCTCCGCCTTTGAATACCCACTGTGAGGAACACACTAACAGGAATATGTGATCTGAAAAATGCTGAACACAATTTGCACAGAGGCATGTTTCAGGTGAAATAGGAAAGAATAGAGCCAAAGTACAGTGGACCTAAAAATGTGCATTTCTCTGCCTAATACTATCTTTATCCACCTGAGCTAAACTAGCCACTAGTGACCCTTATTGCTAGGCTCAATAAAAAACATGGGGTGGATATGTCTGCATACGTTACTACTTCACACACTTCTCCATACCAGTTGGGGTTATGGAATGGATCCTTTATAAACACCATGTCTAGTACATTTTGAGTGAGCTATAAAAGAAAAAGAGGGGGAATTATGTGGAATATATTTTTCAATGCTTACCCCCCCACCCCTCCGCCAAACCATCCAGGTGAAATTTTGATCCTATGAGATCTTTGTTGTTGTTCAGTCGTTTAGTCATGTCTGACTATTAGTGATCCCATGGACCAGAGCACGTTAGGCACTCCTGTCTTCCACTGCCTCCCACAGTTTGCTCAAATTCATGTTAGTAGCTTCGAGAACACTGTCCAGCCAACTTGTCCTCTGTCATCCCCTTCTCCTTGTGTTCTCAATCTTTCCCAACATCAGGGTCTTTTCCAGGGAGTCTTCTCTTCTCATGAGGCGGCCAAAGTATTGGAGCCTCAGCTTTAGGATTTGTCCTTCCAGTGAGAACTCAGGGCTGATTTCCTTAAGGATGGGTAGGTTTGATCTTCTTGCAGTTCATGGGACTCTCAAGAGTCTCCTCCAGCACCATAATTCAAAAATGAGAACTTCACTGAAAGTTAAATTCTAGAACTACTTCCATTTAGCTGTTTGCTTTTGATTCAATCTCATGACTACAACACCCCCCCAAGCACCACCTTCTGGAGTTTGCTGTCTGGATAGGTGCAGAATAATTACAAAGCAGGGCCTCCAACTCCCAGCCTGACTGGTCACTCCAGAAGGACGTCATGGTTGATGCCACTGGCAGCCTTCAAATTGTTGAGAAGTATCAAAAGGAGGCACACCCCCTTCACCTTTTCCCCAGCACATACAAGGCAATCAAGGCAGTCTCAGTGCTGAAACTAGGCTGAAACCCAGATTGAAATGGATCTAGAATCCCCTACTCAACCAAGAATGTCTGCAGTTGGCCAGTGACCACCCACTCAAGAACATTGTCAAAGAAGGGGATATTTGTAATTGGCTTACTCTTAATTCAGATCTTCCTAAGAGCTGTTCAGTCTCTCCCAAACTGCTCCACTCCTTATTCAGAAGTCTAAAATACAGATGAAAATGGTGTCAGTTTATGCATGTATTCAGTTGGTTAAGCTATAGCTGCACAAAGCTATATCGGTATGCAGGTGAAAATGTAAGAGGGAAAATTAACCATTTTATTTCTTCACATATATGAAGCCTTTCTCCCTAGGCAAGATTACACCAGTTGGATAACCCAAACCCTGAAACCTCCAGTCTCACTTCTGAAAGTCAGAAGCTCATGCTTGAAAATCAGCTCCACTCACATAACCATGGCGAGAGGGAACCCCTTTTTGTATGGCTATGAAGCAAAAGTATCTGAGAGGTCTATCCATTTATATGCCAAAAATAATTTCAACAGCATGAGAACATTCATGTAACTTTGAGGCTTATTTGAGCTTTCTACTACTATAGCTATATTGCAAAGTGGTTTGTGAAGGCTTTTCACTTGAAAGCAGAGATATAAATACTTGAATGAATGAATGAATGAATAAACTAAAATAAATAAAGATGAAGAGAAGGTATTTAGAACAGACTGAAGGACACAGATGCTTGCAACAATTGTTCCTGTGTCCACTCTGTTTTCTCTTACTCAGTGTGTATAGTGAATTAAGCATGAAAGGATGGATAAATTGAAATATGTTTTCCCCCATCTTGTTCTTTGCTTTATATAACCTGTAAAATATAACTAAAGAGTTGTTTTAAAAAGTCAAAAACCTAAACCGTTGCATGTTCATGACATCTATAGTCATCTGTTCTTTGCACAATTTTAAGGCAGGAAAAGGGTTTGGAAATGGATTTATTATTTGTTTTTAAGTAGTCAGAATTGAATATAGACCAGGAGGGAAGCAATATCATGGATGGGAATGCACAGGTAAATTCCATTTTCCCCCTTCCCTCCATCCACGTTCCAGGGAAACTTCATTATTGAATTATCTATAGAAGCTATCAATCATCAATTGCAACTGTATATAATTGTGTTATAAGATGTAATAGAGAACAAAAAGTCCATTGACTAAAGGAAAACTGATTTAACAAAGATTTCTATCAAGGTGTCTAAGCATTTCGTTTAATACTAAGAGCAAGGGAATGGCGTGGTCCATATTTTACTGTCATCTATCTTTGTCCTCAGATTTCTCTAGTTTTCTTCTCCTGCAAAAGAGACTTTCTTTTTTTCCCCGCATTCACTCCATTGATGCAGCATATCCACTTCTACCCAGGCCAGCTCCACTCCTCCCCACCTTTGGAGCACCACATTTTGGGAGCTTACGCTAGCAAGCATAGAGCCAGCACCACTCTTGTTGGTATGATCAGCAGGCAGAAAGAGGTGTGCCACACTGAAACATTTCAGTAACCATTTACATCACTCCAGGGTCAGCTAGTGCGAGGCTGGCCTAGCCAGGAGAGCTGAGTGGACTGGCACCTCTGTCCAATACAGTAGTACCTCTGGTTATGTACTTAATTTGTTCCGGAGGTCCGTTCTTAACCTGAAACCATTCTTAACCTGAGGCACCGCTTTAGCTAATGGGGCCTCCCACTGCTACCGTGCTGCCGCCGTGTGATTTCTGTTCAAATCCTGAGGTAAAGTTCTTAACCTGAGGTACTACTTAGTTAGTGGAGTCTGTAACCCAAGGCGTTTGTAACCTGAGGTACTGCTGTACACACACACACACACACACACACACACACTGTAAAACAACTAACTACTGAAAATCTAGGGCAGGACACTCTGAAAGCTGTTGAGCCTTATTTAAGGAAACCACCGAAATTGTTGAGAGTTTTTTAAAGGAAAACCCCCAAGTTGTTGAGCTTTTAAAAAAACACACAAAAAGCCCCTCCCCTTTTCAATTGATTTGCCCAAGATCCAGGACAAAGGGCCACCTTTTGGAAATCCCCCCCCCCCCGGACATCAATTCCACCTTTGAAATCCTGGTAATGGCTGGGAAAATCCAGATATAGGGCAGCCCTAGAAAATACCCAAGGTGGGATTTTAGGAACATTTTTTCATTAACATTTGAATTTTCCAAAATAAAGTTGGTGGCTAGCATTTTAGCATTAAAAAAATATCGCTGCTAGCACTTATGCACACATCCTCTTCAGCTCCTGGCAATTATTTGCAATATGTACCTGCCAGCTTGTATTTTTTAGTGATAACCCAATTAAGGAACACATTGCTCTTCTCTAATTGCAGTCCTTTCCTTTGGAAATGCTGAGTAGTGAATTTGGTTTCCATTTTCTCTCTCTCTCTCATTTCTATTTTTTCAAACCATTGCTATGGTTGTCACTGCTAATAAAACAACAGGTGAGACTTCGCACCGGCTGCTGTGACTTACACAGTAATGACCTAAATTCTTTCCAAAGTGATACATTAATCCAGTAATACTATTCTATACTCCCTCCCATCATGAGTAAGGCATAGCCAAAGGAGAGAAAATGTATGTGTTGCACAGTGATCTAACAAACTAATTGGATTATCAGGGATGAGAGGATCTAATACCTGCTCCCTTGGCTTATCCAAGTATGTGCAATAAAGACCTTGTAAGGATGGACAAACTGCTGTGAGAGAATGCATTCAAGAGCCAATTAAGACATGCAGCTTAAGAACATGAGTTTATACCTGGTCACACTACTTGTTTGTCTAACTCAGCCATAAAATGATCTAAGCAATGCAGCACAGTCCACTTGCAACAGCACAAATCTGTCCATATATTACGATGGAAGCCAAACCTTAACTCTTGAAGACCTGGTGGTGTCAAAAAATACAGATCACTAGGGGGAGTGAATTCTATAACCAGGGTGCTATTTTTGGCAGTTAATACACCCTATTGATATTAATTCTGCTGTATGCTCTGCTCTCAGCATGAATTCAACTGAAGATCCCAACATAGCTGCTTGAAAGCTTAGCACATTGTGTTGTAATTCATTGGAGAGGTAATTAGTTGTAGCCTCTAGGTGGTTAAATACAGTACTACGATGCCTCCATTTGCCAGATTTCTGAGCAACTATTTGGGATGGGAGGAGAGGGGCAATGGTAATGCTAAAATTAATTGCGTCATTGGGTCTGTAAATATCTATTTCCTTATGTCATTAGATGTGACTTAACAATATATACCCCTCTTGGGTTTTCTGGTTGTCTGAAAATATCCTCAGAGTACACCCCATAAGAGTAAAGGGAATTAAGGACTCACTGTCCCTAAGGACTTTATGAACAAAAGTGAATGTTTTTGTGTGGATAGTGTCATTATATGGTTTAGTCACTAGATGGCACTGGACATACTTGTACTTGTGTGGATTCGTGAATTTCCGGTGTCTGTTCTCATCATGTATGAAATATCCCATAAAAGTTACCTGCAGGGTTGGGGAACTTCGGGACAGGTATTATTGGACTCCCATCATCCCCAGACAGCATTACCAAGGGTCAGAATTACGGTTTCTGTATTCCAACAAATATCAGGAGAGTCACAGATTTCCCATGCCTGCTGTATAGCTCTCATGACATGGTACCCAAAGTCAAGTTTTAAACTCACAAATCCTTTTTTTGAAAAACAAGGAAAATGGCACAGCTCTTTGCACCAGGATCCTTTAGTTTTAATAATCCAGCAGCATGACCTGAATTGAAGGGAAAATCTGCTTGGTTTTGGCTGGCTAGCAAGCTCCACCAGAAGGAAAGAACAGTGCAAGTAAGCTCACCCCTTCATGCTATGTATGCTAGATTCCTGTTTCATCCCCAAGAGGAATGTCAGTAATGAGAGGACTTGCTTCTATCAAAGAGCTAAGAAGCCTTGAGAAACTGTTGATTCATTTGTTAAGGCCTTGCATGAACATGTCAACTTTACATTTAACTGTAGCATATTATTTATGACTGCTGGTTTTAGCTAGCATTATTTTTATTTATTTATTGTGTTTATATATTCTCTTTCCCCTGGAAAGAACCTAGGGCAGTGCTCAGCATGCTAACAATACAGCCATTTTCACATTATAGCTAAAACTTGGCATTTAAAATCATCTCATCTCTGAGTTCTGGAAGACTTGCTCCCTGCCTCCCTGGACTTTTCCCACGTGGCCTAGGAAGAAGGGGCCCTCACTGACTCCAGTTACAAAAGCTGAGACTGCTGAACAGACTCTTTGGATGGGGTATCATTCAGAAGAAGAAGGGTTTGGATTTGATATCCCGCTTTATCACTAACCGAAGGAGTCTCAAAGTGGCTAACATTCTCCTTTCCCTTCTTCCCCCACATAAACACTCTGTGAGGTGAGTGGGGCTGAGAGACTTCAAAGAAGTGTGAAGAGCACAAGGTCACCCAGCAGCTGCATGTGGAGGACAGGGGACGTGAACCCGGTTCCCCAGATTACGAATCTACCGCTCTTAACCACCACACCACACTGGACTGTTGTTGCTGTTTTTGATTCCCCCCCCCCCGTATCTTTATTTTAGATGTTATTAAGATTTATTTGGAAATTGTTTCAACTTGGTTGTGTGCTTTTTAATTATTGTTTATGGCTACTTTTGTTATGTTTGTAATTATGTATTTTTACATGTTGTAAGGCACCTTAAGCAAGGTTTTAACTATTAAAAGTCAGCATACAAATAAAATTCTGTATGTATGTATGTATGTATGCATTATATATGTATGTATCTATGTAAAACTGAAGCCATATAACTGCTATATTCAAGGAAGCTCAGCATTTCCTCGAAGTTGTGGCCATAGAAAGGTGCAGCAAATGCTCTAGGAATTCATTCAAGGTACATTTTTTTCTGTCCTCTCAGCCATTCACCACTTTCTCTTACTTTTTTGTCCAGTTCTATGCGTGGTCTTCAATGTTGATCAGAGTTGCATTGCCAGGAGGGTTAGCTTTCCTAACACGGCTCTTTTGGCATCCTTCCACGTTATTTTGATTGCTATTAGAATAATAATTTTATATTTTAATAAGTTGGCACATTGCTAAAATGATCTAATTTCATCTCAAGCACCCTGATTATGGTAATTAAACTGCATTTGTGTTGTCATCGTTAAAGATCAATAGTGGACTTAATTGCTAAATTTATTAACAGAAAACATTAGGAGATTTTAAATGAATGTTAAGTAATGCAAATCAATCTAAATTAGTTTTGCTCATTCAAGAAACTGCAACTCCATTTTTAAATCATGAGTTCAAGAATAGGATCATGCACTCAGGAATAGGATCTCCACCCCCTATTTTGTTGATAGTGTAATTTCAGGAGATCACTTGTTTACATGTTCATCCACAAAAGTAAAGGTTGATGTACATTTGGGCTTTTTCAGCTGGAACTCACTGGAACTGAGTTCTGGCACCTCTGTGGTGAGTTTCTCTTTAGCATTTCATCCCTTTCTTGGGGCTGCAAGGCTGGTGGCATGGTGCTTGTAGATGCGCAATGGAGGTGACAATGGCGGTGCCAAAAGCAACTGCTGTTGCCACCTTTGGTGCTCTCTAAAAAAAGAGTTGTCCCTCCAAAACAGGTGGGAGTTCCTGCACTTCTTTTTCTGGAAAAAAAAGCACTGCTTAGAGACATACATTTTGTTTACAGCAAACCCTTTTCTGCAGCAATTTTTTTAAATGTTTGGATCATCGTCTCCACAAAGTGTTTCAGGAAACCTTGATTTGACTCATGCTACCTCAAATAGATCCTTCTTCACCTCTGACGAGCTGAAAATAGCTCCAAGGCACGTTCATTAAAAACATATATTCAAATTTGCTCCCTGCTTAATGGCAGAAGAGACAACAATGAAAAAATCATTGCGACTTGGATCTTTTGAACAAAGACTACTATAACGCAGGACAAGGACTTATGTGTTAGCTCCCACCTTCATGCACCAGAGTAATGAAACATCAAGATAACATTTCCTTCCAGACTATGCAAAGCTAGCACACAGACATTCTGTCATGGTAAAATCATGCCCCTTTCTTTTAAACAACAGACATTTGAAACAGACAGTGCTCAGGGCCTGTGCCTTCTTTCAAATATGAATCTTTCACAGTACCATCAGACGTTCAGTGCATTCATTATTGAAGGAATGATAGTGTGTTGCTATAATGGCAATACCCCACATTCTCAAATTATATATTTAAACATGTTTAAAATGGCTTCTCTTTTACCAATAAGTGGTAGCTTTAAATTGCTTACTTAAATTATACACAAGAGAAATTGTCTTCAATGATCTTTACGTAAGCACCTCAACTGTTTTTGAAGCATGTAAATTTATTTAAATTTAATCAAGTAAGGCATAAACTGTCTGCATACTATTCAACTAAAGCTGCTCTAATTAAAATCCATCTATAATTTGTAATTTGGAAAGTATTTTTGTGCCATACTTCTAAGGAGTATAGTAGCAGATTTATAAGAAAATCCTATTTTCTGTTTTGAACCTACTAATATAATGTTTTTATCAATTTCAGCGGTACAATTAGGTAATTCTAGATAGGTATAGTCTTATGGAGGCTCACTCTGCAGATGGTAATGTGCTTTAACTTCACTTACTTCAAAATATGGTGTTTAATATGCCTCTTTAAGCCTATAATGCTAATGTATTGCTTTGCAAAAATGTATTTAATTGCATTACTTTATTATTCTATAGCCACATCAGCAGTCCAGAGGCACTTGTGGTTTTGTAAGGCCATTGGTAATTAATGCTCAGGCTCAGAATGCCACATAAGAAGCAAATGAAGTCATCATCTCCATCTGTGATCTCTTTCTACTAGTTTTAGAATATGTCCGGAACTCAAGGATCCAAAATAATGATAGTCAGCAGTTAGAAATTTTAAAGACACTGCTAGGGAAGAAGGAGAATTTAATTCACTCTGCATTTTAAAGCAAAAAATAATAATTGGCAGTTCCTGGACTTATATGTCGAAGGGAACACAGTTAACAATCCGATTATGCACTTTCCTGAATTTTGCGAAGTAGTTGTGCTTGAAAAAAAAGTATATTAGAATTCGTATTTTATGCTGGGCCTCCATATTTTGTTCAACTTGCATCGGCCCTAGCTGGCATGATCAATCATCTGGAATGATGGGAGTTGTAGTCTCACAATTCTGGACGATCAGAAGTTCCTCATCCCTGCAGTAGTTGTACCATGACCCCTACTGCAGACATCATCTAGGACTGACACAAAATCTTAGGAGCTAGCTAGATCAGAAGGGCCAGTAGCACAAGCTACAGAGGTGTTGTACCTGGGCCCCAACAGAAACTGAGCATGTTGGCTAAGAACACACCAAACTCAAGCCTGTATTCACCTGAGGGGCTGGCTTTATGACTCCCAGCATTCCACACTCTACAGAGCCGCCTAGCCAACACAGACAATAGAACCAGTGAGAAATAACAGAAATAAGTGTGGAAAGGCTCCAGCCCACATGACCGCTCCACTAAGATGTTCTATTCTGCTGGAAAGGTGGAGAGTCTGAGAGGACTAGTTAGCCCCCAAATATGAAAAGTTCACATGGCACCACACACATTACAATGCCTGCTGGCATCTGTTCATGGTCCTGAAATGCTTCAAATTGTTTTGTATGGTTTAAGTTTGTGGGGCTCACAGAGAGCAGAATATAACCAGAAGAACTAACTATTGCTAAACTACCAGCTACTGTTATCCCTAGGCTGCTTTCACCATGCAAATAAAATTGAAAACTCACTAAACAAAAACTGCAGGAGGGTAATACCAACATATCAAGAAAGTTTAATAAACTGCTGTAAATGTTACCATGAATAATCAGATTTCTATTACTCGTGACTGGTTTTTAAGCTTTCTCCAATTTGAAATGATTGCATATTGGGATCAGTAATAGAAGGATTTTTCAAGTGGAAAATTAGCCAATTTTGTTTTTTTTAAAAAAACCGAACTGAGCAAGCAAGATTGAAAGCAGAATGGAATTATTAAGTGTAAAGCAGTGACTTTTAAACTGTGGTCTGTAGACAACAGCCCACAAGCAAGATTGAAAGCAGAATTAGTGATGGCTGAACTGATTGTGTTATAATTTGAAACTGGGTAGCCAAATTATGAATCCAGTGTTATGAAAGTTATAAATACTGGTGAAAGTTCTGTATTTCAATCTTGCAAAGCATTTTCTTTTCATATGCATTTCATTCATGTACATCGTAGAAATACGTTATGTGAAACATGACAATATTTTATAAGCCCCATGTGTCATCAGTGTGATTGGTTGTTGTATGGTTTCAGATCCAAACTTTGAAATTGATTGGTTCCTTTGACAAATAGTAACTTAATGGTTAAAATAAAATTGTGATGACATGTACACAGTGGGGATATCCATTTTATTTGGTAACTAAGGGGCTAGAGTAGGCAACATCTGAGCATGCACAAAATGTAGCAGAGTTTAGCTGCTTAGTTATACCAAGTGGGTAGATGCAGAAAAGAGAAATTTGCTTGCAATAAACATTGGCTTTAATTATGAAAATGTTACACAGTTTTATTGAAACAATCAGGATAAAGGCAGGCTTTGTTATACATTTGGGAGTTTTGACCAGGTGAGATATGGACTGATTAATTAGGAGTTTCAGCAGCACTACTAAGCAGAATAGAATGATTAAGTAAAAAGTAGGGATTCTTAAATGACACAACTATTGCACTCATGTCTTGCTTATGGGCTTCCCTTAGCCATCTAGTTAGCCACTGTGCAACAGAATGCAGGACTAGACATGTCCTTGTGAATGGAGACCCACATTTGCAGATAGTCTTCACAACTATGACAAGACAAATAGAGAGAAACACTGAAAATCTTCTCCAGAGCAAGATAAACAAATAAGGAACTAAAACTCATCATCTTCTACACCTCTTATTATGGCAGTATGTAACCAGAAGATCTAACTATGACCAAACTACCAACTACTGTTATCTCTAGGCTGCTTTCACCATGCTAATGAAATTGCAAACCCACTAAACAAGAGCTGTAGGAGGGTAATACCAACACATTTAGAAAGTTGAATAAACTGTTGGGTTAGTATGAATAATCACAATACTTCTAATCCTAGTAAGATGATAGACTTTTGCTACCTTCGAGTCCAGGAAAGAAATTCTCCTAGTTGCATTCTTTCGAGAATCTTTCTAAAATACCAGTTCCAATCTGGTCCCTGAAGTTCCTATTGCTTTTCATGTTAAATTTAGTTTAGCTCCTTTGCTCAGAACAGCTTCTACCTTGTTGCACTTTCAGAGTATATTACAGCTAATTTCTGCTTTTATTATTGCTATTGGTACCGTGGGTTGAGGAGCAAATAGTTATAATAGCACTCCTTACGTTAAGTGAGGGCTGCTTATTCTGCTATGTAGAAGTTGAATATGAGGTCACTGATACATCATTAAAGATATTGTGCTGGGTGTTAAAATTAGTTATTGAGCCACCTGCAGGCTACTGCTATCTATTTTAAAGGTAAATGGACACAGACTGACAATTGTATACATTCATATATCACACCAGAACTGGGTCAATACCTCAAGGATATAGGCTCTATTATATGTGAAGAATAATTAGAATGTACTGAAGGTGAAAATGGTTATAGTTTTATGACAAATAATCATGTTAATCTTACTTTCAGGGAAATTGTTGCAAGAGCTATGCTGAGGAGACAGTCTAAATAACCACATGTTTGGGTAACATAAGAAGTGTGATTTATTTCTGATGTTTTCAGCTACATGGACAGAAGGTTGATTTAAATGTGTTATACAGCTGTCTACTTCATATGCCTAGAACTGACAGTTCAACTAACAGATTGCACTTTAAACATGCATATCTTTGTTAATTAAGTATTTTGCATACCCTATTCCCCCCAAAGTGCTGATGTAAGGTTGCAACTGATGTTAAGTCTCTGCTGCTAACAGTTGTGATAAGATATTCCAAAACAGCTAACAAGAAAATCGTGATAGTGTGTCAACACAACAACACCTATAGCAAACCTTTCAGTATAGGTTTCCAGACAACTTTTATGACAAACAAAGAATTTGGATATAGATTTTACCCTGCTATAAAGAATTTATAGGATTGACTTTTCTCCATTAAATCACTATTAGGTTTAAAAGCATTTGTCAAGATAGCATATTTTCCAATCATTTTTTATGCTATCAGTTATTAAAAGATAGTTGCTATATGTCAGAGGTGGGGAACATATGGCCTTCCAAACATTGTTGGCTTAAGGGTTCCATCAACCCTTTAAATGTAGGGGCATACAATTATGGAGGAAAGATTCACCTGCTGACCCTCAGTCTGTTAAGAACATAAGAGAAACCTTTTGTTCAGTGGGTTGATTGATAGAGGATACACACCCTATGACTGAACCAAAACCTACTGACATCTGTAATCAATAAAGTTATGGCCTGCTTAAACCCCAAATGTTTGCACCGCGTTTACTGCAACTTCACCAATCATTGATCCCACCACCCACAGCTTCGCTGCACCTGGACCCGCAAGGAGGCTATTTCTACAATATGCTGGTCCTAGGCCATTTAGAGCTTTAAAAGATCAAGTCCATCCCTTTAAGCTGAGCTGGTAAAGCTGTTACAGGAGAAAAAGCTCCAAATCTCTCCCCTGCTTCAGATGATTACATCTGCCAAAGACACTTTCTTTCCATAACAACAAGGCAGATGAAACATGTAGACACGAGCGTAACAATAGGAAGATAATGGATTAAAAAAAGCAAAGGGAGACATTTTCTCAAGTTTATACCTCTTAAGCTGCTTCATTTTCATGAGTGAAACAAGGTGTTAAGATTGTTGCCCTGTATTCAGGACATGGCCCTGAACTTCACCCACTTCCTTTGTCACAGACATAGCCCTTCTGGAATACCATAAAACAAGGAGGGGGGAGTTGAGTATGCCTTTGTCTCCACTTACCCTGAAGATTGCTGCAGGCTGTCTTCACCCTCGAGAGAAGTCCCAGGTAACAGTGCACATTAAATATGCTCTTTTCTTTCTTATTTTAAGTGCTGAACTTGCTTAAAACTAGTAACTACCGTATGTGTGGTTAGTTATAAAATTACTGTCAATGTTCTTTTTATGCAACCTGATATTTCTCACTACTTTAACTTGACCCATTTAATAATTATCTTAAATTAGAAACCTGAAGTCGCTTCCAGAGCTTTTTTCCTCAGACTCCCCTGCCAAAATCTGCTCAAGTACCAGAAGGGAGTTAAGGGGTGTCTCTTCCCCTAGATGTCTAATATGATTTTGTGGACATTTAAAGGTGGGAGATGATACTTTATCAGCATACAGGAAACTATATACACTATATACACAAGAGTGCCTGTCTATTAATTACAGAAGCACAAAAGCTGGCACAAAATTAACCTCATGTTGTTCTTTCTGCCAATCTTGGGTATGAGGCCAGCCACAACATTACATAAAATGTCATCATATATGTACATAAAATGTCATCATATGCATAAAGCATATGATTAAAAGTAAATATAAAATCCATAAACAAATTTAACTAAATCATGTGTCTAGATAGGCTTGCTGAAACACAAACATTTTTAGCAGGCGAATGAAATGTGGTATTTTGTAAAACAGTTCGGTATAGAAGACAGAAAAATTAAACAAGGAAATAGGTTGTTTCACATTTGTATTGACTTAGTTTTGGTTTTTTTTGCAAAAATTTTATTGGTTTTTACAATATCAACGACAAACAAAAACATAAAAACACAAAACATAACAAACATATATCATAACCTTATTGAAAATAACAGTTACCGTCTTTTTCGCCCTGTAGGACGCACTTTTCCCCCTCCAAAAATGAAGGGGAAATCTGTGTGCGTCCTATGAGGCGAATACAGGCTTTCGCTGAAGCTTGGAGAGCGAGAGGGGTCGGTGCGCACTGACCCCTCTCGCTCTCCAGGCTTCAGGAAGCTATCAGCAAGCTCCCCACACTGCGGATAGCAGCCTGAAGCAGAGCGCCCCTCGCACCAGGCAGACATCCGCAGCGTGGGGAGCCCTGCGGAGTTCCCGCAGGGCTCCCTAGGCTGCGGATAGCAGCCTGCTGCACGGAGCACAGGGCACGCTGAAGCAGAGCGCCCCGCGTTTCGGGCAGATATCGGCCAGCCCCACAAGCTTGGGGGACAGCGGGGAGACGCAGCGCCGCGATCCCGCTGTTCCCCGACCTGGTTTTGGGGGGGGAATAAAGGGGAAAAAAATTTCCTTTATTTCCTCCCCAAAAAACTAGGTGTGTCCTATGGGACGGAGCGTCCTATGGGACGAAAAATACGGTATTTACTTTGTAAAACGACTTCCTCGTTTCCCCTTAGTTAAACTTCATTGCATATCCTTATAACAGTTTTCCAAATCCCAATTTTAATACCCTTAAAATTAAACATTAACATCTTTAAATCTTCTCCTTCTTGTATTAAATATATTATTTTATCAGTTAACATAAATACAATCCTAAGCCCATTAAGTATCTGAACGCTATTTCCAGTTATTTTAGCTTAACAAATTTAGCTAAATAATCATTAAATTTCTTCCATTCTTCATGGTGTTCCTCCTCCTTCTGGTCGCGGACTCTTCCGGTTAGATCGGCTAGCTCCATAAAACCCATCATCTCCATCTGCCATTCTTCTACTGTTGGTAATTCTTGAGTTTTCCACTTTTTAGCTAACAAAATACGAGTCGGAGTTGTGGCATACAAAAATAGATTAACATCTTTCTTGGGCAATTCCGAACCTGTTATTCCAAGAAGAAAGGCCTCTGGTTTCTTTATAAATGTATATTTCAACATTTTTTTCAATTCATTATAAATCTTTTTCCAGCAGTCTTTCACCTTGGAGCAGATCCACCACATATGAAAGAATGTTCCTTCCTTTTCTTTACATTTCCAACATGTATTATCATTTGCATTGACTTAGTTTTAATTTTAATGAAAAAAATTTTTTGAAAGCCTTTTCCCCTGAGCAATTAGCATTTCCCCATATCCTAAGAACAAAGAATATCACATTCCCATATCTTCATGTCAAACCAAAAATGACCCCAAACGATTGATCTGTGAGGTGTGAGGTATAATCCTTTACATAGTTACTCAGGAGCCCAGACTTTCAAATCAGCTGCCTCCTTTCAAAACGTGCATAGAAAATGTGGTTGGTTTTCTTTATATATTCATTCATTTATATATTAAAGCTTATTGGTTGCAATACATACAGGAAATTTTTGACACAATGATTACCAGGATATAGTGACGTTTTTTGCTTTGCGAAATAGAGAGAAAAAAAGTGTAAAGAAAATCACCTACAGGAAATAACAAGTGACAGTGATGTTGAAGTCTCCAACCACCACCCTAGTTAGAATTTAAGGTGAAAACAGAGGCTCGATTTATAATTCCTCTGATTTACTTCAGAAGCTGCCTTTTTAAAATAATGACAGAACACAAGAAAAAATAATAATGCTCCTAGCTGCCAACTTTTGCATACTTATGCTACTGGAAGCAAGGTTAAAGATATAAATAGTGATCTTTTGCAGAATGCCAGTTCTATAAATACAGGAGAGGAGAGACAACTTTACATTTTCTCCTGTCAAGAATAGTTCTTAAATGGATGACAGTATATTAGGCAGATTTTTAAATGCAACAGCAATATGCTTGAATGGGCAACAATTTCCCTATTCTTGGGGAGATATTGAACCAAGACCCAATTATGTCATTGGGCTCTTAATAGCACCACTGTTCTCAGAATGATGTGGTCTCTTGAATTATCTTAAATGGGACAGATGATTGGTTTAATGTCCCATGCAGAGTAGCAAACAGCAGCACAATGACCATTCTAAGGGCTGTATCACAGAAGCATTTTCACAGCCTCTTGATGGAAGTGGAACAAAGACTCAGTCATAGGATTTTGACCAGCTCACTGGCTACAGACAGAACAAAATGAAGCTGGACGTTAACAGCAAGGAAAGGCATTCCTTCCCGGCATGTCAAGCATCTGAGGATAGTTTGCACAGACCCAAAATTCAACAGACAGCTTTTGGAGGGCTAGAATATTTCTCTGTGGGTTCCCCCTCCCCTTCTCAACCTTCCTATTTTGGTTTGGCCAATTAGCCTTGGTGTGGTTACCTAAACTTGTATACAAGTACCATGTTTTACCATTATGCAATGCTGTGTGACTGTTGCAGAAATGGCAAAAAGCTTGACTTTTCATATGAACACATCCAAACAGCGACCACAATAGTTACCATAAAGGTTTTGTATAGGGAGTTGAAGAAGAGAGTTTATTTTAATGCAGAATGGTGGGTGGTTCGAGGACCCCCGACCCCCGTGAGGTGGAAATAAACACACAAGGACTCGTGTATAAGGTTTATGGGCAAAGAAAAGGCCACAACTTTATTGGTTACTGCAATGAAAAGGTATTGGCTTAGGCATTGGATGACCACAGCAGAGGGGTTGAATCATCAGTTGAGTAGGTGGAGCCAGTTGATGCCTATCCAACTATAGGCTCACCCCTGATGTCACCGGGGGTCGTGCCATGGCCTCCAGCCAAGCAGGCATCGGACAGAATACACGACCGCCGGATTCCTTTAACGGAATACCCAAATCGAAGGCGTAGGCGATGGCCACACCTAGCCTTCCCACACAGCATAACACCCAAATCCAATGCCTAACCTACCCACCAATACCACATAAAGTTGTGACGGTTGCTACGAGGTAGGCGAAAAAACCCATAGGCCTAATGCCAACAGGAAAAACTCCTACCAGGCCCCCAGACAACTGGGCGACCAACCTAAGGTCCATAGCAAGGCCAGATGAAAACTTAAACCCTGAGCTAGAGGGAGTGGAGGGTGGGTGACTCGTGAAGCGGCGGCGAAGAAAGAGGCCGAGGAGGGGGCCGGCGCCGGCATATATCCAGAGCCCTGGCACGCCCCTTCTACGGGCGGCTCCAGGTGGGAGCCGCCTCCTGGGCGTGGGGCGCCGGCCAGGTGAGGCCGGAAGGTGCAGGGGCTCCCGCCCCTGCGTGGGCGGGATCGAAGGTCCCGTCCACAACCACTCCCCTCCCCTCTGGGGAGGAGAGTCTTTGTATTAAGGCAGGGGTCAGCAACCTTTTTCAGCTGTGGGCTGGTCCACAGTCCCTCAGACCATGTGGTGGGCCGGACTATATATTTTTTTTTTGGGGGGGGGGAGATGAACAAATTTCTATGCCCCTCAAATAACCCAGAGATGCATTTTAAATAAAAGCACACATTCTACTCCTGTAAAAACACCTGGCAGGACCCACAAATAACTCAGATGCATTTTAAATGAAAGCACACCTTCTACTCCTGTAAAAACACCTGGCAGGACCCACAAATAACTCAGATGCATTTTAAATGAAAGCACACCTTCTACTCCTGTAAAAACACGCTGATTCCCAGACCATCAACGGGCCGGATTGAGAAGGCGATTGGGCTGCATCCAGCCCCTGGGCTTTAGGTTGCCTACCCCTGTATAAGGAGTGTAGGTAGCAATCCAACTTCCTCAGCCTGGTGGGGCAATGCAGGGCCAGCAGCAGTCCTATCGTTTGTAGTATAGCAACTGGGCTTGTATCAGCCCAATGCAATCATATAATGGCATGGGGGATGGCCAGGATCTAATAGATTCTGGGGTGGGTCAGCCCTGTCCTCTGCATACCCACAGAAAGCCCCATTTTTGACCTTTCCACCAACTGCAACTCCTGGCCCTTCAACCCATCATCACTTTAGCAGGTGGAAGGAGGAATTCTATGCCAGTGATGCTATAGTCTCTCTGCAGGTGGCAACCAGTGAGAGGGCGGCAGGGCTGGTGGAGAAACATTGCTGAGCTATCCAATCCCCCTGCTTCCCCAGCCCTGTGCAAATGAACTTTGTATTGTTCTCCTAAACCACTCCTGCAACAGCGTGAAGGTGAACATTGGTAAGTCAAAATATAACAGATAGTGACAGGCAATAGTCTTACAAAAGTAGCCATAGGAAAGGACATCCAACAGAAGGTACAAACCTGGTATATTTACACTTGCAACAATCCTGCACTGGATGTTTAGTGCCAATGGAGAGGAAGAAATGACCAGACCTTTCTTAATTAGCACATGGTTTTTATTCTGCCCATAATTCAGTAGAAGTTCTAAACAGGGGACTTGAGGAAAGGTCTTAGTTGGTTTTGGAAACACATCAAATTAAATGGCAGGCAAGGCAATCCATATACAGAACACCAGAACTGAAAAGGCCAGTCACCACCCACTTTCCTCTGAGAAGGGCTTCTGATAGTGACCTTGGTAATGGGGTAGGCTTACTCACTTGGGAAAAGGTACACTGAGATCATCTGCGTTGCAAACGTTTTAAGACAAAACCTTTGTGTTTCACCCAGAAATGGACAAGCAGCCACTTTTTTAGGAAAAAAGTGTTCCTACAGTTAGTCTTGCATCTGCTGAAATGGGCTCTGCTCAACAAAAGCTTGTGCCTCAATAAATCTTGACGTCATTAAGATGTCATAGGAATCCTTTTCTGTATTTAGAGCGGAGATGTGATGCCAGGTTTGTATGCAGTCATTTGCCTAGCAAGAAGAAAAGGAAAGAAACACTTCCTCTGAACAATCAGGTTTTAAAAATACCCTTTTTAAAAAAGAAAAAAGAAACGGGAGGGAGGATTCCCTCCCCTTTCAGCCTAAAATAGCTAATATACATATAGAGCAGGTTAGCAAATATATTTGAGGGCTAGTAACCTTTGGGGGACACAGGTGGCGCTGTGGTGTAAACCACTGAGCCTAGGGCTTGCCGATCGGAAGGTTGGCAGTTTGAATCCCTGCGACGGGGTGAGCTCCCATTGCTCGGTCCCGGCTCCTGCCCACCTAGCAATTCAAAAGCACATCAAAGTGCAAGTAGATCAATAGGTACCGCACCGGAGAGAAGGTAAACGGCATTTTCGTGCGCTGCTCTGGTTTCGCCAGAAATGGCTTAGTCATTCTGGCCACATGACCCGGAAAAACTGTCTGCAGACAAACACCGGCTCCTTCAGTCTGTAAAGCGAGATGAGCGCTGCAACGCCAGAGTTGTCCATGACTGGACTTAACTGTCAGGGGTCCTTTACCTTTTTTAACCTTTGGGGGCCATTGCCCACCCATCGGAACTGGAAGGGTAAAAGGCAAGGAGATAAATAGCAAGGAGATAAATCAGCTAGGACCCTCATACCTACGGGACCACCTCTCCTGGTATGTCCCACAGAGGAACTTACGATCCTCAAACAAAAACATCTCGGAGGTCCCAGGCCTCAGAGAGGTTAGGCTGGCCTCAACCAGAGCCAGGGCTTTTTCGGCTGTGGCTCTGATCTGGTGGAACGCTCCGCCACAAGAGATTAGGGCCCTGCGAGACTTGACATCTTTCCGCAGGGCCTGCAAGACAGAGCAGTTCCGCCAAGCCTTTGGCCAGGGCACAACCTGACTCCCTCCTTTGGCAACCTTCACAGAACTCTACCCAATGGTTAGAATCATAGAATCATAGAATCATAGAATCATAGAATCATAGAGTTGGAAGAGACCACAAGGGTCATCGAGTCCAACCCCCTGCCAAGCAGGAAACACCATCAGAGCACTCCTGACATATGGTTGTCAAGCCTCTGCTTAAAGACCTCCAAAGAAGGAGACTCCACCACACTCCTTGGCAGCAAATTCCACTGTCGAACAGCTCTTACTGTCAGGAAGTTCTTCCTAATGTTTAGGTGGAATCTTCTTTCTTGTAGTTTGTATCCATTGCTCCGTGTCCGCTTCTCTGGAGCAGCAGAAAACAACCTTTCTCCCTCCTCTATGTGACATCCTTTTATATATTTGAACATGGCTATCATATCACCCCTTAACCTCCTCTTCTCCAGGCTAAACATGCCCAGCTCCCTTAGCCGATCCTCATAAGGCATTGTTTCCAGGCCTTTGACCATTTTGGTTGCCCTCCTCTGTACACGTTCTAGTTTGTCAGTGTCCTTCTTGAACTGTGGTGCCCAGAACTGGACACAGTACTCCAGGTGAGGTCTGACCAGAGCAGAATACAGTGGCACTATAACTTCCCTTGATCTAGATGCTATACTCCTATTGATGCAGCCCAGAATTTCATTTTTTTTGCCCAAGTGCAATACTTTACATTTCTCCCTGTTAAAATTCATCTTGTTTGTTTTGGCCCAGTTCTCTAATCTGTCAAGGTCGTTTTGAAGTGTGATCCTGTCTTCTGGGGTGTCTTCTGGTTGCCATCAATTTGATTTGAAGTAATTTTTTAATGAAATGATTTTAAAATGTTGTCTTATTTTATTGTTGTTAGCTGCCCTGAGCCCGGCTTCGGCTGGGGAGGGCGGTATATAAATAAATTTTATTATTATTATTATTATTATTATTATTATTATTATTATTGTTGTTGTTGTTGTTATTATTATTATTATTATTATCAGGCCTTGAGATCAGTCCTCAAGGAATTGAAAGAACCACCATTGCTGTTCAACACCCTGCCAACCTCAGCTTGAACTAGTATGGCTAATACTAGTTATAAAATACACATTAGCTTATAAACAGATTCAAAATAGAACTAAAAAAAAAAGCAACATAGTATATCATGGAATATTTGGTGCACCAAGGGATAAATTCTTTGGAAATTCTTCTCCATGGACCCTCATGATGGGCCCCTGCATCAGCCCTGGGTCCCTAGGCAGATGGCCAGCAGTGCTTTTTTCATAACCTAAATGCAGACTCCAGGCTCATCTGGAGAAAATCTTCAGCAACAGATAAAATAATTATGTTGCAATGAAGCTGAAATTGTTGGCATATGTCTTACTTTATTTTTAAAATCTCCTCCTTTGATCCCATTAGTATAATTGGTTTGCATAATTTAAAACACATGCAGTGTTCCATTTGCTAAAAAATGTACTATTAATGGAAGGAATATTAATATTTGTTTAAAAAGGCTCACTGTATCCTTTTCTTGAGAGCACAGGGAAAACCTCAAGGGCCGTCTGCCGATAACTTCTCCCTCCCTCAGATGCTTAGGGGTCAAATGACCAAACCCTCCACAGATGTGGCCTCTGATCCTTCTGGACTAGTGTCATTTCTAATTACTCTAATACTCACAGGCCCCACTTCATATTTCCTGATGACATTGGCATTGCTGGATTCCTCCACAGAGATTGTGGGAACTGCCCTAGCAAGAGGCAGTCTCTTTGGTGGTAGATCCATCATTGACTTTGATGATTTAGAACAGGAATTGGGAGCCTTTTTCAGCATGAAGGCCACCTTCCCCAATAAGAAATCTTCTAGAGGGCACATGCCAGTGTGGTCAGAGCCAAAGGCAAAAAAGTATCAGACTCTTCCTTTGGCACAGTAGGCAAGCCTCTGCAAAGCAAAGACATACACACCTTTCTCTCCATTTAGGGGAGCAAGAGGCACCATTACTGTTCGAGGACACATTCTAGATAGGAAATAAAACAAGCACTTGAGGAGAGCACAGGGCAGGGTTGTTGAGGGATTTGGACTGAGGAATGGGTGTGGTCTGAGGATAGAGTTGAGGGCCAGATGATGATGATGATGAAGAAGAAGAATCATAGAATAGAATCATAGAATCATAGAGTTGGAAGAGACCACAAGGGCCATCGAGTCCAACCCCCTGCCAAGCAGGAAACACCATCAGAGCACTCCTGACATATGGTTGTCAAGCCTCTGCTTAAAGACCTCCAAAGAAGGAGGCTGGGATTGAAGGGCACATGGCATCCTTCTCACACCACCCTCCGCTTCTGGATAACTAATCTGTTTTTAAGTGATCTGGGCATTGCTTCATTCCCACCAGATGCTTTTGCTAAGAAAAGTGATACCCTATTGCAGAAGCCTATTGCAGAAGCCTAAGGCTTGCCGATCGAAAGGTCGGCGGTTCGAATCCCCGCGGCGGGGTGCGCTCCCATTGCTCGGTCCCAGCGCCTGCCAACCTAGCAGTTCGAAAGCACCCCCGGGGGCAAGTAGATAAATAGGGACCACTTACTAGCGAGAAGGTAAACGGCGTTCCGTGTGCGGCTCTGGCTCGCCGGAGCAGCGATGTCACGCTGGCCACGTGACCCAGAAGTGTCTCCGGATAGCGCTGGCCCCCAGCCTCTTGAGTGAGATGGGTGCACAACCCTAGAGTCTGTCAGGACTGGCCCATACGGGCAGGGGTACCTTTACCTTTTTATTGCAGAAACCTACCAAAACACCCTTCTGTAAGCAAATAGATTTGCTACCTTGGTGGTTTGGTCTTCAACTCTGTAAAGTATATTATTATTTTCAATGTCCTTTTTCCATTTTTTTTTTTATTGCATAATTCTTACTAGTATCATAGGCTTCACTTGATCCTTTCCTGAAAGGCAATTCACTCCAAGGACTTACGGAAATTAAGGGCTTATTACAGTAATATCGCTGCTGATATGCACCTGATGACATATAATGCTATAGTGCTTGAAACAGTGTTCACCATTTTATAATCTTCCCTGAGAGTGGCATTGCTACGCTCAGGCCTATTCTGAAGCATTTTCATTAAGAATGTCTGCAGCATGTTTCAGTCTGCAAATGGTTTTTTAATTCTTCTTCTCCCATTATTTGCAGGAAGACTGTGAGATAGGTTTGGTTGACAGAGTAACCTTGAAGGCCTTTCAGAACTTTGGGGACATCCTCACCATATTTGCCCAAAGATTATCCCCTGAAGACCCAAGGTTAGCACCTGCACACTTCTCTTTGCAGCCTCATATATTTGCTGCTGCAAAAAGAAAGCTTGTATGTTTGATCCTAGAACTTGACTTACATGTTTTAGAAGAGATGTATATGTAGTTATTTTATTTATGTATTTAAGCTCCTTATATATCACTTATCTACAATAGCTTCTAGGTGGTTTACAGAGACACGGTACTGAAAATAAAATAATAATAATAATAATAATAATTTTTAAAAATATTGTATCCCACAATTGTATCCCACAATCCAGGGCTCAGAGCAGCTAACAACAAGTAAAAATAGCACAGTGTACATAAAATCACACAGCCAATTAATTAAAATACATTCTAAAATCAATTGAGAATCAAATTAATGGCAACCATTGGGTTAGAGTTTTATGAGGATTACAGAATGAGAGAGGGGGTCAGACTGTGCCTTGGCCAAAGGCCTGGCAGAACAGCTCCATCTTGCAGGCCCTGTAGAAAGATGTCAAGTCCCACAGCGCCCTAGTCTCTTGTGACAGAGCATTCCACCAGATTGGGGCCACGGCTGAAAAAGCCCTGGCTCTGGTCAAGGCCAGCCTAACCTCCCTGTTAGGGATCTAATAATAAATCAGTTAAAGCTATAAAAGGAAACTTCAATTAAAATGCCCGCTAGAATAATAATAATAAAAATCTTCAGTAGGTGTCAGATGTTCAATAGGAAGTTCCATAAAATTGGGCTCGCGATGTTAAATGCATGATTCCTGGTAGATATAGGTCGTGCATCTGAGCCATGGGGAACCGCAAACAGTGACTCCCCTGAAGACCTTGATGATCAAGCAGGAAATGCAAGGGATTAGGTGGTCCTTGAGGTACTCTGGAGTCAAATTATTAAGGGCCTTGTAAATTAGTGATCATGTTAGTTGAAATCTAAATCAAATCAAACCCAAAACCTATCCTTCCCTGATCAGAGTCTTGGCTTGTTGGATCACACATTCATTCAATGATCATTATGGGGCTACCTACACAGAGAGCCTTCATACGAGGGAGAACTTGATTGGAGCAGGAGACTCTCTCATAAGGAGAATTTGTTCTCCTGTACAGACCCTTCTCATGCATGCTGTATGCATGCTGTATGCATGGACAGGAGATGGGGGCATTCTGGGCATACCAACAGTGGAGGCCAGAGCCCCTTATGCATTTATTGATCACACATGGTAGGGTCTTTAGAACGCTTTATTGCGAATCATGCAAGGCTGTTTTTCAAAAGGCAGGATAATTGCACATTCATCTCCCTTACGTGACAATGGCTTAATAGTGAAACAAATCACTACTTTATTCCCCTTCCCCCAGATCTGTGATAACTGTCCAGAAATTTGCCATACTTTATTTGTAACTCTTATCTACAGCTGCAAGTGTGCAATTTTCACTCCTCGGTACAAGAATCAGAGAAGTGATTTGTGCCCTATACCATGTAAGTAAGATGCTTGGTTTTCTCAGTGCTGAATGCTCTGAAGTTAAATGACATTTCCTAAGTTTTACAAAAACCTGATAAGATAACACTATGTAAATTTGAATCTTTGTCACTTCTCCTTCTAACCATCTCACTAAATGTTCAGAGTATAAAACGTCCTATATATTACTTGCCTGAAATATAAAAGGGAGATTTCTTGTTAAATTCAAATAGAAACATATTTATTGTGTTTGAAAATAGGATGCAAATTAATACATTTAGCCTATGGTGAAACATCTGATATCAAAGGACTGTGGAGTGCTCAGGCAGTAAGCAATGTTTATAACATTAGAAAGGAAAGGAAGATTGAATACTTAATGCTCCCAGCATGTAGAAAGCAAAGGCTACAGTCCTATACATACTTCCCTGGAGTAAATCTCACTGAGAACTAAATGGGTCTTACTTTTGAGTACAGCATTATTATAATTGCATTGTCAGTAATCTTAGCCGTGTGCTTACATCAACATTATAGATTCAGGCCACCTTTTCAGGCCCCAGTCTTAAATAAACATGTATATACCTATCTAATCCATAGATGGTCAACTAAATTAGAGCTCTCAAAAGCACATACACACAAAAGATCGACAACAGATGAAATAAAGGGTTCATCCAGTTGAGCTTCCATCAGTAGCTATTCAGATTTAACTGGTAAGCTTACAGGTAATGCACATTGGGCAGCTATGTTGATATATCTGGACTAAGACCTGGGAGACCAGGGTTCAAATCCACTTAGCCATAAAGCTCATTTTGAAGTTGCTTTTATATCCTACCCAGTTGTAAACAGCATTTCTGTGCGCTGTTCTGGTTTCGCCATAAGCGGCTTAGTCATGCTGGCCACATGACCCAGAAAAACTGTCTGTGGACAAACGTCCGCTCCCTTGGCCAATAAAGCGAGATGAGCGCCGCAACCCCAGAGTCGTTCGTGACTGGACTTAACTGCCAGGGGTCCTTGACCTTTTTAAAGCTGTATTCCATACACAGTTTTCACTACCCTTTGATTTTAAATGTCACCAATGTACAAATTATTTGTGGTGTATTATCATTGAAGCTTACCTGCTAAGATAAATGTGTTTATGGTATTCAACCTCTGTTTTATGGATATCATAGCTGATAGCTTTCTATGTTATGGTTACCTCCAGATATAATAATAATAATAATAATAATAATAATAATAATAATAATAATAAAAAAAAATTAATTTATACCCTGCGCATCTAGCTGGGTTTCTCCAACCACTCTGGGCAGCTTCAAACAAAATATTAAGAATACATTTAAACATCAGTCGTTAAAAACTTCCCTAAACAGGGCTGCCTTCAGGCTGTTTTCTAAAGGTCAGATAGTTGTTTATTTCCTTTACATCTGATGGGATGGTGTTCCACAGGGCAGGCTCCATAATAAAAATGAACAACAGAATTGGCTGTGGCCATGCGTCACCAAGGTCCTGTGAGGGCTGGAAAAGCTAGGGAGATAAAGAGAGATCAAACTTTGAGCCCCACATTGGGCAAAAGATTACAGGGGGTTGGACTAGGTGACCCTCATAGTCCCTTCCAACTCTACAATTCTATGAGTCTATGAGAGTTTAAGAAGGTGAGGAGTTCCTAATTGTTCCTTTGCTGGAGCAAGGCCTGCTTGCACCACACATCAGCAGCAGCTCACCGGGGTTTCAGACAGGAGTTCATCGCAACTTACCTGCAGATGCCAAGAATCCCTATCGGTGCATAGAGTAGCCCTCCTACTGGAGCAAACAGGGTAGGCCTAGTACACATTCAACTCCACATGCTCCCACAGCTCAAAGGAATTATTAGGTTAGGCGACACAAGTCTATTATTTTACAGTTTCCTTCTATTCCAATTATTTCGGTGTAGCAATATTTCCCAACATTTGCATCTCCTGCAGCAAATTGTGTTGTAAACAACTGGGTTATATCAGCATATTTTAATTCACATTCTTCTCCCAGGTGAACAATGCTGCGTACAGTGTTTCCATTCCTATTTAATTTTGGAATGTATTATGGAAGAATACCTAAGGTAATTACAAGTCATGATTAAGAGTCTCCAGTATGGTTCTTATTACAAACTGTTTCTACTTATTGTGGAGCAAAAGTGAATGATACCATGAAAAAGTTAAAGGACCTTTTAATTTATCATCCTAAAGGAATGTGATCAAGCTTTGGATTAAACATAGCCTCACCTTCTCTGATTTAAAAATTATATCAAGTCGATACATATATAGAAGGAGAAGGTTAGACTTCCTAATGATCAAATCTTAAATCTTAACATTCTTACAAAAGAGTAGATTGAAAATTTTGCTGGATTTTATTGGATTCAGTAGGGCTTATTCCCAGGAAAATGAGGTTTGGCTTACAACCTGAAAATCCTATGCCACCTTGTGACGGCTTTCATATGCTGAAAGGCGATTCAGAAATCTCTTAAATAATAATGATAAATTGATTGTTTAATTACTATTTTGAACAATGAGGCATGTGGCAAAAGAGAAGGGCATATTTACAGTCATCCCAATGATGCCTGATAACCTCTTGATGCATGAGACTGGCCTAAATTAAATAAAACCATGCAACAGCTGGTTGATCACCAATTTCCCCCTACTATGATTTTCTTTCAAATAAGCTAGTTGCAGGCTGGCCATGGTGATAATAAATACTACCCAACTGGTATGTTCCAGTTACCATGTGTGTGTTTTTGCCAAGCTTTTGCCAGAACCACACTACTTCAGAATTACATTTCAGAAATAGTTCTAGGTGGGCGGATAGAGATGATTTTAAACTCAACCATTATTATTTCAAATACTATTAAATAAAGCAATGTGGGAAGAGGTAAGGATGCTTCACACAATAATTTTTTCACAACAACTGTGGAGGAACACCGATCTAGGGCTAGGTCTGATTTCTGTAACTGAAGCCAAATATATGTTGGAATGATGGGATCTAAGCCTAGCATACAGGTGGTGAGTGATGCTTTGTTTTATGAGGACCTGGGAATTAAGTGTTAATGAATATGAAATTAAAAATAGCTAGGGACCGATAAGCATTATACTCACTTATTGCTGGTAATTTTATCTTCCATGTAGCTATTCCTAGGCACACTAACGTTAAAGGCTATGCTTTAGGGAAGCAGTCAATGAAATAAAATCTAATTTATCCCAATGGCTGAAGGGACGTAGCCAACATCATTTGGATAATCAGAAGTTCAAATAATAGATTAAAGCAGCAGATTAGCCTGACCTGCAAATGTGTGGGAAACATACAGTGACTCTGAATAACTGAGACTTGAATAATGGGTGCTCTTTTGTATAGTTTAGTTTGATGGGAGACTGTAGAAACTTGTCATGTCAAGATGCTGTGGATATATGGGTATATTTTATTGAATAAGTGTGCTATCCAAATCCCGCAGAACAGCTGCCAGCATACTTTTCTTTGCTATTCCTAGATAGCTATGGATGAGCTCTTTTTGGCGCTTCCTGGCATTTAGTGAGTGGGCAGCTTCTCTGGGAATGCGCACAGAGGCTTTCTGGCATCCTTAATTGCAATTTTATTTCTTTCACCGGTATAATATTGAATGGCGTTATTTAAGAGCAACAATCCACAATGAGCAATCAACCTAAAAGACACTTAATCCATTTTTCCCTTAATTTCCTTGCTGTGAGAGTAAAGAGATAGCAATGCCCTGAATAGTCAATGTGTTATTGCTACCAAGGATAGAAACCCCTGAAAAGACCAATTTGTAAAACTAGCCTGTGTTTGGTGCCTACATTCACATATGTTCCAACATTTTTCTTCTTCTTCTCTGATGGTTTATGGTATCCTCTGATCTGAATCAGTGCTAAATGCATGGCCACCATTGTTCATGCATTTGTAACCCCAGGGTTGGATTTGCAAGGTGCTTCATCATTCTAGAGCTACCCTTAAGGTTGGTCAGGAAGCTGCTTCAAATCATGTACATGTAAAAGACAATAAATAAATATCAGTAATAAACATGCAAGTAATTTCATCACCTTGTCTCCCACACCAAGAGTCAAAATGTTCCCCCACCTCCAAACAGAGATGCATTGAAAAATTCAGTCTTTTTACTTCTGACATGCTGAAGTCTCTGACTCATTAATTCAAGATGCTAATCTTTCCGAGACAGTAGATGATTATTCTGTACTGTTTTGTGCTGTATTTGAATAGCTTGAATTGATTGATTAACACCCAACCCTAACTTTGTTTTGAAATGTGCTTTGTAACAGTGCATGATGTAAGGTATATTGTAAGTAAAAAAGGTAAAGGCAAAGGACCCCTGGATGGTTAAGTCCTATCAAAGGTGACTATGGGGTGCGGCGCTCATCTTGTTTCAGGCCAAGGAAGCCAGCATTTGTCCACAGATAGCTTTCTGGGTCATGTGGCCAGTAAGACTAAATTGCTTCTGGTGCAACAGGACACTGTGACGGAAGCCAGAGTGCACAGAAACACTGTTTACCTTCCTGCCACAGCAGTACCTATATATCTACTGGCACAGGAATGCTTTGCTGGGTTGGCAGGAGCTGGGACAAAGCAATGGGAGTTTACCCTGTCACGAAAATTCAAACTGCTGACCTTCTGATTGGCAAGCCCAAGTGGCTCAATGGTTTAGACCACAGCACTACCTGCGTCCCTTTGTATGTACGAAGTTTCAACCAGCACGGTATGATTGACATTTTCCCCCCTTCTCTTATATCCTCCAATTGGATCATTTACCCATCCTAGAACAGAACTGGTGGGTATTGATATGCAGCTGTATTTGAGGAATAAAAGATTTCATTTTGTAGACATGGGTGGGATTTAGTTGCTGTGTTTTTATGAGGATTCTACAGATATGGTCAAAAGGATTCCAGTTGGGATAATTCCAAGCTTCACTGGATTAATTGCATGAAATTTCTGATATGCAGTTCAGACATTTTAAGTACTCTGCAGCCTGGGTACCTTCACTTTCTTACCATACAAAAGACATATTCCACCACAGCTTGCGGGGTGCCTCTTTCCCCAAATAATGTGAGACCCTGACCCTAATAACAGTTCTCATGAGATTTCTGGCAATTTAACCAAGAAGTCTTACTGTTCCAAGCAGAAACGTGCCACCTCATCCACACCTGCCTCTTTTCACACTTTGCTGCAGATAATCTGGCAACTTTTCTTTGCCCTTTTCTTGTTGTTCAAGTACTGGAAATAGCGAAAAATTCTGCCTCATTTTGTTGTCCGCCATCATCAGTGGTTTCCCAACTGTGCACAATGCCAGCTGTACAAATCTTCACATCAAAAGCTAGCAATTAGAATATTTGGACGGACTGGAGCTTGGTGGTGTTTTTTTTAATGACAAACAGAGATGGAGACTGGAACCAGAAAAATGGTGTTCTCCACTTGAATCTGTTGCTTGTGGCAACTTCTTGACGGTTTTCTCATCTGGTCAGCACAGATTGGACAGGTGTAGCAAGGCACCATAACAAAGCGTTTCATGCATTCAGATAAACACAATTATCATTCGCTTTATGTTTAGATGTTCTTGAAAGTATAGACCAAACATAAACCTCACTCAAGCCAAATCCTACTAAATATTGGACTCTTCTGCTGTCGAGGTGTAGCAATACTTCAGTCACTGCATGCTAGCAGCTGTCTGGCACATAAATCTAAGCTTTAACACTTGGCATATATTGAAATCCATCAAGAGGTGGTTGTTGCTGCCACTGCCGCCAGAATAGAAGTATGTCATGAATTATTTTCTTGTGCCTTCTTGCTGTTGTATATTATACAAAACTGTAGTATTTTAGTTGCCAAGTGATATTTTAATTACAGACAACAGAGATGATATCACTTTAATAATATATAGAATTTTTGTTGACTAAAATGCATACCACTTCTAATGGACCCTATGATCTAGTGCAAGGCTGAGGGACTTCCAGCCTGGAGACCAAATGCAGCCCTCTAAATCTTTTTTTACACCACATCCTCTTCTTAGGCTGCACCCCTCAGTGGCCCAGGCTCACACCTGGAATGCTTTTGCCTGGAAATAATGTGTCCTTGAATTCTGATAATGCATCTTGCTTGCCTTAATAGGGAAAAGAACAGAGCACATGATTACATGTAACAAAATAGCCTATTGTGTAAAGGTAAGCATTTCATATGTTGTTCTGCCCACCAATGGCATGTGGACACTGGAAGTCTCCCTGCCCCAGTTATAGTCCATTACCAGCTTCTATTTATGAGTGTTGTGTTTTGAGTGGTGCTGCAATATGTTTGGGTATTTTGCATTTTGAAACATTTTGCACCATCCAAATAAATTAAGCCGAAGAAAGGGTGATATGACTCAGAGAGCATCATAGTCCATTGACTAAGCATAGCTCTAGGCGAGGTTATAACAGTTCAAACTCATAATAAGAACAAAAAGGTAACATACGTCCCCTATCTAGGCTGAGTGAAGATTCTGTATTTATAGACTGTGTAATAAATTGCAAGTCTTCACACTGTGGTAATCTGTTCAATACAGTTTAGATATCTGAAGTGGTATTATCAGCTACAAGTAACATTATTTCCTCCAGTGTGCCTTTCCAACTTTAAGATGGCCAGCTTTGATATCTTATATATGTACTGACTTTTACAGCCAGATGGGCAGGTGGGCAGGGTATAAATAAAATAATAATAATAATTATTATTATTATTATTATTATTATTATTATTATTATTGGTTTTATACAAATAGAAGAACAAATATAACTACAGTGACTTGTTCAGTGGTACATTCTTATTGAGTTTCATATGCAGTACACAATACACAAGCAATATGTTTATTTATGCATTGCCAATTCAAGTATTCTCTCCACAGAGATTATTGTGTTGTGGGTGGAATAAAGGTATCTTCTGTCTCGTTTATAAAGGAAAAGAATGGAAGCCAAGTCTCGCCAAAGTGTCTATCTCTGAAGTGCCTTTGTTTCTGACTTTTAAAAGATGCCTTCCTTATATAGGAACACAGGAAGATGCCTTATGCTGAGTTAGATATTGTTATTGTTCCGTCTAACTCAATATTGTCTCTACCAGAGCCAGCCCACCTATGACACAGGTTGAAGCAGCTGCCTCAGGTGGTGGACGCAGAACAGGCAGCACTCCTGTGAGCGCCCTGCCTGCCCCACCACCACCACAGAAACAACATAGGTAAGGGAGGCTCTGGCAGGGACAGAACAGCACAGAATTCCACCACCCAGGTTTCCCAAGGGGCAGAGGGCAGGAGCCAGTGGCAAAGTTCTGGGGCACCTCTCCCATCTCACCAAGTCAGAGAGAAGGGGATGATTCTACCATCCAGCTTTGTTGCCAGATGGGAAGGAAGCTTTGGAAACTGCTTCTCCCTTGGAAAGTCTTTCTTTGAACTGCTTATCAAAAAAAGGGGATAATATTAGATTAGATAATAAGGAGACTAGGGTTGTTGTTTAGTCATTTAGTCGTGTCTGACTCTTTGTGACCCCATGGACCAGAGCACGTCAGGCACTCCTGTCTTCCACTGCTATGCAGAATTCATCATGCGAAAGGCTGGGCTGGATGAATCCCTAGCTGGAATTAAGATTGCCAGAAGAAATATCAACAACCTCAGATATGCAGATGACACAACCTTGATGGCAGAAAGTGAGGAGGAATTAAAGAACCTTTTAATGAGGGTGAAAGAGGAGAGCGCAAAATATGGTCTGAAGCTCAACATCAAAAAAATGAAGATCATGGCCACTGGTCCCAGCACCTCCTGGCAAATAGAAGGGGAAGAAATGAAGGCAGTGAGAGATTTTACTTTCTTGGACTCCATGATCACTGCAGATGGTGACAGCAGTCATGAAATCAAAAGACCCCTGCTTCTTGAGAGAAAAGCAATGACAAACCTAGACAGCATCTTAAAAAGCAGAGACATCACCTTGCCAACAAAGGTCCAATAGGGTAGCTTGTAGTTAATAACTAAGCAGAGAAGACTCTATGTTTATATGCCACAGTTACTAATTTGAAGTGATGCCATTACTTCAAATCCTGAAAGGAAGTGCTGGCAATATTTTAATCACTGCATGGTGTGAGGAACCTTTGGCCCTTCAGATGTTGCTGAACTAAAATTCCCATCATCCCTGGCTATTGACCATGATTGTTGGGGCTGATGGGAGTTATTGTTCAGCAACACCCAGAGGGTCACAGGTTACCTGCACCTGCATTAGCCCAAAATCATTCTGTGGGTGCCTTCTTGTTCTTGTTTTAATGGCTTTCAAACACAAAATATGTTTTGTGGTTGAGATGTTATCCCTAGTAGCAGAGCTATAGGATTTTTTTTGGGGGGGGGGGGAGCCAAATTCTACACCTCCTCAAAGGAGGTCAAAATAGTGGATTTAACAAAGGTTCTGTATTAATAGTATGCCATTTTCAGTATATGGCACAGTTAGAATATCTCAGAATGTGATTTTATTATGCAAACTATGTTGATTACGGGTCATATCATTGCAAAGATACCTGAATTGGGAGTAAAAAAATTAGAGTTAGCTTTTCCAAAGAAACCAGCCTTTAACAAAAAAAAATCCTCAGTCTTTTCATTGCCACGTAATTTAAATATTACTGACACAGATGTTTGTATATATAATTGAAACATTAATTTGGCTTTAGATTTCCCAGGAGAGTTTATAGAAGGCTCAGACACTTGAAAGAAGAGAAACTATGCTACAAAGTGATTACAAAGAAGCAGCACAAGCAATTAAACGATCTGAAACTTTGTTAAATTGTTTGTGAGTCTTTTAGATCCTTAATTGATTCCTGGCTCATTTATTAAAGAGAGGAGTGTCTCTTTCATGTTGAATAAAGGTCCTACAAAGATATAACAAAACTAATCTCTCATCACAGAAGGTTCACTTGAACCTGGCATTCTTTCACTTCTCATCCTCATAATCCTATCAGATTTATTGATATTGATCAAGTATCTTTAGCTGGGAACAAGATTCATTCCTTTGGTTCTCAGTCGCACAACATCAAACCCAGAGACCTGTTGTACATTTACTCCTAAGGCAAAGGTCCAGTTCAACCAATTTAAACAGTTTTCTTTATGTTTTAGTTGTGTTAGTGTATTGCACAATGAACAAACAGAATTTCCAGTGTTTTTTCATATTGCACCCAGCAATCACAATAAAGACCAGTGCAGCCTGCCTGCCCTGCCTCCCACTTGTCCATCCATTCCCAAGAGCAAGGGCTGACAGACCAGCTGGCTGGGGTCCCTCACCCATTTGCTTGTGTACTCTGAGGTCACCTCAGTTCCCCCAGCCAGCCCCAGAGGCATCATTTGTCTGGGGATCTTGTAGCCAGGTCTGCTGCAACAAACAGCTGCACAAGCCTTTGCGAGGCAGAGACCTGAGAAGGCATCAGAGGAGTGAGGGAAGGAAAGAAAGGAACAAAGGCCAGTGTTGCCTGCGGCACCCCAGGGTGCCATGGCACACTGGTTAAAAACCACTGCCTTAACATGTTATGAGCTAGAAGGGGTGTCAGAAGAAGAAATTAACATGATTCCTTTATCTATTCAAATTGTGAATGCCTGTATTTCTTTCTTATAATGTCTATGCTAATTCCCACATATTCTATTCATGAAAGAGCTGGGTTGATTAGTAAGATTGAGGGATGTTTGAGGGAGAGATGTTTTTCTCAGCTTTATTTACCAGCCATTTAAGACTTTGCATGACATAGCTAATGAGTCAGAAAGAACATTACCTTTGCATGTCATGTCTGGCATTTGAGGTTCTCAAGAGGAAACGCTGTTTATTGCTTGAAGCCATGGCCAATCAGGTAAGACTAAAAATGTCATTGGTGTTTTTCTTTTCTTTTTAAGTCATAGCTTCTTCTTCTTCTTTTTTAAATCCACATCTCTTAGGTGCCAGGAGCAATGTTTTAGCTAACTATGTGGCTGATGCCATCCATGCGTCTAGATGGGAAACTGACAACCTAATCACACATTTGACTGCATTTTGAACCTTCCTTTTTTAAACAACAGCAACAACAAGGACCTCAATCTTTGAACCATGATGAGCACAGCAAGCGCCTTAGTGATGCCAGCCTATTTAATGGGTTTCAAACTGCACGCAGTCAGCATACACCAATTATGTATTTAATGTTTTCGTTTTGCCACTATCTCTCAAATCTAAGAGTTTGATCTGGTGCTTTGCTGTGTAAAAGGTACACCAAACCAACAGCTTGTTGAGCCAAACAATACAGTTTCTGATCACTTAAAAACACATGCTAAAGGATTAATCCTGGACTCCAAAGGCTGGCACCTTTGGTTGTCTAACCTGGTTGTCTCAGGTTAAGAACTTAATTCGTTCCGGAGGTCCATTCTTAACCTGAAACTGTTCTTAACCTGAAGCACCACTTTAGCTAATGGGGCCTCCCACTGCCGCCATGCCGCTGCTGTGCAATTTCTGTTCTCATCCTGAAGCAAAGTTCTTAACCTGAGGTACTATTTCTGGGTTAGCGGAGTCTGTAACCTGAAGCATCTGTAACCTGAAGTGTCTGTAACCTGAGGTACTACTGTATATTGTTAGACTCCATCTCCCATCAACCCCAGGCAGCATAGTTGTAGTTATGGTAGTTTTAGTCCTGCAACATCTGAAGCAGAGTTTCTCCACCTCTGCTATACCTCTTCAGATGATGCACAACTAGCCCTAGGCCCAGATATTTAAGTTGTTTCCTGATCACTATCGTGCGAGAAATGATCATGTACATTATTGTAAATGCAATTCAAGCTGGCTGTAAATGAAATTTAGGGGTGGAATTTATCTCCCACTGTAGATCACCTACCAAGAGGACTAATGCTATCTCTGTCCCAAAACAACATCTAAACCCAAAGGGGTAAAGATAATCCATTTCTTCCATGAACCACTGACGCCTAGATGCGGATCTAGTGCAAAACCATTCATTCATTTCAGAAGCTAGAGCAATTCTGCAGATAATGCTGAAGTTATTGTGGAAAACTTCAAATAATTTAGAATTTGATGGCATTTCTGGAAGTCATTGCGGCTGAATAAACTTAAGGGTGCTAGGGTCGCACAAGAGGTGATATACGCTTGAGAACCCATGTATGTTCAAGTCAGAAGCTTTGCAGTAGGCATTTTAACAGTACAGAAAGAACAGTAAGCACAGTAATTTTCCCAGGCAGGAGCACTCAAGAGGTTTTGCCCTGTGGTTACATCTTTATGAAGGCCACAGTTGTGGCTAGAAAGGGTTTCCAAAAGCAGTTGCGGTCCCATTACCTTTGTCCCTCAGGATATTTTTGGCAGTACCTTTTTGGCATAGATATCTATTTAACATGCTACAGTGAAGAAGCCTTCCCTTGGGTCCAGCGGTTTCTAATTTTGAACAGGTGGACCCATTAAAGTGAATGTGGCTTAGTTGGGGGAACATATCCTATAACATGAGGTCAGCAATCTGTGACGGGTGCAACCAATTTGGAAGAAGTTATCCATTTCCTGGAACAGGAGGGGCAGTCCCTAAACTAAAGATCTGACTATGCAGGGAGATGGATGGGCTCTTAACAGCACAGAGTACAAATTCACCCACCAGAAAGGCTTCTGAGACTTATGTGGCTGCCAAATGTATAACTGCTTCTAGGCTGGAGGCACTTGACAGTTCAGTCCTCCATATTTGAAGCATTCTGGCAGTGAGATCGGCTTCTGAGCATATTGCATTCCTTATTCATGAGGGAGAAGTGGAGAAATTGTTGTACGCCTTGCATTAATGTATTACTAATGACACATTGGGGAAAGGAGACCAAGCACAAATGGAAGCCTGTAGAATGCATGGATTATATAAAGCTTGTAAGGCAAGGTATAATGTTCTGTGAGGTTTCGTTCAATTACCCTTCATGTTTTCATGTACACAAGTTACCCACCTTTTTCTAGGTTTCCTGTCCTCAGTGATTACATAGAAATTCTCTTTTAGAAAAAGAGACAAAAGTGAAATGTCCTAAAAATACAGGTCTAAATAAAGGCAAATAATCATGTGATCGTACCTGGAAAGCCTCAAGACCTCTGCAAAAGTCACAGGATTTTAATCTAACTTGAACAATTTTTTTGCACTGGTAAAGGGACAATTACGGACTTGTATGTCTGCTATTGTGGTGCTGGTTTTTTTAAAGGTATTTTCCCTGAAGAAAATTAAATCCCCATAGGCGAGTCCCCTTGTTAAGCCAAAGACAGCTGCAGCCCTTTTTGTTAAGCAGCAACCCAGGAGAATAAAACATAACCAGCCAGTTCAAACATGATTATAAACCATGGTATATGTATGTAATCGAGCACCCTATTTTGCTTCCTGGATACCTCTCAGAAGTCCATATACAGGGTATAAACTTTATAAAAGCAACAGGGATTTCCTGCTCTTGTTTTCTGTGGTAACTGTGCATAAAGGTAAAGGGACCCCTGACCGTTAGGTCCAGTTGCAGACAACTCTGGGGTTGCAGTGCTCATCTCGCTTTACTGGCCGAGGGAGCTAGCGTACAGCTTCCGGGACATGTGGCCAGCATGACTAAGCCGCTTCTGGCAAACCAGAGCAACGCACAGAAATGGTGTTTACCTTCCTGCTGGAGTGGTACCTCTTTATCTACTTGCACTTTGTGCTTTTGAACTGCTAGGTTGACAGGAGCAGCGACCGAGCAATGGGAGCTCACCCCATCGTGGGGATTTGAACCACCGATCTTCTGATCAGCAAGCCCTAGGATCTGTGGTTTAACCCACAGCACCACCTGCATCCCATTAACTGTGCATGGAAATGCACATATTGTTGAAAATGTCATTCAAAATGCATTTGATGGGTGCAATGAGCTTTGCAAAAATGTGTATAAAGGAGAAATTCAAAATAAAATGCTGCTGAATTCTCACAAGTTTATTGTTTGTTTCATGTTCTTTAAATGCACAAACTGATGTGGAAATGTGGAGAACTACACTGAACCTAGCAATGGGAAAATAAGAAACTGAGAGAATCAAAAAGTGACAGATTTGCACACCCATACACCATGATCAGCATAACTTCTGCAGCTCCCCACACCATGTAGAACCCTAAAAGTGATTAGGGGTTTATTGCCATGCACAGTGACAGGCAAACTGCAGTGCCTGAATGTGGTGGCAGTGTTAAGTGCATAGTCCTGCAGCCCTCACCAGTGGACCCATCCTATTCATGTAAGTACAGTGGTACCTCGGGTTACATATGCTTCAGGTTATAGACTCCGCTAACCCAGAAATAGTACCTCGGGTTAAGAACTTTGCTTCAGGATGAGAACAGAAATTGTGCTCTGGTGGCGTGGCGGCAGCAGGAGGCCCCATTAGCTAAAGTGGTGCTTCAGGTTAAGAACAGTTTCAGGTTAAGAACGGACCTCCAGAACAAATTAAGTACTTAAGTACCACTGTAATGTAATCACCAAATCCTCTGGCAACAAATACACTTCGTTACAAAATACTTCATTTTGTCATTCCCAAATCTCCTTCCTTTCAGCTTCAGTAGATGCCCCTGTGAGATTTTCTGCACATCCTGCACCCACCACCACCCTTCTTTCTCGCTTTCCCTCCTAAACTAAATAATGTCAAAAAATTAGGGGAGTGGTTCCAACTTAAATCTGCTCTTTGTCTTTATATGTTTCTGCAGATGCCTGGCTGCTACTTTTACATGAGCTGATACAATGTGGCCAGCAATGTGTTAAAACCTTTATGACAAATATTGCGACTTAATGCAGTAGTCCAGAATTTTATATTCCCTTAATCTAAGGATCTCCTTTTCTGCTTCTGTAATCCTGCATTAATCCTTTCACAGCCAAAAGAAACACACTATTGTACTGCAGAGATCAGTGTCAGGCTCAGTTGCATTTAACATCTTTATTAATGAACTGGAAGGAAGTGTAAGCAGCACATCAACAGCAGTTGGAGACCATAATAAATTAGTTTACTGCAAAACACCACTAAAGACAAATAATGCTATTAATATAAGAAGACCTAGAAGGTAACAAACAGAAATTTAACCTGGAAAACAGGCTGTTATGCAAATAGGGGGGCATTCAGAAGGAAAATACCAGTGCTGCATTCCAAATATCCTCCTTTTGAATAGCCAGAATCAATAAGAGAACCCGAAGTGCTGTACCTTCTTACCCAAGAGTAAGCCCCATTTAGTGCAGTGGGATTTCTCAGTAGTTAGCTGTAGAGCTCCACTGGAAAGACACTTTCGATGCCTGTTTACTCAAAATCCTGTTTACCATGTCATTTAATGGGACTTTCTGCCATGAACTGGTGGGATGTAGAGAAATGGTGGGATGAACCAGCTGAGGAACCGCCAAGCAAAGAGTCAGAGAATGGTAGTGAGATGACGATGAGGGAGAAGAGGAGCAGCAGGAGGTGTCGGAAGCTGAAGAGGTAACTGGGCTTCGTGAGCTGGGAAAGTCTGTGGCAGAGATCAGTCCAGAATCATTGGCAGAAGCTGAAGCAAGAGAGTGGGGTAAAGGAGGCCAGGAGGCAGAGATGGTGAAGAGTCCTGCTGTCACAATCTCCCCTTTCCCTGTCTCCCAGAACCAGAGGAGGCATAAAGAGGGTGGAGGAAAGGTTGGCATCATACAGGCGCAGTCTCCATTTGCTTGGAGGGAAACCCTGGAGAGGTGGGGACTTTCAGTCTTGGCAAAGCATCCACAGGGCAAGACCTACCAAGAATAAGCTGCTGGGCTCATTATGCCTGACACTCCGCCAAGACTGTGCAGTGTTGCCTCCAACTTGAATGGTGTGATTTACTCCCTGCTCGCTTTTGTCACTTACATTCTAGTAGGCGAGTAGCAATCTGAAATGTATTTCCACCCGGCCAAGATCAGCCCTAGGAGGAACTATTGACACATGTAAAAATCCAGATGTGCAATCCATTATTCTACTACACAATTACAATCAGATTATGAGTGATCTGTTATGCAGTGCTCAATAGTCATCTTTCCCTATCTTTTCAGCATACATGTGTCAATAGTTGCACTGCATAACAAACCACTCATAATCTGATTGTAACTGTGTAGTAGAATAATGGACTGCACATCTGGATTTTGACTGTGTAATATCAGTTGCTCAGTAGCAGCCAACCTTATAGAACTACAAGGGCCACTACAGCTGATGTTGTGCTTCCTCTTATTGCCCTGCTTTTAATTAATTTATTTTTGTTGATGTCATCAGTGGCAGAAATGGCAGCCACACTCTTTTTCTTTCCCTCCCACTCCCCCTTGCAGGTAGATGTGCCTTTCATGCTCTGCTGCTGGCTCTTGGTTCCTGGAGCTCCTTAGCAGTATGGATATACTGTCCTCACATTAAGTTTTTTATATACAGTACACAACATAGCAAGAAAATAGCATTCGGTTCACAGCGTCAATGATAAAGCATCATAACACAAGGAGAGAACAGCTGACTCCTGTAAAGTTAATGAAGCCAGTCACATTCAGGTATCCCACTTGGACAAATATTTACTTGGAATCATCCACCCTTCTTTTCATGCTTGCATAGTGGTTGGATGACAATACCTGTAACTCTGTACCTAGATATCCGTATTAGCTCCACATTCAATCATTTAATTGTCTCACCTCTCTCTGCTTGGACCATTTGTGTGCAGGGAGGAAAAAGAAGATCCATACTAAAATATCTCCTGAGTTTCTTACTGGACAGCAATTTGTGTGACCATTCCAGGTGTCTCCTTGATAATTTCCGGTTGCTTTGTTTACTGAGGTATCACCAGCATCTTTGTTTTCTACATTTCGGTCACCATCTTTCTCTAGTGTGTATCACTCCTCATAAGTGATTTGTGAGTTCTGAGTTTAAATAATAATGTACTTAAGGCTATTTATTTTCTAATACCCAATGGCACATATGGCTTACAACATTGCATTATATTTCTATTTCATTGTGTTGACATAATTAACATTTTAATAACATTTCAATCAAGACAATCTGTCAGCGAAACACACGCTGATTTAATTTCTGCTGAATTTCTCTTAGGTTTGCTAATGTGTCATACCAGCAGTAAAACTCTGTAGTAGATTACAGGATTGTGTTATGAATGTGCTGCGGCAGAAATGACTGCATCCTTCAACTTAAGTGTAATTCTGAAAGCCTAATACTGGGGGTGGTGGGGGTGGTATGTGGGTACACACACACACACACACTCAAACACACACACACCCTGATCCTCAGCATCTTTGTGTGGGTGTAAGTCCCATTGACCTCAGTGGAGCTTGCTTCTGAGTAAAAATGCATAGGAAGGCAAGTCTTCTTGAAATCGATAGGGCTTTTTGCCACACAAAAAATATGGCTTAGGTCCTGGACCTAAGTGCATAGTGCATGAATCATTATGGCAGAACTCATAGCTTCAACCCTATGGCTTCCTCAGCGTGCTGTGGGGGGGAGTGACCTTTATGAAGTGGCAGATACAATCATTATCTGATACCTGAAGAAATGTCTCACCCAATACCAGCCTGGCCATGGAGGAAGCTTTCCTTGTTGTCTTCTCACCAGGTGAAGTGCCTAGTGTGGTGATGTGTGAAAGGGCCTTCTCTGGGATGTAGAGATGGGCATATATGTCAATTTTGGTTTCTATCAGTTTCTCATTTTTCCAGTCTGAAATTCACAAGGTCATAATTTTAGTAGGAATTTCTCCTAATGTGTAGATTTCTAGCACAATTTTTCCCCCTGATATAATGCATTTCTATATGCTGTTTTAACTAAAACAGGGCTTTTTTCAGCTGTAACTCACGGGGGATTAAGTTCTGGCACCTCTCAGGTGGGCTCCATTGCTATTATAAGAGAACGGGGAAGGTGTTCATGGTGAGTTCTAGCACCTCTTTTTCTAGAAAAATAGCACTGCACTAAAATATACATTTTAATGCACAACTTTACCCTGGGTTAAGCACTGTGTACACATTAGGCATTTGAAAAAAGGACAGTTACTTTGATTCACTTCTTTCCCAGGCACCAGCACTCTGATAAAGCGTGTTCTCCTTCATGGAGAGCACGTGTTGCGGTGGGGGCCTTCAGGACACTCCAAAGTTGGAAGGCGGGCTAATTGATTGTTGACCACTGATGCGATTGGGCTTCCCTTGTTGTTGGGAAGAAGTTAATGTTGCCATTTATTGATTGACAGCCAGAAATACTAAAACTCCTTGCACGAGGCTAGGGCTTCCTCTTTTCGCCAGTGCATCGGATTGCCCGTCCCTCCCTCCCTAGAATTAGGGTTGTTCGCTTTGACCTTGCTATTGCCTGTCATGGGGTCGTCTGCTTTGAAGCAGGGGCCTGGTAGGAATTTGTCCATCTGGCTGATTGGCTGGGGCCATTTGGTTTTGCCTACTACGTAGCAAATCGTCACAACTTGTAAGGTTCGCGGTTAGGCATTGGTTTATGGTTTGGTTGGTTGAGGGGCATGGATTGGCTGTGCCTGCCCCTCTAATGCTGCTGCTGCAAGGGATTCCGTTAAAGGAATTGGGAGCTAACTATTGCTTGTCCACTCTGTCAAGGGGGCTCGGGCCATAGCAATGAGCTCCTGGTTGCATTTGGGGTGAGGGCAGGTTCCCTGCTCCGCGTAACCCCCAAGTGTATTCCCCCATTCTGACTTTCGCATCGTGCGGAATGTCAGTCTGTCCCCCATGGTGGGGGCAGATAGTCGCAACCAATGCCTACGCAACCACTCACAAATTTGCATTTTAATAAAGTTGTGGCCAAAATTATGCCAAAAATCTTAAACAAAAATTTCTGTGTGATGTGTGAGTTATTTGGGGTGGACCTGGGGACCTCGACACGCAACATACAAGTTTCCCCACAGATATTTGTGACATGAAACTGGAAATGAGAAATAAATTGCCAATTTTCCCCTCTGAGTTTTACCCAGAGAATTAAAGCACAAGTCACCATCACTTATGAATGCAATCAGATGCACACTTACCTATGGGGAAGTAATCCCCAGTGAGCACATTATAACTTACTTCTAAGTAAACATCACACTGACACATCCTGTCAAATTAAATGTAATTCCAAAGGTAAGCTGACAAAAAGTATAAATATAACCAAAAGAATAAAACAAGGATGTGTCCTGGCACCTCACCTATTCAATCTATTCTTAAATGACCTGGCTCACTATCTCGAGGACGTAAATGGGCATCCTTCATCATTAGGAGACCATAAAATAAAACTGCTTCGGTACACGGATGATACTACAATCCTCTCTCAGACACAGGTCAGTCTCAGAAGTCTTTTGAAATCGTTCTCTTCCTTTGGCAGATCAACTCCCTGGGAATTAACTATGGAAAATCCAAAATCATGATTTTCCCCTCAAAGCCGTCAAATTGCCAAATGGAGGCCAAATTGATCAGATCAAATACTTCAAATACTTAGGAATATTCTACCAGCCAAATTTAAATTGGACAACATACAGATGCCAAATGATCATTCAAGCAAAATGTACCTCTTCTGCTATTCTTCATTTTTTCTTCCGTAGAGGCAACCAGCTGGTCCCTGCTGCAATAAAAATCTTTAATGCCAAGGTTCTCTCTCAGTTATTGTATGGCATTCCAATTTGGATACAGGCATTTAATAGAGAAGTTGAACAAATTCAAGCTACTTTCCTTTGCAAGATCCTTGGTGCCCCTAAATGCATAAGCTATCTAACCTTATGCGTCGAAACCGGCCAGCGCCTGGTGGAAACCAACGCGTGGCTCATTATAATCAAGGCCTGGCTGAAAATACATTACAGAACAACATCAAATTCCCTTTCAACTTCTATGCTTGGCTCAGCTGGATGGCATTATACAGTAGAGCAATTCAGCACAAAATACACAGTTTGGGTATTGCTCTGGAGAACCTTGAAGTATGTGATGAGGGCTACATACTCCAAACAATCAAGCAGTGGCTTTATGACCATGATAAACAGTGTTTGTCTCCTCACACTCTGAGACTCTGTTCTCCAGAGGCCCTAAGCATAACTACTACTTAAGGATTTTGTACCAGTTACCTAAGGGACCTACTACTTCCTTCCCAACGAAGAGATTTTATGCTCGCAAGACTAAATGCTTTCCCCTCCACAGTGTTTACAGGTAGATACTTGCAAATTCTTTATCAAGCCCACCTGTGTGCCTGGAAACAGGGAGTGCCAGATTCACTGGACCATATTCTTTTGGACTGCCCTTTGCACAGCAGACTCTGCAAACAGATACTGAGCAAGATGCTGGACCTGCGACCCACAGCTCTGAGTAAAAGCCAAATGAGGTTCCTCTTAGCGGACAGGGACAAGGACGTTACTGCCTCAGTAGCTTCCTTTTTAATCTCCATCTCACTCGAAAGGGTTCTTAATGAATCATCCCTGGAATAGACAGGATGAAGCAGAACAATTGAGTGTCTTGTGACCCTCGACAGCCTCACTCCTGTCCCTTTTAAATTTCCCCCACAGATTTGCAGTGTCTTAACTTGTAATGCTAATAAAGGTATTTGCATTGTATTGTAAGTAAACATTCCTGCTACACGGTGAGTCTTTTAAAAGAGGCCCCATGGAACATGTGTACTCTGTATCCACAGGGCCTCTTTTAAAAAACTCACCCTGTATTACATTGCTCATTTCATTGGGTTAAGCGGGACCTTATAAGTGCTTCTTCTTCTTTCTTTCTGTTTTGCTTTTGAAAGGGACATCTAATGTGTTGCTCCAAAGATGTTGGACCCCCATCATATAATCCATCAGCCTACATGGTCAGTAAAATAAGGAGGACACCATATTGACTTATGGTCATCAATTTGTTCAACTCAGGAATTTATGAACAGCAGCATTGCTAATATTCTCACTAAGGACTAAATATCATCTTCTCTCTAATTTTTCTAGAATGTCTGCCCACCTTCAAAAGTTGCATTTTGGCCTTTTCTGCTATGCACACATAGTCCCGGCATCAAACAAGCTTATAAAAATGAAAAGAAAACCTTATGTGGGCTCTTGTCATTGATGTTGAGTCTCTAGTGCTGGAGGAAAGACATTACATAAGCACACGATTAATATTAAGGAATTTATATGCAAATATTCTTATTTTTCTCCAAATGTTAGGTGTCATTAGTCCCCTAGAGAATTATACTTTTAGAACTCACCCTGTCTCTATTATCATCATTGCTAGTGCAAGCAAGAAAAGATGCTGGTTTGTACCATTAAAGCAATTCTACTAAAATAAACAAACCATTTGGCTTTTATATAATGGTTTAGGGTAATGAGATGTCTGGGGGAAAATAATACTGACAATGAATCATAGAATCTCAGAATTATGTAGTTGGAAGGGACTCAATGGGTCATCTAGTCCAACCCCCTGCAATGCAGGAATCCTTTGCTCGATGCTGGGCTCAAACCTGCGACCCTGAGATTAAGAGTCTCGTGCTCTACCAACTGAAGTGCATCTTTCATTTGGTTAATTTTGTGGAAGATGGGGAGAGGGCTACATTTTATTTATTCTGATAAATCTTTTCCTTTATTCATTCAGAAAACTAAAATGTATGGCCTTGCAATTATGGAAGTCAGAGGAAATTGTATTTGCCAGCGGATATTTTGATTCATTAAACATGTCCAGTAATTAATGATTACTCTCTGGAGGGCTAACCTTTGAATGCATTCATTATTCCTTTCTTCCCATCTTTGCCTTTAGCTGTCCTAGCTTTTAGGATTGGATGTCCTTCAACTTTGGCTCCTCTGCTGCTTTCTCCCAAGAGGCTTTTCTGTAGTCGTGCTTTGATTTTCTCCAGCTCTTTAAGTCATCTAGCATATAACCCATCTATCCTTCTCCTTTTGTTCATCTGGGAACTGATGGCTCTGTACCAAAGTGTTGAATTCTCCAGAGAACCTTGCAGCCGCTCCTCTGTAAATAACTACAGTGTACAATGGTTTGCAAGCTTTTTTTTAAAAAAAAATCTAGAATAAGCTTGCAGTGAATTTTGTAAAGCATCTATAGGGTTTCATGCCTTCCCTAGAGTAGAAAGGCTGTAGTTGTTCAGTTGTTGTTGTGTGGCTTTTTTCCATTTTTTAATAGTAGTGTCTGACTTTCCCCAGTTGACCTTTAAAATTTATGTCAGTTTAAACAATCAACTTACATTGCTCTAGCTATTCAAAAGCTTTTACATGCATGCAATTTTCAAATAGAGCAGATACCTTTACCACAACGGATGTGGTTTTGTTGTTGAACATGCAATTAAAAGTCTCTATCAGACTACAAATACGTACACTATGTTTGTGTTTCAGAGGAGGAGGGAAAAATTGGGTGTACATTTTGCTTTGTTAGAACCCTATTTTCTTATTGAATTTAGAACCTAATGAAACTTCACTAGAACACTAATAGAAACTGTCCATCTCTATTCCTGTGTGCCGGAGCATCTTCCTTGTCGGTGGTGATGCTATTCCCACACTGGTAGAGCTTTAGAACCGCTTATAGTGGAAGTCTCTGTTGTATTTTTTCTTTTCAGGCAGCATTTGTTTTGTTTTATTTCTTAGGCTCTTTACTGCCTTAACATTACTATGGACTTCTCTGGATTGCACATTTTCCCTGCAGGAAATGGACTAATCTTTTCCCCTCTCAAGGTCAAATTTCTGTTGAATCTTGAAGACTAACGGTGCACATTCAGAAGGGCTTTAAATTTACAAAGCGCTGCGTAAACCGTAACTAATCCTTGCCATGCCCAAGGGAGACGAGTAAATTTTCTGGAGCAGATGGTACCCATTCCTCATAGAAATGTTGATTAATAAGGAACAGGGTTTTTTTTCTTTTTTCTTTTGCAGAAATACCTGTAACTAGATACTTCTAACTTACCCACTTCACACCCCAGATTCAATACATGCCTACTTCTGAGGGAAATGCTACTGTTGTGGGACTAGCCCTCTGATCAACAGGAGTGAAATCACAGTTGACTGAAGATGCTGAAAGCACAGTGGGAGGAAATCGAAGGCACGGATGCTCTGAACTGCTCTCATGGCACAAAAATGTGCTGACTGTCGAAAGAAGGAATTGCTCAGTGTTGCATATTTTTCTCTATTTTTGTGTTTGTCTCCAAAGCCTGAATCGGGTGCCTCGGGGTCTGGGACTAGCCTGATGAACTACTGTGAACTTTCTGGACAACCCTCTTCAGGCAAGATGGGGCAAGGGATATACAGCATTACCTTCCACATGACTAGAAGGGACTATGAAGCCTTTGCCCGGCCACCTGCTCAAATGCACTTCAGGCTCCAACTTAAGCTCAGGTGCCTCAAGCTAGAGTTGGTTATGGCTGCATGTGAACATAAGAATAAAGGAAACTGTCTCATACTGGGTTGATTGTTTGCTCTGACTGACAGCAGAATTTCATGGTCTCTAGGTGAGGTCTTTCCAATCACCTGCTACTTTCCAATCTCAACTGTCCATAGAGGTGCGGACCAATTCTGTGTCCAGGGCAGCTGTCTACCAGTTGCATCTGGTATGCAAGCTGAGACCCTACCTGCCCGTGGACTGTCTTGCCAGAGTGGTGCATGCTCTGGTTATCTCCCACTTTGCCTGCTGCAATGCACTCTACATGGGGCTACCTTTAAAGGTGACTCAGAAACTACAACTAATCCAGAATGTGGCAGCTAGACTGCTGAGTGGGAGTGGCTGCCGAGACCATATAACACCAGTCTTGAAAGACCTAAATTAGCTCCCAGTACATTTCCGAGCACAATTCAAAGTGTTGGTGCTGACCTTTAAAGCCAGAAACAGCCTCTGCCCAGTATACCTGAAGGAGTGTCTCTACTCCCATCATTCAACCTGGACACTGAGGCCTTCTGGTGGTTCCCTCACTGTGAGAAGTGAGGTTACAGGGAACCAGGCAGAGGGCCTCCTCGGTAGTGGTGCCCACCCTGTGGAACGCCCTCCCACCAGATGTCAAGGAAATAAACAACTATCTGACTTTTAGAAGACATCTGAAGGCAGCCCTGTTTAGGGAAGTTTTTAGGGTATAAGTAATAAATAAATAAATAATAATAATAATAATAATAATAATAATAATAATATCATTTGATGCTTTTAACTGAAGATGCCATATCTGGGATCATCTGGAGGCAAAGCCAGTGCTTCTGTCGCTGAGCAACAGCCTCTCCTCACATCTCTACCCAGTGTTCGTCCCAATGTTATACTTTTTACTCAGAAGAAGAAAAAGAGTGTTGTCATTAGATAAACATATCAAACTGTTATGTACTAAGCTTGGATCCTAGAACAATTGGCAAGTAGGATCCTAGAATGCAACAACTGATTGGCTTGCAGCAGCAGCCCAATCAGACCCCAGGAGGAAGCTAATCAGCCTATTAGGCTGGTAGGATCATAGAATGCAACAACTGATTGGCCTGCTGTAGCAGCCCAATCAGGCTCCAGGAAGGAAGCAGAATCAGCCAATCAGATGGGACTCATTGTATAAAGAATGTATATAAAAGCCTGAGGTTTTGGGGGAAACCAATCGCTGTTTTACAAGCTGCAATAAAGAGCATGAAATCATTGCAGGACTCCGAGTATATTTCACAAACCTTGTCAGCTAGAATGTCTAAGTCAAGAGTGGGAGACCTCAGGACCAGGATCCAAATGAGGCCCCTTAGAAGTCTCTCTTGACCACACCTCTCACTAGACCTGTTTCGCCTTTCTCTCAAGTGGCTTTGCCTGGCTTGAATTCTGATGGATGCCTCTTGCTTGTCTGGATCGAGACTAGAAAGAGAGAACAGGTCACCATCTCGTAGAATCCTCACCTGCTTCCACTTACATGTTCCCAATGTCCCTGGTCTATCACTACCAGACTTCCCTTTTCTTAGCTGACTCAAAATGAGAACAATCATTTTGATTCTGGTTCGCATGCTACAAATTGGGTTGTTCCAATATACTGGCAGAATGGCCCCATGCTCCCAGCTGAATGTTCACCCTTGCCTCCCTGGACTAGCATCCCAGGACTCAGAAGGAACAGAATCAAGGACTGGTAAGAGTCCGCTTTCTCTTGAAATAATTTATAGAATCATAGAATTGTAGAGTTTGAAAGGATCCTGAGGATCTTCTCGTCAAACCCTTTCCTTCCTTTCTCAGCTTTACTGTAAAAATGCCCTATCCCCTCCTCCCCTTCCTCAGACTTTGTATTTTATTGTGCCACCGTGCCTCAACCCCTTCAACTTCTTCTCCATCCACTTGTGGGAAGCCAGTGCTTAATCATTTAATTGCTATTTTGTTATTCTTTCACACAAAAAATCTCAATTTCTCAAAACAGAAATGGCAGTGATTGAAATCGTCTTGTAAAAAACACAAAGCCACAGTGTGTCATCCCATGCACCCTGCCTTTTAAACCATCTTTAACCACTGAGATTTCTCTCTCCCCTTCCTCTAAAATCAGATTATTATTTTTTTGAAAAGCAAACACCAAAGATGCCTTATATGAAATCAGTCCCCAAGATTTATATAGTTTATAAGTTATCTCATGCTGTGCTGTTGTTGTTTGTTGGCCTATCAGAGATTAACAGTGCAATCCTACGCATGTCTAATCAGAAGTAAACATCATCGGGACTTTCTCCCAAGTAAATGTGCTGATTTGAATTACTAGGACAATTTAACACATATTTCAGTTCCTTACCATCGCTAAGGAACACAAGATGCAGAATTAATCATGCGACTTCCAATATTCCCTGGTAAGCGTAGGGAGCGTTACTGGAGTGGGGAGTCCCGACTTCCCCAAGTGTTCAACATCTTCCTTTTGCACTGATTCTGCACCCCCCCTGTTATAAATCTGATCAACAAAACAAAGTACTAGGTGATCACTGTGAGGTCAACATGACTTCCCTGTGGCTTGAAAAAGACTAAATCAGTGCATCCTGTGTGGTCATTAAAACCCTGTTAATAAAAGATCTGGGAACCGTCACCACAGACCTCTTCACATAATGTTGTTAAGTGCATAGGCTGCCATGTTTTTGTGTATACAAAAATTACCATGAGCCTAGCTGAAGAGAGAGTGCTGATGAAAATAATTAAGCCCATGCCTTTGATATTATCACGTTGCTTCAGGGTATTCAAATTATCTATGAATGCAAAGCATGAACCTTATTCCTTGGTGAAAATAGATTTCCTTGTCCCCAAGCTGTTGTGAAAACATCAGGACATTCTTATTTGGTGCTTGTGCAAGATGGCATGTAATAAAATAGTTTTGATGGAAATGGGGTCAGCTCAGCCAGTAGCAAAGTACAGATCCTCCCACTATCACCAGAGCAATGCATCAGTTTGGATTGAAATATGCACGGCATCACTGCTCTCCTGAGTAATTAGAAGTACACTGTAATTGCCTATTCTGCTTTTTACAGAGTTATCAGCCTGGCTCCTTAATAGAAGCTGCATAAATAATATTTCAGAAATAGCCAAAAGTGGTTCTGTGGGAAGGACTGCATATTTTGAAGATAATATGTTATGTTAGAAATTCTTCAAAGGCATAAATTCCATCTTTAGGAGGGCAACAATGGACATTTGGGGAACTGGAAAATTAATTCTTCTACATTCTTTAAATACTGACTATGCAAGTGTTTATCTTCTGGTTCAAGTCAATGAGACCACTTTCCTTTAAAAAAAAAATACCACCCAATCCTACTTATTCACACACATATATATCATTTTATTTGTATTCCACCTTCCCATAGTTAAAATCATTCTAAAGGTGGCTTACAACGTGAAAAAATACATAATTACAAACAAAACAAAGGTAGATAAATAAAACATCAAAAAGTATGCAACCAGATTGAAATAATTTCCATATAATCGTAAGATCTAAAATAAGGAATAATAATAATAATAATAATAATAATAATAATATCAAGAGCAACAACAACCTCTCCACCCCCCAAAACAATATCCCAGCCCAGGAGTCTGTTCATCAGAGTCAGCTTTTGTAGCTGGAGTCAGTCAAGTCCCCTTCCTCCTAGCCAAGTTGAAAAAGTCCTACAGGGAAAGAAGCAGATATTTCGGGACTTACAGCCAAGGAAGGAATCCAGTGTCATATGCTTTTGATCATTCCACCATCACAAGCATCTCTGCTTGCCAGATGAAATGATTTTCCCTTTCCTGTCCTCATTCATTATTCTGAGGCTTCTCCTAAAGCACCCTTCCCCAGTGGATTTGGGGAGGCATGGGGAGGAGAGAGGGGCACCACATTACACTAACGGAAGCCCTTCTGCTACTTTTCACTGTTGTGCCAAGTTAGTTGAATCCAGGCCTAAATAGATTTGGTAAGGACTAAACCTCATTGAGCACAGTGCGATTTCCTTCTAGGTTTCTATGCATGGGGACTGTCCTGTGAAAAGCAGTAAGTGCTTGCTTGCTTTTTGTGGGCCTAGTTCAGACACTTATTTGACCTAGTGTTTCAATTGTCATGCATAAAGCATCTACACAACACAGTAGCCCTCTTCTTACTCATAGAAGGTGGCTGTCTGAACTTGGGAGCCTCCTATACTCATGGAACTTCTCCACACATTTTAGAACCCTGATTTCTCAGGGTTCCAAAACAAGCACAGAAAGCTCTCTGCTTCGGATAGTTGTCTTCAACAAGCTGGAAGGCACCAGAAAATAAGATCAGTCCAGAGGGTGGGGAGGAGAAGCTATCATGCCTTTTCCCACTATCCCCATCATCTGTTTATTTTGCAGTATTTGTGATGTCTGAAGACGACTAATATGCAGGTATTTCATATGGAAGCCTTATAGATAGGATGGCTATGTATCAGTGCCTGAAGTGTTGGTTATTCTTACCTTTTTAATGAACTCTGCTACATATGTTTTATCACAACACAGAATGCCGAGGGTGGCCCAGAGGGGATTTCCCCCTCCCTCACTGTCCATGCACAACAGTTTTCCAGTAAAGAGTTTCTGAGAAAAACCTAAAGAAAACTACAGCAGATACAAGAATGATTTATAGAAGTTTCTCTTTCATGAAGGATGAGCAGGTAGTTCGAAGAACCATATCCTTGACTCAGAAGGAAACATGATTTCTCTTGGAGCAGAAATGATAGGTACATAATGCCAGTTCATCACAGGACAAGCTTGTAGAGCTTTACTAATGTTAGGCCACCAGGATTTCAGAAAGCTATTTGTACAACTGTTTAGTTAATTCTACTGTTTAATACAAAGCTTTGATTTATAAGTTCTCACTTGACACTCAAGATGAACATGGCAGCTTTATCAGTCAGGAACCGTTCCAATCCATGTTATAAACACTTACCTTAATTTAAGCAGGACTCCAGAAAACCCACAAGCACTCTCTCTAGTGCAGTAAGGAGGAAGCTATTTTTAAAAACACTTAAACACCTGTGTTTAGGTGAGCACTCTATGACTACTCTGTATCCATAAATCCAAGTATTAAAAACCACTTCTGGGAGTGAATTGTTTCCGTTCCAACTTGCTGTCTTTAACTGTACACAAACAGACCTAAGAACTCTTTAGTATGCAGTGTATTGTACATTACTACTTCCCAACTCTCAGCAGTTGGCTTCAGTGAAGACAACTTTAGAGTCATTTACAGCTCTCTCGGGGACTGTTTTTAATCATGCTAGGTTGGAGTAATTTTTCAGCAATATTTCTCTTAAGCCAGTTTATCAGATGCTACGGAGAGGTGCTGCATCACTATTAGGCAGGTCATATTGTGGCAAGTGATTCCTATGGTTGGGTAGATTAAATGCTCTTTATGGCTTCCTGAGCATAGCCTTCAATGATGAGGCAAGTGTATGAATGCATACAGATGATCCAGCTCTTCCAGGGTGATCTCTTTCATCCTGCTGGAGGCCAGAAATGATTCTTGGGATGAGGTGCAGATCCTTGTTGTTTACCCTAATAGCTTATATTCATAAAATCATGTAATTGTAGAGTTGAGAGGGATCGCGAGGATCATATAGTCCAACCCCCTGAAATTCAGGAATCAGAGCTATAGAATCCCTGACAGATGACCATTCAATCGCTGTCTAAAAACCTCCAGTGAAGGAGAGTCCACCACTATCAAACAGCTCTTACCATCAGAAAGTTCTTCCTAATGTTTGGTTGGAATCTCCTTTCATGTACAGTCGCACCTTGTTTTGTGACTGGGATCCGTTCCGGAGCCCCGACCGTTAGCCAAAAAGGACACAGGGCAAAGCACCACGTCTGTGCATGCGTGTGGAGCGGTTTCCGCTTCTGTGCATGTGCAAGCAAACCCGGAAGTAATCCGTTCTGATACATCCAAGTTTGCCAAAGCGGACGCTAGATGAGGTGGACTTTCATGGAGATATTACTGTAATTTGAATCCATTGGTGCTACCCTCTGGAGTAGCAGAAAACAAGTTTATTCATCTTCCTTGTGACAACCCTTCCAATATTTGAATATGGCTATTCTATCCTTTCTCAGTCTCCTCTTTTCTAGGTTAAATATACCCAATGCCCTAAATGTTCCAGCTTGTCAATATCCTTATTAAACTATGGTGTCTAGAACTGGACACAGTACTCTAGGTAGGGTCTGACAAAGCAAAACAGAGTGGTACTATTACTTCCCTTAATACTTCTGTTAATACAGCCTAGAACTGGTGCAAATATAAGATATATATGAATGTATATAAGAATGCATATATTATCCAATAATTGTTTGCATTTTTTACAGAAATTTGGGGGGGGGCCTGCTTCTTTTTGAAAATAAGGAGGAAAATGAGAATTGGAAAAAAATATCTGTGGATAAGCCTAACATCAAGATTTTAAGAAACTTCCAACCATATAACTTGGGATATATGAAGTAGCAACACAGATCCTTGAAGACTGAACTGTACTTTACTGTCTCTTTTCTAGCTGGTGAAATTGTTGATGACCATTGTGATTGTAAAATCTTTTTATTGTTCTTCAGCTGTTCCAGATTATATGAAAGAAAGCAAAAAGTAGGGGAAAACACAACCCATTTTCCCCAGCCTTAAGTTGCATTCATCATGTTGGCAGTCAGAAAGTAAAATTTGACGCGAATTCATCATTCCTTTGGAAGCTGTGAAGAGAGGAGAGGAGTTTTAACACTGGAAAACAGGAATCTCCAAGGCACGATTCTTATATTATTAGGCAGGGTGCTTCCTGCGGCTTCTACAGATTTGGACCATATAGGATTAATACAGAAAACAAATAAACCTACAGTGGCTTTTAGTTCCAGTAATCAAGACCAATAAGACCAGAACTTGGTTATCTGCAGAAATATTTGTGAATTCTAAAATGGGCAGCTACAGCAGGAATTTAAATTGAATTAGTTAACCAGCTACAAAGTGTGAAGATACTTAGCTCATATTGTCCAATTTATTGCTCAATCCAGTGTCTGAAATGCACAATATACGCAACTACAGTATACCTGGCATTTGACTTTCCAGGCAGTAAGTTACCCATGAGAAAGTATAGCTCTCAGAGTCAAAAGCAAGGTTTGTCATGCAGCACTTAGACATTTAAAACCTTCAGATGACACCAGTAGAGACTTTTAAAAGCCAGATTGATCATGTTGTGTGGTTTTCATTGCATTATAATTGTAAACTGCTTTGCTATTTTTAAAAATGAAATTGTGGTATACTTTATTTATTTATTTATTTATTTAATACCACCATCTCTTGAGGATCAAGGTAAAATCTACAAAGATAATGTAAGAGTTGTTGCTCATGTCTGTTGGTGGGGCTTTTTGTTAGATATAAGCTATTTATCTCTGTCCTTCCAATGCCTCACCACACCTTTTCAGTTGGAGGCTGTTGATCATTCAGACAAAACAAAAACCTATATTCTTAGCTTCCTGTCTGTTTTCTCTTCTTCCTTTGCATAGATTTTTTGTAATAGCATTTGTGCTACTCATCCTTCAAGTCAATGAAGGCTAGTTTCACTTGACACAATCTCCTAGTAACAAAATTCAATATTTTTTCTTACATTTTATTATTAGTTTTTAATGATTTCTTCTGTTTATGGTTACTAGTAAAACATACACGGGTCACCAAAACATGTTTAACTAACTGCTGTGAAACATTTACTTTGCTTCAAGAGTTAGGAGCTTTTACAATAAATTACTTTCAGAAGGGTCAATAAATCATTTATAAGGCAATAAACAACCTTTAAAATATCAAATGAGTTTGTAGTGGTCATTGACTGGTGAGAGCTGCTTAGTGAGCCATCCATGGGAAAATAAAATAAATGTCAACTTATATGCTGCATAAATATCAATTTTATGTTAATTCAATAATCTTTATAATTACAGATCCAATCCTGTAAGCATAATAGGGGGGAAAATTGCATATGGAGCTTTTTGATGTTTAAATGACCTATAGCTACAGTATTCCTATTTCTGTTATATCTTTAATTTGCAAATTCATTGGGGGCAGAATTGTTATTTACTAGCGAAGCCTGGCTGCCATTAAACTTTGCTTTTTCCTCCAATGCTTGCTTGGGCACACCATATGGGTGCCTTTTCTAGCTGATTGGAATACCTAAAGTGGGACTTGTCCATTGGCTGTTAAAAGGTCATTGATGCCTCATTCAGAGAGGGTGTTATTTCAGCAGCAGCAAAAGAGGCTGCAAGTTGTCTACTCACCCCTAGCGACTTGACAAAGTCCTCAAAACTGATCTATGGCAGAGATTGTCTCTGAACCTAGGTTGGTCAGGACCAAGGCATGCTCTTTATGTCTATTGGATTATATTGGACCCTCAGAACCTTCTGTATAAATTGCCATGTCTGGAGCTTTTGTTTTTCAGTTATGAAACTACATTTTCTGTTGCAAATCTTCATTTGATGATTGCTGGCCATTTGCCGCACAAAGAATATACTACGAATTAGAAATTTGATAGCGTTCTTCCATCATTTTTGCCATAAACACAGTGATGCACAGTCTTTGTGTTAGCAAATGAACATGATTTAGTTTTTCCGCTTCTAAGGGCAAAAAATCATCAAGCAAAGATTTAGAAAACAAAGCACCATTAAGTGTGCTCATCTAAATGATAATAGAGCTGACTGGAACATGTCCTTCCTTTTTTTTTAAAAAAAGGTTTGCCTCAAATTGGATGCCAATTTCTATGGAGCTATAAATAAACTAATGGGAGATTTGAGAGGGAGAAACAAACTTTCGATTGTGTATTGTTTTTTCTCTCTTTTTTTTAAAGGAGCAATGAATTTTATTTCACATTTTCCTCAAAGAATGAGTGACTGGTGGTGCTCTTCAGGTCATATGCATCAAAATAATGTAAACAGGTGGTGGAGGGCAGTGGGGATGAGTATGCTGGCTCTGCCCCTGTCACCATTCCAGTCACCCTAAAAAGGTGCCTGAAAAGGCCTAGCATGCTTTGGTCAACCCAAGTTTGTTCCCACACCACGGTCAGGTACTCATAGGCATGGAGGAGAGATTTAATTCCATGTGTGTTTCAAGCTGAATATCATAAACCCAGACTTTTTGAAACAATAGGCAAACCAAGACCCACCAATGTGTGAAAGGTGGGCAGCAGGTGTTGAGGGGCCTGCCCAAAGTGCTTGCTTTTGGCTTGCTCAAGATCACAAGCAGCTTGTCTTTCTTCAGAGGTACCATGCAGTACTGCTGGAATGCAGAAGATGTGGTGCTCTAGATGCTGGTCCTCTAGACTCCACCTATGAGCCTTGGCCAGCATGGCCAAAGGTCAGGAAAGATGAGATCTGTAATCCAGCAACATCTGGAGGGCCACAGATCCCCATGCACTGCTATATTGTCAGGAGTGACCCCCCCCCCAAAGATCACTTAGCAGTGCTTTTTTTCTGAGGGAACGCATGCCCCTAAACATTTTGTGAATCTAAGTTTGGCCTCATTGAGGGGCAGTATTTCAATATGAGAGTACCCCTAAACATTTTTGTTAGAAAGAAAGCACTGCTTAATTGTGATTGTGAGGTCTGAATAGATTGTTCTCATTGGATATTGCTTGTATTCATCCATCCATCCATTCTTTTCTCTTTTTTGTATTTTTATAACCCCAGTCCAGTAGCTCAAGGGAGTACACAAAAATCAATCTACTTCATTAGTGTTATAAAATGGAATCATAAACGTGCGTAATAAAAGCAGGCTAAAACTAATTAAAACAGAATTAACAATAGAAACCTTCCCCTTTAGCTAGTCAGTAAAATCAAGTCCAAACCAAAATGTCTACCTGCTCACTGGTGCTTACACAATTGCTTCCTTGCCTTTTGTTGTTGGTGGTGGTGGTGTTTCTATACAGTCCTTCATCTGAAGATAACACGGCAGTTCACAAGATGTGAGCTGCTCATATGTTTAGTAACTCCATGGCTGACAAGCAACCCCTTGGTAGATTGCTTCTGTAATGGAGAACTTGGTGGCTTCTACACAAGCAACTCATCATACTTACCTGAACTGTGTCACTCAAGATTGCTGGTGAGAGAGGCTTACTGTCTGGTTTAAAAGATACTACACATAGAAAAGACCAAAAAATCATGGAAGAGACTATTCATCTCACCTGTATTTGTAGCTGAAAAGATTTCAGGGTCGTCTGCACTCAGTCCCAGAGCCTTAAAAAAAAAAGAGTGCAACAAGCAGAGTCACAAAACAAGAGCTAGTTTCTTGGAAGTTTTGCATTTTCTACAGGTAATGTGCATATTGGCCAGGTAATGTGCACAATTATGACATTGTATGCATATTTCCCCAAGTGTCTTGGGAATCTTTTATTTAGAATTATTTAACAACCTACTCTTCATGGTTCACAATCATTAAGCGAGGGACAACAGTAACAGAAAAAAAAGGCTGTGTTTCATTGAAATTCAACTTAAACTAAAAACAGACAGTATGGTAAGAGCATATTATGCATAACCCCTGGAGAACATGCAAACCTCTGCTGAGATAACAACATTTCCCAAGGTTTGCTGGAAATAATGCACAATCCCTGGAGAATGTACAACAACCTGTTAACATATACAGAACTGTCTAAGTACCAGCGGCAGGGGAAAAGATTCTGAGCTTTCTCCCGCCTCCACAGGACTCACAATGCTGGAAACTAAATTGTGGCTCATAATATTGTCACCTGTATTAGGAATGGGCTAAATTGGTTTGTTTTGTATTTTCATATGAACCTCGCTCATTCCTAAAAGCAAACAAACATGTGAACTGAAATACAGCTGTCATTTACAGTGTACATTATTCTGAATTTTGCTTTGCTGCTCTCCAACTGAAACACGCATGCAAAAGCGCATATAATATGGGAAGATGTGCATTAAAATTAATGGGAAATGGGAAAAAATGCCCAATATTGGGCAGTATGGGCATACAAAAATCTCTCTATAATTTTTGTGAATTTTTGGTGAATGGGTGAAGTCCCTGAAGAGGATGGAGCAAGCTTGTTTTCTCCTGCTCCAGAGGCTAGGATCCAAACCAAAGTGACAAGAAAGGAGATTTTGACTAAGAGCTGGAAGAACTTTCTGACAGGAAAATCTGTTTGACAGTGGAACTGACTCCCTTGGAAAGGTGTGGACTCTCCTTCCTTGGAGGTTTTTAAGAAGAAGTTGGATGGCCCCCTTTCAGGGATGCTTTAGCTAAGATTCCTGCATTACAGGGGGTTGGATTACTTGACCCTCAAGGTACCTTCCAACTCTACAATTCTATGATTATATGAAATGTGTGCTCAAATTCTGAAATATATATATATATATATATATATATATATATATATATATATTGTTGTCACTCTTAAATAAATGAATAATTGACGCAGAAACTGTTGGGATTCACAGGATACTGAGTAAGTCTGCAGGCTTCAACAGGCTGATGCAATACTCTGTAAAGTGCTGGGTCAGAGTGACTCAGCAGGAATGTGATTGGCTATCACCTGTTTTAAAAGGAAAGCCTGTTTAACAGTAAGTGTGGTGGTTGTGCTGTGGTGTGGTGGTGCTGTGGTGGAGAGTATTCATTTGCCTTAAGGAGCAGGTACTCTGTATGGACTGTTTTTGTAAATACTTGTATATAGCTCACATTAAAAAGACTGCACTGAAAAGAAACCTGGGACTCTGAGCATTTCGCTAAAAAGCGCCGCGAGGAATTCACGACAGAAACTTCTAACTGGAAACTAAGAGAAACCAAAACTGGCAGATTCATTTTCCATCATCTATATCAGGGATGTCCAACTGGTTGACCACGATCGACAGGTCGATCCCCGGGTGCTAGCAGTCAATTGCAGTCCATTGCGGGCTCATTTTCCTCCGGGGGAAAAAAGGAACATCCGACCTTGCTCCCTCGCTCCATCCTTCATTCGCTCATGATTGCAAAAAACGGAAGATGGAGTTAACACTGTGCGGTTTATTGTTTGTCATTTGGTGAGTGACTTTTAGCTGCCCCCCAAAAAAGCTCAACAACTTTGGGTTCCCCTCCCCAAAGAAATGGGTAGATCACTGCCCCTTTTTGCCCCTGGGAGTTGATCACAGTCACTTAGGAGTTGGATGACCCTGATCTATATAAACATGGTGTTTCATGGTACTTCCTCTTTTCTGTTACCAAAGGGTTGTTTGGTGATCCCTATTCACCTAACCAAGCTACAGTGCTTGGTTTAACAATCATTCTCTCTTCCTAGGGAGCTCAGGGAATGTAACTGTGAGGGACAGAGCGGCCACTTAACATGTCTCTGGACAATTAAAAGACCATACTTCCCAGGAAGCCATGACTGCTTAAAGTCGTATGATACTTCTTAAAATGTATTGTGCAAAGGGGGCATTAGGAAAGTGTCAGACGGAGATGCATTCCTTCAGATACTTGGGACGCTAACTGCATGCTTGAAAAAGCATGTTTCTCATTCATGCTTTATACATTTCCCGGAGAAAACACCTATGTGTTACCACAGTAGCTTCAGCAAAATGATTACGGCTTGAGGCAGCCTGCAGTAAGCCAAGGCTGGAGGGAAAGAGTAACATTTCTTCTCCCACCTCCTTGGGTGCACACAATAAAACAACTTTGTCAAGATTAAATGCTATGTACAGAAATGGGAATGAATAGAAATGAAATGTCACAAAAATAATTTTTTTTGCTAGGAGGAAGGTAATTTTCTTAGGAAAGCTTTGACAAATGCAAAATACTAGCTCCAGTAGTTCATAAACAGTGCAAATGTCTTTATTGCACAAGTTATACATTGTGTTAGTTGTAAAGTTCCATTTATAGATATATCTTTAATCAATTCTTCTTTTACTAGACTTAAGTATATGACTTCCCGGAATAGATGTTTAGCTCAGTAACACCTCTGATTCTCTGCAGCCTCTTGTGCACTAATATTTTAGATAGCAAGAAAAGAAATAAATGGCTCATATCTATTCAGTTGCCAACATTGCTTCAGTCTACTGCCATTGTCCCTGTATTTTAATGCTTTAAAATCCCCCAAGTTTTTTCCTCTTCATATATTGCCTGCATGCTGGAATTTGCTGTATACTTTGCAAAGCTGTGAAGTAGGTGAAAAGGGAGGGATCTTAGGACCAATCAAGAACTCCTTTGAAAAAAGTCCTACTCAGCCCATTGGGATAAGGGACTAACAAGAACCCACACCGCATATCAGGGGGAGAGGGAGGGTGCAACAAAGTGATGTGCACAAGGCCATCCCTCAGTCATATTTGTAGAATGGGAAAGGGTAGAGGGAAATGTGCCTTTGTAGCAAGAGTGGAAACACGTTTTGGAAAGCACTGTGAGGCTTTCTCTGCAGCTTCCTGTCAGATGTAGGTTCCATAATTTCTTGGGAATAAGGCCACATTTCATTGCAATGCCTCACTTCCAAGGCATTCTGGGAAGTGTGGAATTGGTGTGAGGGTCTCTCCATCCTTTTACCTCAGCTGCTCTCCCCCAAGGCATACAGTTTTGGCCAGTGATTTCAAATAGTTGCGCCTCAAGGCCCCCCAAACCCACTCCCCAGAATAAAGACAAGATGACACAGTAATTAAGGTTAATGTTAATGGGCGTAATTTAGGCCACAACTTTATTGATTACAGAATGTGAGTGGTATTGGCTTAGGCATTGGCAAACAAGACTATATCTGACTTCCGGCCCGCTTTGCTGGAAGTCTGCTAAGGGTAAACCCTAAAGGGGGAGCCCTGCTGACGTGAACCGGCTCGAGCATCCCCTGGGTTCCCTGGGGTCATGGCATATCCCTAGCGCCTCCACGGGGTTCGGACAAGATCCAGATCCCCAGATTCCTTTAACGGAATGCCCTAGAGCATGGAGGGGCAGGTGATGACCGCACCTCCCCTCTCCCACACTCCGCTATTCTGGCAAAAGCGAATGACATGGCATCGCGCCGGGGTTTAAATTGTCCCGGCCACTCCCTCAAGCCTCCACTTGGTGCTGTGACATGGCTGGGACACCTCACCATGACGTGGGACATTGTCCCACCCATGCCGAGGTGGGAGGAGGTGTGCCAGGGAAGCCAGAGCACAACACGCCCCCGCTGTGAGGCGGAAGTGACTTGCCTTATACAGATAAAAATACAGAGAAAAGGAAAATGGGGTGAACAATATGTTATGATTGATTTAGCATTTTCCTTGGTCACAACCTGTAGTTCAATTTGATTTAATTCAGAAATATTCTACAAATGGGTTTTCCAATCTGAAATCTTCACAAAAGCAGTCATGGGAACATTTGTGAATATTTCTTCTTCTTCTTCTCCAGGTTTCCAGTGCTTCCACATATTCCAAGTTTAGTAAGCTTGTCCCTGAGGGATTTTTATTTTTAAAAGGACCTCAGGAAATGGCAGCACATTATGGTTTCATATCTCTCTCCACTCCATGCTCCCCATGTCCTCACTTTTAGAAAAATAATAATTCTAATGACTTTTTCTCCAGGATATTAGAAAAGCTTCATCTGTACTTCCTTTCTTTTTGTAATTCTATTTGAAGCCAGAAGACTTGCATTCATTTTGTAATGTCTTGAAATCATTGGTATACTCCATTGCTTATCTGGGGGTCCCTGCCATAGCTTAATTGCTTTATTGGTTTACGGTCCCAAAGGAGACAATTCCCAGTTGTTCAATCCCAAATTTGTGTTTGCATAGAGAGATTTAATTTAAACTCATGTTAATTGTTATGCCTATGAAGAGCTCTGCATGTTGCAAGATAAAACTCGCCAGTGCGTAAATATATGCCCATTTTGAACACATTGCCAAAAACGAAAAAAACGAAAAACAAAAGTGTGTGTTTTGATAATAACCTCAAAATACAGTCAGGAGCAGCAAGCCCATTTTGGTAAAAAAATGCTATTGACTTATGGGGGTGAGAAATCACTTCTATTATTAATGCTGTAATTGCTAACATTTCTCTTTTGTTAACAATTTGCAGATATTTTGTCCTCCTCAAGGGAAGTCATAGTACCACTCTGTTCTGCCTTGGTCAGACCATACCTAAAGTATTGTGCCCAGTTCTGCACACTACAATTTAAGAAGGATATTGACAAACTAGATCATGTGCAGAGGAGTGCATCCAAGATGAACAAGGGACTGGGAACCAAGCCTTATAAAGAAGGGAGTTTGGTATGTTTGCCCTGGATAAGAGAAGACAGAGAGGAGATAACCATCTTCAAATAGCTAAAGTGTTCTTGGTCCATCATATGAAACCAAAAACAGTAAACTAGAATATAAGCTTTAACCCACTGCATAGGTTGCAAAGCACCTTCAAATAAAGTTACTGTGAAGGTCCTTGTGTTCTCATTCTTTTCCCAGAATTCTTCATCAGCAGGATTTATCTGACAGCCTGTTATCTGATGTAAACCCATGCCAACAATAAGCAATGGTGGCATATATACAGCATCAATAGCACTGTAGAGCCGAGGATGGTAAACAATGCCTGATACTGAGCAGAATGTTTGAGAAATATTCTAGAGATTCCCATGCAGTGTTATACCTGCTTTCACTTCTTTCTCCTAATAAAATAAAAGGAGAAATCATTTATTTGATAGGGTGTGTCAGCTTTATTTCCCCAGATGTGTAAATGGAGTAGTTCCACCTCCCTCAGTCTGGGTTCCCAGATTTGGGGGAGTTTCATCTGCAATGTTTTTGACTGGCATGCAAGGTAGAGCTATACTGTGTACCCATTAGAGAAAGCACTGTGCGTGCTTCAAATATTTGATTCATGAGAAACAGAACATGGGGCCTGGATCCAATGAATCTGTGGCAGAACACTGCTCATATCATGCTGCAGAACGGGTAAGACTATTATTTCTGCTTCTCGTTTCTCCCTGCAGGTTCCTGCACTCTGAATCTACTTCATTTGGACCACCATGGAAGGTGGCATAGGGGGCCACCAGAGGGAAGGAGGAACTGGCATAAATACCACTCCCCTTCTTGCCTTTTGGATGCTCCACTAGCTACAAATGGAAAGAGCCCTTCTGTTAAGAGAAAGCAAGTCTAGATCCAAGCCTAAATCTATTAAAAGTTGCCAAAAGCTGCATATAAAAAAATAAGAAATGGAAGTAAAAATGTAGCATAATTAGGGACCAGATAGAGGACAAACATAAAACTCAAGTGCCCAATGTGAAAATACAAAGTGAAAAGCTAAGTGTGACTGCTAGCTTACATGCACAAATGTGACTTGTGCAGGTATCTCATATTGAATGAAAAGCTAATTTTAATCACAAGATCTTTATTCAAAAAGTAAGGAAAAAATATTGGTTGAAAAATAGAAACAGGAGTCAATACCATGCAACATTACTATCAAAACTCAAATAAGCATTTATTGTATCTCCTCTTGATGTGAATAGAGGAAGCAAAAAAATCATCAAGGCAAAGCCTCCCAGAACAGTCTACATCATTCATCCTTCCTGTGAACCGGAACATGGACAGAATATTAAGAAGAACAACACTGTCATTAATAAACAACAAGGAAAATGCATGTTTTCCAAGGCCTTTTACGCTCCCTGTTGTGCCATCAGGATACAAAGGCCGGTGGGATAAGATTACATCAGAATCTATCTATGGATGCAGTGTGGAAATCATAACAGTGAACATCTGGAGGTAACTTTTCACTGTGTAACTGCTAAAGCCCTTCGGAGTGCTTTGAAAATGCACCTGCTATTAGCTAGCAAAGTGCTCAAGTGGGATTCTGGTATCGCTTAAACCAAACTAGCATTGAGCACAAGCCTGTATGACTACAATGGCAATAGTATGGTACAAACCACTTTACAGAGAGCAGCTTCCATGCTGTTTGTAAACTGTATACTTGTAATTCAGCTCAAGCCAATGATGCCAAGAGTTTTAAACTCAGGAACATCAATCCATAAAGAAGTCTTTGGTTGGTGATTGTTTTTAGGCCTCAAAAAGGCGAATAGTAGCTCGTGTTATTGGCAAAGTGCATTAATTCAATTATTAATTTTACTTAGGCTGAGCTGCAGTCCATTCTGACTTTACCAAAATACAAAACTGTGTTGTTGTTGTTGTTGGTCTATCATGGGTCACCTTGCCCACAAGTCCCTCATAAAATGTTGCTCTAAAACCCTTTAGGGAAGGGAAGACTTACTTCAATGAGATTATCTGAATGGAGAATGGCTGAACCACATCCATGACCATTTCTGACTTCTGATTATCTCCTCCCAGTTCCAAGGAGGTTAATGGGGAAGAGATCTACAATTGCATGCAGCACATACCACTTGCATCCTTTTATTAATGGATAGGCCATGTATTTCCAATTCAATAACCCATTTCAGTGACACAGGAGAAACACAATGGCCACAAAAACAAGAGTACCTCTCATAGTTAAAGTTTGGACATGTTTTCACCAAAGTTTAATAGGCCATTGATTGTAATGATATTTCAAGGGTCCAGTTTGTCACTGAAACCAATATGGTGTATGAAAGTTTAACTTTGGCTGAATTATAGTGTAATATTTTATATTTTGAAACAAATGTTTGTTGTTTCACAGTCCCCTAATGAAAATCCTTAGGGTTTTAAATATATCAGATTGATCATTGTTTAACAAAAGTATTTTCAAGAGCACTTTTGGGAAAAGCATTTTAAAAGATGCCTACATTTTCAACATCAAGATAGTTTAGGGGTGATTAACATGGTACCCACTAGAAGTTGCTGTAATCTCTGACCATTGACCATACAAACTGGGATTGATGGAAGTTATAATCCAACAAGACTATGTCGGCTATCCCTGATGTAGCTGGTATTCCTGTGTATTTCACATTTGTTGCTTCTTTCAGCAGCAGGGAATATAATCTCCCATTGCAATGTTGTTCAGTGCGATGTAACAAATTTAGAAAAAGCTCTGAACAGTGCTATAGTATGTTTGTATTGAAGAAATCAGTGTTGTTGGTTTTTTTGGTAGAAAAGATAATGTTTTGCTTAAGTCAACCTTAGAGACTCAGCCTTTCTGAGGATCACTGGTGAATGCTACCTCCCTCTATTCTACTCTCCAAAGGGCAGGAATGCTAATAAAAAAGAAATTCAAAGAAATACATTACAGCCTGCAGTCTTGAACATTGACAAAAGTGTTGGCTTGGAAATGTTAATATGGCACCTGATATGTTGTACTCAGAGGTTCTGAAGTAAATATACAGTTGTTTAATCAAAGCTCCAAATGTGCTCTGATGCACACAGAGAGCTCTCCTGCCAAGAGGAACATTCTCATTGACTTCCTATCCTTTCACATGCACAGAACTTTACCCTTCATCCAAGTGGATAGAACAGCTGATCCTTAAGGAATCACTTGGTAGGAAGCATTTTATGTGTTGTGAATAAGGATAAGAAAAAAATATCTCATAGACCCTGAGTAGGCAAACTAAGGCCTGGGGCCGGATCCGGCCCAATCACCTTCTAAATCCAGCCCATGGACGGTTGGGGAATCAGAGTGATTTTACATGAGTAGAATGTGTCCTTTTATTTAAAATGCATCTCTGGGTTATTTGTGGGGCATAGGAATTCGTTCATCCCCCCCCCCAAAAAAAATATATAGTCTGATCCCCACAAGGTCTGAGGGACAGTGGACCAGCCCCCTGCTGAAAAAGTTTGCTGACCCCTGTCATAGACCAAATGGTAACAATCATGCTGCAAATAATTGCTGCATTGGCTGCACACTTCTGTGCTATTTTCCCAAACTTGCAGTAGTTTTATTACTGCAAAACATGGCACAATACCCATTATAGCCATTGCCACACTTCTTGGCCAGTGACACAGAGCCATCAAGTTCAGAACCACCAGGTTGGATTTTGGGAAAGTTTGTATCCATTTGGGAGGCTTGAGGAGGCCTTCTACAAGGTCTTGTTTACAGTCCATTGCAGTGTTCAAATGCTTGGAATACTTGTAACTTATTTGTGGATAAGCTAAATACCTCATGCAGATGAGTGAATTTTTATCTTTTTCAAGATAGGTATGGAACATTCCTAAAAAGCTGTCTGGAGACCAGAGGTAGAACCATCCTATGGTGGTGGGAAGCTACCACAACAGCCATAGCCTTGCTGTAGCGATTGCAAGAGGCGTCTATTTTATTTCCTCCCTCCCATTGCAGCCAATGTGAATTACTTGTGCCCGGAATGGAGTAGTTTGGGACCCATTAGAGGATGTGCCATTTCAGCTGCCCCCAGCATGTCTATTACCTCTGGGACATCTACACCCACAGGACTTTCTATGGGCACACTGGGAAGGATGACACTCCAATGGCAGAGTGAGCCTTGCACCACTTCCAGTGACCCTTTAGCTGGACTTTGGGTGGCATTGGAATTGTTCCCTCCATAATACATTAAGTAGCAGGTGCTTGTTCGAATTGGACACAGGATATGTGCACGGATTGAGAGGTTCAGTTCCTGGCCTGAAGCCTCCAGGGTGAAATCAATCACCTTCAGAGGAGTTGTAGCAATGAATCGTTTCACTTTCTCCTTTGTTTCCTTCCCCTTTCTCTTTTCGTTCTATTTCTCTTTCACAATCCCAATCCCAGTGTTTGATATGTTTGTATTCTAACCATGAGCTTTGTTCTGTAGAATAATTTGAGGCTATTATCTCTTATTTTGATACTTCTTAAACTATTGATCATGACCCAGCACCATGACCCTCTCTTCTCAGATGTGTCATTATGAGAAATTGGAAAAGCACAGAAACTCCATCAATGACACACAATATGGGAAGTGCTGGTTATGAGAAAATTGGCATGCGACTTACTAGATAAATGTAGCAACTCTTCTGCCACCTGGGCCCCATCTATTTCTCTCTTCTCATTTTTATAAGTTATTTTCACTGAACTGCCATCACATCTGCAACAATCCTAATTTCTTGAAATGCATTCGTAATGGAACTTCTCCATGGCTAGAGGGGAAAGGAGCATATATGGCTAGAAAAAATTATTATCAAAACAAACCTTGTGGCTGCCATTAAGGATTGCTAGTCTAGGGATGGGATGACTCAGAATTCCTCCAGTTTCATATCCTGTGGCTTGGGGACAAGCTGGATACTTTAAGAGGCAGGGAGAGGCTGTTGCTTTAAGTTTGTTTCCTTTTACCTCCTTGTAGCATGTAACACAAGGGACGCGGGTGGCGCTGTGGGTTAAACCACAGAGCCTAGGACTTGCTGATCAGAAGGTCGGCGGTTTGAATCCGTGTGATGGGGTGAGCTCCCGTTGCTCGGTCCCAGCTCCTGCCAACCTAGCAGTTCAAAAGCATGCCAGTGCAAGTAGATAAATAGGTACTGCTCTGGCAGGAAAACGGCGTTTCCGTGCATTGCTCTGGTTTGCCAGAAGCGGCTTAGTCATGCTGGCCACATGACCTGGAAGCTGTACGCCGGCTCCCTCGGCCAATAAAGCGAGATAAGTGCCGCAACCCCAGAGTCGGTCACAACTGGACCTAATGGTCCGGGGTCCCTTTACCTTTACCTAGCATGTAACACATAACAATGCATGGCATGACAGCACCACCCCCTATCTCCTCGCATCCTGCCTTGCCAGCCACTGTGGGGTTCTGATTCAGTTGTTCCACAAAATGTGCTTTGGGATGAAAAACAAGCAACCCAAGTCAGAATTTCCTTCTCCTGCCCTGCCACTAACCAGATTTCACAGTTACCTAAAGGTCAGGAGAGAAGGGATTCTGAACAACACCTTGACAATTATCTTCTGTTCCTTGGTTGTTTGGCAGGAAAATGGAAACTGTGCAAACAAATGCTCTGGGTGGCACAGGAGATCGTCTAGAGAGAAAAGATTTTTATTGTCAGAAATGAACAAATGAAAGAGAGATGTGCATAAAAGTGTGTATAATTCACGTTTACCCAAGGAAGATATCCACAAGCTAAATACATTACACAATTCACTTGATCTGCACTTGTAAACAATGAATCAGATGTGCTACATGTCAGGAATTATGCACTTTTTCATCCATTTATTAGAAATTGTTTTCATTTATTTTTTTTAAAAAAATGTACATGGAAATCTAATCTTGCTGCAAGGAACAGCATATCCTTCTACTCTGGTGACAGAGGGGGAACAAAAGGCATTGGATGCCAGTGCTTAGAAGAAAAGGTACAGAGGCATTCTCCAGGTAAGATGTGTGATTTTGGAGGTAGAAGAGGGGTTGCTCAAGCATGGATGGGAGAAACAGATATTTACAGACATGCCTGTAATAGAGGAACGCTCGCTGTGCAATGTATGAAATAGCTTTAACTGCTCACCATCTGGGGGGGGGGGGTCACTTGCCATTCCCTCAGCTGTGTGGCTTGCTCATTGCACCCATTTGCTTGGCCAACAAATCCCTGCAGTCCAGCTGCTCTCTGCCAGACTGTGTGGATCTGCAGAGGGCCTAATAGAGGTGGGGAAGGAGGACATGTTTAGGCAAGGCTTCAGCCATGGCAATGCCAGGCTTGAAGGGCGCTCAGGGCAAGATGCCCTGTGCAGAGGACTCAACCTGGGTCGCTGCACCACCCTGACTGTTCCATCACTGCTGCCTCACTTTCTTTCCCCTGGATCCTTGCTATTATCCCAGTTTCTCTTCTCTCTCCCCACCAACTTACCAGGAAGTAGGCTCAGCAGGAAGCACTTTGCTGCACAGTGTGGCCATTCAACTAAGAAGGGGAGCCCTGTCATGAAGTAGTGATTCTGTAAGCAAGTATCACTGGGTGGGGCCCCTCAGGCAGGTGGTAACAATTAGTCCCCAAAGTGGGAGCAGGCGATGGGAATGGCTAGCCGCCAGCATTCCCCAGCCCCTATAAATCTTCGAGTTAACCTGCTGAGGGAGGAGAGAACACACTGTGTATGAGGCAGATGTTTGATGTTCTGTAGCTGGTGCCAGAGAAGACACAAATAAATCCTGATAACCCGTTTGGTGCCTGCGTGTGAGTGATTAGTAGCTTGGAGGGAGGACTCAGAAAGTGATCCCCTCTATGACAGGCCATTCCCATTTGATCATCACCTGGGCAGTCTACTACCTCTCTGAACCTACCATATCAGGTGGCAGTGGGAAGCAGGCAGAGGGATGGACAAGTCACCTTGTGGGCAACTTTCTTGGGGGGTGCTTTCCACTGGTGGATGTAGCAGAAGTAGATGTGGCTATAGAAATCTCCACCCTCCATCCAAGCAAACAAGAGATAGCATCAAGGACATATTCCAGCCAGGAAAAATCACTAGAAGACAGTGAAGAAAGTGTCCAGTGAGGACTTCAGTCTGGGAAGGAGACATGGCCTGGGCAGAGGCTTGGAGGGTCCCATTTGGCCTTCTGGGGTCTGGACTCCCAACATTCAAACCTGCAGTGTGATCCTAGTGGGCCATCTGGACTTAAGGGGTTTTGTCCCTTTTGGCTCGTGGTTCAGACCTCCTGTTGTCCTACATGGAGATGATTCATTTTTATTTCAATTTTCTGTTAGTCTAATTTCTCCAGCCTTTCCCCTTTATATTTACTGGGTACAAGAAAACACAGTGCAGAAATCAACCGACTCCTCCTTTTGTAGCAGAACGCTATGGCTGTGATAGAGGGTCTCTATATCAATGGCCCATAAACTCTTCATTGGCGAAGTCGGGGGGTGCAAATCAAGAGCTAAGACACCCAAGGTCTTGCCCTTGCTAGTGTAACAAACAGCATTCAATTAGCTTCCCTGGTTTGCTATTGGCAGCCTATGCGTTTTGCCTTATTTAAAATCCCGAACTCCCTTTACAGCAGGCATATTACTGCCACGGATCATAGTCACTGCTTGCTGTTCTCCTGGAAGAATTATACTTAAGCAGTGGTTTCAAATAAGCCACTTTCTGACTTAGATGGATTTATTCTATCAAAGCTATCCATTCTTCATCAGGGGGAGCCTCTTTTATGTCCACAAATGCTGGCAGCAAAGAACGCCTAGAACTGCATTAAAGCTATGGGGATGTGGGCAAAGACAGCAGGAGGTTTGACAAAGGCAGCAATTCAGTTGGTTTGCTGTGGTTGAATCAATCAATTTGGGAGAAGCACACTCTCTCATCACTCCATATTACGGGAGAAGAACCAAAGAGCCTAATTCTTTTGAGGCCAACCTTCCAGAGCTGGGGATGGGGGTGCATTCCTGTGGTAGGTATGGATGGACTTAACTCCATTTCATATTTTTCCAACTGTCAATCTTCCACATTTCCAGATCACTTTACCTTAGAAAAAGCAGTCTTCGGGGGGGGGGAGGGGGCACCACAATTCTACTGTGAACTTCTCTTGATATGCACATTTTTGCATGCAATTATATATATTTATATATATTATATTCTGATGCACACTTTATCTAGCTAGCAGATGATTTTTTGTACACGTTGCTTGACTGGAGTACCCGACATGCATTGAAAATTCAAAGAAGTGCAATTTTCGAAGGCTGACTATCGCTTTGGATTGCATAGTATTTCAGAAAATGCAAATTTGGTAGGTTCACCTTTAAATGCAAACCACAAGTGCAGGGTTGACCTAAGGTTGAAGGAGCCCAGCTCATGCATGTGATGTCATATGTGTGGCGTGTGACATCACACACGTCTCCCAATGCTGCACAGGGCGGTGCAGCCTTCTGCTAGATGCGGGAAGGCCTGATGGGGCCCAACGCAGGCCACAGAATATTGAGGGGGACCTTCTCCTTGGAAATTTTGGGGGGCCTCAGCCCCCCTCCAATGGTGCCTCTGATGCAAACTAAGACTACATTTGTCCATAAAGCACTATGTTCCCACTTTAAACTGTCATGACTTCCCCCAAATAATACGCTGCAGTTTGGGTTAGGGTACTGAGAGTTGTTAGGAGACTCCCATTTCCCTCCCAGAGCTACCATTCCCATAGTGGTTTAAGAATCAATCCCACCTCCCTGGCATTATAACTGCTTAAGGACAACTGAAGCCCAAGAAAAGCAATGGAGGAGAGTGTGCAGGAGAGGCTGCAAAGGTGTGTGATCTGGGGAGCGTCCCAGGGGCTTGACAGAAAGTCCTGAGCCTGGAACTCTCCATTCCTGCTCTATGTTATTGATCTCAGAACAATATTTCATCCCTAGCACTTCCTCATAATTATTTCCTCCACCACTTGCCTTCCCCTAAATCTCTAAAGCAGCTGCTAGGTTTTCTTCCTCCAGTCATCTCCTGTGCCTTCAGCACTTACATCAGCAGAGCACATAAGTCTTCCCTTTTGCATATCACAGTTGAATTTCTGCATGTATTACAACTGCTGAAGGAACAGTAGTCCCGTGATTTCTTGCTAAAATCCTGTAACTTTTTATACCACAAATGTTCTGGGTTATTTTTGTTGCACTTTAGCTCCTCCGGACATTGATGGTGTGGAACATTGGGGAAGCATTGCAGAACAAACAGAAGCAGATAAACCCACCACTTACACACTATTATTGTTTCAAGAAGATGTTGCAGAATACACCTGCAATAAAATAGCACTCTACAGGGGCCACTAATCCCTGGAGAATTATTCTTGGATTGCATTCTACATTGGATTCATGTGTTGTTCAAGATTCCCAGGGGAAATTCCCACTTTCATGCCTGCTAAATAGTTTGATAGAAACTCTCGGTGTGTGACTTTTAAGCTGGGGTCATGAATATTGTGTCTAGGAGGTAAGGGTGTGAACTGTGAGCTAGCAGGTCCAATTCACAAATAGCCAGTGTGATACTTGTAGTTGAAGTGGGGCGGGGTGGGGTGGGCAATAATGGGATATATTCTGGCATCTGTATTTATTTGAATGCGTAGTGTGCATACAAACACACACCACACACAAATGGATCTCCTGTTATCTAGTTTGGGAGGAAGAAATTACTTCACACACTGATAGTCTGCTGGCCTCGTGCACTCGTAAGAAGAACTGAACAGCAGCCACTTACGCCGTGCGCACACTAAACGATAGTACTTGTATTTCTCCAGATAAGAGCCTGGAGAACAAGTGGCCTGAAACCATTTGCCCTACTGAGAGGATAGCCCAATTAAGATAATGGCCAAGGTGCCCTTGCTCTGTGCTGTTTTCAATTATACATGAATAAAAAAATGTTAAATCAGTATGCCAATCTGCTCTTCCAGTACCCTCTAATAATAAAAAGGCTTTGAAGGAGCCCCAAAATGTCAGTAACATGGGAGATGCGTAAAATGCACCAGGGCACAATCTTGCATCATCAGAGAGTGATGGTTGGGGCTCTATCTGGCCCCAGGATCATTTACAATGTTATTAAGACCTGTAGGGTCAATTCAAAGGGCCTTAGGAATAAGACTGCTAATATATCTAGATGATATCTTAATAGCAGCTCCATCAGAGGAACCTCCATTAGTTCACATAAAGGCCACAATTCATTTATTAAAAGCCTTGGGCTTTGTAATAAAGGAGTGGAAAAATCAATCTTTTCACTTCAAAAATCAATAGCCTACTTACATTTTTGGGGGTTGGGGGTGGGGAAAACACTCGGACCATGACAATAATGATACCTTGGGAAAAGAAAAGAGTTAATACCAAAAGGAGGCGGGGGGAGGGGAGAGAAGTGTCTGCCGAGGTAAAAGACTTTCAGGTGCATTATGTGGTTAGACATTTTTCTGTCATCTCGTTCCCTTTTCAACTATTTCCAGATTGTATAAAGAGCTTGTATCTGAGCTGGCCTTCCAACGCCACACCTGTGCATTTGAGGCAGAGTGGAGGTGGCAGATTAGATTTCAGGAAGTTTAAAATATTCTGTAGTTGCATGGAAAGTGACCTAACATGATTAAAGTGAGTTCAGCATATCATGCATCTTGGGAGGGGTCATAGCTGCTGGAGCAGAGTCATAGTTGTGGATCTAGACAGTCTCAATTCAATCCCCAGTATCTCCTGGAGAACTGCTGCCAGTCATTGCAGACTACAGATAAACCAATGATCTGACTCACTATAATTTTATTATTTTATTATTTATACCTCACACATCTGGCTGGGTTTCCCCAGTCACTTTGTGTAGCTTCCAAAACATATAAAAACAAAGCATACCATCAAACATAAAAAACTTCCCAATACAGGGCTGCCTCTTCTGCGCATGTTCCAGCTTGTCAATATCCTTCTTAAATTGTGGTACCCAGAACTGGACACAGTACTCCAGGTGTGGTTTGACCAAGGCAGAATGCAATGAGACTGTTACTTCCCTTGGCCGGGACAATGGATGTCTGTTGATACGTTTGTAAGGTAAATCTGTTTTGTCATATTCAAGTGGTGTTATCTTTTTACTTAGAATGACAAAAGCTAATTCTGGTGTTTTGAGTAGGTGTTTATCACCTATCATATGCACAAATCTACTTTCATTTGTATATGATTTGATTTAATGTGTCTCTCTGGTAATTGCATGTTCCTGATCCTTTTAAGTAACTTGAAGGTAATGAAGTGAGGAAGCCACTAGGCGGTATTGGGTGACTTCCAGTTATACTACAGAGAAAACTGAGGAAATCAAATTGCAGAATTCTACGCATAGTCATTGTATAATTCAATAACATTGCAGCAATCATTGCAGCAAAGGTTTAGAATGCTATGAATTATCCCCTGCTTTCTATTGCCATTGCTTCCTAAGAATAAATGAGACTTTGCTCATTTTTTTGGCATAGGTTTGGCTGCCTCTTGAGATAATGTTCCTAAATATGGCATGAGAGTTCTTGAGGTAGGAGTGTTTGGACAATGGATGCCATTTTTAACAAAGGTGGCAGACTGAAACATGGCTTTCATGTGAATTTGCTATGTATGGTTTTTTGCATAGTTTTGGCCAGCTCTTAAGCTATTGCTACCAAACTTGGCACAAGGATTCCTGAGATGGGATGGGAGTCTACTTCAATGTTTCATTGCCAGACACCATTCTGAATCCAGATGGTGGACCAAAATGTGACTTTAGATTGACTTCAAGCAATTTTTAAAATATAGTTCTCCTCAAAAAGCGAGTTCTTGTCAAAGAGCAATTTCACTTAGCTATTTCACATTAAACCCCCTAAACTCAGACATTTGCTATTGTCATCACAAATTATTATTTGGGGAACATGCTTATAAACTTCAGATCATAACTTAAGAAGTATTAAGAGAGTCATCTAAAACTGATCAAGCTTCAGCTTGACAACTGAAGTATTTGCCTGCAGATGTATCTATGCCACATTATGACATTAAATGCATATTTGCATTTATTTTTTTGAAAACCACAGGTTTCAAAGATCATTGACCAACAGACAAGATAATCATGGGGGTTCATGTAAGATGTGGAGGGAGTAACTTAACCCTTTAATCTTCTGCTATGATCCTTAGGTGAATCCGTCTTCTGAAGCTAGTACTATCTTTGGGGGGTAAATCTCCCACTGCAAATCTCTCCTGAATGCAAATAACACTTTTAGAGGTTTTCCTAAAGATCATAGCAGTTTGCAGTTATTTTTGTGAATCAAGAAGGAGGGTTGGGAGAAGAAATGAGGGGTGGCTTTGTGTTATGACTTTCCATATTTGTGTGTTATTGGAACTGTAGAGTTTGTGTGTGTGCGTGCCTAGATTTGAGAGAAGTATTGAGGTTTTGGATTACTGTTTTTCTTTAGGTTTCAACAATGCTGTGTGTGAGTTTGTGTGTTTTTGACTGCTGTGAGAACAGGATGTTAGACTAAATGAGTCTTTGTTCTGATCCAGCAGGATATTCTACCTTGGTGATTATAGCATGGGCTTTCTATACAAGGATACCTGTCGTGGAATCATCTTATTGAATACAAGCAGAGGTTTCTCTTTGTTAAGGCGGATGCAATCAGTGCACTCCCAAGCCATTTACTCCTGATGCTTGTAGTTTCTAGTTATGTCTCCTCTGTGAGAGGAGGCTGTGGTTTGTGAGGAGAAGTTGGTTGTCCCAATAGCTAAACTCCTTAGGCTGCATCACACTTAGATTGCTAGAATATTGCCTGTACATTTTCCTTCACAGAAACCAATTGGCAAGAACATCCTTGTCTTCATACCTTATAAAAACAAGCACACCATAGGATCTGGAAACTTAACTTAAAAATCCTCCTCTCTATGCTTCCAACAGTGGAGGTAGAACTTAAAGAGATCAGGGTTGGTAGTCATGAATGTGTTATGAATGTGTCTAATCCCTTTTGCTATATAAGTAAATTAACCACTGGACTTTAGGAATTCGGTAACTCCTTATTAAACAGACATCATGCAATGTAAACATTTTTCCCCAATACAGAAGTTGTTACCTTGAATTACTAAGTGCAAAAGTCTAATTATTTGGATGCCATGACAGTATTTGTTTGAGATGCATGACCTTTTGCAGAAGTTACTTCACTTCATGAGCAGGTATTACTGAGCTTATGTTAATGTACCTGTGAACACTCTATACTGTCAAGATTGTTGTTGCTGGTGACTCTGGGATAAGAACTCAGGATTAAGCATTAGAAACCATTTACGGATGTACTAATCCACTTTGCAAATTGGAAAGTCAACATCTTATTTCTGATGAAGAGGCAGGCCAACTGTATCTTCTATTTCCTTGTGATTTCTGCACATTTAAAGCATTAACAACAACTGTGTATATTAAATTATAAAAAGGCACTAAGGTACAATGCCATCAATAGAATGTTGTATCAAATGTAAGGAGTGGGAGTTTTCAGTTGAATGTGTTTTGGTAAAAAGTGTCAGGCTGCAGAATTCTGTATTATGTGTGCAAAAAACCAGAGAATGACATTATTACATGAACTTTATCATGGAATGAGCTGACTTTTATTTGTCTTCTTCTCTGAGTTTTAGAAAAATGCACGGTGCTTTTGTTAGGAATGCCAAAGCTATTACACAGATTGCAAAATATAACAAATCCTCAATGAAAAAAAAGGTCAGTTGTATTTGCTTCAGGACTAAGAATAGCCAATGGAAGATGTTTATATGTCTACCCTGAGATCCAGAAACATTTAGCAGAGGACGTCATAAAGAGCCATTCAGCATTTCCTAATTTCTCGATGGAGGATATTTTGGCAGTGACATTTGAAAACATGGAAACTGTTAGTAGAATTCCAGTAGCAGTAATGACTGATTTATCTCTATAGATGTGTCCTATTTTATGCTTAAGATTAGGATGCTAAGAGCCAAAGCAGATGTAGGAGAATAAACAACCACAATGACAATACTATGCAAACAGATGATAAATGTAGTTTATGAATTCTTTCTTCTTCAGGACATTAAGACAACCAGAGAAATGGGGGAATGATGGTGAAAGGGACTTTTAATCCAGATTCAGAGGCAGAATAATTCTGACTACTAGATGGTGGACAAATCCCAAGGAATGGCAATAACTTTCTTGCTCTGCTGTTAATTTCTCCAAATATCCAGGAAAAAAAACACTGGCCAAGACTTTTCATACTCCCACACAGATACCATCATATGACTGACCAGAAAGCTGCCTGCTGAGCACTGAAAGAGAGTATTGGAGAATGTTTTTTAAAATGAAAAGTCTCATTTAACTTATTTAAAACACTGGGGAGGGAAATCCTCTGCTGCTGTCATTTAATCTGAGTGGGTGGAGAGATTTCTCGGAACTATTCAGGTTTCTGGTCAGCCATTCAGGTTTCTGGATGAAGGTAATTTTGGAGTAGCCTTCTCTAAGCAGGCATTCTTTGAAAGAAGGAGACAGAGAAACTAGCTGAAAGTGACTGTAAATAATGGCTAAAAGCAGAAAGAGACACCACTCAGAAACTCCATAATGGTTTTTTGTTTTTTTTTTGGTAGGAACAAGAGCAAGGCCATCCCCATACACAAATGTTTCTTCGATAGTCTCCTGATGACCTTTACACAGGGATTATCCCCCCCCCCCAAGACATTTCCCCACATGAATGGTTGAGGGTGGGGAAACAGGCAAAAATATTAGCACAGCGCTAATTCTGACCAGGTTGCATATGGTATGTCTTATGAATGCCCAAGACACAACTAAAATTGTCTTAGTTCAATGACTGAAATTGTCATCTCCACCTATAGTTGAAAACATTAGACTTTCAATACTGGACAAAAAGGAAGGAGGTACCATTTGTAATTGTCAGACTGGAAATAAAAAAGGCAGGACAAAAAGTATGGAATTAAACAAGGCCACTAGCTACTACTTAAGTAAAAAAAAGCTAAAGGACCCCTGGACAGTTACATCCAGTCAAAGGTGACTATGGGATTGTGGCACTCATCTCGCTTTCCGACTGAGGGAGCCAGCGTTTGTCCGCAGACAGCTTTCTAGGTCATGAGGTCAGCATGACTAAACCGCTTCTGGCGCAACAGAACACCGTAACGGAAGCCAGAGTGCGCGGGAATGCTGTTTACCTTCCCACCACAGCAGTACATATTTATCTACTTCCACTGGCGTGCTTTTGAACTGCTAGGTTGGCAGAAGCTGGAACAGAGCAACAGGAGCTCACTCCTTCGTGGGGATTTGAACCGCCGACCTTCTGACTGACAAGCCCAAGAGGCTCAGTGGTTTAGACCATAGTGTCCCAGCTGTGTCCCAGATACTACTTAAGAACCTCAAAACTCAAGAAATTACCAACTTATAAACTTAGTAGGAGAAATGAGACCAACTGTGGGAAATATGCAAATCCTTCATCAGGCTCCTAAGCCTGGGTAAGGGAGGTTAGCTGGTTCTAATTCCAGCTCACTCCCCCGATATTCATTAAGAGGAGAAAGGTGGTTTTACCCACTCAAAACCCCACAACTCTTAGGTGACTGACAGAGGTTAACCTCAATTGTGATCCATACGCCCTCAAAGCAAATTTCTGGAATCTCAATTCAGCTGAAAAGTGCCTCTGGGTAATTAGAATTTCTGTTAGCATCTTCCCTTGCCTGCACACACCTGCCAAGTGATCAAGACCAATCAAGTCAATCAAATCGGTCTCATCATCCAACACCCACTACTAACTGCTCCTTTCCAGCAGTACAGTATGGAGCAGGTGAACAAAAATTTCTCCTGCCAGCCAAACAAAGCAAGAGAAGAAAATAATTATTCTCAGCCCCAACTATGATGACCTGTTCTATTTACACTGCATACTGGGAGGGAAGGCTGTCTGCCATATCTTGTGAAGGAGGATTAAGCCAGCAGGAAGTCCTTCTGTATTCTCTGCCTGCTTCTACTGTGTCTTGATCCTAGCATCCTTTTCAAACTGGAAGTGGCTTATTGCCAGTCTTCTGGTTCCTCCACAAATGTGCTCTTGAGTTAAATCCTTTCAGAGATGGAACAGGAGCTAAGTTGTCCAGGAAATGGACAAACAAGATGGCTATTCCTTTTCCAGTGAAGGCTATTATTTATTCTGTTTTGGAATATACACTGTGACACTGAAAATTTGAATCACATTATATTAATATAAAACATCTTAAATTAAAAACAACAACCAAGCAACCATCTAAACAGAATTCCAGCAGAAGTTAGCTCCCAGAAACAAGTAAAATAGAGATCCCAGTGCTTCAACATCATCCTTCAAACTTGTTGATGCATGGATTCCCATAAACTGAGTCCTATGGCAAAAAAGAAATGATGGCAGTGGTGGTGTGAGTGGTATGTTTGTAAGACATGAAGGTACCATTTCATTATGCCTTCTAACATACCAAATGCTGGACATAGTATCTTGTTAACCTGAGGTTGTCTCTCAGATTTCAGTTTCAGTGGGATTTGAATGAGGTTTTTGAAAGCAGTCATTCTTAAAAGAGAAGGGCCTTCCAAAATTAATCATAAGATATGCATTCATTCTGTGTTATCGACATGTTTTTTCAGATACATTCTAATTTTAATTTTAACAGGGCCATTTCTTATTAAATGAGTTCTGTTTGGCATTGTTATATCAAAAGCAATTTCACAGGTGTTTATGCATAATATAACTTTACTGATTGAACCAATGTTAATAGCAGGGTTTCAGAAGTCCTCTGGTTTCCCTCCCAACATTCTTACCTTACTGAAAGGGAAACATAATGAACTACTTTAATAATAAAACCTTAAAATGAGGTGAACACATTAAAATTGAATTACAATAAGTACATAGGATTCACATCCAGTCAATGAGCAACAGATCTCCAAAGGGATGATCTTGCTTTCCTCTCCTTGGATCTCTGTACCTTTTAACTAATAAGGCGATATGTTTAGCAATTTGTTGTATTAGTTTTGAAAAAACTGTACAGGCTCTATGGGTTTTCTGAGGCATGACCTATGAACAGCAGTGTCCTTATTGCCTGGAAATCTAACATTTTCTAGCTGACTGCCCATTGCTGCATCGCTGCTTCTTACTATACATTAACAAGGGAAACGTTACAGATTTCCACATAGTATTTATCACTCCCAGTACCTCTTAAAGCTATGTGTCTATGGACCATAGCGCCAGTATTTCAAGGAATCAGAAAACTAGCATACCTGATCACATACTACCCCAAAATGGTAAAACGCTAGATTAGCAGAACACGTCCTCCCTAGATATAATCCTTGTTGACATATGATCCCACAAACAGGTGTAGCCTTCTTGCATCACCTCTATCTAATCATAGGGCTGTGACCTGAAAGCAACATTTTGGACCCATGGAGCTAATGGCAGAAGCAACAGTTTACATCTGTTGGATCCAGACTTAGTCATGCTCAGAGCCGAACATTTGAAATCAATGGGATTTAAGTCAGTCAGGACTTACAGAGCAATCATAACCATGTCTACTTAGAAGTCCTATTGAATTCAATGGGACTTACTCTTGGATATGCGAAGTTAGGATTGCAGTCTCATTGATTTCAGTAGGTTTACTCTAAGCATGACTAAATCTGGATGCAACCCTATGTGGGCTTCTACAAAAAGAAACACCGAGTTCTGAGACTGCTTCAGCTGTGAGATTGCCCCAATAAAATTTGACTAGAAAGCCAGGAGGAGCAGTCTCTGAATTGGCTTCCAAAGATTGTCTTCAGTTGTCGGTGGTAAAGAAGGCAATGGATGCCCTTCATTTATTTCAACAGTGCACTGCCCTGCCATCTTGAGGGCAACCTCCACCCACAATTATTAGGATGGATTGGTTTTTAATATATTTCTGCCCTCAATAAATAAGCGTTATGAGAATCTGATGTCAGAGGCAGTTTTAGGGAAGTGCAACCAGTTCAGCTGCAGGGGGAACCACAACAGTGCTATAGTGCAAGAGGCAGGGGGTGCTGAATTTTAGTGTTACACCTGGTGGCAATGAAATTTGAGAACCCAAAATCTGCCAATGCTGGTGTCAGTGATTTGCAGCCTTCACACACTGCCTGTCTGCAAATTGTGCTGGAGAGTTTCAAGAACACTGGTGCTTTGGGGCCACCAGACTGTGGCAGAAGAACAAATGAAGGAACCTCATGTGCCATCAGTGGTCTTCTTAGGTAGCTAGCAAATGACTGAACAGCTACCACCTTTTCAGTATACATTGCCAATGTATCCCCACTTCTGGTATCCAGTCTAGTCCCCTCATTTCACCTGCAGAAGGTGAGGTCATATTGATAAGCAACAGTTGCCCATTTCTAGATGAGAGCATATCCCTGGGCAGTGAAGGCTGGCCCACTAGGTCTTTTCAGGCATTGGCTCACCAACCTCACAGCTCCACCTGCTTGTATTCTGACTTACAGACAATCCAGGGGATATCACTGCAAGTCAGCTTCTGCTTCCTTAGTGTCAGTGTCATCCTTGTAGAACTCAGGAAGGAAGAGTACAGGGATAAAAATAGAAATAGTTGACTCTGCCTTTGATGGCTTCTGCCTCCATTGGCTGTTGTTAACACTGCCTTCTGCCCTCACGGTGCCAATGGGCACCAGCTAACACCCTGGGTACCACATTTTGACCCACCAGACCCAGCCACTGCCAGGCTCCTCTGTTGAGAGTTGCTTGACCAAGTTGGGGGGAGGGAGTAGCTCCCATCCATGCGTACTTTGAGACAACCTAGTCACATCTGAATGGAATATTTTTACTCTCCTATTCCAAGCAATGGGGGAAACCTTTAGTTCACCATCTCCAGCAGTGCACTGCCCTCTCCTCCAGGAATAAGAAGTTGATAGTATACACAGAAATGTTGATTCTCTTACTTTTAAGGAAGATACACCTTTGTGGTATTTTGTTAGTGGGTTATGCCTGTAGAGGAGCTTAGTATTTATGAAGAAATACAAAGATTTCATGTTTTATTCTATATTATGTATATATTATGTTTCTATAGTGTCAAAAATGTAATAAGATTTCCATTTTCACTTGGCACTAGTAACACCAACCATACATTTCCTTCATTATCTTTTATTTTTTGCCTCAAGGAAAATAGACTGGGGCTATGTACACTGGATACCTGTAAAACACATTTGAATAGCATTATTTCCCTCAAATGATAATGGGCACTACAGACCCTCCAAGTGTCCCTATTTTCCAGGGACGTCCCTCATTTAGAGAAGCCATCCCGGTTTCCGATTTGATCCCGGAATATCCCACTTTTCCTTAGGATGTCCCTATGTTCATTGGAGAAATGTTGGAGGGTATGATAGGATGTCCCTGTTTTCACTGGAAATATGTTGGAGGGTATGGAGTTATCTGACCCCCTGAGCCATCTGAAGGCAATGCTGTATAGGGAAGGTTTTTTTTTAAAAAAAAAATGTTTACTGTTTTATTATCTTTTTATATATGTTGGAAGCTGCCCACAGTGGCTGGGGCAGCCCAGTAAGATGTGTGGAGGTATAAATAGTAAAACTATCATTATGGAATGGGACGTTCTTATTTTTATTGAAAAAATGTTGGAGGGTATGGCACTGTAGTTTATCCATTGCAGAGTTACAATTAGCAGCAACCCCTAACAAATGCTAAATGCCCAGAATTTGCTGCAGGGGACCACGTGCTTCAGAAGTGCTTTAACACTTAAAGCATATGCCACCTTATTCAAAGTGATCCAACATATATATGAGAGCCAGTGTGGTGTAGTGGTTAAAAGCAGTGGACTCGTAATCTGGGGAACCGGGTTTGTGTCTCCACTCTTCCACATGCAGCTGCTGGGTGACCTTGGGCTACTCACACTTATCTGAAGTCTCTCAGCCTCATGCACCTCAGAGTTTTTGTTGTGGGGGAGGAAGGGAAAGGAGATTGCTGGTCGCTTTGAGACTCCTTAGGGTAGTGATAGAGCGGGATATCAAATCCAAACTCCTCTTCTTCTTATATGCCACCTTATTCAAAGTGATCTAAACATTGGATTAGAAATGGTGGTTCTTTCTTCTGTGACCTTATCAAATCACACCTCACTTCATACTCCCAAATATCTTCAGGGTACCACTGTGCCTAAGCTTCCTTGTGCTTTTCTTCTATCTGGGCCCATAGACACCTTAAAGATCACTACACTGAGATTGCCAAGGAGCATAAACTGAAGTAATAGGTGACTCTACTAGGAGCTAAGCACTTCCCTATCATAAAATACAATTCCTTACTTTCATGAAATGATTATATACTTCTAAATCTTTGGCATTATGGTTATTTCTGAGCCTCCCTATGTATCAAAAGTTGTGACATTACTTGAGGAAGATAATGGAGATTCAATTACTTTCACAGTTTATCATCCTGAAAAAGAACATGGCCACACAGTAAAATGGATATTTTCTTTATATGTGAATCCTGTGCTGCTGAATTACTTATAATACGTAAGAAAAGTCAGGTGATTGCTCTTTTCGTCTTTAAACAGAATGGCATATAATTCTTTCTCTCCTCTCCCTCTCTCTCTCCCCACTTCCTCCCTCTCTTTTTCATATGCTAGATTAACCCCGGTTTAATTGGGCGGGGGGGGGGGGAGGTGCAAATTGCAATTTGTGTATCTTTGCTGCACTGATGTACAGCACTTTTCAAATCACATGAAAAATGCAGCACCTGCAGTTTGCTTGATAGAAAATATTTACAGTAACTATCTCTGGGGTAGAGAAGGGGAACATAATTACACTACTGCAGATTCTCATGCTTAGTTTAGAGAAAATGCATAATATGTTAATGGAAGGGTTTTAAGTGAAGCAGAGTGAAATAACACAAATAAAAACACTTCCGTCAACTAATACCAAATGTTAATCAAGGGCATGAGCCTGCATGGGTGAAGCAAGCACTTTTGAGTCCTATTTATTTTAATGGGAGTGAATTAGGTGCACACTTAGAAGTCCTGCTAATTTCAGACGGAGACTTCAGTGTATCTGTTTAGCAGGATCAGGCTCATCCCAAAAGTACATAATGCATTTCAAAATCCTAACCATAAGGGTAGCTATATTTCTTTCCACCAAGCCTAGTTTATCTCACAAGAGCTATGAAGTCCAGACATGATCAAAACAAAATTAAGAGTTATTTAGTCCCAATAATTTTCACTGTGTAAGGAATGTTGCAATCCTCACCGCTTATATGGTATGGGAGGAAGCCCCATTGAAGTAAAAGAGAGTAAATATTCATAGAATTGGGCAATAAAACTCTTCCACTGAAATCAAAAAGCTAAATCATACCCATCCTTTTATATTGGATTCCTATGTTTATTTTGTAATTTAGACAGCACTTAATATCACAGCTACTGCTGCACCCAACCATCCTTCCATAATTTCCTTTTTCTCTTATAGGATAGAAGACAAGGCCTAGCAGTGTAAGACACAGGGTGGAATTCGAAATTGCACCGATATGGATACTAGCCATAGTACAGCTATAAGCCATGATGGTTTTGCTCTGCCTTGGTGGTCGGAGACAGTAAATGCTTCTGAATAGCAGTTGCTAGACACCAACTGGAAGGGGTAGTTCTTTTGAGCTGATGGCTTGCTTGCAGTCTTCCCATAGGTATCTAAGTGGCCACTGTGAGAACAGGATATGGGAAGAGATGGGTCATGGCCTGATCTAGAAGCGTTTTCTTATGTGAATACAGTTATTCCATCAGCACAAACATTCTTGCTTGTAAGACAGAGCGATCTCCCCTGTCCTCATTGCCCCCACTCATTGTTACATGGAAAACTACATATCTAAAGGCATCCAAATCGATGCAGTTTATAATATTTTGGTCTGCCATCTTGATTCAAATTGGTGTCTGACCAGGTCCAAACATAAACAAAAAATGGTTCCGAAATCATCATACCAAATTAGGTGGTGGTATCTTCAGAAGCGTCCAAATGTAAAGAGAACAGACAGGAAGACAAAACACATTCCAACATACGTTTTAGAAATTGTCATTATTGCACCTCCCCAAGTGACTAAAGCCCCAAATAGCCTGTTTGAAATCAGATTGGTATTTGTGGTCTTTTCAGCTGCTCAAACAATACGTCCTTTTTAATGTAGATGCTACAAAGCTTATAAACAAAAACTCCTTCCAGCTTAAATTGTCCTTATGAAGGAATGAAAGTAAAAGCACAGATAAACATGATTATGAATGACACCCGTTTATTTGCTGTATTTATGACAGAAATCCCATTATGCAGACACTTTGATGGATGTGATAAAAGAGAAGTTTCCTGAATACAAGCCGAAGGATTGTTTGTAAATCTGAACATTCTAAAACGTTTCTCTGTGTCTGTAGCCATTGAAATGCCTTTAACTTCAGATAAAATGGGAAAGAATAGATTTGAATCCTTTCAGTGTGGTTCCTATTGAAATCAGACAGGCACTTACAGTTTTGATATTTTGCTACCACTTGAAAACATTCCTGTTATGCCAAGTGTTTTCAGAAAATTAATTTGTTCCAATGCGGATCATTTGTTCTGTATTTTACAAATTTATAATTTTGCGATGCCTTACTTATTTTATTGTACACTATCGTGATATTTATCATTTATAAGAAGCCAACTCATAGAAAGTAAATAAATCTGCTATAGATTTTGGAAAGTGGTTGGCCTCTCTGTTTTCTTTGCATTTGGATAGCTCTTAAGATATTACAACCAAATTTTGCATGATGGTTCCTGAGATCACAGAGCAGGTTTTTGTCTAATGTTTGGATACAATTGGGTGCCATTTTGACTCAAGATGCCAGGCTTAATCTTTCAAAACTGTACTTGTTTTATCCACTGATTTCAAAACGACATGGACTTTCCCTCTTAAAATTCCTGAACAATGCTGGGTACAAGGCTGCTAGTACTTTTATAAAATAAATAAAATAAATCATGCCACCAATGGGAGCCACAAACCTAGAGTGAGCAAGCACACTTTGCATTGTTTGAAGCATTTACCCTGCTTGTCTGTCTAAAACATCTTAATCACATAACATTGGAAACAAACCCCTGAACACCCAAGGCATGCCTTGAAGACACCTGATGAGGTAACCTTTATTGAATTGAAGGATGCATCATATTAGTCCATCCCTGGAAGGAAGGCACTAGAAAGACACTCCGGGAATCATGCTCATGCTAACCTGTGTACCATATATTGGCAAAGAAGAAACATATCACATATCATAAAGCAGCAAAGCCAAATTAAGCAGGAGAAACTCAGAACCATGCCATGGATACCATGTTCCCCTTACTCTCCTATGGTAGTGGTTAGTTAGGTGTCTCAAGCAGGGTGGTGTTCCTCACCTGCCTTCTCAGTGATGAACATCACTTCCGGTTCCCAAGAGGAAGAGGGGTGCAGTGCGGAGAGCCATGCAGCATGGATTCAATGGAAGAAGCATTGGGTTGGCTCCGCCACTGCACCTATGCCATGCTGATCTCCCTGGGCCTCACCGCACCCACTCTTGGAAACTGGCAGCAACACTCAGCATTGGAACAATGCACTGCATGACCAATCACTACCACTTTCCGGAGTCAATCTCTGACAGGCAATGTGGTGGGTTTGGTACTTTTGATTGGAGGCAACTAAGCATCTTCAAGAGGGACGCAGGTGGCTCTGTGGGTTAAACCACAGAGCCTAGGACTTGTTGATCAGAAGGTCAGCGGTTTGAATCCCAGTGACAGGGTGAGCTCCCGTTGCTCGGTCCCTGCTCCTGGCAACATAGCGGTTCGAAAGCACGCCAGTGCAAGTAGATAAATAATACCGCTCCGGCGGGAAGGTAAACAGCATTTCTGTGTGCTGCTCTGGTTCACCAGAAGCGGCTTAGTCATGCTGGCCACATGACCCGGAAGCTGTACACCGGCTCCCTTGGCCAATAAAGCGAGCTGAGTGCCGCAACCCCAGAGTTGGCCACAACTGGAACTAATGGTCAGGGGACCCTTTACCTTTACCTTTAAGCATCTTCAAGCTGCAGTGTCAATGTCTCCAGCCCACAGACACACAGTGGTCTTTTGCAAAGGAAGGTCCAGTGACGAGAGTTGCACCATTGATTGATGATGGTGCTCAAAGCACCTTCAAGTAGTCTTCTTTCTTCGTTGTCGATCAGTCGTAGCCGAGTAATATTGTCTTCCATAAACATGGTTTTAACAATGTGTCCATATGTGTTTGTAGCAGAGGTAGGGGGTTTGTAGGGTTTTGTTTATGTTCTGATTTTTATTATATATTTTGTGTTTTTATCTTGTATTTTTATTCCATGCACAGCCCTAAGATTTACGGGTGAAGGGCTGTATACAAATTTAATAATAATAATTGCAGTGTCCAACACTTCCTCTTCCACATTTCCTTCTCCAGAACAGAAAAGCCTGAGTGAGAGTGCTAATTTTGAGATAACATAAGCACTTTCTCCCCAGCTTTGGAGCTGCAGAGGCAGTAGTGATCACTGCATTACTTCTGGGTCAATCTCTGCCCTCTGCCCACACTGCACTTTTGATATCAAGATGGATACACTATGCCCTTTGATGTTGATTTATGTGCTCTGATAGTCACATATGTTCCAATCCCACACCATTTCATCCTTTAAATGTATAGAGTTGGGCCAATATGTTACCCCTCATCAGCAGTCTGAACCAGATGAAGTTCCAAAGCAGTTTCCAAAACCAGTCCAATGTTGACAGCAATGTGCTAATTCTGTCTGGAATTCAAAAGCATGAATTCCTTTGGTTGTGTTAGTCTTCTCCAGAGAGAGAGAGATGCACTTGGCAGGCTAAGGTGGCAAAAAGCATGGCAAGCCACCAGCTGATCATCTAATTGAATCTCCCTTTGCCCAGGATGGTATCAGAATATTTTTTTTAATCAAAAGCATCCTTAGAGCGCTGGGCACAGCTATTGCATCTTTATGTAATTTGTATTGAGTTTTGTTGAGATGTAAACCTCTTACGAGATTCTTGAAATATAAAGCAGCATATAAATTCATTAATAAATAAATATTGCAAAAAAGAGGAAAAGAATAGAGGGATTCATTCGGTTGTCTCCTAAATTTGGGGAACAAGGATTCTAGAAAATCTAAATGGCTTGGCTGCTGGTTCACTACATACTACTACTACTACTACTACTACTACTATTATTATTATTATTATTATTATTATTATTATTAAGCTTCTTTTAAAACCTGCCTCTTTCCTTGTTCTGAAATGTGTTGTTTTGGATACGAAGCATAATCACCCTCTTTTTCTTTTTTTAATGTCCTAAAAATCAAAACAGCTAGCAACCCTGAGGAAAGTCTGCTTCACCTAGGATTGAATGAGTTTGTTGATTATAAATGGGAATGTATCAATAAATAATCCTGCCTGAAACATTGTGCCTCCTGCTTTTCAACTGTATTTGGGTAAGTTATCTCAGAAACGCAGCAGGTGCAGAGAGACTTTCTCATTTCTAGCGCTGTCATCACAAGCAGCAAATTTTATGGTTTTTGACGATTGACAAATGATGTTTTTTTATGGGATTGACGCTAAATAAGAATTTAATTTAGTGGGGCTGCCTTGTTGACTAGTGCACAGAGAGCCCAGCTCAAGGCCTGAGCTTATTTAGGACATTGTAACACACACAGAGAGATGTTGTAGTTTTTAATTTTTTAAAAAAATGTATGTGTTGTTTTCCCACATGGGAATAGTGAATATTACTGCATAGTACAGATTGGGACATGGGTGGTGCTGTGGGTTCAACCACAGAGCCTAGGGCTTGCCAATCAGAAGGTCGGCGGTTTGAATCCCCGCGATGGGGTGAGAGCCCATTGCTCAATTCCTGCTCCTGCCAACCTAGCAGTTCGAAAGCATGTCAAAGTGCAAGTAGATAAATAGGTACCGCTCCAGCGGGAAGGTAAACGGCGTTTCCGTGTGCTGCTCTGGTTCGCCAGAAGCGGCTTAGTCATGCTATACGCCGACTCCCTTGGCCAATAAAATGAGATGAGCGCCACAACCCCAGAGTCATCCGCAACTGGACCTAACGGTCAGGCGTCCCTTTACCTTTACCTTTACAGATTGAATGGCTATAGGGCAGAGCTGGAGGGCTCCACAGAGAGATTCCCTCAAGTAACTATGTCTACCCACAATTCTCCTCCATCTAACTGTTCCACTTTGCTCATGGTTCCCCACTTCTTGCAGTTCGACAGTAACAAAAGAGTGAAAGGAGATTAAATGTGGTGGAATGTGGGACAGAGTTAGAGTGAGTGGCAGGTGGAGAGTGTTGAGAATGACAGTCACTGGGAGAATGAGAGGGAATGAGGTAGAAGAAACAATGGTTGCACAGAAGAAAAGTTAACTGTTTAGGAGGTTAGGATATTGCCTCTCGGTTATGTTGATTTTTGCTTAGCTGAGGGACAGGGCAAAGTTGGAATGAGCAACTGTTCAGTGTCTCCTGAGGTAGCTTAGGGATGCATTCCTGAGTCCCTCCTGTACAAGCACCCACCACTGGGGGAGGAAAAGGAGTGCGGGGGGTAGCGTACCGCCCCCGGCAGCACGATACTGGCAGGGTGCCATCGTGGCTGCCCCACCCCCAGGACACGCACCAGCCCTGCCCCCACCTGCTCTCCGCCCCCCCCCGGTGCCGGAGCATGAAGCTCCGCCACTGGCACCCACAAGCCGCAAGTTGCAATACCAGTGTGGGAGAGCCAACTGCATATCATCTGAAAACAGAGAAAAATGAAGCAATGGTTCTGCAATGGTTCAAGACAATGGTATGAATGCAAAGAGGAAACAAGGCCACTGATTTGGAGGGGGGATTTATCAAGTATAAGTGTTTTTAAAGGCATCATAATCCTAATAACTGCAGATGATTATGGCTTTTAATTTGTTCATATTGCCACAGCTCTCACAGAGTTCATGTTGAAAGGCTTTCAATAAAAACTAAACAAATTAAACAAACATATCCTCATCCTAAATGAAGGTTAAAACCCTGTAAGAAATTTACAATTAGTGAAATGTTTTCCAAAGTGACCACATTTTAACAGTTATAATGTAAGTCCACCTGAGCCTACATGGATAATAATAATAATAATAATAATAATAATAATAATAATAATAATATTTGTACCCTGCCCACCTGACCGGGTTGACAAAACAGTTCATTGGTATCTTTCCTGGTAGGAAAAGGTGCAAAAGCTACTCTCAGCCTTGTAACATATTCGAAGTGAGATCCTCTTTAATAGCTGAGGAGATAAATGGAACACATTTTATCACTGGATTCCGTACTCTCTATAAAATTGCCAATAAACATCCCCTCTCAGACTGAAGGTTTCGATAAAAGTGGTAGTGGGTTATTCTCAAGCTGATGTTAATATTTCCCTTCTCAATTGGGTATTGGCTGTTAGGGAAGAGATAGTAGAAGATTTCCAGTGTTCTCCATTGCTGTCACTCTTCTTTGCCCCAAACCAAGTGATATTTGAGGATTTTTCTGTATCAATATCACCTTCACACCTTGTGTTTGCTGTCCTTAGCATTCACATCATGGGATATATGTATATATTTAAAATGTTTGCAAATATTGAGCATTTGTGCCTGTTTAAAGATAAAGGCATTATGCACAGTCAGTACTGTCTGCCTTGGAAATAATCTATCTCCAATATAAGAGAGAAACGATGTAGGAATGTGTGATTAGCCTCTGATTATTTCAGTCTTCAGCAGCAGTGTGTGTTGTTGGCATCCATCTGTCTCAAGAGACAATGGATTGTGCCTTTGGGGGTGAAATTAAGCTGCTGGAGAATCACAGTGCCAGTTGTGGCTGTAGGGACCGGTAACTCGTAACTGCTGCCTCCCACATTTTTGCTGCATTATTAGCAATGAAGTCTGGGCAGTGTGGATGGAGATCCTGGGCTGCCCAGATAACAAGACCTCCCTCTCGTCCACACTGATGTGGTCCAAAGGGAAGCAGACCAATACATTTGACACCAGTTTGGCTACAGGAATTGATGGAATTTGACCTACAAGAACTGGTCCAATGGTAAAGAACTTTACATTTTACATGATGTATTTGTTTTCGTATTTTAATATTCTATTCTGCCTTGGGAGAAAGGTGGTATATAAATGCAATAAATATATGTTTTAAAATGATGACAGAACATCATTTTGAAGCCTATTTACCATTGCCAAGATTGCCTCCACATTGTAAGCTGTTTTGTCTCTAATTGCAATTACTTGGATGGAAGGGAGGGTGAGATCTGGCTCATCCGTGGATACAGCTGTAGTTATCTGGCAATGATTTCTGCAACCATGATAGCACCTTTTGAAGGTGGCATGTTCAGAAGAATTGTCTCTAGGTCACTTGCACTGTATCTAGGGATGTGCCAAGTCATACATTATCCTCCGTATTGTTTGCTATCACTCAAGAGATAATGTGGCTAAATTTTTGACCATGTGAGTGACTTGCAGCAATGTGGTGGGAAATGACCCATGTGAATTTCCAGATCCATTTGGCATCAGATATTGAAATGTCATTATCTACTTTATTTAAACAGAAATTCAGAAACTATCTCTGCCTAAGCTGACAACTACTTCTGGCTAGCCTTCTCTGCCTTAAAAGTAGAAAGGAGTGAAGCTTTTTCTATCAATAAAATTATTGGGAAAAGCTTCAGTATGTGACATTCTCCTTCTCATTCAGTTCTTAAAGCCCAGATTTCTGAAAGACTCCTTTAATCAACGCTAGCAAGAGGAACAAAGACTTCTGATTTTAAGAATCGTTAGTGAAGTGGGTATTGACATTTCAGTATTTTGATGTGAAATGTATCCATACTCCACCTTTGCTTTGCTATTTCATATGCTTTGATTTGCTTTTGCAGGCCTGCCTGATATTGTTTCCTCCCAAACTAAAAAGCATGAAGGTTTTTTGAAAAGGTCTTCCTGCTTCCCAAAGAAACCAGCTTCTTCAAGGTTTGCTTTTCCTTTCTTCCAGAATATGGCTTCCACTGTGTTTCAGGCCAGGTGTTGGATTAATAAACAGCAGTGCTGATGTCAAAGAGCAAACAAAATGAGTGACTTCAACCAAGGCTCAACGAAAGTGGAGTAATTGAAATAGAGACTTGCTTCTCTCTGTCCTTCCTAATGTCAGGAAGCCTGATAAAACAAAACATCAAACATTAAAAACTTCCGTATAGAAGGCTACCTTCAGATGTGTCAGGGAACTGCCATCAGTGCCGGAGGGAGAGAGCAAAAGCCAGAGGGATTCCAGAGAGTGTCCAGGGATCAGGAGAAGCAGCCCATCTTCTGGGGAAGAGAATCAGCGTAGCACCAGTGGAGAAGGGGGGCAGATGGGGGAAGCGGCGAGAAGGTCCCATGACTCCTTGCCGGGGACCAGCGGGGAGAGTAGAGGTCCTCCGCTGCCTACGCCCTCCTTGCGCAGAAGGCTTTTGCGCAGAGAGAGTAGGAGAAGACTAGGCATCAAAGAGCTTCTTTGCTGGAAGAAGTTTAAGAAACGCCCACTGACGGATTCTGCCAGCAATTGAGGCAGCCACGGGTGAGTGGCTCTCCGGACAGAAAAGGTTCACTTTGGCAACCCAGCCAGGTGTTTGCACCCAGCCGGGGAGATAAGCACCGGCTTACGCACGAGCAACCCCTAGAACCATTACAAGATGTCTTCTAAAACTTGTATAGTTATTTTTCTCCTTGACATCTGATGGGAGGGAGTTCCACAGGAGGGGTGCCACTACTGAGAAGGCCCTCTGCCTGGTTCCCTGTAAACGTTGGTGAGCCACTCCCAATGAGTGTAGACAGTGCTGAACTAGGTGAACTGATGGTTCAGGCTCTGTGTAAGACAGCTCCCTGTATTCCAGTGTCATTGGCTGTCCTTCTCATTCTCAACTCAGTGAGCACCAAGCACCAACAACCTAACTCTAACTCCAGCACCCCTTTCTGCTGCCCGGACCTATCATGCCTACACTTCTATTGGCCCCTGTAGTCCAGCTGCAGCCAATCACACTGTCTGTCTGAAAATTCCAAACCTGCACCCACCAATAGAAATGTGCATATCTTTTTACCTCTCTTTTGCATGCTGAGAATTCTAACACCAACTCTGTCAGTTAAGGCCCCAAGTGACAGTCAAACTAACTTTCACCAGACCAGACAGAAAACTTCCCACATCAAACACATTACTATGTACGTTGCAATACAAATGTCAGAATGCATTACACGATACCCATTAAACCTTAATTCAAATAAACAGGTTTTCTTCACAATGTCATTTGTACATTTAACTCTGGAAGGTTGTAGATGCCACATATCAGAGAGAAACCAGCGTCTACAAGACTGGATCAGAAAGTCATGGGTTCAAATGTTGTCTCTGCCATGACCTCATTATGTGGCCTTAGGCAAGGTACCCTTCCCCATTCTCAGTTCCTCAGTATGCAATACGGAGATACAGTCATACCTCATGTTACGGATGCTTCAGGTTATGTGTTTTCGGGTTGCGGACCGTGGGGAACCCAGAAGTACCGGAATGGGTTACTTCCGGGTTTCGCCACTCATGCCTGGGCAGAAGCGCCAAATTGCGCTGGTGCCTGCGCAGACACGGCGCTTCAGGATGTGAACGCTGCAGGTTGCGGACGTGCCTCCATCACAGATTACGTCCTCAACCCGAGGTTCCACTGTAATAATACTGACTTGCCATATTGGGTTGTTGCTGTTGTCAAACGCTTTTATAGACTGCTTCACGGCATAAGGCCTTTGAAGTGGTGTACAAGATAAAAAGAGAATGAAACACAAAGTCTAAAAAATAACAAAACATCCCTACAGACTCCCCAAACCACAAAACAATGTCCTCAGATATGAAACAGATATTCCATAAGTGACTGGGTTACAGCGTGGAACGTGACTGCTGATGCTGCCATTGCTGCAACACCGGTAAGAGAATGCCTGACGTCTTGCACCCATATGGCTTGCTCTGAGGTTCTGGCTGCAACCTCTCAAGCAACCTGGTTGCTAACCATGATGTCACAGCAAACAACAAATGTGGAAGATTTTAGTGATTTTCTGCCCTCTGTGGGAGCTACGATGTTGCTAACAGATTGTAGGAGGAGGTTTGGTTGGAGGAAGAAGCGAAAAGGCTTCAGGGCTTCCAGTGCCAAATAGCAGACCTAATCAAAGGTGATGTGGTACAAGAGTTGGGAAGAGGAGTGAGGATGTCATATGCCAGAGACCAGAGCAGTTGACAGACCTTCCTGTGAATGAGGTGATAATGAGACTTTCAAGATTTATTGTTGTTTGTGACAGATTAGCATAGAGGAAGTCAGAGAATGAGGAATATAAGCAGAGGAATGAGACCGAAGACTCTTTCCTTGGATGGAGTCCCTACTTCATTAGCAGTTTAAATGTTAACACTCTTTCCTGGATTGTTTGCATTTCTAATTAAGGGCACCTCAGCTGGCTGATGATTTTGTGTTAAACATCTATGTGTTGAACCTATGCAATCAAAAGTAAGCACCCCAAGTTCAACAGAGTTTATTTGTTTAATTCCATGGATTTGTGCATAGGATTGCAGTTATGCAACATGGCTGGTCAGCTATGTGAACCCAGATCTCCTTAGCCAAGTTCTAACATCTTACCACTGCATCCCCCTTTGCCAGATCCCTATTCTATGCCTGTCAGCTAACACCATCTATTGCAGCTGTTCTTTGGGAGTATATCTCTATACTATATTTGCAGTAGTCTGTCATCACACTATTTTCATGGGCTTTTAAAGGTAAAGGTGGCGATGAAGAAGGATGGTGCAGAAAGAAAAAAGAAAGGACTCTTAAGAGAAAGCCTTGGTGGAGGGAAGAAGGGTCCTTCTCTGTGTGGCAGTTTTAGTCCTCTGATAAGTAGAACAGAAAGGAGAAATTATGGAAAGGACAGATGGTAGTGGATGGGTTTAAAGGAGACATTTCAGTGTTGTGGAGGAGCAATAGGGGGCATTGTTAAAAAGAAATGGGTTATGTCAGGGTCCTTCCCTTCTCGATGTACTCAAACTTCTTGATATTTCATTCTTCTCCTGTCACATGAGAGACATAAAGAATGTGGAACCATCAAATATTCCATAATAGTTTCACACAATGTCTTTCATTCCTGAAACCATAGGTGGTCTTCAACATGAAGTTCCCGATTCAGTGTACAGTGGTACCTCGGGTTACATACGCTTCAGGTTACAGACTCTGCTAACCCATAAATAGTACCTCGGGTTAAGAACTTTCCTTCAGGATGAGAACAGAAATTGTGCTCCGGCGGCGCGGCAACAGCAGGAGGCCCCATTAGCTAAAGTGGTGCTTCAGGTTAAGAACAGTTTCAGGTTAAGAACAGTTTCAGGACCTCCAGAACGAATTTAGTACTTAACCCGAGGTACCACTGTAGTTATTTAGAGCAGCTATCTCATTGATGAGCAACATCCATTAACTGAACTTGCTCTTGAACACATAGTACCATATGTCATCATGGTGCGTACATGCAAAGGGGGCTGCAAAAGAGGGAGGCATGGAAATGGGGATGAAGATAAAAGTGGGGGTGCAAAAGGGGCTGCAAAACATGAGGGGATTGCAATTGGGCAGAAGGTGAAAGTGTTGTTTAGAAGTTGCAATATGTGGGAGGACAGAAAGGATGTTATCGTGGTGGTTATGTATGAGCATGAGAGGGTTTTAGAAAAGTAAGAGGAGATATAGGTTGAAGGTGAAACTTGGGGTTGCAAAACAAAAGATAAAAGTGGCTTCAAAAGTAGGGTTGGGAAGATGGAAAGGGGGTTTAGAAGTTGCATGGTGTGGGAAAGGGTAAATTTGAGAAGGTCAGTGGGTGAGAAGGGATTGCTATGTGTAGCAAGAAGGTTGCAGAGCATCCTGAACCTTTGGATTCTCCTTGGGGATGGAGCTAGATGGCTGTCATGATGACTAGACATATCAGGATTTGGCACAAATGAGTGGTCTTAAATCCATCTACTCAGAATAACACTCCCACCTGTGGTTTGATGGTCTATTGAAGTAAAATGGGTTCAAATAACCCTGATCCCAGTCCTTATTGTGACCTATCATAACCCGAGTCTTAGTTTGATACATTATTTTTATCAATAGCATTTATATCCCACCTTTTACCTGAAGAACTCAAGGTGGCACACATGGTTCTCCCCCGATTTAATCTCTACAACAACCCTGTGAGATAGGTTGGTTTGATATTCAAACCAAATGTGGAGCCATTATATTGTACTAGAAAAGGCACCTGCAACTTTTATGAGGTCTGTGTGTGTGTGTGTGTGTGTGTGTGATACTCATGTGTCCATCACAGCATTTCTCAGTCATCCTATCAGGTGCAGCAATTTCCTATGATTTGTTACTATTCAAACAAGTTTCCAGGCATTCACTGCCGGTAGTGGAAACACCATTTCAGTAGGCATGGTGGCACGAAAGGGTTAAGAGCGTGCACTGAGTAAAAGAGAAGCTAGACCAAAAAGTAGGCAGGGACTCTAGAGAGGAGGAGGAGTCTTTCCTTCTAGATACCCCCGCTTTTTCCTTTTCTTTTTTATTCCTACATGTGTAAAATGCCCACCTGTTCAACCACTACAGCCACCCTTGATCCTTCTGTTCCAGCTGGTTTGCACTAGGCTTCGATGCTCTTTGCATGCGGTTGTAGATGTAGGTATGCTTCCTGTAGCGATGGGGCCGGCTGCGGAGATCTATTGGCTGCCGGCTTTGTAAATTCCATTCAGTTTGGTCCAATCGCGGAAGGAGACAGCCTGGCACAGCCTGGACCGCTCGCTCGCTCTTCAATCTCGCTCTGCCTCGCCGATCAGTCTCGCTCTCCCTCTCGCTGTCGCTTGTCTCCCTGCAATAGGCAAGCGGAGCTCCCACTCCCAGACCCAACGCGCCTTCTTCTTCTTCCGCTGCCGCCGCCGCCGCCGCCGCCGCCGATTGCAATGCATTTGCCGCTTGAATGTAGGTCATTTACAACAGAAAGCGCCGGGTTCTTTCAAACCTAGTGCTGTTGTGTTGCTGCCGGTTTGGGGTTGTTGGTTGGTTGGTTGGTTTGGTCGCTGTCCACCACCAAGATTTTCTGCTTTTTTTTTGCGAGGGGCTGTTGCATTCCTCTGGACTAAAGGGGGGAAAAAAACAACCCAAAACAAAACCGTGTTGGATTTCACACGCACACCACGCGAGCTAGGGGGTGGGGGGAGGAAAAGAAGCTGGACCCCGGCGAAGCCTGCTGCGTGCTGCGATTCTGCTGGAAGTCGCCTGGGAAGACACAGGCTGCCAAGGACCCCTAAAACACAGAGGCAGCTTCCTCCGCCGAGGTAGGTACAAGCCAGAGCTCTGTCCTTTTTGCCTTTTCCTTCCCAAACTCCCCCCCCCCACCTCTTCGTTTGCAGCTGGTACTCCAGAGGGGGGACTGGTTTGCTGCAGTCGTCTCTGCACTGTTTTCGGGGGGGGGGGAGCATTGCCACCCTCTTATTGGGAAAAAGAGAATACTTCCCGTTTCTCAGCACTGGAGATGATTTCCATGTCTCATGTATGTAATGCATCTCTAGATCTCTTTGCCCAGGCACCATCCCATGTCTCTGGACCACCGCTCTTAAGTGATGGGGGGCACTTTGCTGCAGTCAGCTCTTTAGGAAGGCTCCGGGGCTCTGTGTGAGATGTTTACAAAGTAGCTCTGCCTTTACAGGCAAATAAACAGAAGAGTGTGGCGGAGAGGGAACGGGGCGGGGGGGGGGGCGGGCGGCTCATATCTGCAGTACACAGAAAGATAGAGAGAGCATTGCTACAGTTTCAGCAAACGGGGGAAGGCAGAGCTTGGGAAAGGAAACAGCACCCCGGTGCCCTGTTCTTTGCAACGGGGGTGGGTGTTGAGAGAGGCACGCTAAGCTTTGATTTAACCTCTCCCCCCCCCCCGCCTCCATGTCTTTTCCTAAGAAGGAACGATTTTGGAGGCTCTCTGGAGGCATTAAGCAAGTCCTTTTCTTTTTCTTCATCTGCCGGAGGCTGCCTGTTGTTTTTTAAACCCACGTGATTGATTTCCAGGGTGGCATTTGGGTGGGTTCTTCTACCCCCCCCCCGCCTCTATCGGCCCTCTTTATTATTTGTTTGTATGGTGGAAGTGGGGGTATAAAGAGGGTAACATAAATCGCTTATTCTACAAAGAAGCGGGGCAGGACTCTCGGGGAGGGGTGGGAATGAAGAGAGCAGGATTGCAGGGACGGGAGGGGATTTGTCTGTCCAGAGATTTCTGCACCTTCCTGGAAACTGGCTTGGCGGGGGGAGGGAGGGAGAAGCGGACGCTGCCTCATCTCTTGCCTTGAATGGTTTATCAAAGCTGCCAACTCTTGACTTTCTAGTGGAAAGTTAAGAAGCCTAGGACTGATCCTCTCCCCCCACACCCACTTCTGCCTAAATGCCCAGAATCCAGGGGCTGCCTCTGCTCATTGCTGCCTCCCCCTCCTTCTCTGCACTGCAGCTGCTTTCATTTTCCGACCCCCCCCCCACCCCCGTGCGTGCTTTTCACTCTGCAGGGCGCTGTGAATGATGCTCTGTCCCTTCTGCAGCCACCCATGAAGGGGGTCAGAAGAGCGGCCGGCTAACTTGTTACCCTCTACTCTTCCCCACACCTTTTGTTTAAGCGGTTTCCTTATCCTCACCCCCCCCCACAACACCCCCCCTTCCCAGCCTGCGTGGTGGGACCTCTGTGACGTGTTTAAGATTGCAAGAAAGGAAGACCCTAGTTGTGGGGGCGGGAGGGGGAGAGAAGCAGAGCTTTCCCCGCACCCACCCCCTGTCAAGCCACTGCAGACACGTCCAAGTCCCTGATGCAGACAGGTCTCCTCCATCTGCTGTCCCTCTTTGGCACCAAAAGGGTTCAGCTACACACACACAAATGCACTTTCAGCCTGTCAGGTTAACCCATCGAGTTTCTCTAACCATGAGAGATGCCAGACAGTTTTGGACATCCTCTTGCTTTCCTCTCAGCGACCAACTTTGCCGCCTCTTGGTTTGCCAGACCCATTTTTGTGGGGTTTGTTTTTTCAGGTTAACTTGCCTATCCCATTGCTTCCGCAAGTTTCCCAGCCATTTGCCAGGTGATCACGGCTGCCACTGCTGCAGCCAGCCCCCAAGGGTAAAGTGAAGTGAAGTCACCAACCACGCAGGCAACCCCCCACCATCTTGCAGCAACATTTAGTGATCCTGCTTGATAGGATCTGTGCCTCAGGGTTGACAAGAACCAGGTACAAGAAAGGAAATCCTAGAGGTTAAGAATACCCACCTAGGGGGTATATTCTCTGCTCTGAGTATCCTGTAAGTAGCTATGGTAAGAGATGGAAGAAGGAAAGTGGATTTCCTAGTCTGGCCATCATGCTCCCTAGCTGGCTTTCCGGTTAGTGGAGATTTACAGGTTGTGGTTTCCTGGTTTCCATTTTGAGTGCAGAGAGGGATGCATTGGAAAGTGGCTGCATTCAGCGACTGGTTAATTATGATCCTTACAGTTCAAAGCTATGACAGTGAGTTATTTCAAGGGAAGGAGATGGTGGTGGTAGAAATAAAGCAAAGCTAATTGTCTCAGTAGAACATTTTCCATTCTGAAAACCAGCAAGACAACCATCTCTATCAGTCCTTTTGCTATCCATACAGGATAAAGAGAAGAAGAAGAATATAACTTTATTTCTTTTCTTCTTGCGCCTTTTTTCTTTTTTGGGCAGAAAGAAGCAGGTGTTGCTCTTGCGAGAAGATTCCACAAGGTGGTGGTGTGGACACTTCTTAATGATGTGTATTTTATTTATTTTTTGAAGGAGGTTTGGTCAATTGCTTGAATGGCTTTGCTTCCATGCACTTCTCTCTGTATCTTAAAAAGACTCATTGTGTGTCTGTTTTGCAAATGACAAAAGCAGGATTGTTGTACAAATCATGGGATATATTCAGCCGGGCCTACTCTCCTTTCCGTTGATAGTGTCTTCTTGGGAAAGAGAAGGGCTTAATGAGATCTCGAAGTTATATCTATTTTTATATATATGAGAATTTCAATAAGGGCAGGAACTGGTTGTGTTTGTGATGAGATGTAGCAATGGTATTAAATGATATGCAATAGAATAAACTCTCTTCAATTCTTGGTTGTGTTCAATAAATCAAGTGTTCTGGATTAAACTGTAACAGGTCTGGTGATTCAGTAACCAGAGGCAAAGACTTGATGTGGCTATTGAATCCATTACACTAGCTGTCTTTGATTTTGCTGCCAAGTTCTTGCTTTGGTGTGTGTGTGTGTGTGTGTGTGTGTGTGTGTTGTGGAGAGCATTGCGGTCCCTGAGATGTAAACAATTTCTCTTCTTGAGATACATTATTTTATTTTATTTTTAATGGAGTAAAAGAAGCAAGGAGAGAAGATATACCCTTGCTGTAACTTTCACTGAGGGAAGAGGGGAAAGGTCTTCCTCTAAGCTGAAAAAATATTTTGAATCTGTATGTTTAAGGTGGGGCATATAGGACAATATAGAGATAGTGTGGCTTGAAAGGAAAGGGCAAAAGGGCATAGCAATTTGGCAGCATTTTCATGTGGACATAACTTGGATTGCTACTTTCTTATCGTTTTCAGGAATCTCTGCAATATGGAGCTTAGTGCAAATTTCAAACTCAGATTTATGGAAGGCCAGAAGTATTTTTCTTACGTAATACAGAGAGATATTGAGACATAAATGGTTTCCTTGCTATTTTGGGAACAGGATATGGTTGATGGTATCATTCTGTTTTATTCACTGGATGGAAACCTTTATAGTTTATAGATGATTGTTTCCAGTGACAGAGTGGCCCTTGATCTGGTATAGGAGTGTATCTTACTGGTTTTAATCATGTAAAACTCTTCATATATAAAAGTACTGTCTATAATTACCTATCAATAATTTACATAAGCATAAGCATTTGGGTGGTATACCAATGAAATTAAAAACCAAAAAAGTTATTTAATGTTAAAATTTATTCTGAAATGATTCAGTAAAAAAATGCCTTTCCTTTCTTCATAACTATGGGGAATAAATGCAAATGTAATTTCATTTGTTCCTTGGATCATAATTGCATTGGGTCTCTCATGCTGTTTCTTTCTAGTAGTTTCTCATTAATTCTATAATACTTCCAGGCCCTAATATAGTCTAGACATATGAGGAAAATGGCTGGTTTATTACCCTACAAATACAGTTACCTTTAAATCTATGTGTTGCATGCGTCAGAATATTTCATTTCCAGAGTGAATAGGAAATGTGTTGGCAAATAAGAATAATAATTAAACTAAACTAGTTCAAATAAAAACTGACTGCCATATATGATAGGTAAAATGAAAGTAATTCCTTTTGTACATTGTGTCTATTGTCATCTCAGCAGAATTAACTATTATTATTGAATTTTGACTGTATTATGAAGTAAAAAAAACCCCAAACCAACTCCATGTGTCTCACTTCGCTGCACAAATGCTCTCTTGAATCTGTTCACTGAACTTCATGTTCTTTAACAGCCAGTTTGTCTCCAAAAGAACAATGATAAAAGGTTTGTCAAAAATGGCTGTCTTAATACGAGGATGCCAAGCTGAAGTTCATCAGTAGTCAGCGAGACGAAGCTGTGAATCACAAGGAAGAGGCACTTGCTTGCAGTCTCCAAATGGAAATGGCTTTAAAATGTCCGTTTCTTGCATGGGGGCAGGAAAGCGTGCACTGCTGTTTTTGATGGGCCCTCAGTACAGCTGCTACTTGTCTTTTAAAGGTGAGGGCCTGTTCTCTGAGGAGTTCGAATCACCCACTGTGTGGCACAGATCCACTTGTGTGGAACAGCAGCTGTGTTTAAACCTCATAGAAGGTGCTGTCATTCTGCCATTTTATGACCTTCTGTGTAGTGGGGGAAAAACAACAACAACAGAGTGACAGGAGGCTTTTGTGTGCCCAAGGTTCATTAGCAATGCATATGCCTAAGTACCTGGAAACCTAGGAAGGAAGAAAAAAGAAATGTTATAAAACCAGGCCAAATGCACAAAACTAGCACTAAGCCATTCAGAGCCACAGTGGGGCTCTCCGTCCAACCTGCATCTGTTCTTTGTCACCATGCAGCTCAGGTGTACTGAAGCGATGTTTGTAAAGCATTTATGTTATGAGCCATTTTGATCCCCACATCTGACAGGGTTATGTATTCAGCTCTCTCACCTTTTAATGGGCCTCGTTCTGTTTGCTTTAGTAGTCTCCTGATATGAATTCCAAGGGAGGGGAAAATGCTTGTTGTCTGATAGAAATGAGATTTCATTGGCACTATTCCTGGAAATAATGGGTAGTGAAAGCTCTCTCAGTAGATCCGAAGGTGAGGAAGAAAAGCAGGAGATGGGGGTGGAAAATGGAAATTGTGTGTGCACAATGGAAAATTCCTAAATATAACAAGTTGCCATTTATCTTTAGGAATATTAGGAACAACAATCTTTGATGTTCACAGTTTCTAAGTGGTTTTTTGGGTTTTTTTGGCAGTTCTTCTTATTCCATCCTATCTTCACAACTCATCAGCTTAGGCTAAAATATATGACTTGCCCAAAGCCATATGGTGAGTTTCATGACTTACACTTCTCTCTTTCAACCTCAACATTTTGTTCAGGGGACCATGTGAATTTGTGAGGGAAATGGTGGAGAATTTTTCTAAAAGAAAATTGGTACTTTTTTTAAAAAAGAAATGTTCAAAAGTAAGAATGGGATGCAAATTTCCCCCTCTGCAATCAGGTTTGACAATTTCCTGTTCCTAAATCACATTTACATAAATTAAAAAGTAATTTAATTTGTGATTCCAAGACTCTGGAGAAGAAGAGTGAAAGAACAGCAGGGCAGCATAAAGAAAAGAGCTATCTTCAGAAGGAAGGCTTTGCCAAAAAGCCCAATTTGGAAAACAAAAAGTTTGGAGGTGTGGGTTATGACCCTTGATAATCAGCTTTATTTCACCTTATCTGATCTACCTGTTCCATAACAAAAAGCATATATTGGGGGTGGCAAACCTGTGGCCCTCAGTTAATGTTGCACTACAATAGTGGTAAGAAACTTTTAGCTTGAAGGCTGCACTGCTACATGAGTAACCTTGGGGATGACCTGCTGGTGGTGGGTAGGGTCAGCGCCGAAGTGGATGGATTAACAGGTGTGATGTTTACCTTTGTGGAGAAGACCACATTCCAGCCATGCAAAAGCCAGAGGTTTTTACAAACACATTACTCTATCCAGGAAAATAAGAGGCATTATCATTGTTCATGGACACATTCCAGCCAAGCAAAAGCACTTGAGGTCATGGAGCAGGGTCACTGAGGTGTGTTGTATGGGGAGAGGTGTTACCTTGAGAGAGGGGGGCAGGGTAGAGAAGCCTGAAGCATTGCATTCAGCTCCTGTGCCTTTGGTCACCTCCTCCATCACCCCAGCTCTACACCTACCACTACCATCATCCTTGCCCATTGGCCTTGCTCGCTGTGGCTAATAGAAACTGGAGTCTAATAATATTGGCAGTGGTGTAGTGGTGGTGGAGGTGTGCAGGTTCTTCATCCTTGGCACAAACAGAACCTGTGAAACATTTTACTATATGTACTTATTGAGACCAGAGACCATAGCCCATTGAAACATTGTCCTGAACCCATGTGGGCTCAAAGTGAAGACATGGAAGGACTGCACATGTAAGACTGGCATCCAATGTCCTTTTTGGACCTTATGTTTTGGTTGCATGCACTTAGAAACATCTGCATGATAATCAGTCTTTAAGAACGATTCAAAATTGTCAATGAAAATGGAGATAGGGGCTATTTAGTAAATACTTGAAGCTCCAGAAAGCTTCTGATAAAGCCATGAGTCCTCACCAAACTTTGGATACACATGATATGTGGCTTTGTCTTTGTATGGATCAGAAAATGATTAAAGAACAGGAAGGAGATGACCAGAATAAATAGAAGGATATAAGCAATGGACATCCCCAAGTATTTCTGTTGGGAGGAACTGATGCTGCTTAACTTACTAATAAATGATCTGGAGTCAGGACTGAATAATAAGGTTATTAAGTTTATGGGTGCCACCCAATTATTCAGGAGGGTGAAATTCAAAGCAGGCAGAAGAATTTCAGAAGCATTTCTTCAAAATGCTGAAAGGGCAACAAAATGGCAAATGATATTCATTGCAAATAAGAGCAGGTGATATCATAGCTCTTGCAGCAAAGTATTCTAAGTTAATGCATTTGCTGATGAAATTTGAATTGGCTGTGATTACCCAGGACTAAAAAGATCATGGGATGTGGTGGACTGTTCACTGCAAATGTCAGCTTGGTATGCCTCAAGTGTTTCGAATTATTAGGAAATGGCCTGAAAATAGAACAGTTGGTATAATGCCTTTATATGAATTGAGGGTTCAGCCATATTTGGAATGCTGGTTTGTATCACTGATAATGGAAGAAAAGTATAGGTGGGACAGGCCAAGATTTGTAACCAAAGGATCTACTGAAAAGAGGTGGGTAGGAAGAAGGAGCAGAATGCCAGCATTGGCAGTAGATGGATCAAGGGTGCTGTAGGCAGGTGTGAAGGAGTGGAAGGGATGGGTAGCAAGCATGAAGTCAGGCAAGAGCACGAGAAGTTCTAATTCGTTTTTGGCCAGCCAAATGACTGTATGCTGCCCTAGAAATATTTATATCCTGGCAAATTGCATCCTCAAAAGTGGAATCAGGTTAGACCTTGTTGTCCGAGTGAAGTAACCATCTCAGACATCAGATGCTGGGGACACTGAGTGACCATGAGGTGTTGGGAGACAGCCTGCCCTGTGCCCTCTAAACTAGGCTGCTGCTCTCTGGAATGTGGCTCATCACCAATCTCAAAACAAGATTAAATTTTCAGTCCGTTGGCATCTGTATGTGAAATGGGGGTGCCATCTTGTCCTTTACCTCAGGCAAAAAGGAAAAAAAATGTCTTGAAAGCTCTTGGTAGAATTATGCCAAGAGGTAATGCCAATGCACCAGACCTTTTTGATGGATGAAGTGTCTAGCTGGAGAGTTATGGTAGAATCCATAACAACCTACCAAAGGGTAGCTGGCCTTGAAAATGTTGGCCTTGAAAGGGGTCTAAATCCAGAACTATATCATTTTCCTTCCTGCTACATTTTTGAATAATATTGAACTCATTTTTAAATGTTTTGTTCTCCCCTTAACTGTTCATTGTTGAGATAACAACCTCTGAAGTCGTTTCAACCTCTTGATTTGTTTACAGATTCAGGACGTGTATCAAAGACTAAACTGAGTTGAAAGACACCTCCAAATTCTTTTCATTTATTCCTATAATTGTAGGCCATGACAGCGCTGACAGAATCAGATATTTGCACTCTCTGTAAAGGATGGCTTCATCACACTGAACACATCTGTGCACTTTAACTGTAATGTGCTCACATTCCAACCCTGTCTTTAATGTACTTGGAGTGTGATTCATTTGAGTAATGCGGTGAGATTTCCAAGGTTCCTCTCTCCCACAGTATTTTGCGAATGTTCTTCTTCTTGATGGAGATGTTAAAACTTTTAAGAGAGCCAGGCTTTGAAAATTACTGTAACTCTTATTAGAAGCACATGATAGAAAATATCACAATGAGCTGATTAAAAGACTTGGCCCAGGGAAGAGAAAAATGCACTATCACTCATTATTAAAATAAGGGTCTTTTTTTAAGGCACCAATTTATTCATGGGCAGAATGGGACTATTTTGTTGGATTCATGTAAGAAGACCATATCTGAGAGTGACTGACAGAGTAAATGGAAAAATTGGAAATTTGTAATGACACTATTGAAGTCCTGAAAAGTATAAATCTATATATTATTTAAATTAAAAGCTTGAGTGAAGTATAAATTTATAATTGTTCATTACAGATTCTGTTATATCTTATCCAATGTGGACTACACACTTACAGCAATGTGTTTGCCCCTGAATAAAGTTTCCACATCTGCTCAGGCAGCAGCCATAGATCATTGCATTCAGAAGGTTCCATCACTGCTATCTCTGGCTAACAGGATTAAGTATAACAGGGCTAGAAAATATCCCCATTTTGAGACCCCAGATTGCAGGTCTCTCTCCCCAAAACAGCATTGAGCTGGACATGGGTGGCCCAAATGCTTGAATCAAGGTAGATTCATATGTCACATTCTGTCAGATTTTGATAACAGGCTATGGAGCTAACTAGTTGTATCCCTTGTTAAGTTTTCTTGTACTGCATTAGTGTTGGATTACATGTAACAATTAGACCTAATGTCTGCTGTACCAAAGATTTTTCCTTGCCTTTAATTTGTTCCGCCATTCAGAAATTATTTTGTTGTTGTTAACTTTTCAGTGTCCTATGCACTCCTTGAGATAATGAAGATTAAAGTGAAACCCATGGTGATGGGATAGTTTTGGTTCAGTTTATTTAGCTGAATAAATCCCTTCCAGAAGAGTAGCCATATTGGATTCCCATTTGTGCCCTTGTGTCATGGCTTCCCACAGCCCTGGGAAGTGGTGTTAAGGGGATACAGGAGGCACCTACCCAAATCACCCTCCCCATCTCTTCTATGATCATTTGTTTCCTTTGGATCAAAAACCCTGCTGTGAGTGCAAGGAACTAGTTGAGTTCTACCCTCTGTCTATTGTCCCATGTTTTAGTGGTATCTTCAAGACAATACAGTGGTACCTTGGTTCTCAAACTTAATCCATTCCGGGAGTCCGTTCGACTCCCGAAACCCTTCGAAAACCAAGGCACAGCTTCCGATTGGCTGCAGAAGCTTCCTGCATTCAAGCAGAAGCTGTGTTGGACATCCAGCTTCCAAAAAACGTTCACAAACCAGAACACTTACTTCCAGGTTTTCGGCGTTTGGGAGCCGATATTTCATCAACTAAGCCGTTGAGAACCAAGGTACCACTGTACCTTTTAATGTGATACAAACTTTCAGGGGCACTTTGCAAAATTTATTTATTTAATATTATTAATTTATTGTATTTATAGCCCACATTTTTCTCCAGGGACCTCAGGATGGTGTACATGGTTCTCCCCTTCCTCATTTACTCCCCAAAATAACCTTGTGATGTAGGTTACATTGAGAGACAGTGACTGGCCCAAGGCAAACCAGTGAGCCTGAGTGGGGATTTCACAAATGAAGCCTCCCAATGCTTGCCTGACATTGTATCTGCAGGGCCTCACATGCTTGCTTGGTGACGGACTGCTTTTGAACGAGGAGTACACCTGTGTATAGATGGGACAATTCAGTAGACATTGTACAGCTAATGAGGTTTTGGGTATAATATTTGCTGCTGGTCTCCTTTAGATGAAAGGAAAATAAGTAGCTTGTACTATCCCTTGGAGTGCTGAATCAGTAGAACATGGTTTAAATTATGCACAGCTGGAGAGACAAGCTGCAGCACTGGAGGCTGTAAATTAGATAATGCAACCTCTCTGCAGAAGGTATGTAGCCCAAATTTGTGTGTGCTGTGTTTGTAGACATTCATAGGGCATGCATGAAATTGGAAGGTATTATGCAGTTCTGAAGTTCAGTAATCTCTGAATAAACTGCCACTTATTCTACCCTTGCATTGTTGCTTGTATGGTATTAACCAGACTGTATCATACTAGTTTTGGAATCGGTCCACCTTCCTTCCTTATGTGGAAAACTGTTTGTATTCTGCTAATACTAAACCGATTCCTTCACCATTGGGTTTCTTATTAGCAATATCAGCAGTCATTGGAACCCAATAGTAAATTGTGGTTGGTAAGCAGCCCTGGTTTTCTGGTGGCATCTTGCTCACCTCCCATGAAGTGTTTTTAAAGATGTTACACATAAAGCCATTTGGTGACCAGACAGTGGGCTCTGTTATTCCTTTTAGAATGTATATCAGCCTTGATCTCTTTCTTTCTCCTACCCCACTGGTACCATAAGTAAATATTATACAATAGACAGAATGTTGAGTTTTGAGCATGGAACCTCCTCATCTGTATCACTTTTTCTTGTCCAATTTTGAGCCTTCTCTTTTTGGAAGGTTTTAAAACAGGCATAGGAAGGAAATCTTATTTGTCAAAATGGCTTCCTGCAAAAGAAAAATACTGGCCATGAGCTGAACACAGTTAGAATCCCAGTCTTTTGGAAGGGTTCAACACTTCTTATTCTGAAAATTCCTACTGAATCCATGATGATCAGAGTGGAGCCTTTGAGGGTTGGATTAGAGTTCCCCTTCTATATGGAAAACACTGCTTTCATGAACAGAGGCTCCCAAAAACTAGGAATCCAAGCTATTATCTCTTACTCCAGATTCCTACTTCTGCTTACTACAGAAATGTATCAGTTATCATTTTCTTGCTCTTGGGCCAAAGAATCAGGGGATAAAATTAACACCTACTGTGTAAATATTTTTATCTGTAATCAGACCCATTACTGAAAGAGATAAAATTAAAAGTTGATGATTCATTGTGGTTTTCCTAACCAGTGTTCCATGTAATCTTATTGCATACTCAAGGGAAACAAATGATCATATACAATGTATTATGCACTCTAGAAAGTTTCATATAGAATGATTGCTGAGTATGTAATGTTCACCAGAACTAGTAGGGTTTCATGTGATAGATTTTTGAAAATATGTCTAGCGTATTGTTAGTTTCTGCCAGTACTATTGCATTCTTGTTCTCAGCAGTGCAATGGGGGAGGGAGATGCTTAGGAATTTTTAATATTCCATTTCTGGGGATGATACAGATCTCATCTCCCCTGTCATAAAAGTATCAGTCAGCTATTACTGGCTGTCATTATTTTAATATCCTTTCCTCCTGATGCAGCGTAGCATTTTGCACTGAACTCTGCTGCTTGTTTACAAAGGAGATAGCCACGAAACAGTCTGGAATTGGAATTTCTGTACCGCTGCAATGTAATACGGACACACGGAATGACTGAGATTGCATTTGAAAGCACACTTCTACTGCAACCCAAAGCATGTTTCCTGATAAATAAGCCCCACTGAGATCCAAATATGTGTGTACATGGTTTATTTTAGTCTGACTTTGGAGCAGTAGTGGTTGGTTTGGTGAGGCCTTGATGCTTAAACGACCGCCTATAACTGGTGTCACTGCACCTCACAGGAAAGGACCTGGTGATGGGTAGGTCAGCATGGTGCAAAAGCACTGGCAGGGTTATCAGAAAGGAAGTTGTCAAAGCTGTTTCCCAATTCCTAATTTTTACATTTGTACATCACCTTTCTTCCATTATTATTATTTCCGAAGTTATTCTGGCTCTTGTGTGTTGCTGTAAGAGAGAAATAAAATAGTAAAGATATTTTAATAGTGCTCCTAGAACCATTGCAGCTACTTGAGGCCCAAGTGTCTCCAGCAACTAGAAGTGCCTACACTGAGCTTCAGGTTGGTTCATCATCTATGGCCTTTTCTGAACAGGAATAGTCTGTCTACAGTTATCTATGTTCTGGTATCTTCCTGGATGGACTACTTTAATGGCCTTTATGCTCTTGAAGATGATCCAAAGGTGCAAAATGCAGTGACCAGGGTGTTGATGGAGCAATAAGCTTGTTGCATATAATTCCTGTTCTCTGTTACGTTGGTTGCCACTTACCTTCCAGGTTCAATTCAAGGTGCTAATGTTGACATTCAAAATCCACATATATGAGGGAATGCCTTCTCTCATATCAATTTGCTTCTCATTAAGGTCAACAGATGAGCCTCTCATGTTGGTCCCTACATAAAATGAGTTGTATACTGTAGCTTTTACAGTAGTGGCTCCATCACATCACTGAGATGATTCTTTCCCCCACCTCATATTCATTTAGACACTAGGTTAAAAACCTCATTTTTGTCAGGCTTTCAGAAAGGCAACTTTGCATTTGATCCTGCTGTATTTATACTCTCTATTGGAATTATTCAACACTTATTATGTTTTGCATTGCCTTATGCTGATATAAACCACACTGTGAGCATTTTTGTTTAAAGGTGTTATGGAGGCATCTTAATAAATAAATAATTTCACATCCGAAGTCATGCTAAATGGTTACTCAGTTCAGTTCAAAGTTCTGCATGTGTGCTTCTTATAAGAAACAGCTATATGTGGACAAGTGTAAACATTCATGATTACCCAGAAGTGGCTGAGCCACAGCAGTGTGTTGCAAACAGTTATTCTGAGCTTGCTGTGTTTAAATGTTATGCCTAATGTGAAATGGTTGGGAAATGCTTTGGTAGAGTCAGGATGGGGTCTAATAGAAATTGCCATAATGTATATGTTCTGCTACGACGTTGACAGGAGTGCCTGAGGGTTGAGAGATCAAATTTCTCCATCTGTTAACAAGATATTTTGCATGCCAAATAGTAGGCAAACACTTGATTAGATTTAAATGTCTAATGGATTCTGCTGTCTGGGCTGGAGCTGCATGACGTCCAGAAGCAAACAGACTGATGCAATCATTTCGGCACTTATGATTCAATACCTGATACGTGTCCTGAGATATCTCAATTGTGTCTGAGCGAGTCTGTCAAACCTTTGTTTTCTAATATAGACACCTCCCTGATGATATTATGAAAACATTCCCATTCAAACAAAGTGTTTCATTGAATGTATTCATATATCCTTTTTAATGCATCTTGTTTCAGCACTGAAACACAATTTTTATTTATTTCAGCAATCTGCATATCGCTTAATCACAGTCATCTCTAAATATTGTACAGGAGATCCAATACAATAAGACTAAGTTATAATCAGAATTCATTTAAAAATTCAACTGGAAAAAAGTATTCAGTAAGTGCTGGAAGTTCAATATAAGAAGAGGCTCTGGGTCAGGCCGGTGGCCCATCTAGTCCAACATCCTGTTCTCACACTGGCCAACCAGATTCCCATGGGAAACCCGGAAGCAGGTTTCCAGCACAAGAGCACCATCCCCTTCTGTGGTTTATACCAACTGGGATTCAGAGGCATTATTGCCTCTAGTTCTGGAATAGCCATTATGGCTAATAGCCACCAGTAGTCCTCTCCTGCATGAATACGTCTAATCCACTTTTAAAACCATCTTGATTGGTGGCCACCACTGCCTCCCCTGGGAACAAGCACCCCCATACCCTGAACCTGTTCATTCAGATGGAGTGCAACACCATTCAGAACAAGCAGTTGGCCAGTTTTCCTGACACAGGAACTACCATCCCACAATGCCTCCACCTTCTGAAGGTTTGACTTTTGTGACAATTTATCATACTCTTTATTGTCATTGCCACCGTGATGATGATTTAAATGTATGATGATTCATTTTGTCACAGCAGTAAACAAATGTTAGGTGCCTGGGTGTTAGCAGCTTTTCAGGAACATTTTCCTGGCGTCAAGTTTTGTTCCAGATGCTCATAGCCATCTTGGGCTCATATACACCTGGCACCATTATGGTATGAGAAAGTAACCAATGAACTGGGCTATTCAGGGGTGGCCAGGGAGATACAAGGGTCAAATGCAGTGGTACCTCGGGTTACGTACTTAATTCGTTCTGGAGGTCCATTCTTAACCTGAAACTGTTCTTAACCTGAGACACCACTTTAGCTAATGAGGCCTCCCACTGTTGCCGCACCGCCACCGCATGATTTCTGTTCTCATCCTGAAGCAAAGTTCTTAACCTGAGGTACTATTTCTGGGTTAGTGGAGTCTGTAACCTGAAGCTTCTGTAACCTGAAGCGTATGTAACCCGAGGTACCACTGTACATAGAGTACAGCTCAGAACTGCCCTTTCCTCGCTGAATGGATGAGGGTGGTGGTATGCATTTACCTGAGACAAATATTCACTTACATATTTTATGAGAACAGAATGAATTACATTCTTTAAGGCTCAAGCACCTGTTTTTATTTTTTATATGAATCATAGGAATTCTGTGCTGCTTCCATTTTTCATTTTAATTAAAAGTGTGTCAGTGCTACATTTTTAATAATGGGTTGCAAAACTGAACAATGGACTGATGAGATGGGAGTAAGGTTTTCTAATCATGGAATACATATTTATAAAATCTCAAGTGCTGTATTCATTTTATAGTGATTAAAGGATCTATGTAATGAAGATTCATAACTTTTTTATTTTTAACAAAACTATATTAGTGTGTGCAGATATTCTGCAATTCATCTAGCCTTTAGACACCACTATTCTAATATTCTAGTGGAGTTCTTAAAATACAAATGGAAAAAGTTAGTCACACATATTCTGCAAAAAAACTACTAAATATGAATTATAATTTCTCACATTGAAATGACAAGCAGTGGTGTTCTCAGTTCAAAGTTGGTGTTAAATAGTCACTATAATTTTTATTTTGTTGTTGCTGACATTTGTCTGTCTCAAGAGACAATGGAGTGCACCTCCGGTAGTTAAGTCAAACTACTGTTAGCAACACCCAAGTGACCTCCTTGCAGCACAAGCCTAGGCAGTGTGTGGAGGTCCTGGGTTGCCCAGACGACCAGGCCCCCCTCTTAGCCTCACTGATATGGTCCAAAGAAAAACATTACAATACATCTCACAACAGCTTGGCACCATCCAACCATCTTAGGGACTCCCCTCAGATTTGTGTAGGATTCTTCCAAAGATATCCTGCAAGGCAGTAAACATTTTGGATCAGTGTTTTCCTTCTCCTATATAGACTACCTTCCCAGTTTGATGAGCCCCATCTGCCCCTCACTCTCATCTCTCCCACATACAGAAACCAACCTCTTGACTGTTGGACCCACTATTGGTCTCAAGATTATTCAGGTGAGATTTATTTGTAGATTGCAGGAAATATTCTTCTGGTGGTAGGAGGGGAGGTGATCTAAACACAAGAGAATCAAAACATTTCCTGGAGTAGATACTGGCTAGTTTTGCTTTGGACACCACCATTTTTCCTCAAAACATTAAAACAAGAGTGAGAAGCACTTAACTGTTCTTGTTTTGTGAGATCTGAATCAGCTAAAACGATACTTACCAGTGGAATGTGGTCATTCACCAATAAGCCATTGTGCTGTGCTGATCGCAACCTTTCATTCTGCAAGTGTGGGTCCAGATTTGTGTTTGACCTGGGAGGTGCATTTTTAACCCAGGTGTTGGGAAGAAATCAGGACAAATCTTTATTGACTGCAACAGGCAGGTTAAGTGTTGGCATGGCAGTAGGGCCAGGAGAAGTTCATCATTCTACTCACTCCTTGCTGGTGGAATGGGATCCCCTGGGGTTGGATTGTGCCAAACCCATTCCATGGGAGTAGCCTAGTGTTGCACCCTGATGTGGTGCAAGCCAATCTGGCAAGGTCTCACTAGGCAACCAGGGTGAGGCTTCCAGCAAAGCTTGGACCAATCCTTCCCACAGGCTCCTCACAACATCCCCCCTTCACTAAACTGCTGCTGCCCAATGCCATTTCCACACAGCATTAATCCACCTAACAAAAGACTGCATGCTGCACATTGACTGTAACAATAAAGATTTGATCCGATTTCAACACGAACCTGCTTCGGAACTTCACCTTCCAGCAGAGCCACTGGTGAAACTAAAGGAAGTTTGAAAAAAAAAGAAGTTTCTGAGATGGGAAAAGCAGGGGAAAGCTTTTCAAACCAAACTTGGCTGTGTTCAAGCCTCTGAATGTCCTTAAGAATTTCAGTTAAAGGAACATGGGCATGCTTGGCAAGCCTTATTGCTGGAATGCCATTTGTTGAAATAACTCTGGTAGCATTCTGATTCAAAATTATTGTGCTGGCACATCTTTCTGCAGTACTAGCATGATAACCTTGCAGCACTGGTACAGTGTTATGCTTTGCAGTGGTAGTTCCGGTGCATCTATTGGAACATCCTTTCTTAGACATTTATCTGCTTCTGCAGCCATTCTTACAATCAAATTGAAGTCCCTTTGGGGATTCCTGTACCCTTTTGAAGTCAAAGATACAAATCTACACTTCTTCACCAAAGATGGTTTGATTTGTTTCCTTATCTATGTCATTTTAAGGACGTGTTCACTCACTCACATACATAGACACATATTGCATGTTAGCCACAGGAAAAGGGCTTGGATGATGTAGATTTTCTGGTTCCCTGTTTATAGCTAGCTTGCCAGGGGCACAGTAGCAATCTCTATCCCATTCTGCAGGCTATACAACAGCTTTCTCAATGGTATCACCACAGTTATAGAAGCATAGCTGTCAACTTTTCCCTTTTCTTGCGATGAATCCTATTCGGAATAAGGGAATCTCTCTTTTAAAAAGGGGAAAGGTGACAGCTATGTATAGAAGTGCATTCTGACGGAAGGAAGTTTGGCTACATTCTTGCTTGCTTTTAGGTGTCAAGTAAAAATTAGTGATATACAGTGTTGGGGTCAGGTTTCCAAAACTCACCTTGTAGGATGCCCTTGACATGAACACTCCCTCCTTTAGGTTGTCCAAGTCACCATTGTAAAGCAGAGGTGCATGAACAGTAGCCTTTCTATTCTGCTTAATACTTCTATTGCCTATTCCCTATTCTTTCAGAACAGCAATAAGTAATGAACAAGAACTCTGAGTTATCTTGATGGTAACACAGGGGTCCATAGTGGTTGTAAGTCTTCTGTTAAACAGTTTCTCACTAAAGTGTTTTCAGTTTGGATTTTGATCTACCTACAAAGTTAACTATGCCTAGAAACCATAATGTTAATATTCTGTCTTGGAGAGGAGGCATGCTTTTGATGGTTGATGCCCTCTATGGAGCTATCTGTAGCCCTTGGTCTGGTAATGTTTCTTTGAGCTAACATATTAAAAAGTCAAAGAACTTTGCAAGGGGTTATTTAGCTCTATTATTTGGATTTTATACACTGTCTATCTTACATATACCCTCAAAATCTTTATTTAAAAAATTCAGTTTTGTGTTCACTTGGCTTACCATGGCAGTCCTCTAATTAGTCCCAGAGCAAGGCATGTTTATCGCCTCAGCACTGGTTCTATGTTTCCATATACTGCCACAAATAAAATGACCCCTGATCTTGGCATATCATCTCCAACTCACAGATATCTCTGTGAGGAATTACTGTCTCATTGTAAGTCCTCAGTCTTACATTTTTGGTTATAACCCCCACAGGTTTTTCTCTCATTCTCTCTCTCTCTCTCTCTCTCTCTCTCTCTCTCTCTCTCTCTTGAAGGACATTTTGAGAAACTACATCCAAGATCACATTTGCCTTGGCTTAAGTATCCAACTTGTATTAAACTCCAGTCCCATTTGTTTCTAAGGGAATTGTCTATTTCTCTGGTCTGTTGATACCAAGGTACAGATGTAGAATTCTTCCTGTTGGTAGCCTGCTTTTGCTATAGTTTCATTATCTGTATACATTGCAACACTTACCTATGGCTGGACACTTTCTATATCTGTGACTGCCTCCACGCTGTGTTCACTTATCTTTATGGACTCTGGATCCAGAGACCTGTGGTGGTCCCATTCTGATGTGTGCACCCATTTCTTGTTCATCTAGATTCCTTCCCTCTGGGAATTCTCCTTCTGCAAAAGCCTGACCCTGCCATGCTTGGGTGACTTTGGGCTTCCTCCTGCACTTACTGCTTCAGTTGAAACATTTGGAATTCATTCCCTCTTAAATCTTGCATTCTGCTCTCTACTATAAAAGTAAATCATTCAAGTTGATTATCGTTTCTGAAATCAGATCATGGTCTCCCAGGAGTTATATATTTTAAAAGTTTACAATCTGAAAGTCCCAACACTATCAAATACTTAATTAGTGACCTAGGGCCTCAAAGTTTCATGGCTGGCCCACCAGTTTAAGGTTCGTAAGGAATTCTATTTGTTTGCCTTCTTGTTGGGCCCTGAGGTGCCACTTAAATTTGTTTAGAACTACTGAAAATTAGCCTGTTCCTACCAGCTTAGCGGCATGCTATGGTGCTGTGGTATATGTCCCTATCTCTCTCTCCCCAGGAACATCTTTTTCACCCATTAAGAACATAAGAAGAGCCCTGCTGGATTAGGCCAGTGGCCAATCTAGCCCAGGATCCTGTTCTCACAGTGGCCAACCAGATGCCTATGAGAAACTTGCTTTCTCTGGCTTTTATATAGATAATGGATTTCTGCACACACACACACACCCCCCCAGTATTCTGCTGCATTGCCAATGAGTTTCAGCTTTGCTGGGGCCGTGAGACATTCCATCCTTTTGCCACAGTTTCCCATCCCTTATATTTCTTTTTCATTTTGTCTGTAATGAGGAGCTGGTCACTGTAGATATAAAATGATTTATTAAAGAACTACATATATGCAAAAGGTTTGTGCTCTTTGAACTGCTTTCCCATTCCCTCTAGCCCTGTCCTTTCTTTTTTATCCAAACCTCTTAATCCGGCTAAGGTGGATGTCCCATTTATAATTGTGTAATCAGTGGTTCTCAAACCACTTGAAAATTGCCAATAGTCTTGATGGGTCATGTATTATTTTTATCCCTGTGGTAGCAATTGTAATACAGTGTGCTAGATACCATGGTTTTTAATTGTATTGTTAATGTTTTTTATATTTCTTATATTGCATTTTACTGTATTCCATAGAATTCAAATTATATTAAATAAAACACTGCCAAAAGATTGCATGTGGAAGGGGGAGTTAGCAGAAATTGTCCCCCAAACCCCCCCCCCCCCCGAACAGGCGAACAATTCAGAGCTATGCTTTTATCTTAAACACTAGCTTAGCACCAAATCTTAAATCTCAAAGTCACGATTCATCTGCAGTGCGTTTCTCCGTGCTGAACCAACATTACACTTCCGACTTATAAGGTCCTTGATCTGCCAGTCAAGCTATATTGATCCAAAGGAAAAATATGAGAAAAATCTAAGGTGCTTTCCCTTAAATTAGTTTTGTTGTGTATACCGTTGCTTTGAATTGCAATGGTATCGATTGATCTTCAGGTTGTTGAAACAACAATTGCGTGTGCTGAGAGGAGTCATGAGCTAATCCTGTCAACTTGCTTCTGATACTTGTTTAGCTATTACAGGTGATACTCCTTAATTCATCTGCAGTTTTGGGCTCTGCACTTCAGTGCCTATCTTCCCAAATTAAAAAAGGAAGAAACTGTGGCAGAAACTGGGTTCAGGTTAAGCACTGAGCAATCAACACCACAAATCTGTCCTACAGTGCTGGAAATTTCACTAAGAAACTTCTAAAAGAATGAAGGGTATCCATAACAGATTTGAAAGCTACTTTAATAATTTTATATTATCTGTCCCAGAATAGGAGAAACCCAGAGGATCTTTTATTAAATAATCTTACAATACTTGCTTGCCGATGTACAAATTTTCCTCTTTTTTGTTTTGTAGGAAAGTATAGTAACATACTAACTACATGTGGTATTTAGTTAAAGTTTGGGATATATTTATTTTATGGCAAAATTGACCCACTAATGATTAGTTGCTCTAGTTAAGTTTAAGTCAGGAGGACTTACACCTGTTTGGTTCCGACTTGTAACTCATGTAGATCGCCTGAACATTTGTAAGCCAACAAATACTGCTGTGGGTTTGTGTGTTAGTTAGTGGTAATATTTTAGCATTTGCTGTGATTAGGCTAATTGCATCTCTTTCAATATTCATCAACTATAAAAACTGAAGATAATGGCTTGTTATTGGATTATTCTGCATAGTAAATAGTGTCTTGGTTGTTAATTTATTCTTGCTAGATTATTGTTGTTTTGAGTAACCTTTTATTTTGTCTTTACTATTGATCTGCTGTGTTATATTAGTTACCTTTTTATATTGCTTGCTAAAACAATATAATCAATCGTGTGGCGTAGGGAGCTGTCCAAAGTAGTGAAGTCTAGCTACATGGAAGGGATTTTTCAGGTTGTTTTATTGTCATTGATGTGATTCCTCAAATAGGCCTCTGAAAGGACAGGCTAATATTTAGTGTCTACAAAACAAAACAAAACAAAACAAAACAAAACCACAGCCCCATATTAGTATATTTGGGTTGTGTTTGGCTGTTTGTGTGGATTTCAAGGGCACTTGCAGAAACTAGCTCAACATCTTTAGACATGGGAAGCTGGTTAGAAATTTTTAAACTTGGATCATATAGGATTTGTATTCATCAGAGGTAACTGGGATAACTATATACAAATAAGAAGATAACATATTGGCAAACTAGCTTTCAATAGTGGAGGTTTGGGTAGCATAAGTCAAAGGCTCCTGCAATTTATTTTATTTATTTAACAGCTAAATACATAAAATAATTTTCACTGACCTTGTCGTTGACTTAGATTACTTAAATCTTATCCCAATTTAATAACTGAGGAGAAAACCTAGTCCATTTCCCCTTGTGAATACAGCTCAGTGTGCTTTGGATTGGGGCCTGTTGCCTTCAACATATAAGTGAGTCACTAAATGCTTCATATTTATAGCCTCAGTAAACTCAGACCCTAGTTTCCTTTGTTAGTTGGCAACCCAAGATTACAGTACAGTTTCCTGGTTTGAATATAACTGTAATTTCAAGAAAGCAAGGCAGCAGAGTTGAAGCTGGCACATAAAAGGCAGGGGGAACAAGTGAGCGAGAGTATGTTTGCCTGATTCTCATGTTAATAAGCCATGATTGATTAAACTATGATTGATGTATAAACTGGCCCATTGGTTTGGTTAAGCATAGTGTGCTAATCGACTTCACTGGTTTCCTTCAAAAATGTAAAATAGACAAGAAATCTCTTCTACTTTTTAGCATTTTGTACAATTCTTAGAATATGAGAATTCAACCCCACTTTGTCACTTGACATAGAAATTTTCTTTGTGCATACATATGCTTCTTATGTATGCTTATCATGTTGAGATTGTTGAGAAGAGAGCAATTGAAACTCATGCAGATTAAGTCTAAATAAGTACTGCAAATGGTCAGCAAAGGTCAATTTGGTTAAGTAGGGATGTGCAGATTAAATAAAAGTCAGAAAGCTTAAAAATTACAAGCTGGTGATCAAGAAGAGTTCAGAAAAAGCAGAAATAATGTAAAACAATGACAAAGTAAGTTGTCACAGTGTCTCAAGTTATGTATGTCTAATGACTCACTTCAGACAAACATTGCTTGAATAAACATAAGTTATAAACTACATATAACAATTTAATTTGTTACTGTCTATAGATCTGCTTTGGGCTATGTGGCTTGTATAATCTACACTGGGAACCTTAAAGCACATAGGATATAAGAACCAAGAGCTTCAGGCATACTGTCTTCCAAGGATTAAAAAACAACCTGGAAGTTAGGAACAGAATATTATGTATGATTACAAGGAAATCACTTTGGCTTAGAAACCATATGCCTGCATGCTTATAGCATGCGTGCCTTACACAAAATGCTGTAGAGCAAGGAACCTGTTGAACTCAACTTCCATCAGCATCAACTAGCATGGGCAATGGCAGGAATGGTGGGAGGACTAAACCTTAATAATGTCCAGGTATTCTGAGAGAAAGGAAGAGTGAAATGAAATTTAAAAGCATGATCATGATTGAGTCCTTGATAAATAACATTTGGAGGCATCCTGACCTTCATAGAAAGTTTTTTAAAATGGAGAAAAAGTAGTGTGGGCATATTAATTTAAGATGGCGTGTTGTCATTTCTTTTACTGAAGGGCAATCTCTACCTCTTTCTGTTTCCGACAGGGGAAAAATGTGTTAACATCTAAAATGGCATCATGCTACCTCACACAGATAGAATTTGAAGGCTTCTAAAGCTGCAAGGCTGTTGGTAAGCATTTTTATAGTAGTCCTCCCTAAAACCCAGTTAACATTTTAATCATTTTCACTTATTCAGGAGTCAAAGCAGATGAGACATAACTGAATATTCTACCTCTTTGATTTGGTAAAAAGCACCTCTGGATGGTGCTGAGAGTGTCAGGATCACGGTACAGAGATGTTAGGGGATTTCTGATTTTTTTGGGTGTGTGTGTAAATAATCATGCATACTATATATCTGGCAACATTTCCCTTTGGTTATTTACACTTATTCTGTAATATAATAAAAGAAACTTTACTCAAAATCCTCTACTCGGCTCTGAACTTTTTATATCAGAGATTATGTGTCTTTGATTCTTTCTCATATGGTTTTTGAAAGGCACTATTTTCATGACTATAGTATCTGGTCATAGATGCTGAACTGGACATTCCATGGAAGTAGTGTAGGAGTTGTAGATTAAACCACTATATAATTCAGGGCCTTGATCTCATTGTGGACTAGTTCCTTCTCTGAAGTTTTTAGGTTGTTTTATCTAAAGGATGAAAAAGGTCAAGATATTGTGTCTGTCCCCCCTTATTTTCTCCTCCTCTTTTCCAATGGTTTTCTTGTTGTTATCATTTTATTGATTTTATGATACTGTGCAATAAAAGAAAATTGGGGTAGTCCTATTCCTTGTTTAGCTAAGCTCAAACAAGCAAAAAAATAATGCCCATGAGAACATTTGGTATTAGTGTATTATTGTGGTGGCTGTAAGTAAAGCTTTTGATTTTGATAGGTCTATATATTGGTGACACAGATGGGGGTGATATGTTCTGAGACATAGCTGCTATTATTGCTAGTGACAGGGCTTCCATTAATAGATGCAGTGGCTCAGAGGCTGTGAGCGTGAAATGAACTGATCTAAGCAGAAAAGAGAGCAAAACAAGCTGAATTGTGCATTTAAAAATTTACGGTGGGTCAGTGAGACCAGGAGACAACTGTGAACTTCTTTTTTTAAAAAAGAAGCAGCAGCAATAATAAATGAGGGCATCAGGGCAAATTACAACTATTAATTGAATGTTGTTGCTTAGACATAGAATATACTTGGTTGTGGTTCCTTAAATTATAAATTAATGGCTGCCAAAGAGAACCTGCCCTATCAAGAGTATGTAGTCTCATGAATTACTTGTAAGCTATGTAAGATAATAATCTTTTTCAAGGCAAAGATGAGGCTGGGTGGGCTTATAAAAACTAGAATTATGGAGTGCTGGTATAATGTATGAATTGTGAAATCTGTGAGTCAAATCTCATCTTACCCACAAGCTCACTAGGTGGTCTTCAGGCAAGGCATTATTATACCTTTTTTTTTATTTGCACCCTATGGTGATCATAAGATTGGTCTATCTTAGGATGTGATTATAAGCATTACTCTCATGGCTCTCACCATGCTTGACTATTGGCTCTGATACCTGGGTGATGAAAGCTGTAGTTTGGCAACATCTGGAGTTTCTCCCAGTTGGTATATGAAGCAGTTTGAAATATTTATCGGTGCTTTTAACACTATTCGGTTGTCCTTTATGGTGACATTGCCTTGGTGGAAATCACTTCCACAAGCTGCTTTTGGGTGGCAACCCCCCCATCTTTTTTCTGCTAAGGTAAAGCCACATTACACATAATAATATTTTGTTTGCTTGTTTTTTTAAGGAGATGATGGATTGGGGAAGGTTGGATCCAGACATGCTCTTCCACTCATGGAACAGCTATTTCCATCAGAAACAGTACACTCTCATAAACAGCAAATCCCTTTTGTGAGTGGAGCGTTACCTTTCCATGAGCAAAGACTGGTTTTAGGATCCATCCAAGTATCCACTCTAAACTCTAGAAATTTAATTTAAATTTCTCTGGTGGTCTATGCACCCAGACTTCTAATATCTCCATAGTTTAGTGTATCTGTGTTACTCAGAGACTTTACAGTAGCCCTATTTTATTTGGAGCACATAGCAATAGTGACAGAAAATTCTAATCACTAAAGACAGTGTTATGAAACTGGTTGGTGATGGTGACTTGCAATGAATCCATCATAAGCAAATATTAAGTTTCTGTATATAGAGACCTGCATTTGCTAGATAAATGTGGCTGCCTCTTTCAGTGTCCAAAGGAATTCTAAGGCAAACGCATGAAGGCAAATGCCTTGATGCATGGAAACAGCCTTTCGTATGTGGATTCGCTTTCTACTCTGGATTGGCTTTCTAGACTTGGTTCTATGCACTGAAAGGAAAATAGAAGAAAGGTTAAACCCCTATATCTACCATCCAGTGTTCACAATAAGTCATAGCAGATGGGTCCTGCAGAAATGGTTTATGCAACTTTGGAAGTACTGATCACTGTTCTTTTGGCATGAAGGTGGCTTAAATTAAGGTATATCCTCAAACAGGTTATCTAAGTTGACCTTAATGTTGTTGGAAATCACTCATGTTAGGGATGGAGGGGAAATGTGGAATATAGACATGTTTTAATGGTACCTATCAAACTGTGACAAATACTTAAGAATTAAAACTTTGCAGGCTGTGACTTCCCCACCCGCAACATTGTTAAATGTTCATAACAACTCATTTATCTTCACTGAGGGCGATGATGTTTGGTGGGGGATAATGTGAGTAATTTTAAAATTGTTCAGTTTACTTAGAGAAGTTCATAAACATTGATTTGTCACATCATGTATGACAAAATGTTTTTTGATCTCCAAACTTTGAGTGCTGCTGGAACAAAGCAGTGCAATAAAATGATTTTAACTGATGAGACATAACTGCATCAGTCTATTTCCATGCCAAATGTAAGCAATCCACCTCAATTATGCTAATTGGTGCCCTAAAAGAAAATGTTACAGCTGTTTGGTAAATCAGGAAGGTAGAGAGTTTCTTTTTCAGCAGAAAACATTCCACAGTGTTCTTGCAATATAATAGTCAAACTGTTTGTATTTACATTTTTTAAAAAAAAAATCAATCATATAATTTGGCATCTCATTCTCATCATCAAAGTTGCCTATGTTTGCATAGGTTGTGCATATTTTCAGGTTGTGGTGAATCTGAAGGTCTATATTTGGTCTGTTTGAAGAATTCTGCTTCATCAGTTTTGCCTCATTTGTCCAAAACAAATGGACAGGTTGCAGTAGTAAGAGGAAGATGGGAATTGTGACCAGTACTATATCTCTTAATAAAGATCTTCATGTTGTTGTTTTTGGAATTTCTGTCCAACACAGGCTTTCAGACTGCTCAGTCATATCTCTGTCCTCTTAATAATTTTAAATAAGTAAATGCAACACACCAATAAAATATTTATTTATATGAAAAGCACACTCTCTATTCAGTTTTACAATATTGGTTAAAAACCTGTGGTCCCTAGCCCGGCTTTCCATCAGTGAAGGAATTGCCAGAAGTATGCCACAGCTCTTCTGGGAAATGCTAAATTCTAGATGGATCCTAAAACAGTACTATCCCTGAGATTATATGGTTTCACCCCCCCCCCTTGTCTAAGGAGCATCAGGAATGGGAATGTGTAGGTTTTATTATCAAATGGTGCAATAGCTAAAAGCTAAAAGCTAACAGACATTACTGAATTTTCATTTAATGCATTTAAGTCAAATCAAATACCACATATAGGTTGTTTCTGCCATGAAATACAGTGCTAGCAATGAGATGTATAATTGAAGATAGCAATGGAAAGCCACTCCACATGCCATCAAGTGCAGTGCAGAGTCTGGAAAGCCTAAATGTTGGCCTATTTTACTGGATATCAAAACATTTCATTTGGGAATTAATTAACACTGGAAACACATTGTGGCAAATTCTTTAGGCATATCTGAGCCTGGCTTGAGTTCATGCTGTCCGAAGAACACCGCCGTTAGTTGGATATCCTGCTGCTGGCAACCTATAAACACATGTGGTCACTTTCATGATCCAAATGTCTGTAGGAATTAGTTGCACTCTTAGAGGCCCCAGTAGCAAACTTGTCAGTTCTCCTGAATTCTGTGTTGATGGCAGAAATAATTGTCCTCCAGCTTGACTGTGGGAAAGCATAGAGGGAAATGACCCTAACAAATGGTGTTTCAGCCATTTTGTGACCAGTAACATGCTGGGATTCCAGAAATTATTGGAGCAATAACAGCTAACGAGAAGAAGACTTTCCAAGCTTTGAGGAAGCTGATTAAAAATTGCGCAACCGATTCTCACCCCCACCCCCCATGCTGCAAAGCACATGGCAGCATAGCAACTGAGAAGCAGGGAGGCAGGAGCCAAATGGGCATCACCTCCCCATTGCAGGCTATTCTCTACAAATGCCAAATCCTGGCTGGTCTGTTAGTTATGAAGCAGGATCTGTATGATGACGAGGCCAAATGAAACTCCAAGGGTAAGAACACAAAACACATGATTAGCAGGCCCAGAAACCTACCAACCAACCTGGAGCTAAACCCAAATTTCTCTGAGGTTATTTTTCCTGAGAATGTTTCTGGTACCTTGCTTTTTCTCACTATCCCTGAAAGGCCACTTTGCTGAATATACAGCAACATTTTTTGTGGTGACCACAATTTCATCCCCACCTCCAATACCCCAGAAGAACACCAGGCATTGTGGATTATGGAAAATGATTGCCAGCATGTCAAAACATTTGCAGCAGCCAAGAAACCAAACCAAACCAAACCAAAAAAACAAAACAAAAAACAATGGAGGGTGGGGGACAGCTAAGCCGTTCCACTGTCAGTGTTAATTTTGACATTATTTACTGTGAGAAACCGTTGAAGAATTATCCACACACCTCAGGACAAATTGGATGAAATGGTGCCCCAATTTCTCTGTCCAAAATAGGCTTCAAAATGTTGCAGGGTCTTCTACCATACTATTTTCCAAATGTACCTTTGCTAACTGATTAATATACTGGGGATGTCTGTTTATGATTGCCAAGTATAATTACTTTCTCTGTCACCAATTTGTTTTGATTGTGCCATAAAAGAGCATTCTCTTGGCATTTAGAGTATGATAATTCAGGGAAAACCAATCAGAACAACCAGCACTTATCTCTGTGACTATATTGCCTTTGCATAACTTAGCATTCTAGCTGAATGATGCATGACAACCGTGTTTTCTGTCCTGAATCAGACAAATTGTTCTTAGCTAGAGGTACCTAGCACACCTTCCCTTGGAACGTGGTTAACCCTTATGTCCACACAGCACCCTATGTGACTTTAGCAACCATTGCTGGACAGAGATAACTTGCTCACTGTGGTCCTTATACTGGTAACCTTTCAATTGCAATGTGCTCAATGGGACTTCCCTTGAAATAGAACTGGAAGCTGCAACTGATGCAGAATGCTTCAGCGAGGTTGCTGAGATGTCCACATATTTTACCTGTGCTGAGGTAACTGAATTGGTTGCCAACCAGCTACCTAGTCTGGTTTAGAGTACTCTTGTTAACATAAAAACTCTGAACAACTCGGGACCAGGTTACCTAAAATAATTCCTGCATAGACCTTTAATATCACTTAGATCATCTGGGGAAAATTCTACTCATGGCACTGGACCCTTCATAATATCACAGAATGTTGATCTGAAAACAGGCATTTTCTGCTGTTGCCCCTCTTCTGTGGAATGCCCTTCCCTCTGCCATACACAAAGTAACAATTATGTCAGCTGCGTTCCATTGCTGACAGAGGGGGAGAGTGTGGAGAGACAGGTGGAGGTAATTAGACAGGAATGCAGAAGGGGGAGGAGGAGCCAATTTGCAGTAGAAGCCAGAGAACAAGGAGAGTGCTGAGAACAAGGAGAAGGGAAGGGGAGTTCAAAGGAGAAGATGCAGACTGACAGCTGTAGCTCAGACTCATGGGGAGCGATACTGGGAATTACCCATCCCCAGGTGTAGGCTTGCAAAGATTAATGAAAGGTGTGAACAGGAAAGGAAGCGTAAGTGGAGCTTTAAAAGTGGGAGGAGGAAGGGGCGTACCTCAGACTCAGCAACAGCAAACATGGAAGCTGACGCTGAGTGACTGAGCTCCAGAGTGATTTGTGTGTTTTGAGCAATAAAACCTGAGTTAATTGCTGCCAGCGTTGTCTTGCTTCGGTGGGAAAGACCCAACCATAACAAATCATCACTTGCTGCAGATGTGTTGTGAAGACTTATCTCTGCCCAAGCTTTCCTTGACCCGTATTATCAGACCTGTTTTATGTGAATCCCCTAATACCTGTTTTATTATTTTACATGGTTTTATGTTGCTGCTTTATTGGTTTCGGACTGCATTTCTTATTGATACTTCTTAACATAAATGTACTCCACTTAGATTTTTGAAATATTAAGCAATTTATAAATGCCTTTAAAGATGCTAGAAATACTTGGGACTATGGTAGCCTGGGTTTGAGTTCCTGCTCAACCATGATGCGTATTGAATTATTTTGAGCTAGTTATTATCTCTCTGTTGAAGCTATTTCATAAGAATGTTGTATGTTTAAAATGGGACAAACACAAATCATTTGCCCTTAGGGGAAACACGATATGCAAACATGATGAATTAAAAAGAGTAAGAGCTCCTCCAGACAAACTGTTTGTTCAGCACTCATCCTGACTTGCTTGCACAATAAATTTGGTCTTTATTAAACATTCATTCTGATTCATTTACAGGGTAGTTATATGACAATGAATATTCATTCTGCACGCATCCTGGTTGGGATCCCATTAATTATTTCTTCATCCCACACTTTTAAATTTATTTTCCCATCACTTTCCAAACCACAAAAAGTTGCACTGGTTAACAACCACTTAATCCACTTCAATTGAAAAAAATCTAAAGCTACAGTATGCCATTGAATCCTTCCTGAAAAATAGGAATGGTCTGGAGGCACCCTAAGTGAATAAAATTCAGAAATGTGCACACAGAGCTCCTGTGCTAAACTACCCATTTACATAGGCACCTATGTGCAAAGATTCCATTGCATAAGCATAGCTGCCCTAAACAACAAAGAGAATAGGAAAATATGCACCCATTAGAATTCTGTGTGTACGCTTGACCTCTTTGTATCGGAGCCATATTGTGCCACTCATGCTCCTATGAGTCATGTACTTTGTTCATACCAGCTTTGGAGATTAATGTAAGTGTTATTTTTGTCCACTGCCTAGTTTCAGCCAACTGCTACGGGCTATTGGATTTAGTGACACTGAGCAATGAAGAAAATAAATATTATTGCCTAGAGCACTGTGTTACAGGGCATGCCAAGAAAAAAAAAGTTATAAGGTTTTGTTAGATTATAAAGAATCCTAAAGGATGCTGGGAAGGGGCCAGAAACCTAAAGCACTAAATAGTATAGAAAAACGATGCCAGATAATTTCTTTTTTTTTAATCCACCTAGTTCAGGACTGCAGAGCTTCTGATTTTCCTTGTGAATGCATTCTGCCAGGCGTCTATTGTGGCTAGGGATGGATGGACCTGTCAATTTCAGTTGTCTGTTTATCATTTTTCCCCCAATTATGAATTCAGTTCTCCAAATTTCCACAGCAATCTGGGATTATGATTATGATTATTTTTTAAAATCTAATGAAAATTCATCAGCATTTTAATGCAGATTTCTCATAATAAACACAAATTTGTATGCAGTTTTGACTAAAGTACATATTTTTGCAAGTAATTTCCCCTGATATAATGCATTATAGGTATGTTATCTTTCACTAATATATTTCTTTTTGTGCACACCTCCCCATAATATATGCATTTTTTGTAAGCATTGCTTTGTTGGAGAACTGCATTGCAAAATTCAGATAGGTGTGAATTTCAAAACGGTTTCAGAAAGTGATAATTCAGTAGATTTGTCTAGTAAAGAAAATGCCACAGTCTACTGCATCTGGTCCAGCTGACTCCTTCTGAATTAGGCCCTGGAGCATAATAAAACTTAAAAATGATGACACATGAAAACAAAGTAAGATGCCTAAACATGCTCAGTGTTTTGTTTATATAATCAGTTGATCTCCCAGGAAATATTCATCCAGGTCTAACCACAACAAATATATTTTCATTAGTACTTATGAACATTTAAAACTCTTTACAATCACAAAATCTATTATCAGTTAACAAAATCAAGTCTTTTACCACTTGGGACTGAACCTGGTACCTTCAGCTATTCATTACTAAGGAGGGTGGTTGGCTGCAGAAGTTCTGTTAACTGGACTGTTACCAAAAGCTGTCTGTATGATCCTTATTGTAGGAATGTTTCTTCTGGATAGCACTTGTTGAAAGTTTCAACAAATGGCTGTGTGTGTGTACATGTGCATAGGCACATGTCCTTGTGTTTTTTTTTGTGGGGAAAGAGAATATTTTCCTCCTGAATATTATTTTTGTTTTCTGACTCCTTCTTCTTCTGGAACAAAGATGCTGAATTGAGTTAAAATTCTGAAAGCTCATTGATGTGCAAAAATGTAATTAAGCACTGGAAGACATTTTTAAATTTTATGTGTTTGGCTGGATGATAGGGGCTGTCAAGCAAATCATTTTAACAGGTTTAGCTCTGTTATTACAGAAAAGCACTGAGACAGCATGTTTTCTTACTAGGGACTTGCCATGAATAATAAAATTCTGTCTTACTTCCCTTATTATCTGTTTTCCTTTCCTGTTGGGGGAATAAGACAGGATTCTAAGCCTCTGCTCATCTAATTAAATTGCATTTCTACTGTATTTTCCATTTTGTAGTGAAATATATCATACAGAAAAGACCCATTCTCATTTTGGCACCACTTCTGAAATACTGGATTTCATTCTGTAATTGATCATTTTTAGTCTTCATCCATTCTAGATTGAAAAGGATAAAGAACCGGATCTTCTGTCACTGAAATGACAATGCCTTAATCTCCTTTCTGCTTGCTATTTGAATAGTAACCTGGGAGCTGCCTTACTGGGAAAACTATGAGTCCATTTAACTTCCTATTCTTACTCAGACTGATTGTAGAAAAGTATATAGAAAGAGTAATAATAACTCATTCCTACCAGCCAGTTCCTGTAGTCTAAGCTTTAAGTGCATTGCTATCAAGGAGATCTACACCTAATTCACAAATGACCCCACACTTGTGTGAGCTTCAGACTTTCCTAAGTAATCATTATGTGTGCTTGGAATCTACAGATCTTGAATGCAGTCTCAGAAAAGTCTGAGAGAAGGGTAAAGTGAATAAGTCAGCCTGTTTTGCTCACACAAAATCCAGTGTCAGTGTCATTATCCCACAGGGTTTTGGATGGAGGCAAACTGTTTTGTATAGTATCCAAATGTATGATAAGGGTGGTATTAACTTGGCTTGACACTGGAATGCAACACACACACACACACACAGCTTAGCTCATGGGTCAAATGGGAATTGAGGTGTGTGTGTGTGTGTGTGTGCATGTGTGTGTAAATAAAAGTAAATAGCAAAGACAAACCAACCAACCAGACATTCTTAAATGAAAAATTATAGCAGAAGTGTTAAATGAGAAGAGGATTATGCCTTGTCTAATCAGGACTCATGAGTACTGGGTCTGCCTATAGTATTTAGTGGAAGTCCCCTATCCTTATTTCCAAAGGGAATGTTGTTTTGGACTTTGAAATTTGAGAGGTGACACCTGTGTAAAGGACTGTGTGCATGGGCAGAATCCAGACAGGGGCTTTCTTGTATGGGAGACGTTACTACCTTGATTCTGCCCATAGCAGTTAAAGCACAACTGCTCACACCATTGAGCATCCCTGCTCCAATTCTTATAGTTGTGCACTGTATCCCTCCAATAATCAGGACAAGTAACACTGGGACAAATTCCACATGTTGTGTGTCCTGCCTTCTCCCAACCATCTATTCCTTTCCTTGTCCACAGCTGTTGCCCTGTGAAAAGGGAGAGGCAGACACAGGAAGCCACAGGCTCTCTGTAAGACCACCCATTGGCAAACATAGCCTTAGAGGATGCAAACAAAGCAAAGCTAATCTGTGTGTCATGCAAAGTCTTTGGTGAGGTTGGGGAAAGGAGATTGTAGTTGCTGTCGTTCTGCCATTTATGCATGGTAATCTAGGAAAACATGTTTTCCTGAGCAAACTCAGAAGGTATAACTATCATTTAAAACAAGGCTGTGAAAAGCTCTGGAGTAGCTTAGAAATGTTTTCCCCTCCCTGTTAAGTAAATACAAGCAACAGAGCTGCTAGCATAATTGCAAAAGGTCAACATTTTCATGACCTATCACAGGTGACTCTAAGGCCCTGTTCTAAAAAAACAGCAGATGGTAATGAAACTCTGCCTGGGATGCACTTCAGGCTGCAGAAAGAGCTCACATCATTAAGTAGGAAAGACTTGGAGCGGTAGAGCTCTTGCTTTGCATTCAAAAGATGTCAGGTTCAACCACTGGTATCTCCAGGTAGGACTCCCAAAGACTCCAGTCTGAATCCCTATATTCAGGGTCAGTGTATTTGCGTACCACATTTTCTACAAATACATCTGTGCCCAAAGCATTTTACAGGATAGACAACTGAAATGCCATAACTGTGATTTGAATACATTGCAATGCAACATAAATCCATCATTTAATTCAAAACAGTGGCAAATGTTTAAATGAACATAAAACATACCAGTTGGTCAATTAGCAATATCCAATGCCAATAATATTACAGTGGTACCTCAGGTTAAGAAATTAATTCGTTCTGGAGGTCTGTTCTTAACCTGAAACTGTTCTTAACCTGAAGCACCACTTTAGCTAATGGGGCCTCCCACTGCCGCTGCGCCGCCAGCACACGATTTCTGTTCTCATCCTGAAGCAAAGTTCTTAACTCGAGGTACTATTTCTGGGTTAGCAAAGTCTGTAACCTGAAGTGTCTGTAACCTGAGGTACCACTGTATTATAATACCCACAGTATCCAGTGCATTCCAGTGGTTCATTATGAGACCTAAGAGATCTCACTCATATGAAACTCAAGGAAAAAGACGAAAAGAGAAAGCAAAATAACCACTAGGTTCTTCAGGCAGGCCACCACTACAGTAAATACCATTCTCTCACCTGGGCCTCAAATTTTGGTCCTAAAGGTGCACACTCATCCTTGTGGCAACTCCCCTATTGGCTGACTCTAGAAAGCAGAGCACCAAGAGAGGCAAGATGTCCCCATTAAAGGTTATGGTTCTAAAGAGAGCATAAAAGCCTTTGCATACTGACAGAGCCATTGTCTGGTGGTTTAGACAATACTGAACTAGAGATACTCTGGCCAAATTCTGTGCGACTGCCATAAAACTTAGGGAACAAGTTGTGCTACCAAAATGATTAAGGTTTTAAATAATAATTTTAGGTTATATTTTAGTGATCAAGATTTAATATATTTTTTTAACTGCCGCTATATCTGAATTGTCTCTGTTGTACCCAATTGCAATTCAATGTATTCCTGTTGTGTTTTATGATTTTCCTGATATTGTAAGTGACCTGGAACTGGTCTGTGACTGTAATAATAAAATTCTATTCTATATTGAGCTAGAGAGACCAGTGACATAATTCAGTATCTGTGAATCCTAAGAACCCTACTCCACAATCTTCCACACAAAAGGAAGCCTTAAGATATATAAACAAATAATGCCAATAATCTTGTGTGTGTGCTTGTGTGCATACGTGTTTACTGTTAGAGGAAGTCAAGTACCTCCCAGCAGATGGGGAAATTTGCTCCAATGTGCTCAGTGATCTCTTAGAGTTTAGTTTCAATGAATTTCTGTATGAGAATGTGGTTAATACAGTTTAGTTTTAGCTGGAGTCGGGGTGCTGTCCCTAGTGGAGTGGAATCACTCGTGTTTGCTTTTCCTTTGACTGAAAATGTTTCTCATATTACGTTTTTGTGTATTCCATGATGCAACAATCATACAGTTCAGCCGACATTTTCCTTTAGGTTAGCTTGATACGAGTCTAAATGCTACGGAAACTTCCTGTCACTGTCCTGACATTTAACAGTGTAAGCAAAGTCCTACATTAAAATTAGGCCACTTCCTCAGGGCAAATGTGGGGGAGGGAGTTATCTAGATAGAGAGTGCTGAGTGCTCACTTCTTTAAAGAACCCTGGCATGGATTTGTTGAATATTTTGGACCTTATGTGGAAAATTGCATCTTAATGAGGAACTTGAAAGGACACTTCTGTGTTGAGTACATTTTATAGCTAAAATAATGTAGCTATGACAACATGTTCCTTGACAATGGAAAAATTAACACATTTCACGTTTGCTTTAGTTATTTATTTTTTAGTAGATTTTCTTTCAGCTGTCTCATTCCAAGGTCTTACGGTAGGGTTATACATAAAAATGTGCAGAGAAGTAGGCAGGGATAGAAATAATCAGGGAAGGTCTGTGGCTCAGTGATAGAGCACATGCTTAGATTTGGAAAAGACCCCTGTTTGGAATACTGGGGAGCTGATTCCGATCAATGGAGATTATACAGAGCAAGATGAACCAGAATAAGGCTGCTTCTGCCTATGTCCCTGTCAGGGAACTGCCATCAGCTCAGAGACAAGAGATGGAAGGGCAGTTGTGTTATAGAGAGCCTCCGGAAATCTTGCGAAGCAGTTCCTCTTCCGGCGAGGAGGAAAGCCCTACCTCCAGTGGAGAAGAAGCGCAGGGGCAAGGGGATGCTAGGGAGAGCCTTAACACTGAGCCTGAGCAAGCCAGAGAGGCGAGAAGCACGCCCTTGCCAGCGCCCATTCTGTGCAGTAGTTTTCGGCACAGGGAGGGTCGGAAAAGGCTGGGGGTGACAGGACTTTTATGCTGGGGGAGGTACACAAACCGACCACTCCCAGATTCTGCTAGCGATTGAGACAGACATGAACTTACTACTCTCTTCACTGTAAATAGTTTGCACCAAGAATAAAGCCTGTAAATGACAGGTCAGAGTCCTGCCTGGTTACTCTCGAGCAACCACCATAGCCACTGAGAGTCCCAATTAAAATGTTAGGCAAATAGCTAAGCCTAACAAGTATAAACAAGTCATCTCAAACTGTTCTGAAAGATGCTCAGATTTGAGCTTGACTCTGCATGGGGCAAGAGGTGCAATGCATTTTCACACATGTGACTAAACCACCTTTGACCTCTTTCACTACTATTGTATGCATGTGAATGATGTTAAGAGAACTTTTTTTCAACACCACAGCTACATTTAATCAGTTACAGTTCTGCATTTGCTTGAAACAAGCCAGGGAAAGGGGGAGAAATGCATAAAAAGATCCTAAATTACAACCCAGTGTGCTGAAGTAGATACTCATTGGACTTCAAATATTGGACTACAGCATCCTGGAGTCAAATCTGTGCTAGTCACACTCAGCATAATGCTTCTGGGTTAAAATGGGGAGGAGACACGATATATACTGCTCTGAGCCCTTTTGAAGCAGTGATGTAAATAAATGGTCAATGCGCAAAATAGTAATCAAAGCTAGTCCCCTCTGTTCAATGCCACTGAAATCTTCTCTAAGTTAAAATTTATTTTTTCACATACACAGACAGCAGATGGTTCTGCAGCTAGTTATATAGCTGCTGAGAAATGAAATGTGCAGTGTCACTGCCCAGTGGAGATAGCAGCTACCGTTTAATGGTGTGCTACTCAAGCATTTCTCATTAGCTGTATGTCCCACTGGACTGAAAGGCATTGGAGAATTCCTATTTCCTTAAATGGCAGCATGATGTTAATCTAGCAGAAATAGATGAAGGTGATGAAATGGCAGGGAAACAAATTGAAGATTTATTTTAAAATATTGTCAGCAGCAGAGTGTATGTTAATTCTCCCTCTCCCTTCTTTGTTTATTGTACAGGTTGATTCATCATGCTGGAGTTAACCGGAAGGAGCCACCGTGCCAACGTAGCAGAGTAAATGTTGAACATCTTGCCACTTCTGATTCTTGGATTGTGATATCAGCACCGAAATAGAAGCAGACCCAAGGGATGGGCTTTAAGCAAAAGAACTCCCTTGCTTTTTGTGCCACGGGGATCTGTCTATGGTCGTTCTGCTGAGACACATACAACACTCATTTTGGGGGCTTCTTTCTGCCTTGTCAAGATTGTTTTTGCCCCTTATTTTATTTTCCTTGGTCAACTCCTCCCTCCCCTCCCCCCACTTGCACACTCCCCTCCCTCCTCACTTTTTTGTCCTTTCCTGACTAATTTGATTCTCCATCTGGGTGTGGAAGACAGAGGCCTGCGAATGTTGATGTAAATCATGTCAAGGCCAATGGGACTCTTATGGCTGCCTTTGATCTTTACTCCTGTTTGTGTCATGTTGAATTCTAATTTCCTCTTCTGGATAACTGCTCTAGCGATACGGTTTACACTTATCGATGGACAAGCACAATACCCAGTCGTAACCACGAATTATGGCAAAATACGTGGTGTAAGAACACCTTTGCCCAATGAAATACTTGGTCCTGTGGAGCAATACTTGGGAGTCCCTTATGCTTCTCCTCCAACTGGGGAAAGACGATTCCAGCCCCCGGAGCCTCCTTCCTCCTGGACCGGCACACGGAATGCCACACAATTTGCTGCCGTCTGCCCACAGTATCTGGATGAGAGATCACTGCTCAACGACATGCTGCCTGTTTGGTTTACTGCCAACTTGGATACTGTGATGACGTATGTTCAAGATCAAAACGAAGACTGCCTGTATCTGAATATTTATGTGCCCACTGAGGATGGTAAGTACATTATTCAGCCATAAGCCGGCCAACTAGCCTGCCTACTACAAATAAGTGAGTCTAGGGTATTCGACTGTAGAACATGCTGTAGTCACCTTTCAGCTTTCTCCTTGACTCTTGTTAGACAAAAATGTTATCAAACATAGTAGCTTGTTTATATTAATGCTGATGTCTGTGTCGGCTGTGCATATTTTGCTATCAGAATGCAATTCTATTTTCAGATGTATATCAATCCCCACCACAATGGTTGTTCATGGAGGAAAAGTCAATAAATAATAATAAGAAAAAGAAGAAGAACATTAAACCCATTCAAATAGGAAATGAGTTGCTTTGATTATTAGTGTACTATATAGGCCCTCTGAAGAGAAAATAGGTATAGTGTATTTTATTTTGTAGAAGACTTCTGAAATGTCATTGTTTATGTAGGAACTCATTATACTTCACATTTCTTTGAACTTGTTTGATGAAGGTGTTTGCAGTATAAAGACCTCATCATTTTTAGAAGATTCGCCATTTTAATAATGCTGTACATATATCATTCATGCTGGCAATTAAAAATGGGTTAGTCAACAGCTATTGCACAGTAATGAGGAGTCACCATCATTTCTGCCCCCCCCCCACCTTCTGGAACATCCTTCTCTAATAATTTCTCTGTTGCTACCTTTTATTGCAAATCTTAATGACATACTTTTCCTGTAACAGGAACAATCTTTTAAACAACATTTTTCTGTAACATACTAACAATGTACTTTGAAAAAGACACCATTTCTGGCCTGCAGACCATGCCTTATTCAAAAAATAACTTGCTGGTTCTACTTCACAGAATAATGGAGAATTGTACTATGTAACGATGTTGGTAAACAGCTCCAAAGCAGACCATTTCTGTTAATGTCTAATTTTAATAACTGTATGATTTGTCCCCAGTCTTGTAACCTGTGCCAATGTAGGTATGGAAGACTGATTGCCATTAAGTGCTTCTTTTTCAATAGCTAAACACTTATATTATAATTTGAGTATCCAAACTGTTGTAATTCCCTTGCTTTGACTGCTGCTTGGATCCGAGTACGTATTGTTGCTGGCTTAATCATTTTTCACTTCAGACGTGGAAATGTAGAAAGTGTAGTAGATGGAATATAATATAGGACACTTAAGCCACCACAAATCATTCTCCCCCACATCAAGGGTGGAGATCCTACAGCTCTAATGGACTTCAGAATAACGTCCTTCTAGCTGCCACCTGCTTCTTCTGTCACACTGCAGCACAGCAAAACATTTGTATCAAACTGAGATCCTCCTCTCACTTTACCTCGGAAAAAGTCAGTGCATTGATCTCCCACAGGTCATCTTGCTCGACAATGTTTCCCCTGTGCTGGCAGTAATCTAGGATCCTGGGGTTTTCATGAGATATGGGGAGCTCCGATTTAAGGTATGAGACAGCCTTAGTTTAAATGACCTAGCCAAATTGCAGCTAGCTTGGTGGGAGAACAGCAGGGAAGAGTTCGGTGCAGTTTCTCTGTTCTTCTGGTTCAGAGAGAAGGCTGCAGCATAGACTTTCTGTCTCCTTTCTTTTCTTTTGCATGTTAAAACAAAGGAGATCCCACCTATCTGTTCTTGAACATGTAGGAATTCAAATAAGTGCCAGGGTTTCTCCTTTTACTTCATTATGCAAAAAAGCTCCATGACATGGTGTACACAATGCAGGGTGCTACACTGTAGGGAGCAGAGATGTGGTCCTCTACTGATGACATTGGACTCCTACTCCCATCAACCACAGCCATCACAGCCAATGTTCAAAGAAGATGGAAATTGTAGCCCAATAATATCTGGAGCGCCAAAGGTTCTCTGCTGGTGACCTGTGGAGCTCCCTGTATGCATTTGGATGCTCATCAGAAGCACTCTTTGTAGAGCAACTCCTGGTTGATACTTCATCCTGAAGTTTCCCCCCTATGAACTCTGTGCACAGCTTTAGACCAAATTTCTTCTTATTATTTGGAATGGGAAACTTTCGTATCATTAGTGGCATATGATTTTGGAAAATATGATCTAGGACAATGCTTAATCACAACTAATCTGGAAAGCTCCTGTTTGTAGGTAACTAGAAGGAAATATTTAAAAGTGTGAGTATTGTGTGTGGGTGGGGGAGGGGATTCAATGCAAATTTTAAAAGGGATACATATATTTTTCCTATGTTGTCCTTGCAGGAAATCTGATGGCAGATTGATTCAGTTCCTTCTTGGTAACTTGAAATCTCTGAGCTAAGCCCTTTGTAAAGTAATTAGCATGACAGTTTTGTTCTAAAGAGCAGCAAACTAATTCAAGTAACAACAGCTTGGGCATGTAACAAAAGTGTTTTAACACCAGCTGTTGTTGTTTTTCCTGAACATGTATGCCTGGGGGAAAAATATTCCTTCCAAAGCTTGCTTCGTGCACTTTTAATTAAGAGGTGACCCCACAGAAATTATTCTCTCTCGCACCTTCTTCTTCCTCTTGCCATGAACAATCACTGAAATTTTTGAAAGGTTGTACTTACTCAAGAAACCAACAGAGGGCTCTTCAAGACTTTGAGATGCAGGTGATCCGTGATGGCAGCTTGAGAGCTTTCCAAATGATTGGTTTCCTAGTTCTGGGAATTCCTTCTTTGTAGCAGGCAACAGCTTTTTACTTTGTTAAGTATGGGGGAGGCAATTAGAGGTGTGCAAAAGTATTAAGAGTAGGGCAGCTGAATGTTTGATTCAGGCATATTTTAAACTAATCACTCGTCTTTAATTTATCAGGTGATATCCAGCATTAATCATACTCAGAGTAGACTTGTTGAAACCAAGTTCATAGCTTTTAACGGGTTGACTCCATTCTTTCTCTTTTTGGAGTGCAAAAGGGACCATGCAATAAGGGCACAATTTGGGGAGCAGCTTTAAGGACAGAAATTGTGGGGAAATGACAGAGGTCATTGTACAATGACAAAAGTAATTGTAATTACTACAAATGGGTAAAAGGGACACGGGTGGCGCTGTGGTGTAAACCACTGAGCCTTGGGTTTGCACACTGATTGCTGGACTGTCCGTGGGCCGGATTGAGAAGGTGATTGGGCTGCATCCGGTCCCCAGGCCTTAGTTTGCCTACCCATGCGGCTTACTGATCAGAAGGTCGGTGGTTTGAATCCCCACGATGGGGTGAGCTCCCGCTGTTCAGTCCCAGCTCCTGCCAACCTAGCAGTTCAAAAGCACATCAAAGTGCAAGTAGATAAATAGGTGGCGGGAAGGAAAATGGTGTTTCCATGTGCTGCTCTGGTTTCGCCAGAAGCGGCTTAGTCATGCTGGCCACATGACCCGGAAACACTGCGGACAAACGTTGGCTCCCTCGGCCAATAAAGCGAGATGAGCACTGCAACCCCAGAGTTGTTCACGACTGGGGTCAGGGGTCCTTTACCTTTTACAAATGGGTAATGTGCCACATCATCCATGAAGGTGTGGGAGAGGAGGGGAATATGACATGAAACAGCTTTTCTGTTCTGCAGGTTTCTCTGTTTCCTAGTCCTACACCATACTCTGTTTGGAGCTGTGTATCTTTGTGTTGTTTGTTTGTTTTCCTTTTATATGTTTATATAATAATGAGAAGGTAAACTGTGCTTAATTTATGGGCAATAGCGTTCTGTGTGGCATGACATCCTTTTTGGTCTTTCTCTCTCCATCTGATCTTTTAAAATATATCGGGCAAAATTGGTATTGTGCATTGAAAAAGCTATGACAGTAACATTCAGCTGGAGTAGCTTGAGAGGGATTATTCGGAGTCAGGAGAACACTATGTATAGGGGGAGAGAGATATCTAAAATAAACTTAAGGATCCAAGATGTCTCACTTACTTTCTGGTCAGATACCAAGACACTATGGTCAGGACTTTGGCCTGCTGTTATACAAAATGAAGAAGAGAGAGAACTGCTGGGGGAGGAAACAAAAGGACAAGTGCAACTTTTCCATTCCCAACAGCAGCTCGATATACCATTCTCGTAGATTACTGGTGATATCAGGCAATACTGCTGCTTTGGGACAGATTGTAAGTAATTCCTCACAGATCTCTATCCCAATGGTTGTCATTAATTTGATTTGAACTGATTTTAGAATGAATTAATTTTAGAATACTGTATTATTTTACTGTTGTTAGCTGCTCTGAGCCCGGCTTCAGCTGGGGAGGGTGGAATATTATTATTATTATTATTATTATTATTTGAATATAGAAGCACTGGTGTGATCACCTTTCCTTTGTCTGATGCCAGTCTATTCTCTTCCTCATCTCTCCTTGTTGTTATGCAAAATACTTTGTTGCATTTTACAGTCAATTGAAAATAGAAAAAGACCCTGCAATCCTACTTTTGTGACTCTGGAAGCTAAGGACAAATTAACACTATTGAAGAAGACAGTGACCTCCTTTTGCCTCCACAATATGCATCTGTCTATAGACCACATGTTTGGATGCTTGGCATATTGACCCAATGAGAAAGCTGCTTCTTTCAACTGAGAAAATACAACTATGCATTGGTAGTTATTGTATTTTCTGTCCAGTTATTCTACATGGAAGGATGCTGTCACCTTTTCATCTGCACTTTGGATTTGGCTGCCAGAATCTTTGACCCTATGAGACTCCTTTTTTTCCTCAGGGTGGACAGTTCTCTCTTTCCCATAATAGCCTTCTTGCTTTGGAGAGTTGCCTGAGCTTCTGTTTATAGTGTGGTGTCCTCTATATGTCACAGCAGAGTAGATTCGCCCTCCCAGATGTAATCTGCTTTATCATTTTCACCTCAGCTGACTCTGGATTTAGTGTTTCTGTACACTGCACTCTGGCAACAAAACGCTTAGTCATTTGAGCCCTGGCCCAGGCCTTCAGATAAATTATTTAACAATGGCCTCAACCTTACTTAACAATCTGCAGTGTGAAATTTCTATAACCTAAATTGCAAAGCATAGAATGAAGGGGGTCAATAATAATAGGAATTATTAACTCATCCAGGATCACCCGACAGTGTGTTCAGATGAATGAAAACAACTGCTTCAGGCATGGGCCTGGAGAACAGTAGCTATTATTTTATTTTCATCCTGCTCTTTCTCTAAGGAGTTTAAACAGGTGGTTGTTGTGCTCCTCTGCCCATTTAATTCTCATGTAAGGTAAGGTTAGCAGAGAAATAGTGACCTAGTCTAAGGCAGATTGGTAACCATGTACATTGCTCTGGCTTTCATTCTTTTTAAAATATAAGATGCTTTTTAGTCTTCTTTTAAACAAACCAAAGTTAGATCTGAGGGATGGCTATTTTTATTTATTTTATTTTTTTACATTTTTGTTAGTTTAGTCAATGAATTTATCCATAGTTTTAACTTGATAGATCTTCCAATGCCCAAATGCCACAAGTTCAACCTTTAGTCACCCACCGTGGATGGTTGCTTCATTGTCAGGAGAATCACCTTCATTTTACTTGGAAGGCTCCTATATTACTAGGTGCTCTGCAATAGCATTTTAGAAGCTAATTCCCTGGCCACAGGTACATAATCTTACCCCTGTCACTACAATGTGGGAAAAGCCATAGCTCAGTGGTAGAGCACTGTATGCCATGTATGCAGACGGTCCCAGGTTCGGTCTCAGGAATGAAACCCTGCAGAGCTGCTGCCAGTCAGAATAGGCATTACTTGAGCTAGAAGGACTAATGCTCAGACTCAGTATAAGGCAGATTCCTATATTCTTAACTGGAAGTTTAAGGCAGTAGGTGAAAAAGCCCTAGAGGAAACAGGAACAACAACGTCCCAAAATCTACAAGATCTTTAAAGTGCATATAAAAGAAAATGCAATGTTTTAAACAACGTATTGGGGGGGGGGGGGAGAGAATAAAGGTAAGAGGAATGTTGGCTATTCAGAGAATGGAGTTGCAAATCAGAGGAAGAACCCAAAATGAATCTCCAAAGATGCCAAGAAATAGAAGATCTATTAGTTGAGAAGATTTTCTCTTGTCTTGTATCGGCCGTTTCATTTCAGTCTTACGAGCATGCCTCTGCTATATAAAGCTTCTTCCCTCAGTCTCTGAACCTGTCCCAAATTGGACTCCACTAAAATAAAATATAATTTAGTTCCCAGTAATAGTGCTCCAAACTAGCGTAGAAGCTCTGCACCTGCCATTATAGAGATGAGGCATGTGAGAAGGTTCTCTCAGGGATGGAGTAGAATTCAGCTGTCTTGCTGAATTTGTAATAAAAAGAGGAAATGTTTTACTTCTTCTTACCACATGGATATTTTATGATGCATCCCTTTCTCTTAGGGATCAATGATACATACATATAGTTTTGTGCAACATTTTTTTAAAAACTAAAAGCTGCACAAGGATGCAAATTTGAGTGCAGCACTAGCTGGGGAAGGGACTGCTCATTTCCCCCCTCTTTCTCCTCCTTGCCATTTTTAACCTCTTCCTTGGGAGCAAAGCTGCAGGTTCTACTGTCTTTTCCTTCATGTAAGAATTGGTTTGGAGTGAGAAACAGTTCAGGAGAAAGGTGTTAAGCAGCTACTGACCCGTTCAACATTGCAGCTGACCACAGTTCCATGGAACCACACATAACATGTAATCTGGCTGCCAGCAGCAGTGGACTTTACTTTGGCACTATCAGAAACCCTGAACAACACAGCACAGTGCATTTTAAAATATGGAATGTCTCCCTTCTTTCCATGTCTCCAATCTGCTCAGTGACTGATGAGACACTGATGGAGGGGAGGGCTATAGCCTTGATTCTCCATGATCTGACACTTGTAGAAGACTGTTCTACCCTTCCAGACAACACAGATGAGAGTTCTAAGTCAATCGTGGGATACCACAGCTATCAGCTGGATGCTCTACCCAATAGAATCTTAAGAATACTGCTGCTCTATCCCTCCTGTTCATTGCAAAACTTATCTGTAAGATTAATTAAAATGAGCTTCAGTTCAGTTCCTTTAGTACAAGGTTTTAGGAGTTAAAACACTGTATGGGGAATTTAGAGATGTGAGTTATAAGTCTGCCTTAGGTGAGCTTTTGCCATTTATTCCTTTTTAGCTCCTAGACTCTCTAGGATTAATGCTTTCAATGCAGTTGAAGAGATTCGTTTATAACCACGCTCAGTTTTGCTTCTACTTTTTAAAAGGGCTCTCAGTAAGAAACAAATCACTCTGGATATGACAACAGAGGCTAGTTTTGCAGCAACATCTAATTTTGAGGGACTCAGCAAAATCCAAAAAGCAGTGTTATTAAACCTAGAACTAGTTTCATTGAAACATGTAAGGGAAAGTGTGAAAAGGACGGAGTGAGACTTGGTATTGCATTTTCCCACTTGCTTGTATCTGAATAATGAAAAAGAAATCGCCATAATAATGCAACTAATTTTTTTTTTTAAAAAAAGCTCAGATAAGACAAACTACTGGGTAACTTTTTTTTCTTTTTTCTTTTTTCTTTTTGCTAAAGGAAGGTGCATGTACCTCCATGAAAAGCTCTGTACTGTTCTCATCAGGTAGGACTTGTGCTATCAGGAGTAGATAGAGCACAACGTAATTACATTTCTCAATTACTTCTGCCTATCAGGTACAGATTTCAAAATTGCTTCCCAGCCAACAAAATATCTGCTCACAATAATCACATACAGAATTCTGATTTCCCCACTCCCAATCCTAAACATAATGTTGCTTTAGATTGGGGAGGGGGATTCCCCCCTAAATGCTAAAAATTAATAAATGGTAGAATTTTGATTATTTGGAGTATTGAAGGGAAGATTGCAGGCCAGTGGGAAAATACAGGCTAAGCTTTCGTTCCAAGCCAGGGCCTCACCTGGAATAGAGGCATGAATATGAAGAAGGTGTTGATGGCCCATCTGAGAGCCTGGGCAGACAGAGGTTGCCAGAGGTGATGGGGTGTGGGTTTGTAGTGGCAGAAAAAGAGGGTCTTTTAGGAAGGTGTACTGGGAAGAAGGATTGGGAGAGAAAAAGACTGGGATTCATGTTGAGCAGGGTTACAGAAGAATGGCTGGGAAAGATGCCTTGGACTCCAGGGCTGCAATGCTGTGGGGAAAAGACCCCTCTTGAAATGACCATGCTGTAAGATCTGGACTCCCTCCATGAAGACGGAAGGTGTAAATAGGTGAACAATTCATATTTCTTAAAGGTACGACAGTCGCCATCATGTCTCAATTCTCCAAAGGAGTATAGCCCTTGTGTGAGTGCCTGGAACCCCCTGTAATCTTGCAAAGAGTGGGGGGTGGCACCCAACTTCTGTAACCATATTTAAAATATTCAACAGGTTAAGGAACCATAGCACAACTGAAACTAACCAACGTTCCATTTTGTCACAACGTGTGATGATTATGTGAAGAGTTTTGGAATGACTGAATGTTCTGTTCCTTGATAGATTTCTTCCTCAAGTGACTCTAGTTGGATGCAGATAAGTTTTGCTAACGGGCAACTTACAACATTAGAAACAAATTGACACACACTGCATGTTTACAGGTGACCCAGTTTGCATATGGTGGCATGTCTGTTGCGCCAAATTTATTTGTTTTTCAGTATTACTATTTTATGCTAAAACTTTTGACCAGGTACTGTTCTCTGACATAGTAGAAATCTCTGGATGAGCCAGGAAGTTAGTGAGTTTTCTTGAGCATCTAAGTGTATGCTTTGATTGTCTAGAAGAAATCTAGATGAGGATCTTCCCCCCCCCCCACAATTTGGAGAAGTTCTCTTTCTGAGAAGATCCACTCACATGATTGCTGTTTAGCTGTTTTCCCCGTGGTTGTTTGTGTCTGTTTTCCGCATCCAAACAATGGAATTGTTTGCTGCGCACTACCATAGAGAATGATGGAAGGAGAACCTGTTTTGGTCTGGATGCCTAATTATTACCTTTTTATTCTGTATTATTCCACTAGGTGCTGCACTGTAGTGGGATCTAGTGTCACCATGCAGGCATTTATCAATATAAGAATGGCAGCCCAAAATGGGGACACCCTATATGTTCCCATCTGAAAGCAAAGTACACTGATAAATAGAACTTGCAGTGTCTATTCAAGTAACCAATCAGATTATATAACACATATTGATTGTATGAACTTATTCTTAGAATCCATTTTATATAGATAGAACTATAAACTAAATGGCATGTGCCAGCAGTGCATTTCAAGCATGAGCCTGAGACTTCATAATATGAGCATATAAGAGCAAGGTATATGTTGATTGGATGAGAGTTAGCCAATTTAATCCTACGTTGGTGATTTTCAAATGAGAGAGATTCAACGTCCTACCTAGCAACATAGCTTCTCCTCTCTATCAGGTTTTTTTCCCCTAATGCCCCTATAAATCTCATATGCAAAGCAGCTCTGTTTACTTCTCCTGTCTGGATGGTATGGGAAACCGATCTGGATAGCAGCCATTCCATTCTTCTAGTTTATATAACATCAAAGGATTTTCCACTTTGATATTACATTAATATTATTTTAAATATTGATATTTATACAGGGACTACTGTGGAAGAGACAGTTCTTGCTTTTTTGTTCATTCCTGCCAAATAATAATAATAATAATAATAATAATAATAGTAATAATAATAAATAATTTCTTAAGTACTACTTAATGCCAAAATAGGTTTACGCCATTTAGAAATTATAAAAACAAATTGCACAGACTTTAAAATAATAGCCCCACCCCTTTCATATGGAGCTACAGAATTGGCAGTTACTTCCAAAGTGAATTAAGGTCTCTTATCATAGCTATCCTAATACTCGTAACTCTAACCCTCTCTCTTTTGTCAGTAAATCCTGGATGGACTGCTAAAAAATATGATTAACATGGAAAGGCCAGTACTTTGAAATCTTTAAACTAGTGTGGCGCCCAAATCATGCCAAAGGTAAATTGCTTTGCATTTGAGTCCGTGGAATCAGATTAAATACATTACACTATATCATATGACTCCAGGCTGGCAGAAATAAGCAATGTTGTTATGGAGACAGACCATGAAATTAGGTTTGAAGGAGAAGTCTAAAAGTGAGGGACTCTGTGAGCTAAAAATTAATATTGGCCATTCCTATTCAAATGCAGGTCTTTTGTGAGCTCCCTGAGTGAAGAAATGAACAGCATCACTCAATATAATGAATGTTAAGCTCGGAGACCTATACAAATAATGTTATTATAGTTTCCTTTTTCAAACTCATATAGCCCTTCTTTGTTTTTGAATACTGCATCAGCTTTCAGCTGTTTTGCTTTGACTTAAAAACAAACTGTGGAACAGCTAATTGATTGTTGCTGAGCATTTCCTGACTAGCTACATTAGTCATGCAGTGCTACCAATACTCTTTTTTCCCCTAGTCAGTTCTGGAGCCACCACAGCTGAGGAAAAGCTGAGGTTAAGATGGCAAGATAGGTGTGAGGTTTGCTGCTCTGGGAGCCATAGATCAGGATGGCTTCTGGGGAGTTGCCCTGACTTGTCCTGACAATTCCTCTGTGGATTGCAGGGATCACCTGCTACCTGCCTCTGTTTCTCTCCAGTGGAGGCTGGTCCACCTGCCCCATAAACCTCAGTCTGCTCTCAGCCAGCCCACCTGCCTGCCTTCTTTCTTACAAACTTCCCAGAGGTGGCACTGTCTATCCTCTTTAGAAGTTGCCCTTCTAAAACCCAGGAGGTAAAGTAATGGAGACAAAAGTAGAATTAGTTAGCTCTACCTGTTAGCTGCTGGTTCACCTACTGTTGGTCTTCTTGCCTTCCACCTTATGTGTTCCAATGGGCACTAGCTACTATTAGGCAGTTCTCAAATTGTGAAAGCTTTTATCAGAAGTTTGTAAAATGATGTGGGTTCTTGGTGGTTTTTCCTTCTTTTTTAAGGTAAAGGTACCCCTGCCCGTAAGGGCCAGTCTTGACAGACTCTAGGGTTGTGCTCCCATCTCACTCAAGAGGCCGGGGGCCAGCGCTGTCCGGAGACACTTCCGGGTCACGTGGCCAGCGTGACATCGCTGCTCTGGCGAGCCAGAGCCACACACGGAAACGCCGTTTACCTTCCCGCTAGTGTTGTTGTTTAGTCGTTCAGTCGTGTCCGACTCTTCGTGACCCCATGGACCAGCTAGTGACCCCATGGACCAGCTAGATCATTTTCCCGCTAGTAAGCGGTCCCTATTTATCTACTTGCACCCGGGAGTGCTTTCAAACTGCTAGGTTGGCAGGCGCTGGGACCGAACAACGGGAGCGCACCCCGCCGCGGGGATTCGAACCGCCGACCTTTCGATCGGCAAGCCCTAGGCGCTGAGGCTTTTACCCACAGCGCCACCCGCGTCCCATAAGCATCAAATCCCATGAGGTGCACCCAAACTGTTCAATGTGCCTAAGTAGCTCTCTCAATTCCAGCTTCAGCAAAGAAGGTAGGAAGCAAATGGGAGAGAATCTGTGAAGGAACACAGTGCATGTGAAATTATTCTAACCATCACCCCCCATTAATAACAGTGCCTGAAACATAATGAGAATATGAGGTTGTACAACTTGCTACCTTTCTGCCAGTACATCCAGAATTGCATAATTTTGCCCATTTCTCCATCAAATATTCACTTGTTCATGTTACATTTCATGTTGGAATAACCAATTATTTGTGTGTCTTATTTGCACCTAAAATCGAAAACGCTACACTGTGGAATTGTAGATTTGGGAGAGAAGACTGTCAATGATCGCTAGCCATTATGACTAGTTTTCACCTCCACTGTTGGAGAAAGGATATCTCTGCATGCCAGGTGTTGGGTACCACAGGTGAGGAGTGTGCCATTGTGCTCAGGTCCTGCTTTGAGGCTTCCCATAGGCACCTGGTTGGCTACTGTGAAAGCAGGATGCTTGACAAGATGAGCAATTAGTCTTATCCAGCAGGGCTTAATGAGAATGTAAGAGTCTGATTGTTCCAACCAAATTCTGTGAACCGAATACTGTATTATCCAGTCTTGCCTTATTATCCCGTTTTCATTTTAAGAACAATCACATTCTTACATCCTCTTGTCAATAAAGGTATCACAGAAATGTACTACCAAAAAGAAACCAAACGATTAAGTCTAGGTCACAGCTTCCATTAGCACCTGTCTATTTTTAACTGCTTCCAATCAATTCTTCATTTGCTTCAGAGGGGAAGAAAAGACTAGTCTGATGGTCCCAGTATCTTCTTGACTTAGATTACGCATCAATAAAACACATAGGGAGCCATCCGGCAAAAGTTATTTGTGACTCAAGTCCTATTTAAATCAATAGAACCTGTTAGTCAAGAGTGAAGCTAGATTGTGTATTTGCTTTTTGCACATGTATTTATGTGTTGTTAAAATGGTAGCCATAGGGCTGTGATCCAGATGGGGACTGTGATATTGATAGAGCTGATTGTTATTTTTTAATCCTCCCCCCTGCTTGTTATTCTGGAGGGGGGGAAAACACTTTCCCTGAAGCTATTTGTACTATAGCATGGTGGGAAAGAGTATAACTGTGCTCATTCTGTAGTTTCATTGTGGGTTGGGACACTCTTCACACATACAGCTTCTTTTTAGTATACAATAGTATACTAAATAGTATACAAACAAATGTGTAAATACACAATTGACATAACTTGCAGTTTGGCTCCCGGTCTTATGCAGTGACTATAAATTCCTCATACAATCCAAGGATATAAATAGCAGATAGTGTGTACAACACAAAAGAAAAGACTGAGTTTCTGATTCCTGTTAAATAATACAATAACTTTAGTTAACGTTGCCTTTACCAACCTGGTGTCTTCCATATTTTTTGAACTACAATGCCCATCAGCCTCTGCCAGCCTTGGGGACTGATATGAGGTGTAGTCTCAAACACCTAGTGCTCAAGTAGCCAATGTGGTGTCCTCAAGATGTTGTTGGACTCCAACTTCCATCAGCTCCAGACATCAGAGACAATGGCCAAGCATGATGGGAGCTGTAGTCCAACAACTTCTATAGGGCACCACATTGGCTACCCCTAATCTTGAGGGCACCAGGTTGGTTAAAAACAACCATAGTTTGAATATGCCCTGTTTGAAGAAGTACCTTTGTTTGTCCTGAATCTTCTAGTGTTCAGCTTTTCTAGATAACCAAGAGGTCTAGCAGAGGCAGATATAGGACAGTGCAACCAGTTCCACCACACTGCCAAGCCTAGGGAGTGCAACACATCACAATTATGGCATAGTTAACTGAGCAGAATGGGAGGTGGCAGGGGGTTCCAAACTTTGGCCCTGCACAGGGTGCTGCTGAAATTTAAAAGACCAAAGCCCACCCCTGGTTTTAGGGTTACGCGTAGAGAGTAGAGCCATATAATTTAGTATGACTAATTTGATATCTCTCAGTATTTCCCTTGTTCCCATGCTCATCTTCAGATAGTTCCTTTCTTGTGTTTGTGGCTTATTTGCTAAACAATGCTCACCATGCACAATTGCGCCATGTATTGATCAATAAGCTTGATTGTGAAAAAAATGTAGGTGTGCATTAACCTGTTTCAGAATTTAATGTGAATGCAATGAACCTGTATTGACTAGCGGCAGTGACATTGAACTAGCACCCTGCTCTCACTGATATAACATGTTCATTATACGGTCTCAAAAAGACCACTGCATGTATATGCATAACTCTTCTTTGTAAGTTTGGGAACTCTGCATTTCCAGTATTCTTTCTGTGTGCAAAAAAAGAGCCCAACATGCATAAAGTTGTACTTTTGGACCTTTTGTCAGACAGTACAGCGAGAGCAGTACTTTGGGAACTATGTGGTTACTGGACTGAAAAGGACTCTTGAAACCTCTCTTTGGGATTTCAGACTGAGTGGCCAATTCCAATTCAACTTGACATAAAATTTTGATGAGGTGCCTAGCTGCAAAATGATTTCAATATTTTAAAAGTGAACAGGATTCTGAAAATGCCATTGTCTTGCTCATCTGCAGCATGACCTTGGCTTTGGAGAATGGATTTACTAGTGTTTTATTTTTCATTCTGTATTTTTCTTTCCCTCCTGCACCAGAAACTTTAATTTAATACTGTATCTCAAAAAGCATTGCAAATCAACTCTCATTTATTAGGAAGTCGATTTAAAATGTGCCATGTGCTCATTTTATACAGATGATGCTTGATTTAAGCATATCTTATTCTCCTTAATTTGGTGAGCTACCAACAGTTTGGCTTTTCTTCTTTCTGGGTTTTTTGCTGACGTATTTTTCCCTGTCAGCTTTTTTTGATTTTCAGCAAGGTTTGTTTCCCTTCTACTGCTTTACCCCTGAGTAGAAAGCAGCACTGATGCATTCATGTTCTTGACATTTCCTTTACTCTTCCTGAGATGTCTTTATAATGATATATTTTAAGAGCCTCTTAGCTGCCTTTCACATTTGGATTTAAATACTTTTTCTTCCTTGCCCATTTCTATGCATACATTATTTGCTTTTGTCTCACATACTTTTAATGATACCGTCATCTTCACATTGAGCAAATTCAGATTAGCTCAATTAGACCACCGGCAACCTGGAGCTTTCCCAGGGCTGCCATATGTCCAGATTGCCTTTTAAAAAGCTCAACCATTTTGGGGTGTCTTGGTTTCTACTTTTTGAAATATGGCAACCCTTTCCTGACCTTGCCACTGCCCCACCCTGCTGAGTGCAGCACTACCACCACTGGGAGGGCATCGCTGCCTCTCTGCTCTCCCTTCTGCAGGCTGATGTAAAAAACGTGACATCTCATATCTACACTCTTTCTTAATCTTTCTCAGCTTCATTTTCCACCTCTAACATAACAGCAGCACTTCTCGAAGCTTCCGGTCCAAAAGTGTGGAATTGTTGAAATCATTTTATAGAAAGGCAGGGATTGGGCCTGCCAACGTTGTTGGACTCCAACACCCATTGGACACAACAGCATGGTCCATTGTTATGGATGATGAGAGTTATAACCCAACAGCATCTAGAGGAACACAAGTCCCCTATTCTTGCAGCAAAGGAACAGGTCATATTTTAAAATCTGGCACACATGTGTTAAGGTCGCCGTTTGTGTGTCAGTTCATGAATCCTGCTTTTGACGTACAAGGGTGTTGGCTTAAGTGTGAAGTCTGACAATTTTATTTTGTTAATTACTTGCATTTTAATCTCGATTTACATAATTTGCACAATTGTTAGGGCAAGAAATGCTCTTTGGGGACATGCAGTGTTGGTACATTTGATCTTTATGCCACCAGTGTCAAGGAGATTACAGATGTAGCTGTCAAACTAAGCCACTGCATTTCAGTGTTTTTCCAGCTCCTCTAATACCTCTTCATATTTCCTTTGGTCAAACGTGCTCAGCTTCTTTGATATTATTGCATGCCACCCCAATATCTGAGTGGTGCAAGATTCCAGATGTTCCAGATGCTTACCCAGATTTGTGTTTCCTTTGGAGTGACATACACTGGAGAATGTGGTGTCTTTATGGTATATGGTTTATTTACACACATATACAAGCTGAGCCTATGATGGATAGGTTCACAGCACTACTAAAAGGCCCTGGCTTTCTCCATAGCTGCAGCCTTGAATTCAAAAAAGAGATCAGGCATCAATCTGATCCTCTCACTTCCCAGCCTGTTGCTTCCCAGTCTCCAGTTTTTCCTCCTCTTTCTAGCTTCGAGCTCCCACCACTCAACCCAACTCTCTCCTCTTTCAACTCTGGCCTTTTTCTTTCTAACTACAGTGAGTTTGACCTTTATGTGAATATTCCTTGGTCCTTTGTGTCAAAAGATTTAGAAGTCAAAGTTCCACACAGAAGAAACAAAAGCGTTCAGCAATAATGCTGAGGATGATCTGACTGGCAGGCCACATCTTGCTAAACACACACACCCACCCCTGGATGCCCTCCCCCATATACACTGGTATAATGGAGACAGATGACAGGCATATTTTTCTCTAAAGAGAAAACACAGAGGCATAAATGAAATCTACAATTATTCATAACATTTCTTGACCACCCCAAGCCTCCATTGTTGTGCACTGCTGTTCTGTGCTGCTGTTTTGTGATTTTATTTTTATTTTGTTGTTGTTGGCATCCATATGTCTCAAGAGACAATGGTGTGCACCTCTGGGGGTGAAGCCAAACCTCTGCATTACTGGGGTGCAAGCCTTGACAGTGTGTATGGAGGTTCTGGGTGGTCCACACGACAATACCTCCTTCTCGGCCTCACTGACTTATTCCAAAGGAAAGCAGAGCAATACATTTGACACCAGCTTGGTGTCCTAGAAGGGCTACCTTCCCAGGTTGACGAGCCCCACCTACCCTTTACTTCCCTTTCTAGCACATGCAGAAACTACCTTCCTGATTGTTGGACCCACTATTGGTGTCATCCACTCAATTTGCTGGAGTGTATCTTCACTTGTAGGGGAACTCTCTAACTCACAGAGGGTTTGAGACCTATCATATACCCTCACCTGGTTTAGCTGGCCAGTTGAAGCTGCGGTGTGGCCACTGTCATATGCTGACAGCTTCTAGGAGTCGCAGGTGAGAGCTGAGTGCAGGGCATGGGCCAAAGGTGGACAAAGCACCCCAGAAGGAGCATGATGTATCCCCCTCCCCTAATACTCCATATACCCCAGTGGACTTGTAAGCGCAAGTAATACATACATAATAAGTTTGTCAGGGAAATATTAGAAAATTCATGAATTATTCTGATGTCAGGAGATGGCAGAAGACCTCAAAAGTGGCTACTGGGCTTCTCATTTGTTCATAGCAGAGCTAGGTTCTCCACTCCTGTCAAAAACAGGTTGCATCTCCATGGTAGGTGGTAGCTATTTTCTGAGGATTCAGCAGCCTTTTCCAAACTCATGACCTCCAGAATTTTTGGGGGGATGACAACTCCCATTAGGAATCATCACCTGGTTGCTAGAAACATTGGATTCCTGTTTTTCTATCTATTGCCACAGATCCTGTTCTACAAATAAGGATATAGCATTTGAAGCCAGGAGGTATTATGATCCTGATCCTGCTTGTTTGTATGATAAACAAAATGTGTGCACCCATTTAAATTATCATATCCCAATTTAATCTTTACCATGTAGCAAATTCTTTGGATGATTACGCTTCTGCTTCCGTGACTGAATTTCTATATTTGGATTTACTAACTATCCTTTAAGATCCAAGGTTTAAATTTGCATGCATATTACTAGTTTATAGGCCTCAGGAAAAAAAGGAGCAGTCAACTCAGATATGTTTTCATATTACTTGATTATCACCATCTGGGAAATTACTCAAATCAAATACTTTTGACAACATTGCAGATTAAACTTCAGCCCTGACATCTTTATTGCATGAACACTTAAGCTTTATTGCACATTCATAAAATTTTGTTGTTTTTCTTCCATATTTAAAAGGCGAAAGCAACTGTATTGTCTTGGTTAAAACAGTCTATTATATGATTATATATTTATTTGGTTTTTTGCCTGCTCCAGAAGTGTAAAAGCTGCCTGATAGACTGAGAATATAAATTTGTAAAACAATGATTTCCAGATCAACTTGTGTCTGTTCTTTTTGCTTGCTCTCTCTTACTATTTTTTATTACTCTTACTATTCCTTTATAAATCTAATAAATCAATAAATGAAATAACATATTCCTCATCTTCTTAGTAGGGATGCGGGCGGCGCTGTGGGTAAAACCTCAGTGCCTAGGACTTGCCGATCGTATGGTCGGCGGTTCGAATCCCTGCGGCGGGGTGAACTCCCGTCTTTCGGTCCCAGCTCCTGCCCACCTAGCAGTTTGAAAGCACCCTTAAGTGCAAGTAGATAAATAGGTACCGCTTCATAGCGGGAAGGTAAACAGCATTTCCGTGTGCTGCGCTGGTGCTGGCTCGCCAGAGCAGCTTTGTCACGCTGGCCACGTGACCCGGAAGTGTCTCCAGACAGCGCTGGCCCCCGGCCTCTTAAGTGAGATGGGCGCACAACCCTAGAGTCGGACACGACTGGCCCGTACGGGCAGGGGTACCTTTACCTTTACCTTTATCATCTTCTTAGTACTTTTCAGGACATACATCCTTTTTGCATATCTTTAATTTACTGACAGTGCAACCCTATACATAGACCTATTCAGAATTTAGCCCTATTGAGTTCAGTGGAACTTACTCCCAGATAACTGTGTTTAGGATTGTAGTCTGATTGTCTTTTTCCAGATACTAAGAAGCAATCTAAAAGCACATAGGCCAATAATGCTGGGACAGGAGATGCTATACTTGACTTTCAACCATGTCATTTCTGACCTGCATTCTACAGTGGTGCTGTTCTGGGAATTCTGCATCATGTTATGCCCTTGAACCTTTTGTTCATTTCCTATCTACTTGCTGTTAAGCTTCACCATCTCCACATGCTGGCTTATGCTGATCTTAGCTACCTATAAATACTTCCAGATCACATTCTAGCTCTTGCTCAAACAAAAGGTAAACTCTGGGTCAGTGACTCTGGATCTCCACTCCTGTAATTTCTCCCTGCTGTTCGCCTCTTATCCTGCCTGAGCCTGATTACTTGCTTTTGTTTCAATTCTTTAATAGCTACTGGGACATCTTTGCTGCAACTATATTGCCTCTTTCACTTTTGCACCATTGTTATTTGTTTCCTCTTCATCTGATAACTTATCACCTTGGTCTAAACCACTGAGCCTCCTGGGCTTGCTAACAGCAATGTCGGCAGTTTGAATCCATGTGGCGGGGTGAGCTCCCGTTGCCCTGTCCCAGCTCCTGCCAACCTAGCAGTTCCAAAGCATATGAATGCGAGTAGATAAACAGGTACTGCTGCGGCAGGAAGGTAAATGGTGTTTCCGTGTACCCTGGCTTCCGTCACAGTGTCCTGTTGCACCAGAAGTGGTTTAGTCATGCTGGCCACATGCTGCCTGTGGACAAACGCCAGCTCCCTTGGCCTGAAAGTAGAGATGAGTGCTGCACCTCATAGTCAAGTTGACTGGACTTAACCATCCAGGGGTCCTTTACCTTTTACTTTACCTGTTATAAATGTTTTGTATTCCAAATGGCTCAAGTATCAACAGTTCTGAGAAGTGCCTTTCATTTACTCACAGCCTGGTGTGCCCATCAAAGCCCTTGGCTGATTTGTGGTGTGGTGTGGCAGCTACCTTGGCCAAGAAGAATGGACAACCCTCCCATGAAATCTCAGGGGCCCCTCCCTTTTATGTGATCTAGTTTGATCTCAGGGTGGGGGAGGATCTCCCTTTAAAAAGACTGGCCACCATCTCTCCCAGTCTCCTACAGCAGGAATATATTTGTAATTGAACATGTAATCAGTTCCAGCTGTATTTTTTCAGTCACAAAATAGTCAATTGTTTATTGGAACTAAACCCTTTTTAAAAGCTTTTAATACTGGTTAACACTTGTACTTTTACACTTAAATAAGGGAATTGAAAAGAACACTGATAGTTTTGATGGTTGCAAGAAGAGTTCCATCCATGGCCTACATTAATATCAGAGTTCATGGTAGGAAGGACTTTGCCTCTAGGTTTGGGCAGAAATGTGTAGCTATAAATGAGAACTCCTTGCATCGCCTTAGCTTGTATGGTAGATTAAACTAAATACTTCCGTCAAAAGGGCTGTCAATGTGACATGTTTTAATGAGTTCTAAATGCACTTAAAGCATTTTAAATCAGAGGAGCAGTTACCATAGCAGCCACTGTGTCATATGAGAATTAAGAAACCTGTTAAGACTTTCTTTTGCTAATTTGAGATGAGGAACATTAACACACACAAAAGGCAATATTCTTGGTTTGTCATTTCCACAGTCTCTTCACTTTGTAAGATATTGGGGTATGAATATTTGCTTCATTATTTCAACACTATGTTCTGTTTGATTAACAATTTATGTGTAATGCTTTTAAAAATATAGCAATGTAAATTGATTGTCTAAATTTAGCTTCACCAGAAGAACAAAAAGACAAAGCAAAAAAGAGTAGCCTGGGAGGAAAGCTTCCCTAGCATTCCTCACATATAACCACAATTGATGAATCCATTAGTTATTTGGATTTCTTAACCTCCCTCTGTAGCTGGCTCAGGGGAATTAGCATAAAAAAATTATAAAGCGTGCCCAAAAGATATACAATATATTTCTACTTTCCCTTTGCTCATTAGATTTATTTTTTTACATTTTCCTTCCACTCCCCTCCCCTTAATAGATCACATACTTTTCTGTTTCTCTTGACCTTGCAAATGCTTTTTATTCTGTGGTTCCTGTTTTTCTTTGACTCATTTCTGAAACTCACTCCTCACTCTCACTTTCATTCATATGTCTGCCCTTTCTGTGTATCCTTGCTACAGGGGCTTCAAGTTTTAAACCTGAAGCTGCCCTCTCTCTTAATCTTCTTCCAATATCTTCCCACTCCTCTTCCCAGTTCTCATTCACCTTGTCACTGCCTCATTTTCATCAAAACAGTCCTTTACTCTAGTAAGTCTTAGCTCAAATAGTTTCAGCACCTTGAAAAACTGCCTGATTGCAAGTTGGAATGGGAACTCAAGCTTTGAAATAATTGCTGTCCCATCAACAGTGAGGGCAATGCTCTCCTTACTCTGAAGAAGAAGAAGAAGAGTTGGATTTTATATCCAACTTTATCACTACCCTAAGGAGTCTCAAGGGACACGGGTGACGCTGTGGGTTAAACCACAGAGTCTAGGACTTGCCGATCAGAAGGTCGGTGGTTCGAATCCCCACAACGGGGTGAGCTCCCATTGCTCAGTCCCTGCTCCTGCCAACCTAGCAGTTCGAAAGCACGTCAAAGTGCAAGTAGATAAATAGGTACCACTCCAGTGGGAAGGTAAACGGTGTTTCCGTGTGCTGCTCTGGTTCGCCAGAAGCAGCTTAGTCATGCTGGCCACATGACACGGAAACTGTATGCCCGCTCCCTCGGCCAATAAAGCGAGATGAGTGCCACAACCCCAGAGTCAGTCATGACTGGACCTAATGGTCAGGGGTCCCTTTACCTTTAAGGAGTCTCAAAGCGGCTAAGAATCTCCTTCCCCTTCCTTCCCCACAACAAACACTCTGTGAGGTGAGTGAAGGTGAGAGACTTCAGAGAAGTGTGACTGGCCCAAGGTCACCCAGCAGCTGCATGTGGAGGAGCAGGGAATCGAATCCGGTTCACCAGATTATGAATCCACTGCTCTTACAGCACACTGAATTGGCTTTGTGACATATGATTGGCTTTGTAATGCCACTGAATGACTATAGTTAGGAAGGAGGGGTAGGAGAAGCCTGGGTGCTGTTTAAATCGTACTGAAGCAGTTGAATAAGCTGTGACTTTCAGCAGAATGTGTGTGTGTGTGTGTGTGAGAGAGAGAGAGAGAGAGAGAGAGAGAGAGAGAGAGATTATGGACCTTTCAGCTTCCCCCATCCCATCCCCAGTACTAATTTAATGCTGAAAACATTCACTGGTGAATACTTGCCACAGTACTCATCTCTTATCTACCTGACAGATAACAAACTGTTTGTCAACACTGTATGGATTAATACTTTCTGCTCAATAGATGGAGCCTTGATTTCCATTTCATAGCAATGCAATTCTTCTAGTGACTGGAAAGGAACATTGGCAGGTGATACGCAACTGAGGTTTTAGTGATAGAAATGCACACATATTCACCATTTTATACCAATAGTTTGCAGTGCATTTTCACTGAAAAATCTGTTGGCTCTTAATTTACTGCACGGTAGAAGTTAGCTTGTATTTAGGAGTCACAGAATTCCATATAAAGCATTATATGGGAAGCATTATCAACTCTGTTCCTATTTTGCCCATGGGAAAATAAATCAAGAAAGGGAGGTTAAGTGAGTCTAAACATTTTACAGTCTCATGCTGAATGGACAGCAGGGTTAGCTACACATCCTTGACTTCCATTGCCTTGTGCAGCTACTATGCAGATGGCTTCCTTCTGTATGTTTTTACTTTTACATGAAATAAGAAGAAAAAAAAAGGAAACGGAAGAAACCATCCATGCACTGATAGTCTACTACTTTCATATTGCTTCCTTGATCAAGAACCATGGCCTCTAAATAGACACTGAAGTATGGATGCTGTGAGTTGCCTTCAAGGCTGCTTGAACAGAGTTCTACTCTCACAATGACACACACACACACACAGAGAGAGAGAGAGAGAGAGAGAGAGAGAGAGAGATTTTCAGCAGGAGCTCACTGGAGCTCAGGTTGACATTCTAAGAAAACAAAGGAGAAGTTCATGGTGAGCTCCAGCTCCTCTTTTTCTAGAAATCTCTCTCTCTCTCTCTCTCTCTCTCTCTCTCTCTCTCTCCATCATATATCCAAGATGCACTGCTTTTCCATTGAAAGTACTCTTGGATATACTTTCAAATGGAGAGGTTATCTGATATGAGGCCGCCACAACGGCAATGGTTTTGGCAGATAGTACAGATAAGAGAGGTGTTATGTACTGAAGTTCACACCCTGGGCCAGCAGGGGGATACTGTAGATAGTTTTCACTCAAGTCCGCATATGCAAATAAGGAATTGAAAGTGACATTCAGTGATTGGATAGTTACAGAAAGTTGTTACTGTTGCTTTGTAGTTGAGCTCTATATAAGCAGGTTGGCTGAACCCTTCAGTTAGTTCTGTTCTGGCCTGTGAATAAACAAGAGCTGTCTGAAGAAACGCTGTGTTGTCTGATATGTTCACCCACAACTTAACAAGAAGGAAGGTCTTGGAAATATAAATGGAAGAAGCAATAGTCATGGGAGAAAAACAGATAGGGAGAAATCAAGAAGTAGCAATGGATGTTATTGGGAAGTTTTCAGAGACAACTCAGGTGCAGATGGAGAAACATGAGTGGATCATGTTTTGTATTTAATTTCCACAAAGCAGCTTGTGTGGGAAAGATAGGCAAGCATCCCCATCCCATGCAATTTCTTTTTTCAGTGTTATACTAACCAGACAAAAACACAACCATGATTTAGTCATCCTTTTATACCAGCTGTGGCTACCAAGTAAAATGAGTCCCATAGTTGCTCCAATGTATAGTCCAAAGGCACAGGAGGCCACCACCTTGCTGAAGCTAAGCAGATGAGGTCTGGTCAGTGCCTGGTTGAGAGACCACCTGGGAACTACATCTATATCATCTATATTCTATGGTGGAAGAAAGGCAGGGTAATAAATGTAACAAAATGTATAAATAGTGCCTCTGGCACAGGGTAAGCCAGAGCTGGAGTATGCTGGGCACTAAATGAGAAATGTGGAGAGTATTTGGATTAAAATAACATAAAATATTTCATTGGCTTTGTTTTGATTGTATGCTATTCTTTGCTGATGTTATAAGCTTTCTTGGGGGTCCCCTAATGGAGCCCAAAGGCACAGCATAAATGCTATATATAAGTTTTGCTATGCCCAACTTGAGATGTTGATGAGATAACCAGGAGAAGGTATCAGAAAGGCAGCGGGTCTCAGATTAGGGTTAGAAAATGTATATTGGGAGAGGCCTCTGCACAAAAATGGCAGTGGAGGTGTGAGAACAAATGTGATCACATGGGAAGGAGTGCGTAGAGACCACAGAGTAGAAGACCAAAGACTAAGCCCTGTGAGACTGCTATAGGGAGATGGAGAAATGACAGCTGAGAAAGAAGGAAGAAGAAGAAGAAAAATGCACTTTGATGTAAGGCATTTGCACAGAGCAAGGAATTATTGATAGCTTAGGTATATTTCTTTTCTTCTGATCCTAGCTGTGCCTTTCCTTTAAATGCAAGCCCCATTTATACCACATGCAGTGAAAGCAAGCAGGCAAGCACTTCCAGAATTTTAACAAGTGGATATAAATTAATATTGTCACACCAGTGGAATAAAAAAATTGGAATGGAGAGCCCTTGCAGCATAGGCCGATCATACAAATATTGATGGAACATAAAACCAAAAGAATGTGTTTAGTTTTACAGCCATGGTGGTACAAATATTTTTTATTGCAGGCTGATAGTATTAATTTGCATGGTGAAGGAAAGGTGGGATAAATGCAGTAAATCAATGAATTGGCTTTTAAAAGTTATCCATTTTCCTCCAAACAGTTTGCAGTGCTTCCCATTTTCTTTTGATCACACATTTCTACTTACCGTATTTTTCGTCCTATAGGGCGCACCGGCCCATAGGACGCACCTCGTTTTTTGGGGGGGGAAATGAATAAAAAAATTTTATTTCCCCCCCTCAGCTGTGGCTGCCGCCCCAAGCCTTGCGGACACCCGCCAGAAGCAAGGGGAGCCCTCTGGAGGGCTCCCCGTGCTTCGGGCGGGAGGCTGCCGCCCCAAGCCTCGCACGCTCGGCGGGACCTCCCGTCGGGCGCGCAAGGCTTGCAGACAGGCGCCCGAAGCACGGGGAGTCCTTCGGAGGGCTCCCCGTGCTTCGGGCGGGAGGCTGCCGCCCCAAGCCTCGCGGGCTCGGCGGGACCTCCCGTCGGGCGCGCAAGGCTTGCAGACAGGCGCCCGAAGCACGGGGAGTCCTTCGGAGGGCTCCCCGTGCTTCGGGCGGGAGGCTGCCGCCCCAAGCCTCGCGCGCTCGGCGGGACCTCCCGTCGGGCGCGCAAGGCTTGCAGACAGGCGCCCGAAGCACGGGGAGTCCTTCGGAGGGCTCCCCGTGCTTCGGGCGGGAGGCTGCCGCCCCAAGCCTCGCGCGCTCGGCGGGACCTCCCGTCGGGCGCGCAAGGCTTGCAGACAGGCGCCCGAAGCACGGGGAGTCCTTTGGAGGGCTCCCCGTGCTTCGGGCGGGAGGCTGCCGCCCCAAGCCTCGCGCGCTCGGCGGGACCTCCCGTCGGGCGCGCAAGGCTTGCAGACAGGCGCCCGAAGCACGGGGAGTCCTTCGGAGGGCTCCCCGTGCTTCGGGCGGGAGGCTGCCGCCCCAAGCCTCGCGCGCTCGGCGGGACCTCCCGTCGGGCGCGCAAGGCTTGCAGACAGGCGCCCGAAGCACGGGGAGTCCTTCGGAGGGCTCCCCGTGCTTCGGGCGGGAGGCTGCCGCCCCAAGCCTCGCGCGCTCGGCGGGACCTCCCGTCGGGCGCGCAAGGCTTGCAGACAGGCGCCCGAAGCACGGGGAGTCCTTTGGAGGGCTCCCCGTGCTTCGGGCGGGAGGCTGCCGCCCCAAGCCTCGCGCGCTCGGCGGGACCTCCCGTCGGGCGCGCAAGGCTTGCAGACAGGCGCCCGAAGCACGGGGAGTCCTTCGGAGGGCTCCCCGTGCTTCGGGCGGGAGGCTGCCGCCCCAAGCCTCGCGCGCTCGGCGGGACCTCCCGTCGGGCGCGCAAGGCTTGCAGACAGGCGCCCGAAGCACGGGGAGTCCTTCGGAGGGCTCCCCGTGCTTCGGGCGGGAGGCTGCCGCCCCAAGCCTCGCGCGCTCGGCGGGACCTCCCGTCGGGCGCGCAAGGCTTGCAGACAGGCGCCCGAAGCACGGGGAGTCCTTCGGAGGGCTCCCCGTGCTTCGGGCGGGAGGCTGCCGCCCCAAGCCTCGCGCACTCGGCGGGACCTCCCGTCGGGCGCGCAAGGGTTGCGGACACGCGCCCGAAGCACGGGGAGTCCTCCGGAGGGCTCCCCGTGCTTCGGGCGGGAGGCTGCTGCCCGCAAGCCTTGTGAGCCCATGGGAACTCCCACAGGGCTTGCAAGGCTGGCGTATAGCTTCCTGAAGCCTGGAGAGCGAGAGGGGTCGGTGCGCACCGATGCCTCTCGCTCTCCCGGCTTCAGCGAAAGCCTGCATTCGCCCCATAGGACGCACGCACATTTCCCCTTCATTTTTGGAGGGGAAAAAGTGCGTCCTATGGGGCGAAAAATACGGTAACTTCATAACTCCTCTCTCTATTATTCCTTCTTGCAAAACCCCATCTCTACTGTGCCGCTAGCATGAATTCCTGATTTCACTTGTCCTTTAAGTTACCTAGCTCAGTGCATAGAACATTTCATGGTCATCTAGAGTGGCTATGTTCTCTGTTAAAAATATTATTGATACCATCTTATTATGTCACATACAGTTGAATTACTCTCAATTGCTTGAGCAATGATGGTCACCTTTGAGAGTCTGCTTAACTTGAAGGTGATGTCAAGGAGACAGAAACATTGTTCTTCATTCTGAGGCACTTATGAAGTAGGATTTAGTTATATATCTGTTCAGCTGAAGAGAGGTGTGGCTAGAATAAAATACTATGCCTATCTCAGCAGTGCTTATATCAGGGTTCAGGCACAATTATGCAGCATGTCTGATGTATACAGTCCAAGCATGCAGGAATTCTAAGCCCAACAAGGTTCTAAGCCATTTATTTGGCTGATGGACATGATTATGAAGTCAGGGTGCGCCATGCATTTTGCATAGCTGGTTTCCTAACATTTGGCACAGGCCAGCCATAGACAATAGGCTCCTGCTTTTCTAGATTCATCAGGGCACATTTTGAGGGGTAAAGAATGAAACTGGACTTTCTGCAAGTAATTTTAATGTCAGGACCCTGGAATTGCTCTAAAGGCTTGCATTCCCTTCTGCAGCAAAATTTTGTGAGCCATCTTCTAATGCTTGCCCCATCTTATGATTTAAAGTGAATCATGATTAGAATATTAGTGGGCATGCTGACCATAGTTAAAAATGAAAAGGGAAGGGAATGGATATCCATGTTAGACAGATGAAGGAACGTAATGGAGTACCTGCTTCCCATATTTTCAATACGATTCACTGCAACTGCATTGGGTTCTTACAGAACTGCTAGACGTTTGATTAAGACACAACATCCTTTTGGTACTTAATGAGTGTGCATTTATTTTGACTGATGACTTATGCATTGATTATTTAATTCATTCTAATGACATTTTTTTAAAAAAAACCAAAACTTTAAAACCTGCCATTTTCTGCTTCTTTTCCACTAGTAGTTCCACTGAGATAAATAGAACTGTGAAAAGAGAGGGGGGAACTTGATTCAAGAATGAATTCCCTAGGGAACGTTCATTGTTCCATCTTTCCAGTGAAATTGCTTTATGCCATTCTGTGACGATAACAAATGAATATGCAATATTGGAGTGGTGGTGTATATGAATACACAAGTAGCCATTTGCAATAATGAATCCCTCTGGTGCTCTTGCTATTTTTAAGGTGCACTTGAATACTTCTGAATAAATTCCTTCGTTTTAATGTTCAAAACATCATGACAGATTGTAGCAGAACTTTTCCAAGGTGCCGTGCCCAAGCAATTAGCAATGGTCTCTACAGAGAGTCTCCACAGCATGGCAGCAGTTCACAAAAACCTGCAATCTCCCTGGTAGCTCCACATACTTCTGAGAATCTTTAGTAGGAAACTGTCAGCAATTGTGACCTTGCTTTTTTTCATTCTTGGGTAGTTGTGTCTGTTTTTGACTCCACTGGGGTACTTTGGAAAAATATGTGTCTCAGAGCGCATTCTTGGCATTAGTAATAATCAGCTGATGCATATGCTAAAAGACTACATATGGAAACCTTGCCTAATGTAACACCTTATTTGCAAGGGTTGTGTCAAACTGATTACAGGACACATGGGCCTTGTGGAAGTGAATTTCTATAGGATTTGTGGGATTCCTTCTTTGATATGGACAACACACTCTTACTGCCTGACTGGCCATTATTTGATCCTACCGATGTATTTGATTCTTCTTTCCAATTTAGACCTTTATAATATAGAATCCCCCCCCCCTTTAGTTTATTCCTAATTGTTATATTCCTAATTGTTATATTGGCCTAGACTGTGTACATAGCCATATTTTTAGAAGGCACATCTACACAACTTTTCATCTTATTAAAAGTATGCCCTACACAGTGGGAAAGGCCTACTGGACATCTTCAAGTGGGTCTGGGAAAGCTATTGTTCATACTTGAACAAGTTACATCATTGGAATCATACATAATGTTCAGCTCAATGATAAAGTCAATTCAAACTGAGAAAAACACCCTTAAAACACCCTTAAAGTGGTGATTCCAAAACATTTTTATTCCTTGATTTAATTTAATTTCCCTCCATCTTTCTTCCAAGGAAATTGGTGTATATGATTCCATTTTTTAAAAAATTCTCATAGCAATCTTGTGATGTAGGTTAGGCTGAGAGTAGCCCCAGTGTTGCTGAGAAAGTGGTGAGATCCTTCTGAGCTGACAGTGGGATCAGGATTGGAGGCATTGAATCACAATGGCTCTGATCCTATCTCCAAGGTCATTTTCACATAATAGCACTGGGTGATTGTCTTTTAGTCACCTGGCTAAAAGCTGTGCTGTGAACTGCCACAGTGTATTATCTTAACCCCAGTGCTGTTCAACATCTATAGCAAGTAATGGGAGCATTCATTATCATATCTGTGGCATGGTGTCATCTGTGCAATGATGATATCCAGTTCTACTTCTGTAACCTCTGAATCAGGAGAGGCAATGCAAACACCTGCCCGGTGGTTGAACTCTGTGATGGGCTAGATGAGAGCCAATAAACCAACTCTGAATCTTGGCAACATGAAAGCACTGTGGGTGAACATTTCCCAAATCCAGATAATTGGTGAATTGCCTGATTTGGATGGGGCAAAAGAAGAGGTTTGTAGTCTGGGGGCTCCTGGGTCCATCGTTATCATTAGAAGCCCAGGTGTCTTCAATGGCTAGGAGTACCTTCTATCAGCTTGGGCTGCTAAGACAGCTACAGTCATCTCTGAACCAGGATAGCATGACCACTGTTGCCTATGTGTTTGGTAACCTTCAGGCTCTATGTGCTCTATAGGGCTGCCCTTGAGATTGGTTCAGAAGCTGTAGCTGGTATAAAACACAACAACTCAACTGCTCATTGGAGTGGGATATTGCAAAAATGTTACGCCACTGCTAAGTTTAAGGTGCTGGTTTGCCCAACCGATCACTGTAGACGAGGGCCTTCTGTAGATACCAGCTTATCAGGAGGTCTGTTCCACACAAAGTAGGAATTGGGCATTTAGTGTGGCACCTACCCTTTGGAATTCCCCCGTCTTGAACATTAGACAGGAGTTGTCTCTGTGGTCTTTTTTGTGCCTACTGAATATTTGTCATCCAATAAGCCTTTTAAGTTGAGATCTTTCCCAGTCTGTATCTGTAGTGGAGTGATTTTTGATAGGTTTTCAATATGTCATTTTTGTATTATCATCTGTTGCTTGCCGCCATGAGCTCCTTTGGGAGGAAGAACAGGGTACAAGTTAAATAAACATACAAACAAATATTCAGAACATTGGCCCATTCATCTCACTATTGCTTACACTGATTGGCAGTGGCTCTTAAGGGTTTCAGTTGGTAGTCTCTCCCAGCCCAACCTGGAGATTTCAAGTCCCTTCTGCATGTATATCAGACGATCTTCCAGTGAACCACAGCTGTAGTCTTGTTAGAACTCTACAACTAACAACATAAATTTTGGTAAAAGAGTGTTTTTGAACATCTATTCCAATTTGCAATTTGAGATTCACTAAGAATGTAATTAAACTATGTTCTCAGAATGACCAACTGGACATGTTGACAACAACCTAAGTATGCTATTCCTTTAACTCACTGACAAACTGCGATGTGTGCATTGCATTGCGACGGGTTACATCACTGGTCATGACATGATGTAACCCAACGCAGCATGATGTAAGCGTCGTGATACATTGGAGATTTAAAGAAACAGCAACGTTTCATATTTAAAATTTAGATTGGGGAATTTCCTTCTGTCCTGTCTTTTTGACCTTAATGATGATCTTTTAAAATATATGCATTATTTGATTGTGTTATTAAAGGAATAATAAACAGTGAAGTGTAGGGAAAATATGGTACAAAATGGTGACAAGTTTGAATGTTCCTGACTTCTACGTGTTTCCTAATGGTTAGCTGACTATAAGGGCAAAAATTGGGGTATCCTGCATTAAACTGATAACTGCTTTAGCATACTCTGGTCTGGATAGTGGCAGTTATTCTTTAGGAATGGGCCATGCTTGCAGTAGAGTGTTGGATTATGGCAGGTTTTTATCTTAATGTGGTTTAAATTATTTGCCATGCAGTTAAATATAAGTGATTGCAACTTGGTGGTGAAAAAGTACCCTAAGCATGTTATTCCATGCTTCCTTCGTACATTGAACCCAATAGGACTACTGTGTATGAGATCAGACTGGAAGTGACACATCTCATCCTTTTGATCCTTGGCATGTCTATTCTGATGTATTAAAAGTGGCCTGAACTCACTTAGATAAAGTATTTCACTTCTTATTTAACTTTGGAGTAGCCTCTTGAGTCTAGACTTTTAGCTGCGCTACTTTTGCCCTTCTTGTTTATTCTGGGTTATACAGTTTTTCTGTCTTCCTGCTATGGCCCGTTTAAATATTCTCCATGCTGTGTCTAGAATGATTTTTCACTGCAGATTGTGTTTATGGAAGAGAGACTCAAAATAAGATAAGTGGAATCCACAGGGAGAAATTGCAGCAGTTAACATAAAAACTAATCAGATCATGACAAGAGGATTATGGACAGAAGAGTGTGTTTTAAATAGTAAAGGAGAAACCTGCAATATTGGCTTGTAGACTGGATGTTGAGCATAATGAATTGAGCACAACAGTGAAATTGTAAACCTAGGAGCCTGAGCAAAGAGGGAATACCTAAGATTTTCAAACTGATGAAAATTAATTACCCTCGGGTATAAGTAAATGGAAGATTTTCTTTCTTTGCGGTCTAAAAAAACACATTACTGTGAAATTTTGTGGTACAATTATTTAATACTTCCCATTTCTGGACCTTGCTTTGCAAAGGATTGCACAGATTAATATTACTATGAACTAGTCTTTACAGCAGCCTTTGTTAGCTTGGTGCCCTCCAAATACTTTGAACTACAACTCCTCACTAGTTCCAGCCCGCACAGCCTCAGTTTTATACAATGTACCCTGCCAAATCCATCCGTCATTTTCATGAGCAAAGCCACTGGAAAAAAGTGCTGAAGTAGTTACTGCTAGACTCATCAATAGCAGATTACTGTGGACCACAGGGGATCCTGACACAAGGTGGAAAACCCTGGGGTGATGTAAGTGAAAATATTAAAGAGGAGGAGGTTGAGGTAATGAAAATAAGACACTCAAAAGAACCTGGAAACAAAGGCAGGAAGAAAGTTAAGCGAACACATAAGAAGAAAGAGCCATTCTGAACTTTGCTGAAGTGTAGTGAGAAAAAGGAGATAAAAACCAAAGGAGTGAGATATGTATTAAATTATGGGAGAATAGGGAAATGAATAGTGGCTGACAACTAGCAGTTAGTTAGGGATAGACAAGTCTGCCTATTCCAGGTCAATAGAACTCTTTCGGACGTGTGCACTCATAAGTCTGTTCTGTCTTCTTTCTCTATTAAACTGTCATTTTAATAAAGCCACATGAAAATTCACATTCAAATCATATTTTCTAACATATATTTAGCTCAAAACGTGCATTTTGAAATGTATTTTGATTGTTTTCTGGAGGAGACTTGCATCAAGGTTCAGGATTCATGGAAGCCAACAGTGCTATCTGAACCATGTCTACTTAGAAGTAAGTCCTGCTGAAATCAATAGGGCTTACACCCATGGGAGTAATGTTAGGATTATAGCTAGAATTCTGTTCAGCATATTTGTCCAGAAGGTATGCATCAGATCAGTTCATATTAGAGGCCACATCAAATTCTGAGGGACTAAAAATGGGATGATGTTTATGGAGAAGCAAGCCAAATTATATTTTGATCATATTACAGATTTTTGCATACAGAAAAGTCAATGTACGTAGCTTTGGGTGGGTATCAAAGTACACTTAAGTAAGTGGGAACACAAAGAAAGAAACTTTGTCCACCAATACTGTATGGAATCCAGAAACAAAAATGACAAAACCACAGTTGTGATGGGCTTCAAGGGCTGGCCAGTACTTTGCCCACACTTTGCCATTTCAGTAGGACCCAATCCTCACTACTATGTACCAGCCAGAAATGATTTTTTAAACAAAAAATGTATTCAGTAGGTTCCAAACCATAATGATGTTAGCCACCTGCATAATGTCAGCTGGTAATGGAGCCCAAAGGGCTGGAGCTGCAGCAGTAAAAGTCTGGTTTCTGGTACAAACTGAGCATACCTCTAGGGCATGTGGTATTCTCAACAGTCCCATCTGAGCAGCACAGTTGCCAGACAGGGATACAGGGGGCGAGATGGTTCCTCCAGTAATCTGAGTTAACACCAAAACACAAATGGGAAGTAGAACTGCACAAAGTAGTCCTTGCCTGTGGTTTCTGTGCATAGAATGGAAACATCTGAAAAGCAGGGAGCAGCTTGGGCATATGCAGGCCTTCCATGCAACCTGGGATCCCAATTACTCAGGTATCCAGATGACATACAAGGCTGAACATGTGAAGGATTCACCCCGTTTTAGCCATTCACATTCTATGAATGGACACCAGGGGCTGGTTGCGGCCTGAGCAGTATCCCTGGATATGGCTAAAAGTCTTCATATGAATACAGGTCATCATGCTGTAAAAGAAATGCAACAGAGAGACTGGAAATGTTTCTTGTGGTGTGTATATAAGCTGCACAGGGAGAGCCATGTTGTGTTAAAAGTCAGATGAAGTGACATCTACTCTCTTCATCTACATTTACCGTATTTAATGCCTTTGTTGGTGTGATTTACTAGGGAACATCCTTCCACAGTCAGAAAAGCAGACAGGTCCCGGGGTCAAATGCAACCTTCCAGGACTCTCTATGTGGCCCTTGGGACTTTCCCCAGGTGACACGCCTTTTCAGTTCTGCTTTGTGCCTCAAGTGTTTATGCCTGGCTGAAATGTTTCCTTGAGCTCGGATAATGTCTCTTTGTTGCTTGGATGTAGAGAGGTATATGAGAGCATGTATAGAAACTAGCCTAGTGTATAAAGGTAAAAGTTGCATTTATTGCCCATTTTTGGTCTCTGGCCTCCATATGCCATTGGCTTATGGCTCCTGGAAAATTGTCCGGTTGGGAGGATGACTCCTTCCTCTGAAAAATATTGTCTGCTCCTAATGTATGGTAAACTAAACATCCTTTGGATTTGTGGCCCTGATGTTTTACCTCATTAGCTTTCACGGTACCATCTGGTTCAACCCATGTCAACACAACTTCTTTGGCTGGTCTCTCTCTCTCTCTGTATCCCACTAAATGAGAAAACTCAACATGGCAAAATTATAAGCAACAGAAGGGGGAGCCTTATAAAGAATGAATAATGTCACTCATAGTTTAGAGAAATGTCACACCGAGCTTATATGAATCAATTTTTCCCACATGCACAGAACACCATCTGTGCGAGGGATTGTACATACTGTACTACTCTCTTCCCCTGTGGCTCCCCTCATAGTCACTCAAGACTGGAAATGGATTTTCCCCAAAGATCTTAGCCCTATGAGAGTTCCTGCATGTTATGTCTCAATATATCCAGATCTATGGGGAATTCTTGATTCTAAATAAGAGCTGTAATACTGTTTCTTACTTCTGTTTTTGCTCTCATGGTAAGTAAAATGTCGTGTATAACTATGGCAGGTATAATGTGCTTGGAACTGAATGTGTAATCCACACATAGGCCTGAATCTTTCACACTCAGAGGATTCTAAGTTTAAAATTAGATGTTTTAAGTTCATTGTTGCTGATGGTGGAAATGTGTATTCGGTGAAACAAATATCCTGACTTCTCTATGTTGCGTTATATTTTCCATGTGTGTTATCTGTGTTAATTATTTTGTTTGTATTGATAATAATTACATTAAATTCATTTCAAATACTACAGTGATTTTTGTCAGAAGACGAGCTACGTTTGGCATTTCCAAGATGTTGGGTATGGCCAGTAGGATTTTGACTTTTCCACTCTGAACAGCAACAGACCCAAATTTCTATTTGCCATGTCACAAAAGTGTATACCTCTCCTTGGTGTACAGAATAGTTGTGTAGTTCTTTGGATCCAAACCATAATGACTTGGGAACAGAGACAATGGCACAACTTAGGCAGGCATCTGAAACAGAATTTCATATTCATTTTCACCACTTATCCCCAATCTTTTAAAATATTTGCTAATTAAAAAGTCTTATTTGATGAATATTGTACTATGACAGTGCACTGAAAATTGGACTGTCAACTGAATTACAAAGAATTCATGTATACAGAATGTATTTTTTTTCTTATCAATTTTGAATGCAAAATAAGCAATCATTTTAAATAAAATTAATTGCATTGTCACAACATTTGATTTTTTCCTACCAGTTTTTTTCTGATTTGTTGTCTTTAGCATTTATGTTAGTGTGCAATTTGCATCCTTTTTTTCAGATTCAAATTTTGACTTTTTGTGTTACTTTTTTTTCTTTTTTCCACTTTTTGGATAGTTTTTTTTTTCCTTTAAATTTTTGGGAACCTGCTGTTTTTGAATTCTCTTTTTTCCCTTTATTCTCCTGCTCACTCTGATCCCAGGAGCCAACACAAAGAAAAGCGCAGATGATATAACCAGTAATGATCGTGGGGAAGACGAAGGTATTTTTTGTTTTTGTTTTCCCAAAAACTGAAACGTGATATGCATGAACATTAACTTTCCCCCTCCTTTATTTAATCACACACATTTCAGTGTGCTGCTTTATTTTCTTCTTATCTGGAATCAACTTTCCTTTCCACCTGTTTTTTTCTTCTTCCAAAAATAAGACACAAATTAGCATTTAGATGACTGCAATTCCCCTTTGAGATAAGTGTACAGGTTATCTGTAAATATGTGTGAAGTGAGTAACATAAATATTATTTACAACCAAAAATGCTTCCTTATTCCCAGTCCGAATTTTTGCCTAGGAAAAGGGGAAAAAATATGGAATTGAAACCTTGCATGTGTATCTTTTCCTTTATCTTTTTAGTACATTTTGTAAATTCACCTTCACCTTATCTCCCTCTTTCTCTTCCCCATATAGTGGATGCAATTACTTTGTCTCCAGTTTCAGACCCCGCTCCCCTGATATTTCAAAGGAAACTGTTTAATTTCTTTTATTCTTTAAAGCTTTCTTCCTTTGCATGTATCCGGGACAACGTTAACACTACCATTTACTCCCATATTGCTCCCAGGAATATGGTTTGTGTGTTTATATATTATATATAGCACACTAGTGATGCCCATCCTTTTGGGATGTCCATCACTTCCATGTTATTGTAAACATGCACGGAAGCATAATCATGTGGGTATATGTTTTATATATATTTTATATATAAAATCTGTGAAGTGTCATGGATACAGCTACTTAGGTTGTAGCAACTGCATTATTCTGGTAGGTGTAAAGGAAGCCTAACTGTGGTGGGGACTTTTATGGGGGGGGGAGTGAATTGCAGGATTCATTTAAACCTCTGTGGATTATTGGGTGCTTGTCATTCAATGCAAGAATTTTAGAACTTTCCCCATAAGGATGGAGGGAAGTACCTTAATAATATGACATGACGATGTTTCTCTTTCTCTGTTTAATAATAAGCACATATACTATAAGAATACACTATCAGCATTTGTTTATATTCAGATTAATCACAAACTCTTACGAATTTCAGAGAAAATCTTAATTCACTCCTAAACCTCTTTATTGTTCCACATTTAATAACAGCTGTAAGAACAGACCACTATGCTTTGAACCCTTTTCAGACTAATTACACTTAGCTTGTTTTTTAATGTTACACATCCTGACAAAGGTTTGCATAAACAGATGAATTATCTGAGTCTGCCACTTTCATGCATTCTGGATTTCAACCTCACATCCTTGGTGTCTGGTCTTTTCTTAGCCTTATTTCACTTCTTTTCTGTGTTTTGAAATTTGACACTATTTCAACTAGCATGGTAACATTTGCCCTTTCTGTTCCCTTCAGAAATCTTTACAGTTATGGTGCGGTCACCTCTTAATCTCCTTCTTTCTCGAGAGTTTAGAATTATGGTGGCTTTTCTGACCTTTTCAAGTACAGCTGCTGAGATCTCTGCTTCCTTGTTATTGCGACTGTTCACCTTCTTTTCCATTGCTCTGCTGCTGTAATAATGCCTTTCCAAATAAAGTAATTAGACATTTAGTTCATACACAGCAAATTGATTCTGTCATGCAAGGGCTGAGCTCAGAAATTAGTTTTTCTGTAAAGTACATCTACCCTCCCTCCCTCCCTCCCTAAGTTTGATTATTTGATTTCTATACCACTTAATATATTAAATAACATTTTCTGTTCCTCTTATGGGGGCAGATCTGAAGGAAGGCTGCCAGTTGCTGCCCCCTATGCTAGAGTCTATATCTTCCATTTATAATAGGTAAAGGAAGGTATTATATTCCATACTGGTATCGTGAACAGCAGTACAAATGTGATTCTTAGCAGAAAATATATGTTTTATTTATCTTGCCAAGGATACGTGAAAATATATTTCTTTCTTAGTTGGAAGTCTGTTAGTTGTTAGCTAGTGCATACCTACCATAGGAGCAGACCTTCGTAATATGCTGCCCTGTGCGAGGCCATTTGATGCCATCCCCACAGCCCTCACAGTGCTGGCTTGAGCTGGGCTTTGAGAAGGAGATGTGAGGCTCTGACAGGTTCCTAGTGTCCTCCTTGGCTGCATGCCTGGTGCAACCACACCACAAACACTGCCCTAAATCCTCCTCTGCCTACCATGTGTTCTAGAACCCATACAGATACATTGGCGAGTCAATATTTTTCTCCATCAAGCTCTGGATTCAAATCAAGAAAATGTGGGAGTATAAAACACCACATATTGGTTTCATAACGAGAGGTAGATTGTGGACTAAAGGGAAATACTATTTCCCATTAACATAGAACTATTAATTGCCCGTCAATTTATTAAATAGAATATGCAACCATGAACTAGTTTAGGAGAGCTATTCTGAAGGGTGGTTGAAAGGTACTGTGGCCCTACCTCCAAATAAAGTCACGTATAGCTATAGCCACCACTTTTATACATACCTTTGGTTGGTTAAATGGGAGACTCTTCTAATGGGTGAGCAAAATTGGCTGCTCCCAATATACTACCCTTTTTTTCAGCTGACAAATTGAGGGAAAGCCATTTTGCTTCTGTTTTGAAAATCACAGTTCAACCCCACAGATGCCTCTAAAAGTGGTTTCAGTGGCAGAGAAGCTTCTTACAATAAATGGGAGGGAAAGGTTACTTATTTTTGCATCTTTCTCCTCCTCCTTTTTCTGTGAAACATTTTGGTCTTTTAAAGTATTTTTGAAGCAAGCAATGGGTTGGCAAATTGCGAATGTCATTCCTAGTGGTCCTCCGTTGATTCAATTTAATTAGTTTAGACAAAGCAGAATGCAGATATGAAACTCTTTTTGTCTCCCTAATATCTGTCAAGATATTTTGCCTGAAGATTTTCCCCACCCACTTCACATCTTACTGTGAATGATAATTTTTGGTGGTGGTAGTTTGTTGAATATGCTTCAAGAACTGCAACATTATCAGTTTCGGAAATTGAGGAAGACAGAAAGACATGGGATGGTGCTGCTATTTATGTTAATAAACCTATTAAAAGTTTGCTATTTTAAAATAATGTTTATGTTATAAACCACCTCATAATGACACTTTCTGTACATTACTTACTTCAACTTATGTATTTTGCATGTGAGATTCCTACATTAACTTGAGGCCTAGTATTGTGTGATACATATTCCAAAAGCAACACAGCTCTGTTTCAAGTTGTGATCCAGGTGAGACTCAGCAGGTATAGTTCCCCGCCTCCACCACCATTCCAGTTGTGCAATGAGAGATGCTGTCACCTGTGGTACTCTTGGCCCTTTCTGAGCTTATCTACAAGCCCTATCTCCTTTTTTATTCTGGTCCTAACTGAAGAAAGCAGACTAGTAGATAAGAAAAATAGATGAAGTGAGAAAATATGCAAAAATTATTAACACTTTGTGGGGGCGGGGATAGGCAACAGTTTTCCTTTAATACTTGTATTACTTTCTTGTGTTTTCCTTACTTGTGTTCTTTTCAGACATACATGATCAGAACAGCAAGAAGCCAGTGATGGTCTACATCCATGGTGGATCATATATGGAAGGCACAGGGAATATTGTTGACGGCAGCATACTGGCCAGCTATGGAAATGTCATTGTTGTAACCATCAACTACAGGCTAGGGGTTCTAGGTAAGTTCCCCTCTTTTTTCTTTCTTAAGTCAATGAGTGATAACAGTTCTTCAGAGCCACTTCTGATTTATTTCTCTTAAACCATTTAATGGTCGATACATTCTATATGTTGGTTCATGCTGTAAAATCCCAGTGGGTGTAATGGAAAGATACCCTCCTCCATGCAGTGCTTTCAGAATCTGTGGTTCTAATTTGATGGATGCATTTTATAATGAACTATGCTTATTAGTCTCTTCCATCTTCTGGGAAAGAGCACTGAGGCAAAGCTTTGTATAATCAATTCGATTTCCTTTTAGTCAACTCTTTCCACATTGGTTATTGCTTGTGTTGCTGCGTGAGGTTTTTCAGATAACATATATTAGATTGGAGAAACTGAATTATATTGGTAGGCGATGTTTTTTTTCTTGAATGTAACCACTTCTGCTGTTGCCTAAATCACTGGCTGGGTCATGATGGTATGAATTCAAGGCAGCCAAGATAAGTTTTCTTTGTGACTCAGTGACTTCCTTGCCTTGGGCTGAAAACTCTTACAAACACACTCTTATAACAACCTTCCTTGCCAATAATGAGCTGGTAACAACAAACAATGAAGCTACATTTGAATATACAGTGGTGCCTCGCAAGACGAAATTAATTCGTTCTGCGAGTTTTTTCGTCTTGTGAATTTTTTCGTCTTGCGAAGCACCACTGTGTATTGACGGTTTCCCATAGGAATGCATTGGCAGTTTTTAAAAAAAGGCGCAAGACGTTTCGTGTTGCGAAGCAAGCCCATAGGGAAATCCATCTTGCGAAGCAACTCAGAAAACGAAAAACTCTTTCGTCTTGTGAATTTTCGACTTCCGAGGCATTCGTCTTGCGAGGTACCACTGTAAAATATTACATTTGCCAACATATTAGCAGATACATGTGGATTTTGTTTTGTTATGATTTTCTGGGTAGTGAATAATGCAAACTGTGGCTACTATTCGTTTCAAAATCTCATGCTATATAAAGAATGAGTCACCTGAAGGTCGCCATTATTTTCTCACTGGCACTTGACTGAATTATGCCTGCTTTTAAGCTTCCTCATGAAAGTTAAAGGCTTCTGGTTATTAAAATGTGGTGAAACATAGACCAGAAAATTAGTTTGCCTTATATTACTTAACTAATAAAATAGCTATGTTTTTTTATTTAAAAAACTAATTGTTGTCTCAATAATATATTTTTATTCCCCTACTTTTGCAAAAACAACAACAACAAAACCATCAAGCAGGAGTGCTTTTTTAGCTTTCTGTAGTGCATCTTCATTTCCTTAAATGAACCATTACTAAAGCACTGTGATTTTGTCTATCAATAAATAAGGCACTCAGCATGGAGCTGGCCATGAAAGCAGTCGGGAATGCAACTGGCAGAAAGGGCTGTGGCCAAATTGCTGACAAGTGCTAAGCATTCAAAAGCATTAGGCCTGTTTTGTTTGGCATGCATTGGTTGAGTGTTTGTTTTCAGGCTCAGTTCAAGGTGCTGGTTTTAACCTTTAAGCCCTACATGGCTTGGGACCTGGTTATTTTAAGGACCACTGTATTTTCCTCACATCTGAGCCATTGCTCCAGAACCCTTGATCCTATGAAGGATGGTGCGTAGATACTGGATTAGAGCCTTTTCTGTTGTGGCACCCACTTTGCAGAATATCCACCTGAGATTCATCATACTCCAACACTTTAATGTTTTACATAGTTAGTTGAAACATGGCTATTTATTAAAGTGTTTGGCTGAGTGCCCTTTTGGTTTACTTCATTGAATTCTGTTCCCACTTTGATCCTTACTTTTTTACAAATGATTTTATCATTTCTCTAGTCTGTTACATTAATGTTGGCTCATTGTGATTGCAGTTGTGGTTTTAGGAATGCTGCATATGTTATGAAATATTGTATTTTTTAAAAAAGCAGCTTTGAGTGGGATATAAGTTTTTTTCAAAAATAAAATACATTAAATACATTTCATCCCCTATCCAATACCTACCTCTCAGAAGAATAACAGTGAAATTTTAACTATAGCCACTGAGAAGTAAGTATTGAATCCAATGGGTTAATTCCCAGGTAAGGGGGTTAGGATCATGGTGTTGATGTGCTGGTTGTCTCATATGATATTGCGATTAAAATTAAAAAGAAAAAGAAAAAATGGTTCAGCTGATGCATTGATGTTGAAGGCTGTAAGGAGCAAAAACAATTTGGCATTTGTGAGCCACGTTCATAGTTCCCACTTCTGTACTTTGTTTGGTAGCATGCGGTTAGTTCTTAAGCAGTGTCTGTTGGGCTGGCTGGCAGTGGCGATGATCTCTCTTCACACTTGCATCTTAGCCTGACCAGATGAGAACACCTGGGCAGTTTAGTACTTGTCTGCAATCTGGCTGTACCACAATTATGCATCTTGGTCAATCTCTACCTTTTGGCTCTCTGGCTACCCGGCACCTAAATGTGCCTCCTCCATTCCCCTCCTCTGCACCTGCTGACATATCCAAGCATATGAGTCAGTTAAGCGCATCATTGAGGGAGGGAGGCAGCTCACCCTTGCTTTGACCAGCCTCCACTTCTTGGAAGTGATAGGTGACACATAACAGCCATTTTAAATGCCACGACCCACCTCCATGCAAAATATCCTTCTGCTACCAAGTCTGTCCTCTGTCCCTGTCCCTTCTCCCACTCAGAGGCATGAGAAAACATCGGCTCCTTGCCCGTTTCCTGTTCATGTTCCTGATTAATAAACTGGCATCTCCTGTGCATGTTGGACATTAAAAATACCTTATGGTTGGATTACTCTTGTTTGACAATGTCGCTGTTAATGCTAGCTGACTTGAGCACTTCTTCCGATGTGGGAAGCAATATGCTAATTTCTTAACAAATAATAAAGAATGTGTTTCCTTTAATACTATCAATCATGGATGTCAGAGTAACTTGCAGGTTCAGTTTCTAGCGTGGGTAGTCATTCCACAATTATAGTGCAAACAATTATCCTAAACTCTGCCTTCAGTCCCATTTTATAATTTTCTTTCCAGGATGAATTGTTGGGGAGATAGATGTGCAGACATCTGTGCAAGCTAGCCAGGGGTTGAATAGTGGAGAATGCATATATATATATATATATATATATATTTATTGAACTCATAGGAGACCACCTGTTTCCAAATGTGCATTCTGTTAAAAGCAGTGCCTAGCATCCATATTTGGATATTCCTTCAGATGGTCTTCCAGTTTATACCTGCTGTTCCTAGATTTCTGTAGTTATTATAAAGCATGGGGCAGAAACTCAAAGTTGTTGAGCTTTTTGCCGATTTCCCAAAATTTCCCAGGACATATGGCAACCCTACTCTATGACTGCAGTCCTAAATGCACATATTCAATAGGGTTTACAGACAAAATGTAATTATGTAATCTAATTGTATATTACTAGTCCCAGTAATACATTTCAGTTTGTACAATACACAAATATTTACAAATTTAACAGTTGCTTATTTTAAGATTTCTTCTTCTTCACTTAGACCATTTAATATCAATGATGAAGCATGTGAACTATAACAATTTAAGTTTTGCTCTAAAGCCATCAGGCAAAGACGGGGGGGGGGGGGTCACATGCAAACACGTCACTAAAATACATCAATTCATTTAATTTAAAAGTCTCAAAATATGTTGAATTTCTGTTATAAGCAACCTGCTAACTGAAAACAAAATTGTTGTTAAAAGCAACACATTAGGCTGTTTGCAGTTTTTTGTGTTCAGAAATGATTTTCCCTATCCCCACCCATTCGTGACGTTTAAAATGTGATACCCATCTCTGCTCAGCAAGACTCCACCCTCCTCTTAGTCTAGAGATTATTTAATTATATATATTCACCTGATCTATGCTCAAGCGGTTAATAAAACTCAACAAGAAAAGATGCCTCATATATGCCTTTGTTTTCAGAGAAAGCCAAGTAAGCTAGTCTCAAGATTTTGCAACATTTCACTTGCACACTGAGCCTTTCTGTAGATCTGAAATTCTGATATAACTATGGAGCCTTAAATGCACCAAGAGGGTTGTATAAGGATCTGTTGAGTATATCGGCTGAGTCGTACACTGAACTACACTAGAGTGACATGCATATATAACTGATACCCAGGCTGTTTGTAAAGCTTTTTTCAGATATAGGGGAAGTACTGAAGAAGGCAAAGACTGAATTGAGGTCCTTTCTTTCCTTCTATACTAGGAATAAAACAATCACCACTAGCCAGGTTCGGTACTTTCACAAATAACAAAGCATGCACCAGAATAAGGCTGTGGGTAGTTATAGAGGTGGACTTGAAATGAGGGATGGAAGAGAAATGAGGTTTGGTTCACATTTTAATGCAAACCTGCTTAATTTGCACTTCCTGAAACAACACTTAAACTGAAACACAGCTATCTTGAGAAAGGCACACTTTTGTGGTGTATCTCCAACTAAAAATGCATGTATTGGGGATAAAAAGTGCATATGCACGCAACATACAAAGAATCATTATATTAGAGGGAACTGCTTGCAAAAAAACATGTATATTAGGCAGAATTACATACAAAACTGAAGAGAAATATAAGCATATTTTCAGGATGTACCTTAGGCACAAGCTGCTAATACCCAATTCAAGTTATAATACCTGTTGTGGCATGTACTACACAGTCCCATTTAATTTATTACTCTCTTGGATTTTGATAATAAAATTTGCTAGTTAAATTTGCTCCTTAGGAAAAAATGCAGCGCTTTCATGGGCAGAGGAATGGATTAACTAGAGACTAGCAGAGAAAGCTCAGATAAAAAGGTATTTTGATACAAATGGTTTCTTTGAAAGGTTGGGAGAGATTGCTTCTTCCTCCTCCTCCCCCGCCCCCAAATTGCAGCTGCAAGTGAAAGGATTATATATACAACTGATTATTAAAGTCTTCTCAGATAAACCTTCTTTAAAGTGCCAATAAGCCTGATAAAGAATATCAGCAATTTAATATGAAATGCTGCTCAAAGCATCTGTACTTATCACCTCCCAAAAGGCAATGGATTAAATGTTGGAAAACTTACATATATTTAGACCTGAAAACCAACCAGAAGTACACCCAAACAGCTTGGATTATATTCCAGCAGCTAATTGTGGACAGCTCAAGTGGGGTCTGGAGTGGAGACCATAGTCATGCGTAGATATGTTCAGATAATCAAAGTCTCCAAAGGTGGGCACTTGGAGAAGAAATTTGTCTCACACCTTCTGAGCTTCATGCATCCATGTTTTCTGAGTGCTATGTGCATAGACCAGGCTTCTTCATCCTTGGCCCTCCAGATGTTTTTGGCCTACAACTCCCATGATCCCGAGCTAGCAGGACCAGTGGTCAGGGATGCTGGGAATTGTAGTCTCAAAACAGCTGGAGGGCCGAGGTTGAGGAAGCCTGGCATAGACTTTCTAGGCACAAATTGTATCTCTTTCTTGGCAGGCTACAGATCAGTCTGTTGGATATGGGCTCAATGCAGACAAGGCTGAAATGAACAGAAGTCAGGCTAGTCCAACTGGTTGCACTCTGGCTACCTCAAGCCGAGTATTCATTTGTACCACTTCAATCTGTGGAATGGGCACTTTGGCAGTGCTCCTTCAAATGTTCATTCTGCACCTCTAAGGCATTGCTCTTTTAGTTTGGCAGCGCCTGAAATGCCCCACGCATTGACATTAGGCAGGTGTCTTCACTGTACTGTATTCTTTTCAGCGTCTGATGAAAATGTCTCTACTTTGGTAAACTTAACCAGACATGTACAGCTGACATATATTTTAATCTGATTATGTGTTAATAGTGTCACCTCAACATTCTATGCATCTAGGTAGGCTTGTCTAAACAGAAATGTTTTTAGCAGGTGCTGAAAAGAGTACAGGGAATGCACCTGCTTGATCTCAATGGACAGGGGGTTGTGAAGGTGCTGCCACATTAAACAACTGAGTTATTACAAATACAGAACATGTATTATGTAGCACCTGTAGTAGTGCCAAATCCACTGGTCATCATGGCTGGTTGGGCACATGTGAAGTAAGATGCTCTTGTAAATAAGCTGGTCTCAAGTTGTTAGGGTTTTATATACTAATAGTGCTGTAACCAAGTACTTGCTCTGTCTCACGCACAGCCAAAAACCACAAGACAGCAAGTGAAAAAGCAGGACCGAGTATTTATTTCTTTTCTGTGCAGAAAGGACCAGCAGGGCTTTCTTTGTCCCAAATCAACTGGCCACTGGACAAAGCATTCCAAACAGTTTTATACATTTGGCACAAATTCCACACATTCCATTAAGTTGCAATTTCTTATCCATTTCCTATCCAATCCAAATACTGAGGTCCCTCACTCCATTTCCATGATTGGTCCAAATTACAAAGTCTTAGCATGCGTACTATCATCTTTAACAGAGAGCGTCATGGGATTGGCCAATACAACACAAAGGGAGCGTCGTGAGATTGGTCACCTTTACCAAATTCTTTGGGCATGCTCAGTACGCCAGGATTTTATTTCGTAATTCCACTACAAGAGTAACACCTTGAACTTGGTGCAGAAACAGATTGACGACTGGTGCAGAGGCGTTATGTGCTGACAAGGCCTCACTGCTGTCAGCAATTATGCTGCAACATCAAGAACTCTTCGTTGGAGTCTCTTCGCTGGCTGCTACACACTCTCCCCCAAGTTGATGATAATAAAACAGTAACAACAAAGCAAACAAGAGTATACAATATTCAACTGTAGGGTATCTAACCTTAAAAAACAGGGGAAATGTGCATTTCATATGAAGAGAAGAGAAGAGAAGAGTTTGGATTTGATATCCAGCTTTATCACTTCCCTTCAGGAGTCTCAAAGGCTAACATTCTCCTTTCCCTTCCTCCCCCACAACAAACACTCTGTGAGGTGAGGCTGAAAGACTTCAGAGAAGTGTGACTAGCCCAAGGTCACCCAGCAGCTGCATGTGGAGGAGCAGGGAATCAAACCCGGTTCACCAGATTACGAGTCCACTGCTCTGAACCACTACACCACACTGGCTCTCACATTTCCTATCTCCTTCTGGGAGATGGATTTAAAATTGGAGCAATGCATGCAGTTTTTAAAAGCACAGGAGGACATTTCTGGGTTGGAAGTGAAAGTGGACTTGCTCCTGCTTCCGAGAATATTCTGGTCTGCTTTTCAGTATCTTTCAAAAATGTAATCTTGCAGAAAAGAACAACTTTATAAATTATCCAGTTGTCAATTTTCCTTTCACAGTTATCTAAGCTTGAGATGACCAGAAGGCAGCTGTGTGGCAGGCACTTAGAACGTATTGACCATATAGCTCTCTCTGTATGTCTTTCCTTCTTGCTTTCTGTTACTGTCCTTTTCTTTTTGGTAGAAGATATAATACCTGATAAAAGTATACATTTATAATTCGAGGGGGAGGGGGAGGAATTGTTCCAGCAGGATTTTGAAAGGCAAGGCAGAGCACAAAAATACTGTGCATGCCATGAGGCATATAAAGTAGATTGCTTGTTGGAAGTGACAAGTAGCTCATAGCAAATTTCATGTAAGCATATTTCCAGCTACAGTTTTTAAAGCTTATGTGGCAGCTGTCAGTTTCTTATTAAAGTTTTTATTTTAATCAGATGTTGCTTGGGGGGCGGGTGCTGGGAATTTTCACTTAGTTGCATTGTGGCATAAAAGCCCAATTCACCACAATGTATTACGCATATTCTGCGCATAAACTGGGGCTTATAGCTGTCACTAGGCAAAGCCTCCCCAATTCTCAGTTTGGAATAGGATCAACTAAAATGATTTATTCCTCACTCCTGGAAACTAACCCCTCCCCCCCCAAAGGTAATACTCAGAAAATAAATGGTTTTATTTCTGTGCCGATCATGAAGTTTGAGCCCTATCATGCTCCCAGTGACACCATCAAAAGCATAATAGAGCCTGAATGCTTGCATAATAAGATTTGATTGAAACTGTTGGATTCACACTTGATTTCATTCAACTGTCAAAGGAAGTAGAAAGGTTTAAAGAAAAAAAATCATTTCCATGACAAAAGCCTGGCAGAGAAATATGAAAACCAGCTAGATTTTCTGTGCAATTTTTATTGACATCACTGCAACCAGGGAAGATCCATCTTTGTAGCGGTGTCCTGCCTTCTCCAGGGAGACTCCCCTGTTACCTAATCTGATGTTACATTGGTACTGAGCAAAAGACCTTCCTCCATACCACCATTTCTCCCAATACTTCTGAGTTTCCATATGCTGCTTTTAGACATTGTCACTGTTTCATTGGGTGATTTCTAAAATCATTTTTGTGTATGAGTGTTTCCGTGCGCTGCTCTGGTTCGCCAGAAGCGGCTTAGTCATGCTGGCCACATGACCCGAAAGCTGTACTCTGGCTCCCTTGGCCAATAAAGCGAGATGAGCGCTGCAACCCCAGAGTTGGTTACAACTGGACCTAATGGTCAGGGGTCCCTTTACCTTTACCTATTTGAAGAGAAGCCTAAATGCTCAAAAGTCTGGAGCAAAGCTTCCTCAGTGATTTCCCTGGCTTCATAGTATGACTGCCTCCATATGGTTTTCATATGGTTTGAGGATGCTGCCATTTTAGTATATAGCAGTTACAGTTAAATCTTTGTTGTTGCTGTTATCATGGCAGTGTTGTAAAAGTCATGTAAAACACTTTTGTACACTACAAAATATTTTAAATAAATGAAGCAACTGGGCTTTAGTTGATGTCGTCAACCACACTGAATATTTGTAGAAAGCAGATTTTTAAGCAAGTGAACAAACACAAAAATGATAGAAATGAAGTTATAGTAAAAAATACGTAAAATTGGTAGTAAATGCAGGTTGCACCATGCGAAAATGTATATGTTTCTGGTCATAAGCTCTGCCTCAATTCTTAAAGCATTTGAAAGTGAAACCCTTTCATTTTTCCAGTACTACTTGTGTGCCTGCTCCATTTTCACACATACACTTTTGCCTGCATCTTTCTAGTATGAGACTAGTTCAGGAGTGATTCCTGCATCCCACTGTGTGCATGGCATGGTACACTCTCTACTCATGTGTTGGCCAGTTACATAAAATGAATTTGCCTAACATGTTGTGACAGTCAGAGCCAGTGTAATGGTTAGAGTGCTGGGCTAATACTGAAGAAACCAGGGTTCACATCTGCAATCAGCCATGAAGCTTGCTGAGTGACTCTGGACCAATCATCTGTCAGTCTACAGGGGTGTGATAGGGTTAAAAACAGAAGGGGGAGGAAGTATGGTAACTATAAGGAAAACAGGGTATAAATGCCATAATCAATCAATCAATCCTCCTTGAAAGCTACTAGTTTGTATAACAGTATGTTTGTGCCAGAATTCAGTTTTTGAATATCTTTTCTGCAAATGCTCTTATCAGTGACAAGGTCAAACAATGGAACCCAAAGCATGGATCAGATTGTTCTGTTCTGGAGCAAAGCTTGTATTTTGTGTTTTTTAATCTGGTATTTTCATGCTGTGAACTGCCCGGAGATCTATGGATGGAGGGCAGAATACAAGTTTTAATTACAACAAGAACAGCAGCAACAACAACACAAACTCCATATTTCATGCTTTCAAAAGCTGTGCTTTAATGCTACCATTTTCCTTTTGAGGGAAAAGCAGCGGAATGGACCCCATTCCAGTGCCATGATCCAATCCTGACTTGGACCAGTTTCCTACTGAAAATCATCCGTCCCTCCCTCCAGTTGTTTCCAGTCCCCTGAACCTGATACTTGCAATAATAAAAGGCTGGATTAGAGCCCTTCTGGCTGCTTTCCTTTCAAAATAAACGTGGCAGCATTAAGCACACTTTTAGAAAATATGATGAATGAAGTGTGTAGTTTGGCCATTAAGGTCCGATGGGTTGATCATATAATCGGGAATCAATCAGTGTGCATGCAACATCTAAATGAAACTCAATGTTAAATGGTGTTAGTATGTGAGTCGAATGTGTCACCAGAGGGCTAAAGAGCTAGCATAGTTTACGGAAGTTGTATGCGGCATGCTTAATCAAAGCAATCACCTCTAGAATCTTACCTGATAAAGTTAAAACACTTTAGCCCTACTTGTTTTGTTTCCCCCTCTGCCCTTGATAGTGCTCTTGTAGTGGGTAAAGTGAAAGCTGTTCTGTGGTTCTAACATCAACAGACATTAAGGCATAAGGAGAACGACTCTACTGAGAGAAGCCTTGATTAATTCTATTTATTAGTGGCATGTGCCATTGATAAAACAGTGTAATTTAAACAGGCAGGCTCAGCAGGAAGTTACTATGCTCCTGGGTATAATCGCCAAATTTAAGATCTAATCAGCCTTCTGGCTGGCAAGTTGTAGTTTTCTCAAGTGAGTTTTCTCTCCAGACGAAATTGCAAGGTCAGCTTCTGCTACAGAGATATTCAAGCAATGATGCACTGACGAATGTATGATATTCTGTATATTAAGCAATTTCCCCTTGATTCAGTGAACATATAGTGATGACCTTTCTGCTATTAAAATGGGGGGGGGGGGGGGCAATCCTTGTAAATTATATTTTTTCCAGATCTGCTAAGGCTAAGGAAATTCACAATCAGAAGCTTTTTCTGTTGTGTTTATCACTTGCTGGGTCAGCAACCACAGCTGCAAATTGAATATATGTTTAAAAGTGCATTTGAATTCACATCTGCATAGGACTGCTGTCTATCTTCATTGCATTGCTTTCAATATACTATGCATTCTGATTCACATTCTGGCACAACTGGCCATCATGAGTCATTCACACCCTTTTGCGCTATTTAATCTACTACTACAGGATGTTCTATTCTTCTGCGTTTTCCTTCTGCTCCATAAAATTACTTATAAAATGATTTTTATCATACAGAAAGCTATTTTGTACCAAAATAGCTCTTCATAATTTTACAAAATATATATTTAGTCAAATTATTGTATATTGAATATTCAGAATGGATCCAGTGAAATCCATTTATATAAGTCTAGTTTTTTCAATGGGCCTTCTTTGAGTATGATTTAGTTGGATATCACCCATAGGACCTGGAGTAAATAATCCAAACTTATTTCAACATATCTTCAGTAAAGACTTTGTATATGTCCTGGTACAAGTCTATAAATTGTTTCTCCTGAGCATATTTTGAAACACATGGAGAAAAATACATGGCACTCTTGGTTTTTCTACTCCCTATTTTGTAAAAGCATTCTCCCAAAAGCTTTCGTATGAGATCAGTGAATGTTATATGGAGTTCCAAATTTTTCAGAATTGTTACACTTATCTACAACCAAGCCCATCTGAGCCCATCACCTCCTGGCAAATAGAAGGGGAAGAAATGGAGGCAGAGAGAGATTTTACTTTCTTGGGCTCCATGATCACTGCAGATGGTGACAGCAGTCACGAAATTAAAAGACACCTGCTCCTTGGGAGAAAGGCGATGGCAAACCTAGACAGTATCTTAAAAAGCAAAGACATCACCTTGCCAACAAAGGTTTGTATAGTTAAAGCCATGGTTTTCCCAGTAGTGATGTATGGAAGTGAGAGCTGGACCATAAAGAAGGCTGATCGCCAAAGAATTGATGCTTTTGAATTATAGTGCTGGAGGAGACTTTTGAGAGTCCCATGGACTGCAAGAAGATCAAACGCATCTATTCTTAAGGAAATCAGCCCTGAGTGCTCACTGGAAGGACAGATCATAAAGCTGAGGGTCCAATACTTTGGCCACCTCATGAGAAGAGAAGACTCCCTGGAAAAGACCCTGATGTTGGGAAAGATTGAGGGCACAAGGAGAAGGGGACGACAGAGGACAAGATGGTTGGACAGTGTTCTTGAAGCTACAAACATGAGCCTGACCAAACTGTGGGAGGCAGTGGAAGACAGGAGTGCTTGGCGTGCTCTGGTCCATGGGGTCACGAAGAGTCGGACATGACTAAACGACTAAACAACAACAACAACACAATCAAGTAAATTGTACTCACTGTAGACTCATTGAAATTAATATGTCTAGATTAGTTATATCCTTTAGTTTCAATGGGTCTGCTCTATCTTACATTGACTAAACATTCCAATTCTCCTTAGACTGAGTCTGCATCTATACCTCATACAGGGATTCTTGCTTGATACACTTTCTTTCAAGTATAAGCTGGCTGTTTAGAAGACCACAACAGAAAAGGCAAGATATTGTAATCATTGTTATTGATAATCCATAGTTATTTAAAACATAGCAGAATGTAAAAATGGGCATCTTGTTTCTTTTATGTCCAAGCCAAACACCTGATTAACTATCTCTTGCTGATTCTCAAAACCAACTGCTATTGATCCTTACCACCTATGATGTCCCCTCAATATATTCTCCCAAGAGACAATTATTTAGCTTCTTTGTTCCCCTGAAAGTAAAGATGTAACAAACAGGATTAATGGAATCAATATTTCCAAACAATCCAATTAAAACATTAGATCTTAGACGACATTAGATCAGGACAATTTACCACAACTGTTCAAAACAAATGAAAGGTGAGACCGTGTGAAAGCACTTCTCATCTTCTCACATTTGCAAATGTCGCTGGTAAAAGGAAATTAGCTTAGCTAGCACGTGTTGATATTTCCAGGTTTTAGTTTTTATTTTTAAACCGTATAATGCCATAAATGTTTCAAATATGGTTGCACAGGCTGGAACCCCATACCTAATATCTCCATGTGAGTAGCAGGAACCTGTGGTATGTTGTTAAGTCAGTGGTTTAACAATAATTTTCTTTTCCCATGGAACTCTGGGAGTTTTAGCTTGTAAGGAGAATAAGGGGTATTCTAAGGTTGCCAAGTTTCTTGAGGGGAAGCTATGACTGTATGAAGTGGTACACTACCGCTTGAAATGTATAGCGCCTTAAATGGGTTTAAAATGTGGAGTGGACCTATTCAAGGTGCTCGTTGTTGTGATTCTCTTGCTGTGTTACTGTCCCCTACCACTTTGTTAAATAAATCCTGATTTGGATCCAGAGGCAGATGAGCACTTGTGCTATGGGTTCTTCAGTTGTAGCTGCATCTGCTGTTTATGCAGGGGGTTCCAGGTTCAGTTTTCAGCACACCTTTCCTCTAACCCTGGAGAGCTGCTGTCACTCAGTGAAAACAGCAATGAGCTCGATGGACCAACAGTCTGGCTCAGCATAAGGCAACTTCCTGTATTCCTATACCACCCCACTACATCACCTGTGCCTCCACAAAACTACTCTTAAGGGATGGCGGATTCTCTAGAACAGCATGTGATAGGGCACTGGAAGATGATAGGTGATACAGGACAGGGAAACTATGAGGCTGCCTTGAATGAACAGCATACTTCTGTTCATGCAAGAAATCTCTGGATCCAAGTTCATGTTTGTTGTATAATCCATGTGAAAAAGGAGAAAACCGGATAGGCAGCTTGCTTCCTGTGGATGCCCAGGATCATGACAGCCGCTTCAGCACAGTGCTTTCCCACACTGTGAATAGGAACATGTATGTGAATTTTGTAACTACATAGGTGGAGAAGGTCATGAGGGCTTTTACTGCAGAATGAGAAGAAGTGTAGTTCTGGATGCATGTAAGTTTAAAATCAGGGAACAAATACATTCTGAAAAAGCCTTGTTACTGCATTAGCACTAAATTACATTGGGCCATTATTGCTTTTTTGTGGAGAGCATCATCCAAATGTAATTTATGTGATAGATAAGGTGATTCTCTTTGAAGTAAAAAAGTGTAGCCACAGAAATTGACAGGGTGTAACTATGCATTTAGTTTTCCATGCCTTCTATCTCTTCAGTGTGAGTGCTTTTCTTTGCTTAATATGTAGAACACTAACCTGGTGTTAAAGAAGGCAGTGAATCCCCTCATCATGGACAGCTCCTTGTATGTGTTAGATATCAGTGTGTGAACAGGAGCCTCCGGATGGGAGTGAAATGCATCCATTTAATGATCTGATATTCTTCACCAATCAAGGTACGACTGAACATTCTATTACTGGACAGCATCAAGCAAATAAGAATACTTCAATGAAGGTAATTTTAGGACATTAGCAGAGTGGCAGTCCCTCCCACCCCTAAAAATGCATAACGCAAATTGTTTTCACATTAGCATTGTTATTTGTTGTACCTGATCTCCCCCGCAAAGAAAAACATATTCAAACCTGATTTGAATCTTTGCAAAGCATCAATCTGATGTGCATTTTCTCCCAGTAGGGTTTGTCAGTACATAGAAGCACTGTCAAATAATTTTTAGACATATCAGTTTGTGAAGTATTTGTTTTCTTTAATTGGCTGCTGTCAGGAACAAGCCAGCAGTAAATCACATGAAGTACGTGGAGTTATCTCTTTATTAGAAAGGGGAGGGGGACAGGATCTGCACAGGAGTGCCATGCCTAATGAGCATAGCAACTCTTCTTCAGTAGGTCTTGAAGCAGTTGTGGAGACTGAAGGTCCCTGTCTTCTCGCAGCTGCCTAAGCCCCCCTCCTCTCCAGGGTTTCCCCCCAAACAATCTGAGAATGTGCCTGCATGCCTGTCAATGCTCCATCCTTTTTGTGCTTCTCTTGGTTCTGGGAGACCAGGAGGGAAGGGAGCTTGTCACAGGAGTAGGATGCCTCTTCATCATCTTGCTTCATCTCTGCTTCTTGGCCTCCTTCATCCTACTCTCCTGCTGCAGCTTCTCGCTCTCGTTCTGGACTGCTCTCTGCCACAGGCTCCTCCCACTCACTAAGCCTTCTTACCTCTTCAGCTTCTGGCACCTTCTCCCATTCTTCTCCCTCTGACCACTCAATGTCACACCACCACCAATCCCCTGGCTTTGAGCCTTCTTCCCTTGCAGGTTCCCCAGCTGCTTCCTCCTACCATTCCTCTTCCTCTGTGTCCAACCAGTCCAGGACAGCTGCTTCAGTTTTGCTTTGTTTTAGAATAGTCTCTCCTCAGTTTCAGATTTTTCTGGGTTCTCCAGGGGAGGGTTGAGGCAGGGCACAATATGGCAACTGTGGTTCTCTCAGGGGTGTCTGAAAGTATAATTTCCAAGCCCCTGAACTTCTTCTCCCAGCCGTAATACTCTGGTTATGAACTTAATTTGTTCTGGAGGTCTGTTCTTAAACTGAAACCATTCTTAACCTGAGGTAGTACTTTAGCTGATGGGGCCACCATGCCGCTGCTGCACGATTTCTGTTCTCATCCTGGGGCAAAGTTCTTAACCCGAGGTACTACTTCCGGGTTAGCAGAGTCTGTAACTCGAAGTGTTTGTAACCTGAGGTGTTTGTAACCCGAGGTACCACTGTACTTTATTGCATTTGCATCACTGTATGTTGGGGCATTTGGTAATGAACATTGTATGCACAGACACCAGCCATTCCTTGAGCACCACTCTGACATGGCTGGATGCGAATGATACCCAAAGAAATTGTATTAGTGTAATTGCTTATGACAGCAGGGGAGTGAGCATAGAAAAGGAAGCAAATGTGACTTTTGTTGCTGGAAAAAATATCCAAAGAACAGGTGAAAGGAAAGGCAGGCAGGAAAAACAACAACCCAGGGTTGTAGTATTCTCCTGATGGTGATGATAATAATGGCTTGATTTTGTATGAATTTCTGTTTAGGGTGGTATCCAAGTAAGTCATACAGAGTAGACCCATTGAAATCAACAGACTTAAGAAACTTAAATTTTGTATGAATTTTCAGTGGATCTACTGTTCAGTATGACAAAACATTAACTATTGCCCACAGTGCTTTATTTCACAAGAACTATAGAACTATTTACTTATTTAATTACTGACAGATTAATTTAAAGTTAACACAATGTTTCATGCAGCAGCACCTTGTTTCAATTTAGCAATGCTTGAGTAAGCACTGTAGCTAAGTACAGCATGCCTGCTTTGTTTCTGTCTGCCTTTTATTTCACCTGCCCTGTGGGTAGCTAAATACTACAATTTTAAGAGTTGATCATTTGTGAATAAATGTGGCCTGACACTGAGGTGGCACAGAAAAGACCTCTTAACTGGAGTTAAAAATAAGCTAGAGTTGTGATGGACAAAGTGGCCCACCAAACAAAAGAGCCTGGTATTGCTGCTTTAGAACAATCCACTACGTTAAGAATCGCCACACCAAATGATCAAGGGCAGAAATTGCATATCTGTAAATTTCATGCCTAAATCCTAAAACAGCTGGAATCTTTAGCTCTTCTTCCTGCATCTTCACTGTCTGCTCTTTGGTTGAAGTTGGCATTCCAGTTCTTTAGCCGACATTGAGAGTTAAAAACATTTGCTTGTGATCTTGTTTTGGTCAAATGAAAAAAAAAATGGATTTGAATGTACTGAACCCAAAATGTGCTCTTTTCAATCAATAAACAGTTAATTGATGCAGAGAATTGTCTCATTAAATCTTTGTATAATGTGCATTTTACAATCACTCACACTCAGTAGGAATAATTTTGTAAAATTCAATACCAAATCTTATTACCAATCAAAGTAGCCTTCTGAAAATATTTACCAGTGGGGCAGTGTGCACCAAAAAACAAACAAACAAACACCAGGAGAGGACTGCATATCATGTTGTTCTTACATGTAAAATTTATGGTCAGAAACTGGAGTCTTATGGGTTACCAATTAACCTATCATTTGTCTGTTACCTTAGAGCAGATGAAGAAGCCCTTTAACTCTGGGGAATATCTCCATAATTAGCTTCAAGAAGGAGGAAAGATTGCTGGCAGTATGTCCAGAACAGTATACTGGTATGGTATGTGCTTTCACTTTCAGCCAGCTACTGGTAGGAGCAAGTGAGCAAAAGAGAAGATAGAAGGGACTTGGTGCCTCTCATTGCTATCTGCCCTAAACAGACACACTTGCCATTGTAGTTTCTCACAAGTAACCTAAGTCTGGGTTTTCCAGTAAATTAATCCATTTCTACCTGATTGCTAATGATAAAGGTGTTTTTTTTTAAATTAAACCTTTTAAGAAGTTTTTAAATAATTAGACATCACTATTATCTTGAAGACAGAGGCAAGAGTAACAACAGAATGGTTGCAAAAAATGAAGCAAATAACCATTTCAAACCTTCTGGAAAAATCTGGGTGGTTAAACCAAAATAATTTTGTAAATTAAGTTTTGGATAATAAAGTCCAACAAATGAAATTCTAATTACAATTGGTGCAGAATAAGTTGCAGAATAAGTATGCAGGATTTTCCATCTCCATAGGAGTTTTTCATTAAACCAAATGTAAAATACCATATGTCAAAATGTAAAATAAAAATTATGCACATGGGGCATAATTTATAGTCCCTCATTCTATGGTGCATACAGTTCCTTATTACAAGCAAGGATTTATCTGTATTAAATTAGAAAATTTCCATGATGGGAAATTTTCATATTAAAATACTGTTTAGATATTTAAGAGATATCTTTTCCATTTGCCTTTTGGTGTGGGGATTCTTTAAAATCTATCTTCACTTACTGCATAGTACTATTTGTAGAAAATAACTTATTGGGAATAAATCATCTCAAACAAACCCACCACAGGAAAGATGCATCCTGGTTACTGGGGGGGGGGGGGAGGGAGAGGAAGGGCAAACAATGGAAACTTCCAGGACCATTAGAAAATGACACAGAATCAGAAAAAGTGCACTGAAGTGGAGGGGAAACAGCAGGCCTTTAGTATCCAAAGGATTCCTATTGCTTGGTGTCTAAACAACTCATTTATCAACTACAACGCTCACTTCCCTAAAAAAACACTTACGGGTGGGAGCAACCAGGCTGGCTAATTGCTTAGAAGGTTACCTGCACATTTTGCTTCATAACTTTCTTAATAGGAGAGCTAGAAACTTATTTTTCTCCATCAGTGTAGAATCGACTAATCTCCTTCAGACCTGGTTACAAATGATATGAAAAGTTTCCCCAAGCCATAAAAGTATTTTGATTATCAATGTGCAAATCTAGTATAATTTCACTTGCTACTTGCATATTCTTCTAGAACTCAATAGTTCTATAGGTCAAATTTATGCACGATAGCATTAAAGGTGAAATGCCCCAACATTAGACTTGGTTTATATGCATACCAGAGAGCATGTGTTATAGTGCAAGCTTTGCAAGACAAGGAAAAAGTTGACATCAAACCCAGAGGGAACAATTTATACAGCCTGTTACAGGAGCTGTACCTCAAACTCAAGCACAAGGAGGAGACCTGACAACACTAATCGGCTTGAGAGCAGAAGACACTGCCTCAGTGACAGGCTTTTGACCTTTAACAAAAATCAATCTCTGTGATTATGAAAGACACTAAACCTACTATAAAAAACCCAAGTGCATGAGTAGACTTTGCTAAAAGAGTAAGTGGTACCCTCTTCTCCAAAGAGAGTCTCCAAAACTAATGGAGAAAGGTAACTGTACTATGAGAGATTTCTCAACTGCTCAATCAGAAACATCATGTTGCTTGTAAGCGTTTGGAGATAAGGGAATAAGTTGCACTTCCATAGGAAATCATTCTTGCTAAATGAATTTCTACTATTTAATTGTTCATATTCTCAAGAGCATGGGGCTGGGTAGAGGGAATGTAAGAAATGTATGGAGGTTATAGCCGAACTATCTTGAAACTAGCCATCAGTGATAAGAGCATTTGGAATGAGGCCTGCTGTTTCAGCACAGGAAACATGATGGATTTGTGGCTTTCAAGCAATCAGACACATTCTGCCACAGACCTTTGAAATATACATCATTTCATGAACCTCCATCTCCAAATTTCCCAATCAGTAGGAAGTTTTGGGGGCAACTCTTTATTTAGTCCACTTTCTTCCTCTGGTGACTTCCACAATATGACACTGTGTTTGCTCGATCACACTTCCCAAAGGGTATTTTCTGTAATTTTAAAGAATTTTAAAGAAAAATAAATAGATGAAACTCCTCGTTGTTATTAGGAAAAGAGAAATGAATAAATTTAAATAGACTATACCTGAGTAAGTTATACTTGAAGTAGATCCATTATAATCAGTGGACTTAGTCATGACTAATGTTATGTATTGAAGTTCTCACCCGGGCCACCAGGAGTATTGTGTATATAGTTTTCATTCAGGTCCACGTCAGTTACTTTAGGTGGGAAACCCTGGGTTGTTGTTGCTACAATGTTGACAGCTGGCAGCCTATAAAAGCAGGCCAACTATTCCAGTTTACAAATAAAGAGCTGCTTTGGAGAAATTACTGCATCGCCTGCTATGTCTACCCACTATTTAACACTATTTAATTTATTTGTAAGCTGGAACAGAACTGAACTGCAAACAGCTCAGCCGGCCTGCTTTTATAGGCAGAATCCCATTGAACCTTCCATAGCAGATAGGAGGTTCAGGGAAAGGGGAGCAAAGGTAAATACCATTCATACAAGTGGACGTCTATAGCACAAGTAGGATGCCACACCTGGGCGGGGGGGGGGGAGATTCAACATGTGACTTTCTACACCATTTCACTTGAAAGCTTTAAGGGTGATTTCTTTTTAAAATATTAATTCCAAATTTACAATGTTTTTAAGAAAAAAAATCTTCCTTACATTCCACATTTATCAGTTAATTTCCTGTCATTTAATTCATGTATTTTAAAAGCTTTATAGTCGTTTTATAGTGGCTTACAACAGCACAGTGAAATTGTTTCTCAAAAACGATTTCGGTTTGTTTTGCATAATGGAACTTTATAAAAGAGGGGATTTTCTAAAATCTCTCATCATAGGAAGTCAAGTTGTTATCCTTCCCTTTATCCTTTATAATGCCGTAGCATGCTGATTTGTTGGGTTAGATAGTAGTAACAAGAAATGTAAATGAGACAAATAAGTTGCATGGAATTTATCCCATATCACTGGTATCCCATCTCTTCTTTCCATAATGAAATGGCCTCATTCTGTCAATTGCAGCTTTTCTCACCCACTGACAGATCACACTCTACATTCTATCAAAGGTTTTTGGTTTTTTTTAAGGCTCTTGCATATGGTTTCAAAAATGTTGCATTGGGGTTTAACGTTTTCCAGTTTTTAACTCAGAAATTATACCTCATATAGGAAAATAATTTAAGTGGAAATTATTCAGCTTGTGATCTGGTTCTGAATTTGCTTTCCTATACTGTATGTTTCCATTTCTTCATCCCAACTGTTTTGTACATAGGCACTGTAATATATATTTATAAATTTAGATTGACACAATATTGCCTACATAATGCAATTTTTGATGACAGTGTATACTCCACAGTGTATACACTGTGAGAGCCAGTGTGGTGTAGTGGTTAAGAGCGGTAGTCTCGTAATCTGGGGAACTGGGTTCACGTCTCCGCCCCTCCACATGAAGCTGCTGGGTGACCTTGGGCCAGTCACACTTCTCTGAAGTCTCTCAGCCCCACTCACCTCACAGAGTGTTTGTTGTGGGGGAGGAAGGGAAAGGAAAATGTTAGCCGCTTTGAGACTCCTTTGGGTAGTGATAAAGCGGGATATCAAATCCAAGCTCTTCTTCTTCCACAGTGTTGTTGTACAATGAGTCCAACTCTACCTTTTGTGAGATGTGCTTTCACTGAACATTTTTTTATTTTATTTTGTATATTTTACAAAATAAAATTTTGCAATACATATTTTCTTTGAAGCTATTTTCTCTATATCCAATTATGCTTATATGCCAATTAATGGTGCATCAGACTGCAAGATCAGATTACAAGAAATTTATATTTGTGGGATTACATTAACCACATGGATGTGTTTAAATTAATGATGGTGATATCATTTAATATTCTAGCAAATACTCAAATATCATCTTGCAGAACCTCTTGCCTAGACATGAAATTTCAGTTTTAAACATAATAACATATTCTGAACTAGAGCTGCAGCCCAATTAGTCTATTAATCTACTGGTTGAATTTGAATATGGACAAATAACATTTCTGAAGCAAGAAACGTATTTTATTTGTTTTATCTAAAATTAAACTCCAGTTTTGCTAATATGTAGATTACTATGTTTCTCTTTACATCTGTTATGAGTTGCCCAGGGGACAATCAGGGTTGGAGACAGTCCCAACTAATAATTACTAGATTTAAAAGTGTGTAGGAATATATTTGTCGTGGAAGCTCTGAGTGCATCCTGCAATCTGTTTTGTAAGTAGTGTGGCTAATCCAGTTATGTCTGCTTATCTCCTATACTCCATCTTTAAAATGTTTTAAACGGTTGACTAGGGCAGCAACATCACACCCAGCTTTTGTTTAATGGATTATTGAAGTTAGAGGAAGCAAATGGTGCCAGCAATGTCATAAGTAAAAACCTTGCTATGTGCCTGGCTCCCCTGACATACTTTTAAACAGCCCCCTGCATTTAACTTGCAATATATCTCTTTATTTTTTTTAAAAAAAACATAGGCTTTTGTTAATAGTTTCTTTTATCGACACCATCAAATTAATTTGAATTGACCTACTTTCCTCCCTACAATACGTAATGGCACCTACACATATCTCTAAGTACTTTAATTGAGTTTCTTATCAGATTTCCCCCCCCATGGCTTTCGCAGAAGGATTTGGGTTAGATTGTTGCATCTCTAGCCTTAGAGCACGAAGCTCACTGTATTGTTGCTCTGTTTCCAAGTGCCATTGTATGCAAGGATGGGAAGAAAGAGTCATTATCTCAAAAAGTACGCTGCAAGGCAGCAAGGGAGAGATTAATCTTGATTGGTTTCCCCCCACATGCCCAACACAAAATTAATTGCCACCAATTGTTCTGGTGAGCAACCTTTTTGATATATGAACTAAATCAGGTCCAAAGTATTAGCAGCACTACTGTTGTTTCCACTGCCGTCTGATTGTAGCTCTCGGTGCCTTAGGGTGGTTTTCCTACTACTTTATCAGAATAGGCAGCACATAACAGCACATTGCTGCAAAAATACGTGGGGATAGACCTGGCTGCAGTTGTAGACCTCTAAAAGCTCTACAGCTTCTCTGTAGGCATGCCACATTTTTACTTACTTTTTTTTTTTGCTCCTGTGCCACTCGAAGCATCCATGTCATAGGCTAGTTACCAGTACTCTAAATAGGTCTCAGTATAAGTCATCTCCAAAAATAACACTGTAACATGGGTTAGTCACTCACTCTCACTCCAACCTACCTTCCAGAGTTGTTGTGAGGCTAAAAGGGAGAGGAGTAGAAATATGTATGCTGTCTTGAGCTCCTTGGAAGAAAGGTTAGCTCTAAATGCAATAAAATAAGTGAATAAAATAAATATAGATTGAACTGTTTTACCATCATATAATTTCACCTCCAGGACTGCTGAGGGTACCTTCTGCCCTTCCATGAATTTGGGAAGATAAATGGACTTCCATGAAACTGGAAAGTAAATTTCCACCTACCTTTAGATAGAAGCCCAATTCTGAACCAGGTAGCCAAGCATCTGGCGTAACAGGGTTCTTCTTATTTATACCCAGCCCATCTGGCTGAGTTTCCCCATCACTCTTGGTGGCTTCCAACAGAGGACTAAAAACAGAATAAAACTTCAAACATTAAAAACTTCCCTAAACAGGGCTGCCTTCAGATGTCTTCTAAAAGTCAGATAGTTGTTTATTTCCTTGACATCTGATGGGAGGGCATTCCACAGGGTGGGTGCCACTATTGAGAAGGTCCTCTGCCTGGTTCCCTGTAACTCCACAGGGAGGGAACTGCCAGAAGGCCCTCGGTGCTGGACCTCAGTGTCTGGGTGAACAATGGGAGTGGAGATGCTCCTTCAGGTATACTGGGCCGAGGCTGTTTAGGGCTTTAAAGGTCAGCACCAACACTTTGAATTGTGCTCAGAAATGCACTGGAAGCCAATGTAGGTCTTTCAGGACCAGTGTTATATGGTCTTGGCAGCCACTCCCAGTCACCAGTCTGGCTGCTGCATTCTGGATTAGTTGTAGTTTCTAGGTCACCTTCAGAAGTAGCCCCACGTAGAGCGCATTTCAGTAATCCAAGCAGGAGAGCATGCAAACTCTGGCGAGACTGTCTGTGGACAGGTAGGGTCTCAGCCTGCATACCAGATGGAGCAGTAAGACAGCTGCCCTGGATACAGAATTGACCTGCGCCTCCATGGACAGCTGTGAGTCCATGTGCTGATTTATGCTAGCAAATTGCAAACATGAACTCACAAGAGGCATTCACAGGAGAATTTAGGAATAACATTGCTACATTCTTAACTCTAAGTCACAATGTGATTGAATAAGACAGGCAATGGGGCAAGTAGCTGAAAGCTAGTTTCAGCACATTCCGTGAGAATGGAGAAAAGCTGCACTGGGGATTGGCTAAATTTCATTCCAGACCTTAAATTTCATTTTATACAGTTTAATAATGGTTTGTCTCACTTTAATTCAGTTTACTGTCATAGGAGGTAATTCATACAATTACACTGAGTTACAATTTTCTCCAATGAGCCTATGCGGGAAGATCTACCCTGATAAAAATTAAAGGATATTTTTCAACTGTATTTGGTTAAAAATATAGAAAGTAATATAGAAAGCCAGACAGGAGAAACAAAGGCAATGTGTGCCTTTAAGAGAGGAGAAACGATTAAAATGATCTCACTGTCAGTTTATCTTGAGACTGCATGCTAGTATCCATTCTGTAACGCATTGTTACTGCATAATATTAGATCTTCTCCCAAAGGCATTAATTTTCATGCAGTAAGATCTTGCCTTTAATCCATGTTCCTATAAATGATTTTATGTCCCCCCCTACTTTGCTTATGACTCAACGGTTCTTGCTGCCCCCCCCCCCCAGTTTTATCAACAGAACCAAATTGTGTTCTTAATATATCATTACATAAAACTATGCCTCGCACACACACACACAAAAACCAATGGTGATGTTTGGCCAAGCTAAATGATTTTCAAATAGAAACTAAGGCTTAAATCCAATACTTTCCACACATCTGTAGTAGTACAGTTGCTGTTTTAGCCAGTGTGTTTAAGAATGAACTTGTAGCTCATTGTCTGCAGGTTTGGTCATATGTAGAGAGTGAGTGTAGGGTTTTTCTTTCCCCACAAAATTCAGGTTGTGCCCAAATTGAGAAAAGTTCTGTATCTGTGCTCACAGATGTTGTCATGTTCCTCTAGCCAGTAAACGCTGGAAACCTGAACATAGGGATAGCTCTCTCTCCCCCCCCCAAAAAAAAATGAGATTCATGTATTATGGGAATACAGGAGCATATAAGAGGGAAAATGTGTCTGCCTGAGCTATGTCAAACCTACTTATTGTGGCGAAATTTTGTCAGCAGCTAATGATTGCTGTCATTGGCAGTACTTTGACTCACATTGCTGGTCCCGGGGGGAGGTTACCGTGAGGCGTGGTCAGGGGCCTGGGTCGAGGGTCTGTAGACTGACCTCCAAGGGCGAAGCGGGGTCCAAAGTGAGGAGCCGGGCAAGGACGGGAACTCTGGAAGAACAGGTCTGGGTGCTGGCCGAAGCAGGTCTTCAACGACGTTGCTCCCGCAACCTGGGACCAGGCTAACTGGCCTTTATCTTCTCTGAGGCCAGGGGTGGTCCCGGCCCCCAGGTGACCCGCCTCTCCTGGCCTTAAGGCGAGCACTCCTCCTGGGAGAAACCAGTTCCCTCCGCCTCTCTGCCCTGAGCCTCTGCAGCTCAGGAGAGGCTGGAGGGTTACTGGACCCAGGGGAGACTCACCTTCCCCTGACAGGGCTGGGAGAGGTGCACCTGTAGGCAATGCATCCTCAATCATCTCCGGAGCCAGAATGGATTCACCTGGTGCCTGCTCCTGAGGATCTGGCACAGGTGCAGGCGCTTCAGAGTCAAGGCCCTGCCCCAGCTCAGCCGGCCCTGGAGGCGGGGACTCCTGTGCAGGCTGGGATCCCTCCGGTTCAGCCTCTGAATCGGATTCCCAGGCCATCACACAGTACCACAATTCTCATCTGCCATACCACAGCTTGCACTGGACAGAGGGAAATGGCTCAAAACAATGTCCCCCACACCGTTCCCACCATGCCCCACCCCTCCACACAGAAACCGAAATGATGCTTGTACACATGGCAGACAAATGAAAATATTGAGGATCCATTTTGGATCTTTCACAAAAATTGGATTTTTTAAATTTATTTTATTTTATTTTTTTGCAGTAGAATAAAAATGTATAGTACTCTAAAACACTAGCTAAATACAGATGACATTATGTGTCAGTATGACAAACAATCAGAAAAAAAGCAACTATACCACTACAAATTGTGCAGAAGCACTCTTAGGCATGGTTTAAGTTTTTTTAAAAAGAAAATATAATGGTAGCTAAAGGTTTACTATATGCTTGTGAAACATGAACCACTTATAAATGCCATCTCCAACTCCTCGAAAGATTCCATGAACGGGGTGTCTGAAAATTTTTACATATCACTTGGGAAGACAGGTGAACTAATATCAGTGTACTGGAAGAAGCAAAGATCACCAGTGTTGAAGCAATGATTCTTCAACATCAACTTTGATGGACTGGTCATGTTGTGCAGATGCCTGATGATCGTCTTCCAAAGCAACTACTCTATTCCGAACTTAAAAATGGAAAGCGTAATGCTGGTGGTTAACAAAAGAGGTTTAAAGACTGTTTCAAGGCAAATCTTTAAAAATGTAGTACAGTGGTACCTCTGGTTACATACTTAATTCGTCCCGGAGGTCCGTTCTTAACCTGAAGCACCACTTTAGCTCATGGGGCCTCCCGCTGCTGCCACGCCGCCACCGCGCGATTTCTGTTCTCATCCTGAAGCAAAGTTCTTAACCCGAGGTATTATTTCTGGGTTAGCGGAGTCTTTAACCTGAAGCGTATGTAAACCGAGATACCACTGTATAAACACCGACAACTGGGAAACACTGGCCTGCAAGCACTCTAGTTGGAGAACAGCCTTTACCAAAGGTGTAATGGGCTTTGAAGACACTCGAACTCAGGACACAATGGAGAAACATGCTAAGAGGAAGGCACACTTGGCAAATCCACACCATGATCAACTCCCACCCGGAAACCAATGTCCCCACTGTGAAAGGACGTGTGGATCCAGAATTGGCCTCCACAGTCACCTACGGACTCATTGTTATAACCGTGTTTATGGAAGACAATCTTACTCAGCCTCGAGTCATCGCCAAAGAAGAAGAAGAAGACTGTAAGGCTCCTGCCCTCCTCAAATTCACAGCACTTTAACTCTTAAAAAAGGAAAAACACACTTTTTCTTTCCCTTTTTTTTCAAAATACCATCTCCACAGATGTATCTAATTTAGCACATAAAAGTATCTAGTTGAATTTACATGGGTTTTGTCAAAATTGCAATGGTGGGGGTTTTTTTTTGGGGGGGGAGTGTGGGATTCTCACTCAGTCTTTCATTGGATACTGGTCAGATTTAGGTCCAGAGATGGATGGAACATTGAACTTTTTGAAATATGTTTTCTCTTTTTGTTGTTGTCCATTTAAGTCTATAATCTTATGAATCTTAATTTCAGAAAAATCGCTCTTAGATTTAGCAGGGCTGACTCTCAATTAAGTGTGCAGACTTTCTGCACATAGTACATACGAGCAAATAAATATCTGTTTATTATAAAACTTACTATCTGGGCAGGTATGTCAGTGAAGTCATACCTCGGGTTGCGAACATGATCTGTGTGGGAGGCACGTTTGCAACCCGCAGAGCCACATCTGCGCATGCGCCTGACGCGATTCGGCACTTCTGCACCTGTGCGAGTGCCGAAACCCAGAAGTAACCTGTTCCGGTACTTCCAGGTTCGGCGCGGTCTCCAACCCAAAAACATGCAACCTGCAGTGTTCACAACCCAAGGTATACTGTGGAGAGATATAAATCTATGTTCTTCTGTGCAGTTTAGACAGGAAGATAATATTACATTTACACAGAGGTTGTATAGATTCAAAACAACTTTAAGTGCTAGGGAGAGGAACGAAGTATCACTTGCTGGCTTCACCATTATCTCTGTCTTCAGTGGAGATGGGCAGGGGACCAAAGAATACAGTACTGAGATAATTTATGGTAGGCTCTGAAAGGATTGGATGCCTTTGCCCTTAAAGTGTGGGTCAAGCTACAAGCCGCATTCATTCTGAAAGATCCAGCACTCTGATCCTGGTCCATATTAGGGACATGTGCTGAAAATGTGGCTGGTATTTCCCCCATAAGGTTGTAGTAAAAATAGCAAATAGCAGCTGGGGAGGGATGGTTTTTTTCATTGGTCCTTGATTTGTATTGGAAGTGCAGAGCCACACCAGCTCAAGGTCTCCTGGCAGCTATTCTTTGAAAATGAAAGTAGCTGCATTGAGCACATTTTCATTTTCTTTCTTTCTTTTTTAAAGCACCATTAATGTTACATGTAGTCTGGTCCTAGTTTGCACTTTTTTGTTGCTGTTCCTCCTGTAAATGATGCTTGAAAAGGCAAATGTATTTGGTGATCATTGGTTAGCAGGCCTGCATTATACGATTTACTGCTTCTTCTGTTGTTGGCTTAGCTTCAAATTCTCATTGAGGTTCAGGTTTGGAATGTTTGTTCTTATTCAGGATTTCGTTCATAATTTGAACGGGCAGGGGCTTTTGCAGCATAACAAGATTGCTGTCTTCGGTTCTTTACAAGTGTGAGTTTTATTAATTTTATTGAGTTCAACTCAGAAGTAGGTTTGTACAGAATTGGAGCAATCTGTTCTGGTGGTCAGTAATTATCAGTAATATTGCAAAGGCTAATGGTTCATTATTTCAAACATGCTCCTTTCCCTTGTGATGAGTTCGGTATGCTAAAGTAAATACATGAGACACAAATGACATGAGGGTAGACATAGCCAGATGTTTGTATTGTGCTAAGTGCCCAGCTGGAGCAAGGATGCGGTTGAATGGGGGCTTGTCAGGAAGATTTGCAGCCAGGGACTGTGGAGCTTTTGCTCCAGATGGACACTGTACAATCCAAACATCCAAATTTGTGCTATTTGTGTTTCATGTATTTACTTTTGCTTACTGCTGCCACAAGGGAAAGAAGTGTTTTGATCTCTGGGCTACAATGGAAATGACACGCCACGAAGTCATGGAGTTCCCATGAAGCACTATATGCAGCCAGGACTTGTGGGACTTCATCAAGTGAAACCTCAGCAGAAAAAGATGAGCCAGTGTGGTGTAGTGGTTAAGAGTGATAGACTCGTAATCTGGTGAACCGGGTTTGCGTCTCCGCTCCTCCACATGCAGCTGCTGGGTGACCTTGGGCCAGTCACACTTCTCTGAAGTCTCTCAGCCCCACTCACCTCAAAGAGTGTTTGTTATGGGGGAGGAAGGGAAAGGAAAATGTTAGCCGTTTTGAGACTCCTGAAGGGTAGTGATTAAGCGGGATATCAAATCCAAACTCTTTTCTGCTGCCTACTGTCTCCTCCTCCCTATAAAGAAGAGTTTTTTGAGGAAAGGGGAAGGGGTTACAGGGAAGAGTGGAAGGTAGATTGACCTGCTCAAGTTTGTCACCAGGAAGAACAAAAAATGAGTGCTGTGCCAAAACCTGTCCTTTGATTCCTCATCCAAAATATATGCTATTTCTCAGGGCACTTTAGAATTTTAGTGGGTTTTTATCACTGGGTTTATCCCTGGGTTTATCACTGGGTTTTTTAAAAAAATATTTATTTGTCAAATCTTCCAGTGTTCTACAGTCCTCCCAACTGCCTGTGCTTCCTGATCTGGAAAAGACCCATGTGGGAAGTTACCTCATCATGAAGTTACCTCATCATGATAGCTTTTAACTGAAGCATGGGAAACCAGGGGAGGGGCAGCCTACCAAATACTTGATATTATGATATACTATTTTGTTTTCAAAGCCAGCCACACTTTAGCTTTTTTTTTAATGCACTAATTTCTTTCTGTCTTCTTTTATAAAAGTGTTTCTGCACCACCCTATCATAAAATATCAGGATGCCGTGCATCTGTAAAAATGCAAAACACCATTAGAATCAATACAGATAGCCATTACAGTGATTGGTTAACCAATTAAACATCTGTAAACTAAGGCCTGTCTACATAAAAAGATCTTCAAGAGGTGCCTGTAGTCAAAAGGGAGGATGCCTGTCAAATCTCTTCTAAAAGAGTATTCCACAGCTTGGGACCAGTGACACAGCATGCCAACATCTAGGGAAGACCCTGTCAGACCTGAGTTTTTAGTATTTTAAAAATAAAAAAGAGAACTACAATTACCCAAAAGCCCAGATGAGTATGTCATGAGTTTTTCAGGAAATGCTGACACTCAAGAAGGGTACAGAGTGCAGATTATGAAAAGGATTATTTGAAGAATGAAAGAAAGGACACCCCAGACATGCTTTGGGTACCTTGAACCTAAGAGCCAACTCCTAGGTTCAAGGAGCTTTCAACATTTTGATCAAAACCAAATTGGGTAAATTTATTCAAAATGGCAACAGAATCTCTTTACTTAACTCCTCTTGCAAAAATAAAAATAATAATTGAATGGACTCAATAACCCAATTACAAAACTATTGGGTAACGTGTCATAAAATGGCATGAGAGTAAAGGAAAGTCCATAAAAACCTGCATCTGTTGAGAAATTCTCAATCTGTTGAGAAATTCTCAATATGCATATTGGTACAAAAAGTGTTATTGTCATGGACAAAAAGTAACTTGCTGTGTTTCATATCTATGATGTGATAGTAGTATGCACAGAGAACATGTCTCTGTATGTGACACACATATTTTCAGGCAAACTAATTAACTAAATTATTATTTTCAGAAATTATCTAGACTATTGACATTGTAAGGTGCATTATCTCTATGTTGGTTTCATATTGCTTCTGCATTTTCTACTGTTTTACAAATGAAATAAAAATAAGAAACGTGCTTATCTCAAAGAAAAAATAGGCAGTTTCTGAAGATGGATGTTTTTTATTCTTGCATTTCAGAAGCAGCTCTCATTGTAGTTATTCATATTGTGTAACTGATGGGCTACATTTTTGTAATATCTTTTATTTAGAGTTAATCTTAAATGCTCAGAAACATAAGCTAGTGCAGGAGACACCTTTATTCTGATAAAATGCAGCAAATTATTTATTACATTTCCATCCTGCTCTCTCCGCAATGAGCTAAGAACATCATACACAGGGCTGTCATAATTCCCTCTAATACAAAAATGGGATGTTCTAATGGAGATCAGTTTGGCAATGAATTGAAGCTTCCCCTCCTCAAAAAAGGTAGTTGTTTCTGCATACAGAAATATATATGTTTGCAAGACTTTTGTAAAAATAAAAATAAAAATCCTGGGTAGCTCTGTTATCCTGGATAGCTCAGATGGTTAGAGCACGGTGCTGATAATGCTAAGGTTACAGGTTCAATCCCTGTATGGGACAACTGCATATTCCTGCATTGCAGGAGATTGGACTAGATCAGGCATGGCCATCTTGGCCCTCCAGATGTTTTGGGACTACAGCTCCCATCATCCCTTACGACTGGTCCTGTTAGCTAGGGATGATGGGAGTAGTAGTCCCAAAACATCTGGAGGGCTAAGTTTGGCCATGCCTGGACTAGATGATTCTCAGGGTACTTTCCAACTCTACAACTCTATGATTCTTTGAAATGACATAGACTGATAGGGAGTTGTGGTCTGTGAGCTTCTAGGAGCTATTGGATACTGACAGCCATTAAAACATTGAAAGTTGAGGGTGTCAGTTGGAAATAAAGGGAAGGGGAAAGGAATTAGGCTGCTTGGAGGAGAGGATTAAGGTTGGATAGGTTCCATTATTAGGTTAACAGCCTCCTATCCCCATGCTATATGGAAGGAATTCATGGGGGATGAAATGAAAAGGACATTTTTTTCATTTGCCAACTCTCTAGAAGCCTATTCTCCCTTTCTTGCTCTCTAAAAATAAACACTCAGGTTCAGGGCTAGCCCTTAAAGCTGTATAGAACAGCAGTGGAAGCTTCCAGAAGGGGTGGGAAAGTAAAAAAAAGGGGGGGCAGGGAGCTTTCTTCCTTCCAGTTTGTTGAAACCTTTTCCCAGTCTGAGAATCCCCAACAGTATGTGGTTGATCCATTTCCAGGTTCTATTGTGACCCAATCAGTAATACTCCTGCCAGGGATTGGTGGAACCATGTAATGTGTTCATGAGAACTCTGGAAAGTAGATTAAACTGGCAAGAGGTCACCCAGTGGGATTTACCCCTGAGCAGGGGTGAAACATGGCTCTCTCCAGTACATGTCTCGTGCTATCTACTGCAACAGATGTGGTCTCTTCTCTTTCACCTGAGCGCCATTTAAAAGTCTCTCCATTGTGAAGAATCAAAGTTCCCAGATTTCAATGGATGCAAGGGTAGAGATGGAAGGAATATGCTGAATCTACATTATCTTCACAAATTATCCAAAATTATGTAGAGCAGTTGGGTTTTTAGCTATCTAGGCAGTTTCCACTTCATATTTTCAGTTCCTTTAAATACATATCATGAGACTGAATGTGTGTTATTTTCTAATTCTACCTATGCCTCTACTGAAATGCTTCCTCCGGTAACAATGGCATTGCAACAAATACCGGCCTTAATGAGTCCAGACTATTCCTTATCTCCTGATGTGATGGAATATGCTGGTGAATTCTGTAGTAGTAATAATTTTATCTTTGTCAAGAGTTCTGAACTTCCTGCTAATGGCCTTTCTGAAACACCATAGATCTCTGAGATCCCATAATGACTTCAGAACATAATCAACACTGTCAGCTGGAGCCACTGCTCTTTTCATTTTCAGTACAATATGCTATTTCACCCTGAAACACAGCTGATAAGAAACACACCAGCATCTGTTGGAGACTGCCTTGTTTTGCTCATATATGTTGTTTTTGCAAAAACTACATAATTGCTAAATTGCAGAAAGGGGAACCTGCATGATTTTACTTGCATAGCTAGCTTTGCAAATCCAAATCCTCAGGCTCATTTTCCTAATGTTATCTTTTAAAAAAAATCTTTTAAAAAAATCTTTCAATGATTTGAGAAACCCAGAGGCAGGAAAAATCTCAAAAATGCCTGCTTTGTTATTGTGATGCAGTTTGATCTCTGCTGAAAGAAGCAAATTTTGCAAAGACATTTTCAGCTATAAAGAATTGCTTAAACAGACACGTCTTGCTTGAGTAACTAAACTCAAGTTGCGGGTGGAAGGAGAGAAACGTAGTCTCCTTTATAGGAGAGGTAGTCTAGTAGCAAATTGAAACTTTTTTTATTGTTTGAATCAGGAAATGTAGTGATAATTATCCCCAAACCCTTATGGCTGTTTGCTGGCTTTTGATGCCAGCTACTGGCATCTGAAACCAGCTACTTGGTTTTAAGATATAATAGATTGGGCCTTTGCTCAGTGATAAAGCATCTGCTTTACTTTCAGATGTCACAATCCTCACTGCACGCACATGCTCGTATATTGAGCATAGAAATCTGACTCAAGCTACAAAAGCTGAGGCTGCTGAAGAGGCCAGAGACCATCTTGGTTGTGGCTTCTGGAAGACCTGCTCCTGCTGGCCTTTTCCCACCTGACCTGGGAGGGTGGGGTACTGACTGACCCCATCTATAAAAGCTGAGGCTGCTGAACAGATTCTTGGCCTGGGGTGTTCTTTAGTTGTTGTAGGGGGTGTTGTTGCTGTTACAGCCATACTTCATGTTACGTTTGCTTCAAGTTGCGCATTTTCAGATTGCGTCCCACGGCGACCCGGAAGTACTGGAAAGGGTTACTTCCCGGTTTTGCCGCTCGCGCATGCGCAGATGCAGAAAATGACGTCACACGCATGCGCAGAAGTGCCAAATCGCAACACGCGGGTTGCATTCTTTTCAGGTTGCGAATGGGCCTCCAGAACGGATCACATTCACAGAGATAGCACTATATTGATATTATTTTTTATCATTTTGTGATTTATTTATTTTGTGAGTTTTTTGTGTACTTTTTGATGTTTTATTTATTTTTGATGACTATATTTGATTTTTTTGTTTGTTTCCTATTGTAAGCCAATCCTTGACCATGGATTTAACTATGGAAAGGTGGCATACAAATAAAATGATGTTATGTTCTCACATACATTTAAAAACAAAAGCCTACCAGTGAACTCTTAAGATTGAAGAAGGGAATCTCAACTTTGCTCATTTTTGGAACAATGGAACAAATGGGGATATTTCTTTAATACAGTGGTACTTCGGGTTACATACACTTCAGGTTACAGACGCTTCGGGTTACAGACTCTGCTAACCCAGAAATATTACTTTGGGTTAAGAACTTTGCTTCAGGATGAGAACAGAAATCGTGCAGCGGCGGCGCAGTGGCAGCAGGAGGCCCCATTAGCTAAAGTGGTGCTTCAGGTTAAGAACCGTTTCAGGTTAAGAACCGACCTCCAGAATGAATTAAGTGCTTAACCTGAGGTACCACTGTACCTAGTTTTTCCATAAGTAATAACTGCAGTGTACTATCACAATTGTGGGATATAGTCAACAACAGGACATAAGAAATTGATTCGACTTTATCACAATATGCTAGGACGGTTATTTCAACCCCTTGTTTTGTGTGAATCTAAAGCCATTTTGATTTATTCAAACTTGATACCTAGCTTGCAGGTGTTTAGCATACCAATGTTTCTTCATGCCAGCAGATACACTGTAGCTGCTGCAGAAAGCCAGTGTCGAGAAGTGGCTTTACAAGCACCTTGGATTGCCACTGATTAAGTTTATTAATCACAATATACTGAGGACTGTATTCACTTAATCACACACTATGCTGAAAATAGTGTTGGAAAATGTGCAGTGATTACTTGATGAGAATTCTTAAAACTCTCAGGGAAAACCATAATTAAGGCAATTAATACCTAGTGATTAGTACCCATTCTAACTCACAAACTTTGTGTACTGGAATAATCAGATAAAGAGTTTCACCATCTGGATGTACTTAACATAAATACATTATACTCTTGCAACAGAAAGGTTCTGCATCAGAACTGCTTTCTATAGAAAAGTACAGGAAGCTCCCCGATAAACACATGAAATCTCTCTTTTTATTGGAAAGAAACAAAATGTACCATTACCTACATAGCTCAAATAATCCTGCTTTACAAGGAATTATGAATCCAAACAGCACTCCATACCTTTAGACTTTTCTGCCACTCTTGCTCAGGAAATGTGTCTCTCTACACAATCCTAAACTACGCCTCTGTGTTCAGGTAATGATCACAGTGGTCCTTTCCAATTCTGTCCTCCTACATGTTCATGTAAGGGACGCAGGTGGTGCTGTGGGTTAAACCACAGAGCCTAGGACTCCCCGTGATGAGGTGAGCTCCCGTTGCCTGGTCCCTGCTCCTGCCAACCTAACAGTTCGAAAGCACATCAAAGTGCAAGTAGATAAATAGGTACCACTCCGGCGGGAAGGTAAACGGTGTTTCCGTGCGCTGCTCTGGTTCGCCAGAAGTGGCTTAGTCATGCTGGCCACATGACCCAGAAGCTGTACGCCGGCTCCCTCGGCCAATAAAGCGAGATGAGCGCCGCAGCCCCAGAGTTGGTCATGACTGGACCTAATGGTCAGGGGTCCCTTTACCTTTACATGTTCAGAAGAACTAAATGTTCTCCCTTTTAAAATTATTTTTTTAAGATGCATGTTCTTATCAATGGAACTCTTCATTTTATTGTAATATGCTTGAGTATTCCAGTTCAAATCTGGAATCCAAATCTAAACATCTGTCTGGCCGTCTGATCTCAAGTGGCTTCAACACAAAAATTATCTGCACAACTCACTCACTTCAGTAGCAATTGATGAGACAAATCAGTTAGTAGATAGTGTCCAATCTAACCTGATGCTACAGTACTGCCTTGTGTAATTATGATCTGAACTTATCCCCAATACTTTTTAGTATGAAGTTTATTATACTTTTAGAACAAATGATAGTGGTGGGCAAAGGTAATTCCACAGCCCTTTAAAAATTATTAATAATACTCATTCAAAATATTCCAGGAAGACAAACTGATTAAGTGGAGAGTCTTGCAGAAATGAAAACCGAAGCACAATATTTATACCCTATTATTATTCATGGGGGATTTGTGATGTCAGGAAACCCATCCTAATATCTTCTACAGGCAATGTGCAGCAAGGAATGCAAAATGATAGTGGTCCCCCACAAAAAAAAAATTAGTGTAAGGAAAGGTTTCTCCCCATTAAAAGGCAAAAGAGAGAAAAAACAGCTACTTTTAAAAGCATATAAAAACCTGCAAGTCTAATTGTTGCAGCTGTGAATGATATTGAATTCTACTCCAAATGGAACTTGAGCTGAATTTCCAGGTTGCCGTTGGAGCAGCTTACCGGTCATTTCTAGACTAGACATTGGCTGATTTTTAGTGAGTTTTAATATTCAGCATGGAAATAGTTTGAAAGACAAGAGTCAGCACAGTCCCGAAAGTCCATAGGCTCTGCTAGGCTTTTTCTCACATGCACGGAGACAGGCATGCATCCTAGGTTATTTGGAAGGTTAGAGCACATTGCTTTCAAAATCTACTGCAGCAATCTAGAACAGAACTCAGAGGTTTCACTTATTCCAGTGCCCTACATTTCCCAAGCTAATCTTGAATTTCAAGCATACCCTTTTCAACTGGTGGGAGTCCCATTTGTGGAACACTCTCTCGACGGAGGCTTGACTGGCCCAGTCATTATCTAGCATTCATCATCAGCTTCATAAAATAAAATAAAATTCCTCTTCCTGCAGGCTTTCTGAGCCTGCTAGATGTTTTATGTGGGCTGACAGTTCAATTTTATTGAATTGTATTCTTAAACCATTTTGTGGATGTATGTGATGTTTTAACTTTTTAACCCAACCTGGGATCATAATGAAGGGTGGGATATAAATTCTTGTAATAGATATATACAAAAATCAATGACTTCTAGAATATTTGTGTACCCCAAATCACTTAAGCCCTTGTCCATGTGATTAAACCATGTTAGGGGTTGGGGGGGAAATCATTGACAAGGTTTTATTAAACAAGGAGGGAGAAAGAGGGAAGAAGCAATAGGAATAATTCAGATAACTACGGTATACAATGTAATTAAATCTCTAATCAGATAAAAACTAAAAACAAGAGGGAATGGAATCCAATTAACCAATTTTCCAACAGTGAGCAATTAAATTGTTGCTGAGCTGACTGTGGTCCAAGGCCGTGAGGCAGCTTTAGGCATCGCAGGCTCTGTGACTTTGTGGAGCTGCCTCTGGGTGAATGCTGAGTGAGGACAAAAGACTCCACTGTCTTCCCTGGATGGTGCTTTTTATTCACTCGCCCTGTGGTCTCTGCAGCCTTTTCCCTTCCTCAAATCTTCCGCTCTTCATCAGAATGTCACTCACGCACAACAACAACAAGCATCCTCCTCAGAATGTCAAGGCATCTTTTTGGGTGAATTCACCCCGTGAGGTTACATAAAATTGCAATGGGTTTATCGGTTACTACTGCTATATGTGCAGTTATCCATGTACAGATCTTTTCATGATCTGTAACCTGGATTAAGTTGGATTCTGATATGTGTAGAAATCAGATAGGAATACACATAGACAAAAGCCCCCTTCAGGTGTTATAATCAGGTAGATGAAGAGAGTGGGACAATGCCCAATTTCCCTCCTTTCAGCGTTCCTGCATTCTGAGGCAAGGTCTGACAAGCATAGCCTACTCCTCACTCCACCCCGTGATTTGCAATAAAGCCCTGATCATCATCCATTCTCCTCTATTGAGCAATATTCAGAATAATTTAAATACCTCTGCACAGTGCTTTCCCCCCTAGAAAAATAGGTGCTGGTACTCACCATGAAGTTGTTACGGAACAGTAACTGCCACACTTTATAACAACAACAAAAAAGAGGTGCTAGTACTGCGTACCCTTGATTACCCCCTTTAAAAACCCACCCACTGCTTTTGCAGTTTGTAGTCCAGGGGGAATCTAAGTGTGTATAGCAGTCGTCTCTCTTCAGACTTCGCCATGTGTAGTGGTGGGGGCAGCAGGCATCGCCCTGTTTACTTCTTCCACATTATTATGATCACTCGGAAAATAATGGGTGATAGCTATCTTCAAATGTCTGAAGGACAGTCAGATGGATGATGGGGCAAAACATTAGGAAGAACTTTCTGATGGTAAGAGTTGCTTGATGATGGAACAGACTACCTTGGATTGTGGTGAAAAACTTTGTTAGAAGTTTTTGAACAGAGGTTGGATTCTTACAACTGTCTTAGCATGGCTGCATAAAGCATGAATGCATGTTCTTTTGTATATTTGGGAGCTCTTTGCATGATTAAGTACCCTGGAAAACTGCATTTTGCTTTTTTAATTCTATTTTGAAGTACTCACCAGTTTTCAAATCAGTTCCTCCTCTATTGAGCAATATTTAGAATAATTCAAATCCTTCTGTAGCTTGTAATACAGGTTTCAAAAGTATAAAACAGCTCACACAAAGCAGCATAAGATTGGGTGGAGATTTAAAGGCAGGATATTATTTTGCTTTTCCACAGAAAGCATTAAGCTCAAAATGATTCCTCTTTCAGTCAGGCTAATGTACATCATTGTAAATAGATTTTGATATGATACCTGTCAGCTGCAGGTAGAGTAGCAAGAAATTGCTGTCTAAAAGCCTGGATAGCAATCACTAGTGACCAATGCTCTTGTTAGGTATAGGGCAACTATTCCTGTGACTTGAATTGGTTTTAACCATTCTAACTGTTGAATATTAGATTGTCGTAACATGCCATGGGAACTGCTGGTGAAGGGTAGGAAGATAGGAAGCTTATAACAACAATTGAGACCATTGGCCTATGTTGCTCAGCTTTTTCTACACTTCCTGGAAGCAGGTCTCCAGGGTTTCAGGCAGAACTCTCTCCCAGTCCTACCTGGAGAGGCTGGAGATTGAACCTGAGACCTTCTGCATGCAAAGCAGATGGTCTATTACTGAGGTACAGGCCTTCCCTGCAGTTTGTGGGTAGTAAATTTATGAGTAATAAAGTTGATAATAACTAGAATGACCAGTGCTCTCACTGACCAATGCTGGATCAACCAGTGCTATTATTAGATACAGAGGAATTTCCTATGTTCCTACAAGGTGGCCATCTTCTGTTTCTGACAGCAAAGGATGGGGTGTAAAAGTAAGGACAGATTGTGCTACAATGGTGCTTTAAATATATGCAGTGTTAAACATGGAATATTTCAATATATAACGTATAAACCTGTGGGCTATGAATCATTTACCTTGTCTTCATGCTCGCATAAAGAATGGTATACTTCTAAGGTATTCTTTAATGAAGTGCCATGTTCATAAAAGCTGAGGAAGGATCTTAAATGGTTATATATTTTATATGCTACATCTGTCAAAAATATTTTTAACAGAGCATCCAGAATTAGAAAAGAAGGGGAGGTGTTAAAGAGAAAGTCTGTGAACCATTTACTTTAATTGGAAGCCATTTATGTAGTAACTTCTCAGAGGGGCTTGCATGCAATTCCTATTAATCATCATCACAAGAAGTCCCCGGAGTATGCAATGGGAGAAAAAAAGAGAGCTAGTAACAGGGTCTCTTTTAAGGTTTATTTTTGGCTGCTGGGATTTTCATCAAAGTCATTGTTAAGGCTAGCGATCAGTCAACGTCAGGCTGAGATGGTGCTGATGACTAGGCTCAGATAGCTCCTTGTCAAGGAGGCAAATGTTTAGGATGGTACCTTTTGAATTAAGCAATTCAGTCAGGTACTCACAATAGACCCGATAAACTTCATGTACAGCTCATGGAAATGACCATAATGCCAAGAGACAGACAGAAAAGGCTGAACTTTGATGCACTGTCACACACATTTCCATAGATGACATATGGAACTCTGATAAAAAGAGTTTCATATTCCTAAAGTTGCACTTTTTAGAAAAAAGTTTAAATATTTTACTAACATGAGTTTGACCAAACTGCAGGAGGCAGTGGAAGACAGGAGTGCCTGGTGTGCTCTGGTCCATGGGGTCACGAAGAGTCAGACATGACTAAACGACTAAACAACAGCAAATTTAACTAATTTATAGGATGTGTTTACCTATTTTATCTCTGCTGTCATATTTGTGTAGAGTTTCAAAGTCTCTGCAGTGATGGTAAACTGATTATTGTGGTCCATATACAGCAGGGAACAGATGAATCCAGATGGATTTTTGAAGTCTCTGGAGTGACTTCCTGCAGTTCAGGCCAGCAGCCCTGTCAAGGGCCTGGTACATTTGGAATGAGAGCATTACTCAGGTCATAGATACAATTTCTCCCAAACAAGCTCGGACTAACCACAAAGCTGCTTCAGTACCTTGCTATGCAGAGGTAAAGGTAAAGGGACCCCTGAACATTAGGTCCAGTCATGACCTACTCGGGGTTGCAGCACTCATCTCGCTTTATTGGCTGAGGGAGCCAGTGTACAGCTTCCGGGTCATGTGGCCAGCATGACTAAGCCGCTTCTGGCGAACCAGAGCAGTGCACGGAAACACCGTTTACCTTCCCACTGGAGCGGTACCTATTTATCTACTTGCACTTTGACGTGCTTTCAAACTGCTAGGTTGGCAGGAGCAGGGACCGAGCAATGGGAGCTCACACCGTTGCGGGGATTCGAACCGCCGACCTTCTGATCAGCAAGTTCTAGGCTCTGTGGTTTAACCCACAGTGCCACCCGCGTCCCTGTATGCAGAGGATCTGGAGGCAATAAGACAGCTAGTTTAATGCATAAAATCAAAAGGCAGAAATCTCAGAATGTGTTTGACTGAACACAGTTAATAATCCACTTTATAGCTTATTCTGTGGTTATGGTGTGGCAATGAGGGAACAGGCGCAATAGACAGTAGAGATTTGTTCAAGATGTAGAACCAGGTAGGATATTGTTTTCTCACATATTTTGTAATTAAAATCTGTGTCCTGTTAATACTTCAAGAGAAATAGTGTATCTCAGGGAACTCTAGCATTGGTTAGTGCATGTTCTATATGATTTTGTAAGCAGTAGTGTCAAATTAGATGCTCAATTTTATGTGGTTACAAGTTTACAGCCCAGTCGTTCACTGTTCTGCTACTGCAGCAAAGTCAGGGTTGTGGCTGTGGGGCTTCGTACATAGTTGCAAAGGAACATCTTGCTGAAGTGATGTGAGCAGCCATATCCCTCCATATACTGCTTTGTTATCTTTTTGCCGACTGGAAGAACATCCATAGCAGCCTTGCAGATAAACCACAGGGATAAACAAAACAGCCAGTTTACAGGGGGAAATAAGCTTGTGAGATTGTTTCTTGTCATGTTCCTTGTGAGATTGTTCTCTATTAGTTTGACTCCTTTTCTTTAGGTGAAATAATAAGTGTGTGAGCACTAGAGATAGTAATCTTCACACCATACTTTCCCTCTTGGGAGGCCATAATAGAATATTGAGAACTTATCGATTACACTCAGTGTGGAACACAAAACTTTCAAATGTACAATGCAATGAAAAATACAAATGCATTAGTATGGACTGCCCCTTTAAACCTGAATATCACTATTACATTGCTGAATACATGCTAAACATTCAAAGCACACCTCCCCCAAATAATTCTGGGAACTGTAGCTTACGCCTCACAGAACCTACAGTTTCCGGCACCCTTAACAGTTTTCAGCATTCTTCTGAAGATGTGCGTGCTTTAAGTGTATGTTTTATGTACAGCCTTCATATGCCTAAGTACTACAAATATAAACTTGGTCTTAAACCTACAACAAGTTGATGCATGCAATTGTATTCTGCCCCCACCCCCAATCAGATATTTCATTTTACTTTCCATTTAGAAGCAACATTAAGATCTTCTGAGAAAATCCTCTAGACTTTATCTTTCTAGATTATACTAAAGTAAAAAAGAGGGCCTTCTCTGTGGTAGCCTCATTGCCTCAGAACTCTGTCCTAATGTTCCTTTAACCTCCTCCCTGTTATCTTTTCAGGGATAGCAGAAAACTACTCTTTTTTTAGATAGCCTTGCCTTGTTCTTTTTATTGTGCAAGTTCTGCTGCTGTTTGTCGAGACAGTTTATTGAGTTCATCTGTCTGTTTTATTGGGCGTTGTTTTTTATTGTTTTATCTTGTATACCTCTATGAAATTTTATGGATAGCAGTATACAAAAATCAAATAAATAATAAACAATAACAGAAAGTTATGTTCCATCTACAGAGAGGATGTTATATTCACGCTGTTGTAACTGTTAGTTACTGGGCAGAATCCATGGCAGTACAGCAAAAGAGCACTCAGCCTCACTTCATTGGAATTTTTTCTTTGTAGTTACTTCAGATTCTGTCATTGAACTTTAAGCAAAAGCAGGACTGTGTTTATTCATGGAAACAAAGTATGGAAAATCAGAATTTCAAAAAATGATATGTCTGTTTTATTCCTGGGCTCATTGAGCAGAATCTCAAAGATCTGCAGGTCTTGAATTTCAGAGGATCAAGAACCATAATTCTTAGGAACATAGAAATCTGGTTCATTCCTATTCACATCATTAGTCAGCCTAGCTCTGCTGTAGTAGCTGTCCAGGGTTTCAGACAGAGTCTTTCCCAAGTTGAGGATAAAAGGTAAAGGTAAAAGGTAAAGGACCCCTGGATGGTTAAGTCCAGTCAAAGGTTACTATGGGGTTGTAGCGCTTATCTTGCTTTCAAGCCGCGGGAGCTGGCGTTTGTCCACAGACAGCCTTCCGGGTCATGTGGCCAGCAGGACTAAACCACTTCTGGCGCAACGTGACAGAAACCAGAGCACATGGAAATGCCGTTTACCTTCCCGCTGCAGCGGTACCTGTTTATCTACTTGCACGGGTGTGCTTTCAAACTACTAGGTTGGCAGGAGCTGGGACACAGCAATGAGAGCTTACCCCATCGTGGGGATTCGAACCACTGACCTTCTTATTGGCAAGCCCAAGAGGCTCAGTGGTTTAGACCACAGTGCCACCCACATCCCACAAGTTAGGGATACCAGTGATTGAGCCCAGGGCCTTTAAACTAAAAATAATATGTTCTCTGCCACTGAATGAAGTCTCTTCTTGCAGCTTTGCAGAAAGATATTTTGTTATTGATAACCATTCAGGACTATTATTCAGTAGCTAGAGATTGATGCTACCTTTAGATGTTAAAGAATTATTTAGAGAGTGTTGGTTGGTTGTTGTTTTTAAAAGTGAAACTGAATAATAGAAGTTGATTTCTGATAACGTCACTGCAATAAAAATAGCTGATAGAAGGTCCTGATAGCCCTCACTTTATTTTTCATTTTAAGCATCAGTGCTGTCAGTTGGCAGTTATTAAAGTGATAGCATTGCCTTGCTTGGCCAATTAAGGTGCTTTTATCAAAAGAAACCTGTGATTTGGCAATATGATTCAATTTACATAATTCTTTAATTCAAAACATCCCATCTCATAAGTAGGGTTGCCATAATCTGGATTTTCCTGGACATGTATGGGATTCAAAGGACAAAAATAGCATCCAAGGGAATGATTTTAAAAAATGGCAAAATGTCCAGATGCCTTTTTGTTTGGGGTGAAGAGAGCATGTGTGGGCGAGAACTGCCATTCTGAGATCACAAAAAACTGTGCTCTGGAAGTGGAAGTGTCACCTCTTTTCCTGCTGGAGAACAAGGCTGTTGCTAGCCAAGCGCATACAGGATGGGGGGTGGCAGGGGGTGGGGTTGTGGTGTGTGTGTGTGTGTGTGTGCAGTAGAGCACTTAGAGAGAGGTAGGATGTGTGCCCGCCCCGGTCCCCTTGCCCCGCACTGCCTCTCCAGGTGCATAATGCCGAACTCCCCTGTGCCAGGAAGCTGTGAGGGCTGCTGCAGATGGGGTGGGGGGGCTTCCCTGCAGTAGCATAGTTAGGAGGGGCATAGGAGGAGGACTCAAAGCTCCATCACTACCAGTGTGGTATAGTGGTTAAGAGCAGTGGACTTGTAATCTGGTGAACTGGGTTCGCTTCCCCACTCCTCCACATGCAGCTGTTGGGTGACCTTGGGCTAGTCACACTTCTCTGAAGTCTCTCAGCCCCACTCACCTCACAGAGTGTTTGTTATGGGGGACGAAGGGAAAGGAGATTGTTAGCCGCTTTAAGACTCCTTGGGGTAGTGATAAAGTGGGATATCAAATCCAAACTCTTCTTCATGCAGGATTGACTGGCTGACCCCCAATCATTTCACCTGAGGACAATTGCTATTCCTCCTCCACCAGACTAAAGCCCCTCGGGTGGCAGCTTGCACCTTTGCTGCCCAGCCTGAGCTGGTGAGTGAGGGAAGGGCGGCGAGGGGCAGGGGCCATGCCTCACCTCAGCCCACGAGGCCAAGTGATGGGACCTGCCTCACTTTCCCCACAAACACAGAGCAAGCCCTTCAGGCAGCTTCTCTGATTTTACTCTGCTAGCTCAGTATTCAGTGCCTAGGATATCCCAGAAAATTCCTTACTACAGCATTAAGAAGTCACAGCAGAACACCATCCTGTTGGTTTTGTTGTAGTTTTGTTAGCAGTGGATACAGTCCTTTCTTTATTCAAAGGATTTAAGCTACTTCTTTAGATGATTACTTCCCAAAACAGCTAGCAAAGTCTAAACAAACAAATTTAAATCTGAACAACCCCAATAAAACTAACATTTAACAAGATGCAGAAGTAAAAACATATGGATGAATTGAATTGCACATGAAACTAGATCTAAAAGGCTTTGTCAAATAAATACATCCATCTGGTACCAATAACCAATAACCTGCTGGTGTCAGGCAAGTCTCGCTTTGGGAACGCCATGTCAAGACTGCGGGAACATCCAAAAGCCCTTACGGCACCTTCTCAAAATCAGACAGACTTTGAGAAGGTGGCAGGGAAGGTGCTAATAGTTCACGGGCAAAGGTTTTTGCACAGAAGGGGCCCAGATCAAGGCTTGGATGGCTTAAGGTGGTTCTGGGGATTGTGCAAAAAATACATAAGTATCCCTTTCCTAACTCATGAGAGAGAGAGAGAGAGAGAGTTACCCCTATGCCATATTTTCAGCAACTTTGGGGTTTGTTTAAAAAAGGCTTTTGGGGTGTCCTGGTTTTTACTTTTTGAAATTTAGCAACACTATCATAATAAAAGTTAAACTATCCGGTCTCTCCTAGCATTTGCAGGACTTGCTCCTTGTGGCTAATACGCGATCTTCCTGAATATTTATTTTGGGTTTTTTAAAAGTAAATTGAGTATTTACAAACAATTCATTATAATACACTTGAGAAATTAATCAATCACCTAAGATGCTCCTTCCAGGGACACCTTTTAATTCCTTTTTCTTCCTGCTAGAGTGCTAGACTGGAGCTAATGAAACTGGGTGGTCATTATCCAAAGAACAAAAATGGGAAAATTCAAAATGGTGCAGACTGGTATTTGTAAAAAGCATCCCAATGCAACTCCAGCAGTCCCCAGGATAATAATCTTCATTCAAAAACAGATCTGCTCTCCAGGCATGAAAAGTCTATCTATTGGCCATGCTGACTGGGGCTTATGGGAATCGAAGTCCAGCAAGCTCTGGAGAGCCACAGGTTCCCCATAGGAAAGTCTATCTATTGGCCATGCTGACTGGGGCTTATGGGAATTGAAGTCCAGCAAGCTCTGGAGATCCACAGGTTCCCCATTCCTGCATTAACTCCCCACTTTGCCCTCCTGTCACTGGGAAGGTTTAAAGGTGACTTGCTTCTGACTTCACTCACCACTGGCATGAATATACCCAGAAGGGAATATGGACTTCTGACTGAAAACAGTTCCCATTCCTGCAGTAAAGCAAATGCAATCTGTGTGTCAGAAAGATACGATGGAAGAGGGCAAGGGGAACGGGTGGAGAAAATGGAAAGAAGGGGTGAAGATGAGAATTGAAGACGGAGAAGCAAAGACAGGAAATGGGCATACAGGACGCGATTTTTTTAATGAGTGGTGCCAAGTGGAAAGATGGCATAAACTATATAAGTGGTATTTGTAGCATAACCAAAGTGTTAAAACACCATTAGGCTTTGTTGAAACCCTTTTCAATTGTACCAGTACAATAACTGAGCCACCCTGCAAACTTCTTTTTATAAGAGGACAGCCCATAAATAATGTAAATAAAAGATCAAGAGGTACCCAAGCCTGGGTTTTGGCATATTGTGTCCACTTTACATAAGACGTTTTGATAAGTACAGCAATATAATTTTCCTTTTCTACACTTTTCCTTTTCTATGACTATTTTAATAAGCATAACGCAAGTAAGAAGACAACTCTGGTTGTCTTTCAGCACGGGAAGGCGAAATATTTTGTCAGTTTGTCACAGTGTGGGTCTGGCTCTGTAGGAAAGTTAAAAACCAACACCTGCTTTGTCTAATTTGCCTGCTTTTCAATACCAACAATTTTCGCTAACTTCACCACTGAGAACTAAAACTGGTATCTGACTGCAAGCTGTGAATGCAAGGAATTGCGAAAAATAAATGTCATTTTCCTTGCAGGCCAGATGCAGTCAGACGATTTGAGGTGGAGATTCTGAGCTACCTTGGCATTTTGCAGAACGTTTATAGACCCATTCCCATTCTTTATGATCTCCTGCAAACACATACCCCTCCCAGTCCCTTTTTGTAGGGTATGATATTTGCTAAGTAAAATAGTGGAATCAACTAAGTATCTTCTGAAAGGAGACTGTGAAAGTTATTTACCAAAAAATAAAATAAAAAAATCCTAATGTATGGATAGACAAAACAATCATTTTTTGGTTCCTTCCATTTCCCCCATTATTATGTTCAGTTCTCCCTGTTTTCACAATTTTCAAAACAGTTAACATGAAAATTTGTATGCACCTAATATGCACATTTCATATTCAGTTTTATCCAATATACCACATTTTGTACATTAATTTCACTATAAGGATTTTTTTGGTACACACTTTGTACTAATGTAGGGACGCGGGTGGCGCTGTGGGTAAAACCTCAGCGCCTAGGACTTGCCGATCGCATGGTCGGCGGTTCAAATCCCTGCGGCGGGGTGCGCTCCCATCGTTCAGTCCCAGCGCCTGCCAACCTAGCAGTTCGAAAGCACCCCCGGGTACAAGTAGATAAATAGGGATTGCTTACCAGCAGGAAGGTAAACGGCGTTCCGTGTGCTGCGCTGGCTCGCCAGATGCAGCTTGTCACACTGGCCACGTGACCCGGAAGTGTCTGCGGACAGCGCTGGCTCCCGGCCTATAGAGTGAGATGAGTGCACAACCCTAGAGTCTGGCAAGACTGGCCCGTACAGGCAGGGGTACCTTTACCTTTACCTTTGTACTAATGTATCGAGTTTTTTTATTTGCACTTTTTGAATGGAGACCAACATTGCTAAATTTGAACAAGTATAAAATTCAAAGGATAGCTGTGTTTCGGTTTGTATATTGCTCCAGAATGTATAAATTGAATTGTTTCCCCATTCCAACTCACAAGGAAACAACTGTGAGGATATGTGGTGATTTTTGATTTTGTAGCTCCCACAAGGTCAGAATTTATCATTCTGGGGTGCGTGCAATAGGACTTGTAAGAGGGCAAGTGGTAGTACTGGGGGGAAAGAGCATGATCCCCAGGAAAGACTAGAGTTGGGAAAATGTCACCTGTCCAACAAGGACCCTTTGTGGGACACTGATGAGAGAAAGGATCATTGGTGGGTTGAGATTTGACTCCCCCCTAGTCAGTGTTTCCCTAGTCAGCTTGGTTTTGTTTATTGAGGGGGAAACACAGTTGTGCATTGTTTGGACAGTTAAGACTACAGAGCATCTCAGTAGCTTAGGGACTCCCTTATCTACCTCAGGATGCCTTCCTAGCAGCACAAACCAACGCATGGGAACCTTCCTCAAATGACCCTTATTTGCCTTGCAATGTAGGGTATAAAAAGAGCTGATTCAGGCCTCTGGTGCATTAGAATCCTCACTTTCTTCATGTTTCTCTGTCATTTTTCTCCTCAGGTATTAAATATACTGTCTTTTTTGTGAGACTTTTGTTCATTGAGGAGGAAAAAAATGTTTAACAGATTGCAACAGATTTAGGCAGGTCTGGGCAGCAGGTGTGAAGAGACATAGAACTAATACAAAACTGAAACAAATATAGCAGTGACTTAAAAGCAAGACGGATATAGACTAAAGAACATTAACCTCTTTCCTTCCTCCTGGTGTTTGCTGCTGATAGATTTCACACCAGGATGTCTTAGGTCTTTGATGTGCGCTATTGAGTATCACCCTTTTGTAAGATGCATGTCCCAGACTTCACCCTCATAAAATACTTGTATTATTAGAAAACCATAAGACTTTTGTTTTGTTTTCAGTAAGTAAAGAAATACCTTAAGTATGGTTGATCTGTTTACTCTTGATTAGATCGGCAACCTCACCATTTTTTGTCAGTATCATTCTTATTTTATGCTATATTTATTTCCTTAGGGCTACTTTAATGAGGGAAAAGTAATACTGTAGTCCTCTTTCTGGCAAGATATAATTTTTAGGGCAGTCTTTCCCAACCAGTTGTCTTGTGGATGTGAAACTCCCATCATCCCTGAACATTGGCCATGTTGTTAGGGGAGCTGAAGTGAATCCAGCACAGTTGGACCGGGAAGGGATGGAGGAGAGAGGGAGGAGATATTAGGTTTGATTAACACTTTAGAAGCTAACTGATTTGCACTTCCAAACTGAAACACATCTCTTCCTCTAAATTCATACTTCTCTGAATTTGCAGATGTAGTTCTCCAAACAAATGATGTGTACAAAATGGATATATTAGGAAAGAGTGTGCATGAAAACACATACATTGGAGAAGATAACATAAAAATGCATTATGTATGGGGGGAATTGTAAATATGGAAAATTGCTAGGCACAGCTGCATACAAAGATGCTTGTTCTACCCTACTTCCTGCCATGCCCTACTTTTCAATATTAACTTTTTGGTTTTGAATTTTATTCTGCCTCAGGAACTAAAGTGAAGGTATCAGAATATATGCCTTGCCATTATTGCTTGTGAGAGCAAAGATATTGCACTGAGAACACAGGATTTTAATACAGGCTTCTCAATAGGTTGTAACATGGGAACAAAATGGACAACATTCCCCCACGTTGTAGCCAAAGGTACCACCCATCCCTAATATGTTGTTGGACTTTGGCTCCCACCACTCCCAGGGGGTGTGACCAATAATCAGGGATGATGGGAATTGCAGTCCAACAATATATTTAGCTACTTCTTATCCAGAAAGTATGTTTGAAGCTACACTGATCATTTATTGGAACACTTCCATAATTTCAATGGCCAGATCGCCTCAAAAGTAAGTAATGTAATAGCAGAATGAGGAAGGAATTGAGGAGACATTTCTCTAGGAATGTTCACCATTATTTTTCTTGTGGATGCATGCCTATAACTTGGGTTATCTCCCTGAGTTGTCGTTTGCTTTTGGTCAATTGGTTTGTTTGTTTTCCCTTGCATTACTCACATTCTTGACATGCATGTTTAATAAAAGTTAACATAGTTAACATTAAAAAAAGAAAAAAATTGAGGCCAAGAAATCCCCCATCCCATCATTTGGACCAAATGATGGTTTTTTTCCTTATTTGACTTTAGTCAGCATTTCAGCTTGTTTCCTTGAGCCATCTGAGGCTATCTTATTAGAACCTATCACTTTCATTCTCTTCACTTCCTGCTGTTCATGTTGGTGGATCAGAGGTGTTTTTTTCAGTTGAATTGGAGCATAGAATCTCCTCAGGAGCCATCTCACAGGCCTGAGAGAAATCAGAAGTCATCATGCTTAGGCCTGTGCTCCACAGAAGGATCAGTTTCCTGATTCTCACGCACACCATTCAAAACACATTGTAGTAATTACAAGTAGAGAACTAAACCACACAAGGTGTTCTGTGCCGTAGAGAAGATTGTGACAGATAGCCCAAGAAAGTGAACTGAGCCATTTATCACAGAGAGAGGATGTCTGATAAAGGACACATTCCTGCCCTTGGATGCAAAGAGAGGAAAGTGTAGGTAAATAACTGCATCCACAGTCTCAGCAGTGATTCCATCCCACTTCAGGGGCAAAGCACCCTTTGCCAGAGGATATTCACACCAGCATCAGTTGGGTAGTGATTGCTGGGAGCTGCCCTGCCCTCTCATCCTTGAATCACATTTAGCCCTAGATCAAGGCTTCCCAAACTGTGGTCCATGGACCTCCGATGGTTGGTGAGCATCGTATGGTTGTTCCACAAATAGGGCACATGCAGTTTGAATTTTACAGAATTCTGTGGAATTCCAAATGCAAATACAATAAAATACAATGTGAGAAATAAAAGAAGAAATCAAAATATTATTAAATATCATACAGCACCTAGCATAGCATGTTACCATTGCTACAGCCGATGGGGGGGGGGTCACATACCATTAAGTGTTCTGCAAGACGCTCAGCAATTTTCAAGTGGGTGAGGGCAAGGAGTTGGGGAATCCTTACAACATGGGAAATTGCAAGGGCGAATGTGCTAAGCTCCATCCCATCCAAAATGGGGAATCACCTGTACTTAGGAAAGTTCCGGTGTAATATAGAACTGTAGTACACAAAGTTCCCACCTTCAGAAGCTCCAAATGATGGAGGAGAGCTTAACTCACTCATCCCAGCTGTTCCCTACATGATGCGATCCATGTGCTTGTGTGCATGTGGAGTGACTGTGATGCCTTAAGAGGGCTGTTGTAATGGTACACTGTATGTTTCCTTTGCAATGGTTCTGAAACTTAAACAGCAACGCTGGTTGAAGATTTTTCAGAAACTTCTATTTAATATATTTATTGCTGATCCAATTTGAACTATTTGGTATTAGTAATGAAAAGAGTGAATTTGGAACACCAAGTAGCCTTCAGCTACTATGTAGTTTGGGGTACATGATTTGTTTGGCGGAAATGAAGGAGAAAACACACATACAATGTGTGTTTTTCATACTCAAAAAGCAGAAGCATAAGAGTGATATCTGCAACTGAATTTCTGCCAGACTGAAAATGGATTTGATATGGAGTCAGCCCTTGAGCTATAGTGTGAAGAAAAACAATAGGTTCTTCCGCCGTGATGTAATTCTAGATAATTTTGTTTTGGAAATGGATAGTAGGGATTGTTACAGTTCTTTGTTCCTGAAATAAATCATTTTAAAAGAATGAGGATTAAAATACATGTAAAAAATGTTCCAGAATTATAGGTTTCAACTTTCAAAAAAATATGTATTCTTCTTAGACAAAGGCTACACTGCCAACAGTCTTTAGTTACCTTTTTCCCAGGAATTTTCACAGATTATACCATGAACTGGAGTTTGCATTACTAAGTGAGATAAAATGAAACTATAGATTTGATAATTTATTGCTTGCACAGTGAGAAAGCAGGCCTATTGACACCAGGTGGCACCCACAGGCAGCTCTTGAGGGTTCACAGCTACCAACACCACTGCTGGCCTCCCTCTCTGCTGCTCTGCAGATAACCACAAGGAAGTTCTGCATTCAATATTGTGATTGTATACAATGCGTGAATGATCATTACAATTAATAGGCAGCCAGTGCAAAAATATGTTTGCTCCATCTGACTCAAGTCAAAGTTCTGGCAGCCATATTTGGGGCTAACAGAAGTTTCTCAACACTCTTCAAAGGGAGCCCCAAGTTGGTAAAGTGCACAACAGTAGTTTAATCTGGCTGTTACAAAGACCTTACTCACTGTGGTAAGATCTGCCCTATCCAGGAAGTTGACACAGGAAGAAACAGAAGAAGAAGAAGAAGAAGAAGAAGAAGAAGAAGAAGAAGAAGAAGAAACAGAAGAAACAGAAGCAGCAGCTGTTCTGGGCACAGTTGCCACATGGTTGTTTAGATGGGTGCTAGAGGGTAAAATTGGGCCTAGGATATATACTCTCTCTGATTGTTAAAGGGTACTTCAATCCCAGCCCAGGCTGAATGGATCAGAAGGTTGTATTTCCATCCAATTCAATCCATTGCTGACACCAGACACTGATCTAGAATCTCCACTGCCTTCATAGGATATGAAGAACAAGAAAGCTAGAGCTGGGTGCCACCAGCATACTAATGGTTGTTGCTGTTTAGTCGTTTAGTCATGTCCGACTCTTCATGACCCCATGGACCAGAGCACGCCAGACACTCCTGTCTTCCACTGCCTCCCGCAGTTTGGTCAAACATGTTGGTAGCTTCAAGAACACTATCCAACCATCTCGTCCTCCGTCGTCCCCTTCTCCTTGTGCCCTCAATCTTTCCCAACATCAGGGTCTTTTCCAGGGAGTCTTCTCTTCTCATGAGGTGGCCAAAGTGTTGGAGCCTCAGCTTCACGATCTGTCCTTCCAGTGAGCACTCAGGGCTGGTTTCCTTAAGATTGGAGAGGTTTGATCTTCTTGCAGTCCACGGGTCTCTCAAGAGTCTCCTCCAGCAGCATAATTCAAAAGCATCAATTCTTCGGCGATCAGTCTTCTTTATGGTCCAGCTTTCACTTCCATACATCACTACTGGGAAAACCATAGTAATGGTACCTCAGCCCAAACGTTTGAATGACTTGATTTGGTGGTTTCATGTATATGTTAAAAAGTGTTGAAAGCAGATGGAACTCAGGGGGCCACTAGGGGCGCATTGGAAGATGGCTGACAATACCATCTCTCCGGACCACACGGGGTATCAAATCAAATCAAATCAAATCAAAACTTTATTAGCAAAGCCAACAGACCACAGCTGTACAAGAGGTAAAAGTGAAAATAGGGATAAAAGGAAGAAAAGAACAGGCAAAAGGAGGTCCGTCTGATGAACAAGTCTGTCACTCAGATGGTGGTCCTCAATTTCGCAGCTCTCTCAATGTACCTCGCGACCTTCTCTGTTATCTGACTATCCGTATCAGATAATAGAAAATACAGTGTAATGTCTGGTGAACGGCCGGGGTTGGAGAGAATGAGTGGAGTAATAATCTCATTCCTTAGGTCTTTGTAAAGGGGGCAAGAAAGAAGGACGTGGGACACTGTTTCCGTGTTACCATCTCCACATGGGCAGAGTCGTTTTTCAAATGGAGTCTTTTGGTAACGACCTTCGAGTACAGCAGAGGGAAGAACATCCCATCTAGCCAATGTAAAGGCACGTCTGTATTTTGGGATGGTTAGTTTAGACAAATATGAGGCTGGAGAGTCAAAATGAGAAGGGGGGAAGTAGGTATACCATGGGCACAGTTTCTTTAGGATAGTCAGGTTGTTTTGTCGTTCAATGTCTTTCAGGCGCTGGCCTATTAGACTCTTTGCTTTAATGAGGCCCATTGATAGTAGGGACTGTGGATGCAGACCGCATGTAAGGAGTCTTTGATGCACAGTTTTGAACCACTTGCTTTTGTAAGGGTCTTGCATTACTAGAGGCAGTAGACCAGGTGGATTCAGATTAAGACGAAGCCAAAAGTTGAATGTTCTCTGCCAGGTCCGAGTTTCCACAGATGGAAGGCAGGCCTCAAGTCGTAATGCTGCGTTTGGAACACAGGAGGGGACGCCGAATATCTGCCTTAGAAATTTAGACTGGACAGTTTCAAGACTGGAGCAGTGGTTCCCCGTCCAGATTTGCGCCCCGTACAGTAACTGCGCCAGAGGTTTTGCTTGAAAAACTTCAAGGGCTGCTGGGATGTATCTGCCCCCCTTCGTGTAGAAGAAGCGGGACAGCATCTTGGTACTTTGAGCTGCTTTTTCTTTGGCACATTTTTGATGGACATCCCAGGACCCGGTCGACTGGAAAACGATACCCAGATATTTGAAGGCTTTGACTTGTTGAATTGTCTGGTTATCCATCCTCCAGCTGTACTGTCTGTGTTTCCTTGCAAAAACCATAATTTTGGTTTTCTGATAGTTTATTGCAAGTTGCTCTCTCCTACAGTATGCTGAGAATTCACCTATGAGCCTATTTAAGCCTATTCTTGTTCGAGATAGGAGTATCGCATCGTCAGCGTACAAAAGCACTGATATTGCTTTGTCAGCCAGTTTGGGGGCGTGGAAGTCCGGAGATGACAAACAGTTAACCATATCATTGATGTAGATGTTGAATAGAACTGGGGCCAGGATGCAACCTTGCTTGACCCCCTTACTGACAGGAACTGGTCCTATAAGATGGCCATTTAACGAGGTTCTTACATGCAGCACCGTGTCTTTATATAAGCAGCTGATCAGAAATAATAGTCTTTTGTCTATACTTGATGTGCTCAATTTATCCCAGAGTCTTACACGTGGAATTGAATCGAAAGCAGCCTTTAGATCGATAAAGGCTGCATATAACACCCCACGGGATTTTTTGGCATATTTGTCAATTAAATAGGCTAGGGTGAAGCAATGGTCTATGGTGGATCTGCCTTGCCTGAAACCCGCTTGCTCTTCCGCTAGAATAGCTTCAGTTTCCAGCCAGCTAGTTAGCTTGGTATAAAGATGTTTGGCATATAGTTTGCTGGGTATAGGCAGAAGGCTGATTGGTCTATAACTCGCCGGGTCTGTCATGGGTCCTTTTTTATAGATTGGGATAATTATTGCCTCAGTCCAACCATCTGGGAGTAAACCCGTTGAGTCGATCCAAGAAAATAAAGACGCCAGCAGGGGGGCCCACCAGCCAATGTTGGACTTCAGAAGTTCGGCAGGGATATAATCATTCCCTGGGGCCTTGTTGTTCTTTAATTGTGCGATTAAATTCTCAACTTCCTTCGTAGTTACTGGTGGCCAATGGGGTAGGTCCTCCAATTGAATGCATAGTTTGTAATGTTGGGCTTCCTGGTCATAGAACAAAGATTGAAAATGGCGCAACCACTCCATTGGTTCCACTGTACAGATGGGATTAGTACGCTCCTGGTCCAGTAGACCAGATATGGTTCGCCAAAAGCAAGTAGTATCTTTCTCGTGCGATGCCTTAACCAAACTGTGCCATGCGGCCCTTTCAGCTTCCAGTTTCTTTCTCCTTAGTAATTGTTTGTAAGACCGTCTCAGATAAATATAAGCATTAAGTAGGAGGGCAGTCCCTGATTTCCTGTATCTCCGGTAGGCTGTTCTCGTTTGTCTCCTTGTTTGCCTGCACTCCAGGTCAAACCAGCTAGCTCCGTCCTTTGCCCTCTTTGTAGCGGAGCTATGTATCACTGTTGTTAAATGGGGTTTCAATCTTTCCAAAAGTAATTTAAAGCGTTCCATAATCACAGCTACTGAATTGCCTGATACAATAGCGGAGCGAATAAGCTTTAACTCCACTGACTGAAGAAGGAGGGTTAGATTTTCATTCAGTATTGGGGACCATTTGAGTCTTTTGGGGGCAGGTATATCCAAATTTACAGAAGGTATATATTGTGGCTCGGCAATAGAATAGTCAAAAGGCCGACCTGCAAGCTCTAAAATTAGAGGTAGGTGATCACTCAGAGTATTGTGGCCCACTTGGAACTTCCTTACAAAGCTGTGAGCAAATCTTGAGATTAGGATATAATCTATAACGCTTCCCCCAGCCTTGGAGAAATGGGTATATTCCCCGGGGCGGTCCCCCTCTATATTGCCGTTTAGTATCAGCAGTTCCCTCCGTCTGGCAGCCTGCACTAAGCAGAGACCTGGGAAATTACTTCTACTATCTTTGGACAGTCGTGTCGCGCCAATATCCGTCTGTTCTTCAGGGTCCATAAATTGGTTGAAATGAGTGTATAGGCTGTTGTCATCTGTTCCTATACGAGCGTTAAAGTCTCCACACACAATAGTCAGGGCAGACGGGTAAGTAGATTCGAGAGGCTCTAAAAACGCCTCTAGCTCAGCCCATGTAGCCTTGACAGCGGGGTTTTTTTGACCTGGGGGAATATAGACATTGACCAGCAAGAGAGTAGTTCTCTTGAAGCTAAGTAGAGCGGCTGTTGCTAAAGAATTGCAGCTGGGTAGGGCTGTTAAAGAATGCGCCAGCTCCGTGGAAATGAAGCAAGCTAGGCCACCACTAGATCTGCCGCCCCTTAGAGATGGAGAGGCAGGCAGGTAGTGGCAGTTATACCCATTAAGAAGTATAGGGTCATTCTGCCATGTCTCCTGAAAGAAGATGATGTCAAATTGCTTAAGGTAACACAAAAATTGTTGATTATTTTTCTTGGCGTGCCAACCCGCGATATTCCAAGACAGCACTTTTAGGCCCCGGGCCCTTCGGGGAGCTGGATCTATGTTACCACCATGTCCAGCAATTCTTTGGTGTCTAAAAAAACACACCCGTTGGCTCTTTTCGAGGCTGACTGCTTGGAGAGAGTGTAGTGATCCTCTTTTCTTGGTGATTTGGGGCTAGATTTTGGAGTTGGGGGGGAAGCTAATTCATTCGGAGACAATTTAAGATAGCTGTGCCAGGAGCTTTGAGGTTTCACACCTTGATTTGGTCTTACTTTATTGTACATCACAGGGGGCTCAGATTGTAATTCCACGTCTACACATTTAAAGGTGCCTCCCACTGTCTTCTTATCCACCAGACATTTGGGAGATATGGGCTGCACATAAGGGTCCTTCATTGTCTCACCTTGATCATCCTTTTTTTCTAGTCTGCTTCGAAGTAAATCCAGTCTTTTCAGGATCTCAGTTTGAGCTGGAGAATGCAATGACCAGAATCGCTTTATCAGCGAGAGTTCTTCCTCCCAAGCGGAGTCCTCACTATCCCACGTGAGAGGCCCGACGCCAGTTGGATGTGAGGCTTCCTTTTTTTCATTTGGTGCTGTTTGGTGGGGATGATCCTGCTGGAACTTATGCTTTCTATTTCGATGGTTTTGGTGGTTGGTTTTTTCCCTATTGTGCACTTCCATTCCTATGCTCTTGGGCCCCATCAGAGAGGTTGCAGGTGCTCTATTTTCAAATATTCTTAATAGGACTATTCTTTCTTTTTTGAATAGGTTTTTAGCTCTAAAAATGAAACTAGCCAGATTATGATCTAAAAAAGTAATCAATGCTCGTACCGAGCGATCATCTTGATGTAGATACTCTATAGCGGCTATATCAGTTGCTTTTACTACCCCCGGTAAAATGCCACTTATAATGGACAAAAAGTGGTCTATACGGTCCAACCCTGCATAAAATCTAGGCGGTTTAGGGTAATTAGCAAAGACAAGCTTTTGTGGGATTAGGACTAAACTCCATTCTCTTTTGGGACACAACATCTGTCGAACTTGGGAAGAGTGGTTCCCCTCAATAGTTTGGGTCGCCTGCTCACCTCTGTCTACAGATTCTGTGCTGGCCATAAGAGGACTCTGGGGCGGTATAACTGCAGATGGATTAGTTCCTTTGTCCCAGCTCGGTGTTGATTCTTCAAAACTTGATTTAGATTCTTTTATGGGTGTATCTACTTTACGTGTCTCTTTGATGGCACTCGAGTTGGATTTGTTTGTTCCACTTGTAGAAAGGGATGGAAGAAGGTTAAAGAGCTTCTGCCAATATTTTTTACAGGTACGGTGAGTTGTCTTGAGCCGCCTTAGATTTCTCATGTTTTTGCTTTTCTTCATCTTAGGCTCAGCTTTTTTTCTCCGGGGTTTGCTGGGGAGTGGTGGGTCCGGGCTGGCTAGGGGATTTGTATTCTGGTCTGAAGCGCTCACATGTTGTTTGAAATTATCCACTAGGGTCAGGAGCAGCCCGTTTGTTATCGCTAAAAATTTTTTAACGTTAAGGAGATCCTTAGAAATCTGGTATATCTGCTCCTGAAGATAATCACCCCACATTTCTGTTCCGCAGTCATTGGCTTTCAACCAATGGGTTGAAAGATTACCTCCAAGTTCCAGCGGTGACAAATGAGGATTGACATCAGGTGTGTTGGCTGTGTTAGCCTTTGTAGCGTTCTCTGCTATGGCAAGTTCTTGGGCCAGATTTGTTGGATGGTTTGTCCTCTTGTTGTTTGTTTGCAAGTCCTTTAGCTGTGTTGACCAATCCAACACTGTGAGTGGCAAAGGCATAGCTACATCTAGGATACTCTCATTCTGAGTTCTCTTGCTCGAGTCTTTTTGAGGAAAGTAGCTGGTAATTTTACTTTGTCTCCTTCGTCGCTCCAACGGGCTCTGTGGTGACCCAGGCAAAATTCCTTGGTCCTTGTATTTTTTCCTGGTGAGGACCATAGTGGGTATAGTGGGTATATGGGTATATATGGGTGTATGGTAGGGGGTGCTTGCTTAACGGCAGCTTATCTTTTGTTCTAAGCTGGAGTAAACAGTAGCAGAAGTGCCGATTTGTGGAAATTGCCTCCTAAACCTCTCCAACCTCTCCAACTTGTTAGTTTCTCCGGCAATTTACATCGGGGCTTGTGAAGTATCAGTCATTTAAAGTGTTAGAAAATATTACTGGTCTTAAGCTTTCATACTGTGCCTTGTTTAGTTTAAAATTCAGCTAGGTCTTTCTCCCTCATTCAACAGCCTCACGACGTAACCAGTAAAGTAGCTAGGCAGAATGACGAAGCAGAAAAAAGAAAACAAAAGCCCCTTGGAATAATTAACGGGTTGAACTTGCCTTGTGTTTCTTGGGGTTGTAGCAGCTTCAATTCCTTCCTTTTTTATAGATAAAAAGCTCGGCGTCCTTCCAGAGGAGTAGCTGGCCTCCCCCGTCTGCTAGTTACCAGCTTCGTGAAGATAGGGCGGCTTGCTGAGCTTCTTTTGGATAAAAATAGGCCTTTGGCACTTAATAAAAGAGAGTGATAATTTAAAACTGCTAAGCTCGATTAAAAAAGAGGAAAAAAAAAAAAAAAAAGGCTTTAAAAGTGCTGATAGATACTGATAAAACTATATATCAACGCGGAGCACAGAATAGAGCTACCACTAACGACGCCATCTTAGCTCGCCTCTAAGATCTTTTTAAGAGGCTGTTATGGGAGTAGGCAGCCTCCCTTGTTGCCCCAAGGGAATGGGGAACACTGCCCTTGCCTGCTGTGCCCATAAATCACCCCCCAATTCAAAAGAAGGGGGTGAGGGCACTAGGCAGAATGCCCCCGTGTGGACCCCTGTTCTCCTAGACGCTGTCTCTGATCGCACACTAGCTGCAGCAATTTGGAATAATTAGTTACAAAAGAAGCAAATGCACATATTTCAAGTGAAGAAGGGGAGTGAAGACTACTAACAGAAGGGACCTCTGTGAAAGAAGACGACGGATTGGAGCAACAGGAATATTTTACGAAGAAGACATCAAAGGCTGGGTATGTCGGCAACGGGACTGGATGGGAGGGGGAACCTTTTTTTCTTTTCCTCTATGTGATTAACCAAGAAACCCCCCCCCTCGTTAGAACCATTGGTTAACTGACCCAAGCAGGATGATTAAGGACTGTGTGGAAATAAACTTTAACCACAAGTATGCTTTATGGAGATTGAGTAAAGAACAAGAGCTTTTGGAATGGCGCAGCAATAAATACAGAGTTGCCATCTTGGCAGGTCTTGCCGAAGGATTTATAACCGGGAGGAGGAATGGATTTGTTTTCAGACTGCATTCCTGGTGAATCTCCTCAGAGGTTGAGAAAGGCGACAGATTTGTGAAGATTAATGACGCTAAGACTGATTTGGGTTATGGAAGTGATGTTATATGGAAAACGTCTGGATATGGCTATTGGATTATATATATATATATATATATATATATATATATATATATATCCACACAGGATTACAAACTGTTTTAATCCACTTGTGGAGACTATCAGAGGTCACCAAGAGAAAGGAAAAATATATGAAAATAACAAGAAGAGATGTGGAAAAACAATAAGAAAGGACTGGACAGTACTGTGAACATCAAATGGTCAGATTTGTGGATATTAAAAGCAGCAATAAGAAGCAAGAAGATGATTGGATCCCCTTCGGAACTTGAAATATGGGTACCCCCAACAAAAATTTAAAATACGGCTTTGTAATTTGGAATTTATGTAATTTGGTTTGATTTCATGTGATTGGTCGGTTAATAAAAATTATTCTTAAAAAAAGAAGAAAGCAGATGGAACCCTGACGCTCTCTTTAAGCTCCAACCACCTTCCGAAAGCTAAACGTCAGGAAATGTCAAAACTAGTTGAGCATGGTACCTCCCATCCTGATACTGCCAATGTGGCATAGAAGGATACCATGGTCAATGATGTCATATCACCATGTGAAGTCCAGGAGAACCAAGATTGTTGTATATACCCATATATCTTTTGAAGCACATCATCCAGTAACTCAAGCAAGCAAAAGTGGTTTCAGTCTCAAAACCAGGCTGGACACCAGACAGAAATTGAACTAATTTAATCAGGAAATGCTGGGCTTGAGGTTTTATTGCATGCTCAAACTTCTTATTCATGAATAGAATATACAAAATGGGCTGAGAGTTGTTTAAATTTGAGGGTTCAAACAAAAACTGCTTTACTAAGAGACATGCTCCAGCCTACTTCAACACAGTTATAAAAATATCCTCCCTCAGTGAAGCATTAATTACTTTGACTGCCCAACAGACTAGCCTCCATCTGACTGCTCAAATGAGCCAGAAGGAGCAAAGGTTGAATATGCAAATGATAGGTCTCACATTTCCAAGATTTCTCTCCATATCCTCAGGCTTCACAAACTGAAAGGTATCCATGGAAACCTGCTAAGAGGGAGCTGTAGATACATCCAGCACTGACTCTGTATACAAGTAGTTCAAATCAGAATAAATATAATTGATTTTATCCACAAAACCTTTTGCAGACTGATCACACTGGCCTTCTTCTAACTCCCTTCAAGGGCTAAACTATAGAAGTCCCCTCACCTTTTGGAAAAGCTTATCTGGATGACACTGCAGATATTTGATGGTGGCAAGGCATAAGACTTATTTGCCATTATCAGTGCCTCAGAATATGTTCTAAGATGGCCTCTAGCCCATGTTTTACTGGATGTGCCATGAGATTTTCTGCACTGACAATCACTCTAGCCATTTTATCACAAATAGTTCAGCAGTAAACTGTGGTGCCAACTGGGCTGCACTAATAAAGAAAGAACAGCTGTGAACTTGTGTTTCGATTCATCATCTGACTGCAACCATCATCAGAACCACTAGTCACAGTAAAGAAAACTCATTAGAAAGCTATCTGGAGCCATCAGATTGCATATACCAATTTAAAAGGTCCCTACAGAATTCTGATTCAAACTTTAAACAGGTAATGAACTATCCATAGCAAGAGAATTACATCAAATTCCCTCATCCATAGCTCATCTTCCTGCCCGGTGCAGAACACATAGTTGAAAAAAGGGCTGAACAAAAATGGTACGAGCCTCGGATTCACTGTTCTGTTAGCATAAAGTAAAATTGGGAAGGGCCATTTATATATTTTTGAGCAAAGAGGGAGGGGTATCCCAGAGTTTCAAGGGTGCCTAGTTTTTACTGTTGCAGCACGTGTTATTCTTTTTCTTCCTTTCGCTCTCTCTTTTTTTAAAAAATCCTTTAACTCTGCCACCTATCGTACTGATAGTGGCACACCTGCCCACCAGTTCTCCCAGCACCCATGTTGTTCTGGTGGCTACTGAGAGGACTGCTGCCACTATTGCCACAGGCAGGGAAAAAAGCAATGTATTGACCATCCAACAGAAAATGGTAATCCCTTTGAACCTGAGGTCAGACTGTGGCAGGGGGCTGTTATATGGTCTTCCAGGGTACGGTAGCAGCGCTGGATTTACATATAAGTTAAACAAGCTATAGCTTAGGGCCCCACTGTCTTGGGCCCCCCAAAAGAATTTAAAGGAAAAAACTGGATGTATATTTCCAAAATATAAGATAAAAAGCAAATAAAATAAAACCTACATACAGCAAGTGTTTTGTGTTGTGTAGGCTCCTATGATGTAAGTAATGGGCCTCGCCTGCTATCCTGCTCCCTAAAATATCACTGGTCTGCTCATTTCTATATATAGGGTGCCTACATTCTGCCTGTGCAAATGGCTTTAGGTCCATAAATTACCATATAGCATATATTCAACACAAAAAAACAGCAACAATTTGTTGTTGACAAAGGACAGCCGGACATATAAAGGGCCCCATTACCTTCAGTAGCTTAGGGCCTCATCAAACCTAAATTTGGCCATGTACAGTAGGCATGAGTAGTTAACACCTTGGGGCCCATGGGGTCATTTGTGACCCAGAGAAATGCACACCACAACCTATCATACTAATGTAGCTGCAACTGAATTTCTCCTCCAGTAGGGGAAGGGAACTCTGTGAGTGCCAGGGAAAGCTTCTGCAGGTCCATGCAGACTTGCACACACTAAGTTGGTGAGCCCCACAGTACAGTTATGGAGCCCCTGTGCTATTTTGAGACCACAGTAAATATTAACTTGATAGCTTCATTTGCTGATCAAAGCCAACCCAACCGCTCTAGAAGCAAACTGAGATGGTGAGTTGGGAAAAACCCTGAGGTTGCAGAAATTATTATTATTTAAATACAAATGTTTTAAAACAGAAACATAAAGGGGAAAGGCACACTCAAATCAGACCAATGAAGATTAAACACATTCTGTGGCTACAGAAAGTTGAGTGTCTGTTAGAAAAGAAGGGGCTGTATTCAGGGTTTGACCTGAACCCTGAACAAAAGCATTTCTGTTAGGAAGTGAGCATGCACTGCGATATTTGGTTGTAGGTCCCACTTATTTCTTAATGAATGCTTAAAAGATATGAAATAAAACATTGTCCAACAGAATGGCTTTCTTTTAAAAAAAGAAAATCACCCATAGTATGTTGCAGTCTCTAAGTATTTATAAATCTTCACATTTCTTAATACAAGTAGGAAGCCTTCCAGTTCTGTATGTTTAAGTTTGAAAAGATAATCCTTGTCGTGACTCTAAAATGGCTTTTGGCCAATATTATGATCTAGTATTCAAAGCATGAATCAAGAGGAGAAATATTTGTTCATTCATTTGATGTCAGGTGAGACTGACTGCTTTTGCCTTGATGATTAGTTTTTAAATTAAGAAAACTTGCTCTTGCAGTTAATGAGGATCAGCAGAGAACTATGGAAGACAAAAAAGAGAAACCTTAATTTCTTAAACATGAGATAGTCATTGATGGTGATCTCTGTCACCTTTCAGTGTATTTGATAGGAATTGAAAATCACAAGATTAAAAATTCAAGGATCGAAACGTGTTCCTGCTCCCAGTGCTAATTATAACACTATGCTAAAGTTATCTTGGGTCAATCTCTCCCAGTGCAGACATTGTTGCCATCTCTCACATGGTTTCTGGGTTCTCAGAATACATTGTTGTAACAGATTTGGCAGCCAGATTGTATCACCTCTTCCCTTACTTGAAATGGATTCATGTAACAAAGAGAAGCTCCTTTATACAAATAACCTTTCATTTTTGAATTAATAAAGGTTGGATAAATCTGATCTGTTAATGATAGGCTTGGGTTGTAAAAATAAATTTAAAAATAAAATGCAAAACTTTATCACACAAAGGTTGACTCTCATTATGTATTCGCAAAACCCTGGTTTCAATATCATCCTTGCAGTTGTTTCCTGTCTGTTTTCTCTGCATGCACACACCTGCAGCATGTGAAGGCAGTATGCAACAATGGGAGGGAGAAGTGCTCATATGAAATGGAACAGAGTGAATCCATTCTCTGATGAGAAAAGACTATCCATCATAGCACACATACAGTTGTACCTCGGGTTACAGACGCTTCAGGTTACAGACTCCGTTAACCCAGAAATAGTACCTCGGGTTAAGAACTTTGCTTCAGGATGAGAACAGAAATCATGCAGTGGCAGTGCAGCGGCAGCGGGAGGCCCCATTAGCTAAAGTAGTACCTCAGGTTAAGAACAGTTTCAGGTTAAGAATAGAGCTCCAGAACGAATTAAGTTCTTAACCCGAGGTACCACTGTACTCGAAATCTCAACGCCTTTGCATGTGTTTAGATATATATATATATATTTCGGCTATGGAAAATATCATGGTCAAAGTCCAGCAAATAAAAAAAATAGGCTTAAGTGCATTTAAGTTTGTGGCCAGTGCCAGTCTTCTCACTACCATATTTTAATTCACAAGACAATATCCACAACTTATCGAGGTTTTGTGTTTCTGTTTATTAAAACATTTGAGTACTGAGTGCAGCCACTTAAGTTTACTACCAAGAAAGTTTGGAAAAACAGCTTTTGTTGGTACAGCTCATTTTTGACATATTTAATGGGGGGGGGGGGAGAAGGAGAAATGGCTGCTTTTGAGGGGAAATAGTGCTCACTTGCCTGCTTTATAACTCACCTACAAATTTGCAAGCTACCTGACAACCCCACTATACATGTGCAGAAGGTTCTCATTAGATATTTTACACTTTCATCATTTAAATTGTGCTACCGGATAAATCTTATTAAGTCTGTTTTAATTACCAGGAGAATGTCCATAATTCAGCTATTTCTTTGTGTTTCAGTATGTGAAAGTATTTCATGTGTTACATGCAGACACTTACTTAAGAAAAGCAACTGATAAAGTCTTGATTCATTGTTGTTGTTGTTGTTTTAGAGCTAGTATGTTGTTGTTGTTGTTTAGTCGTTCAGTCGTGTCCGACTCTTCGTGACCCCATGGACCAGAGCACGCCAGGCACTCCTGTCTTCCACTGCTACCCGCAGTTTGGTCAGATTCATGTTTGTAGCTTCGATAACACTGTCTAACCATCTCGTCCTCTGTCGTCCCCTTCTCCTTGTGCCCTCCATCTTTCCCAACATCAGGGTCTTTTCCAGGGAGTCTTCTCTTCTCATGAGGTGGCCAAAGTATTGGAGCCTCAGCTTCACGATCTGTCCTTCCAGTGAGCACTCAGGGCTGATTTCCTTCAGAATGGATGCATTTGATCTTCTTGCAGTCCATGGGACTCTCAAGAGTTTCCTCCAGCACCATAATTCAAAAGCGTCAATTCTTCGGCGATCAGCCTTCTTTATGGTCCAGCTCTCACTTCCTAGAGCTAGTATACCTCAGTTTTAATATATTTAATGCTCGAAAAAATGGGGAGAGCTCTTTTCTTCTATTTTTTTTCTGGTTAGGCTTGAGAAGTGGGAATGTTGGGCAAGTAGGGTGGTCTTACAGAGGACAATCTTCTGTTTGAAGCTGTCCTCTATTTGAAAGGCTGCCTGGTTCAAATCCAGTTTAAAGATAATGCGTCATAAGAAGGGAAAGCAGAGACCTTCAATCACCCATCCACAGAAGCCACACGGACAGCACAATAAGCAGGCACACAGCTCGCCTGACCATACTCTTTGCCACTGTAGTGAGATGCCCTCCCCTAATTTACATCTATATATGACCATTTGCATATGCATTTTTTCTTGCAAATCTGCATCCTCTTTTGTCCTCTTATTTTGCGATGTGTTTCTCTCCTTTTTTTGGCACTGTGCAATTGGCCACCCTATGGGCAAAGGACACATTGGAGGCAGTATGTAGATGGTGCGTTATAGAATAATGACAGCAGACATGGCTGGTCCAAGCCTTTCCTCAGACTGATGCATCCTGCTTCAGGTGGCTTGATGTAAAGAGGAGGAAATCTTTGCAACGGACCAGCTCAAACAAAATGTCAACCAACAGTGACAGCAGGATTAGCAGGGATGACAATTGTTGCTAGGTTAATACCATATGACATTAGATTAATGGCACTGCTTGTAGGAATCTGGAGATTGGATTTCTCTGCTACATTTTATAAAATAAAATAAAATAAAATAAAGCTTTGAATCTCATTACAGAGGTCTGCCTCTTTTATTAATATTGCTGTTAACGACTAGAATGAGATTACTAAGAGATAATCTTCAAAAAAATTGGCATACATAGATTCTTACAAAATAAATAAATTAGGATTTTAACTAAATCCCATGGTTTTGGGGTCCTTGATCATGATTCCAAATGCAAGCAGCTTTGCTCTCCAGTATCTGAGAAACAGGAATACCTTCTCACTAGCCCCCCAAACCCTATAAGTAGCTATTGGCAGACAATGTGTTCTGCCCTTGCCTTGCTGATCATTTGCAGATGCTAATGGCAAACCCGCTTTCACTGTAGAACTATTCTGTGCTTATAAATCTTCAAGTGGGAGTTTGATATACTATGGATTTTTGTACAAGTGCAACATTCTTAAATAATTTGCTGAGATAAGGTCTGTGCAGTTAAAATCAAGCTTGAAGATGGGAGACTCAAAATGGCAAATTTGGACATTGTGAGCTGTGCAGAATTGCTCCAGTCAATGTGAACTAATGTAATGTTTCAGGTGTGCTGATTTCAGCGGAACAAAGCAAATCATACACACTCAGGTAATTGATGGCATTCTGAGTTGCAAGACCACCTGCAAACATGGCACATTTCGTTTCTAAAATCTGATAACCAGATAAAAGAGGCCATGGAGGAGAGGGGGGAAGCAGTATAACATTTTGTACTTATCTTGATGCCAACAGCAAAATAGCTAATATTCACTTTTCTCATAAAATCTGTTGTACTATATTGCATTTTGTGCATTATTTCATAATTATGTATATGAATTCTTATTGTTGTCATGCATTACTGCCATTATGCTTGCTTTGTCAATTGACAATTTATTTGTTCTCATTATAAGTGTCTTTCTGCACCTATGTGGCAACAAACTTGGATTTGCAGCCACATTTACTTAATATTCTACAGTGACCTGCAGCCAGTCTTGACATATAGATTAATATATAAGTATGATACACTCGGGACACGGGTGGTGCTGTGGGTTAAACCACAGAGCCTAGGACTTGCCAATCAGAAGGTCAGCGGTTCGAATCCCCCCGACGGGGTGAGCTCCCATTGCTCGGTCCCTGCTCCTGCCCACCTAGCAGTTCAAAAGCACATCAAAGTGCAAGTAGATAAATAGGTACTACTCTGGCGGGAAGTTAAACGGCGTTTCCGTGTGCTGCTCTGGTTCTCCAGAAGCAGCTTAGTCATGCTGGCCACATGACCCGGAAACTGTACGGCGGCTGGGGGCCGGCTCCCTCGGCCAATAAAGAGAGATGAGCACCGCAACCCCAGAGTTGGCCACAACTGGACCTAATGGTCAGGGGTCCCTTTACCTTTACCTTATGATACACTCACTATTCACAAACATTTGCTAGCCTCACCTCCTTTACACACTACATGTTAAGTATGCACTGAAAACCATGAGTACACCTAAGAAAATGTAATGGACAATGTCAGGGAACTGCCATCAGCTCACAGCTGAGAGGTGGAAGGGCAGTTGTGTTATAGGGAACCTCCCATAATCTTGCGAAGGAGTTCCTCCTCTGGCGAGGAGGGAAGCCCCACCTCCAGTGGAGAGGAAGTGGTGGGAGCAGGGGATGCTAGGGAGAGCCTCAACACTGAGCCTGAGCAAACCAGAGGGGAGGGAAATACCCGTTTGCCAGCACCCATGCTGTGCAGTAGGTTTAGGCGCATAGAAGGGAGGAGAAGGTTGGGGGTCACATGACTGTTATGCTGGAGGAGGTATAAGGACCGCCCACCCCCAGATTCTGCTAGCGAGTGAGCCAGACATGAACTTGCGACGCTCTTCACTGTAAATAGTTTGCACCAATAATAAAGCCTGGAAAATACAGGCCAGAGTCTTGCCTGTTTGCTCTCGAGCAACCACACCAGCACCTGACACACAAACTAGCAGAAAGACATTTTTTATATTGAGAGAAAAGGAATTTGGATTGCCTCATCCCCTACCCTGTACAATCCAGGGGCAGCAGGAAATCCCATTATTATCTTGACTTCCAGGCTTCTATGGGGCATTTTAAAATGTTACTGACCTTTAATCAGATTTAGCAGATTTCTAAGACTAAAAAGGGGGGGGGAGAATCTGTATTACTTTTTATTATTACTATTGGAGGTTATGAAAAAAGAAGAGATGATAATTCCCATATCTATGCAATCCTCTGCAACTGGGAGGGGATCACTGTGTTCTCAAAGTTTGTGTTAAATATATTTAACCACATCTGTGGCCTTTCAAAAACTGGAAGAAAGAAGGAAATATGTGTTGTGAAATATGTGCATGGCCTATAGCAAATTCTGTGACTGGTGAGCTAAAATTATCCCCCTCCCCTTTCTTTTCTTTTTTTTTTTTGCCTTATAGGTTTTCTAAGCACTGGAGACCAAGCTGCAAAAGGCAATTATGGATTGCTTGACCAAATCCAAGCTTTACGATGGATTGAAGAAAATATTGGATCGTTTGGAGGAGACCCAAAAAGAGTTACTATTTTTGGATCTGGGGCAGGAGCCTCCTGTGTCAGTCTGTTGACATTGTCTCACTATTCAGAAGGTAACAAATCACCTAGCTAAATACCAGAAATTTTAAAAGGGATAATTTAATGTGAGTTGCAAAGGTCATTTGGAGCCTCAGATAATATCCCAGTATTCCATTCTTTTTTTTTTTGGGGGGGGGGGGAGAGAACTAGATTATTTTCATGCGGCATGCAACCCAAGCAGCCGATCAGGGAGAGCAAACATTTTGCAGAAAATACAAGCATACTTCCAGAAGCATAAATTGTATTTTGTCATGTAGAAAGTTACCCTGCTAGATCAGTTTTTATGTAAAAATATAATAGGGGTGCTTTTTTAGGGGGTGGCACTGTTAAAGCATGTATTATTTTTGTTATGTTTGGATAAAATGGGGGGTGGGCTGCTGAATGGAAAAAAATAGTGGTATAATTGACTTCCAACAAGCACACAGAGCGCGAACAAGACTGAATGTATGGCGGGGGCGAGGGCTCATTTAATTTCACTGCATACAGGTGGTGTAGTGACAATAAAGGTTTATTATTATTATTATTATTATTAATGCCAAATGTATCCACATCCCCTCGCTGATAAAGATCTAGCTTGCTATGTAACTAGCTAGCTTTCCCCCTTATTTGAGAAGTCAATACACACTTTGCAGATCACAGTCAAACAGAATTCATTGCTAATTATGTTACAATTTGATGGGTAGTTGTTGTTTTAAAAAAGATTGATCACATTGTGATATTTTTTTCTGGAGCATTCCCAAAACAAGGCGTCATGCCTGTATTGTGGTTTTGTTTTTGTTTTTTTTAGAGCATAGAGTTTTCTCACCTGAAATTCACCTGGGAAAGACATTTTTTTATCCAGCTGCTAGGCTATGCTCAAGCGAAGCAGAGCAGCTTTAGGTCAGCTTCGAGTTGCTTCACATCACTGGAGCATAGCAAAAAAAAAAAAAAAAGTCACACTGGGCCATTGAATCTGACCCCAAATTCCCAATCTTTTAGGAGTGGGGAATGCAGATACATTTTAAGTTATTGATCTGGCCAGTGTTTAAATGAAGAGATGTCCATTCAAAAAAATGAGGATTATGTTTTCAGAATTAAACTCTTGGAATTCATACCTATTACATTGATTTTAGCCTCACATTTCTTCTTCTTCAAATTACATGATGTATAGCTTCTGTGAGACAGAAGAAAACGTATGATTTTCCTCTGACCTTTCTGCTGGTGAAGCACTTATTTGTGCAAGTCATTCACAGAAAATGGAAATGATTGCTGGCGGCTGTCATTCCCGTAAAGTCCTTGGGCGCCATTCAGTTCAGGGAAGTAACTGATACATAGAGATGCCAGCAAAGCTCACATAGGCAAAGGTTCAGGCCCAGACAGATATGACCTCTCAAAGAGAGGCGGCAGCAGGACTCCTGGCTTACTTCTATTGGCACCATGTGCCACATACCGAATGAGAGCCTCACATAGCCACTGTGCCCTCTCCAATCTACACAAACCCAACAAAACAACCTGTTCTAGTCCCAAGAAGGAGCCAACAGGACAGAGTAGGCATGAGTGATCATAGTTAACAACTGCTGGGACCAGGTTGAAATCTTGCATGCCTTGACATCCACAACCTTGCTTCCTCATTGACAAGTGGAATGCCTTAAAGGATCAGGCCTCTTGCCTGGAACCCAGCAGTCTATCATCTCTCTGGGAATTTGTAGCAAGCATGCTGCCTGTGTCAGTGCATCGCCTCTGTGGAGGCAAGTATGGTGGCACCTTACTGGAACTGTGCTCATGGGCTGCAGTCTCTAGACCTGACTCAGGGGTTTCAGCCATTTCATTTTCAGATGTCTCTGACATCTGAGCCTTGGGTGCCCCCAAGCTTCAGGGGTGATGTGCAGAGAGGGTCCTTCCTTTGCTGACACCAGAAGTCCCCCATTCTCTGAAATTGCTGGAATCCAGGGTTATAACACCAAGGGAGCAGGGAGACTTGAACCCACATAGAACCATTAGATGGGGAAAGTCCACCTCTTGCCAAAAGATTCTTGGGAGAAGAAAGTTGTCTGTGGGGAGGATTCAACTTCAACAGAGGTTTTCATGGATGCGGCTCCTTATCATAGCTGTCAACGTTTCCCTTTTTTAAAGGGAAATTTCCTTATTCCGAATAGGATTCCTCGCAAGAAAAAGGAAAAGTTGACAGCTATGCTCCATATGCCTCTGTTTCATCCAATGGATGTATGTGTCCCTGTTAAATTGGAATCAGGACTGCAAACAGACTGTACCTGCAATTAGGGGTGGGGTGGTGGGGTGGGGTGAAATCCTGCCCCTGCAGAAGGACACCTTGCCCTAAGGACACTCTGCAGAGGGTAGACACCCACACCCTAGCAGTTCTAGCAGGTTTTACCCCAGATGCTTTGCAGGGCCAGAAGAGATTTTCTTAGCAGCCCCAAATAAGTCATTTGACAGCCAGAGTTGGGAGAATCTAAAATGCAAGAGTAGGATTGAAAAAGGCAAAGCCGGAACAACTGGTCTTCAAGTAGGATTGGAAAAGGAGTTCATTCAGCATCATTGAAGATAGCCGAGCTGAGCATGGCCAGTGGATTTGTTGCCCCTTCCCCCAAAGGCCTGGGCTTTTGCTGGAAACTATGCAACAGATTGAGGCTATGACCAAGTCACTTAGGAACAAGTTGAAATTGTCAATGGCTAGGAATCATCTTAATGACAACTCTGATGTTATATCTATTGATATAATTTTAGACAATACACAGAAGAATTAGTATTCATTCCCCACTATTTTAAATTATTAATTTAGGCTTTCTATATTTGATATTATAGTAGCATGTCACTATATCAGAAATACCCCCAGCTGCTGCTGTTCTCCTCCTCCTCCTAATCACAGAACTATTTTTTGACATTCCTGTAAGAGAGACGGTTTTTTAAAATAAGAAACAAAACAAAAATCACACACAGCCACCAAACTAGCTTAAATTTTAATTTGCATTTTGGTATGTTCTTTTTGCTTCGGTATGCATTGAGAGACGTGTACAGTGAAAGGGGCAAACTGCAAGGACGCAATGTTTGGTTACATAGATATGATGCAGGCTATTCTCCAGATTGTGGCTCTCATCCATATGAAAATATGTGTATGTTTACTACAATGTACTGAATATTTATGGATATTTGTGAAGCATTTCATCCCTAGACATTTGCACTGGATTCATTGTATGAATATGTATGAATATTAAGTACTAGGAATAATTTAGCTAGCCATAGATTAGTGACAGAGGGGGAAGAGCTAAATTAAGAGCAATAATTTCTTGTGGTTTTTTTCTTCTTCATGGAATGGAAATGGAATGAAACTTGCTCTTCACTAGAATGTACTTCCTGTAAGTGATGCACAAAAGGTTCTTTTGCTTGGTGGTCAATGCTGCTTGTTCATGTATTTTAATTTTTAACTTCTGCACCTGCAGGTCTGTTCCAAAAGGCAATCATACAAAGTGGAACAGCCCTGTCCAGCTGGGCAGTGAACTACCAGCCTGCCAAGTACACTGCAATTTTGGCAGAAAAAGTAGGCTGCAACACGCTGGACACTACAGACTTAGTTGAATGCTTTCGGAATAAGAACTACAAAGAACTCATTCAGCAAACTATCACACCAGCTACATACCACATTGCCTTTGGGCCTGTGATTGATGGGGATGTAATTCCAGATGATCCTCAGATCCTGATGGAGCAGGGAGAATTTCTCAACTATGACATAATGCTAGGCGTAAACCAAGGGGAAGGCTTAAAATTTGTAGATGGAATTGTAGATAATGAAGAGGGCGTTTCTCCAAACGATTTTGATTTCTCCGTATCCAATTTTGTGGACAATCTGTATGGCTATCCGGAAGGGAAAGACACGCTAAGAGAGACCATTAAGTTCATGTACACAGACTGGGCAGATAAGGAGAATCCCGAAACGCGAAGAAAGACCCTGGTGGCTTTGTTTACTGACCACCAGTGGGTTGCTCCAGCTGTCGCCACAGCTGACCTGCATGCCCAATATGGCTCCCCAACGTACTTCTATGCATTTTATCACCACTGCCAGAGCGAAATGAAACCCAGCTGGGCTGACTCAGCACACGGCGATGAAGTCCCTTATGTCTTTGGCATTCCTATGATTGGCCCTACAGAACTGTTCAACTGCAACTTTTCAAAGAACGATGTCATGCTCAGTGCGGTAGTTATGACGTACTGGACAAACTTCGCCAAAACTGGGTAGGTTTTAACACTTCCTGGCTTTTCCCCTGTGCTGTCTTTCCCAAATTCTAGCCATGAGTATTGGGTCTAATTAAGTGCTGCAGCTTTTGGCAGCCACTGTTTCACAGAGTGCTTCTTTGCAAGAGAATTAAAGCAATATTTTCAGAATGCTGGCAGGCAAGGCTAAATTAAAGGGCTTTGGAGGTGTTGCCTGTACAATCACAAAAGCACTGGGAGACAGTGGGATGGTCTTTTAGGCAGTGCAAAAAAGACGAGTCCAAAAAACAAACATTTGCGTATACACTAATTAGGGTATTCTGATTTTATATGGGAAAGTGCAAATTTACAACTATTATACTGTAAAATGTCCTGTGATCTTCAAATGATGGTGTTATATAAATTTAATAAATAATAATAACTAATTCCTATAATTTAAATAGAAATATAGTACATCTCACCAAAGTGTGGCTGACCTGTGTGTTTGTTCAGTCTGTACTGTCCGGGTGCTATCTGTTGATATGCAACTTCAAGGCCCCTATATTATAATCAAAGTGGATTTGGATTTGGACAGCCCCTCACATAGAGGACACCCCTCTGCGAAGTACGACACACAGCCACCCTAGCCATACAGACATCCTTCTCTGATCCTGAAAACTCTCTCTGGTATAGCATTCTTGTATATTTTTATTGTGCTGTGCAGATGGTTTTTGCCAGTAGTGAGAACATGCCCAGTGCCAGGTTTGAAGGGACCCTGAGCAAGCTATGCACTCCATGTTCACTCCCAAAGCCACCTTACCAGGGATCAGCTGCAGTGTGGAAAGGATCAGTAGACCACCTCTGGTAGCCTGGTAGTCCTTCTGTCAAGTACTGAGAGAGAAGGACCAGACCAGGCAAGTCCAGCCACCACAATCAATTCCCCCCAAATGACTCTGTGACCCAGTGTAGTACACTCTGTAAACTAGTCCCAAGGGCACTTAGGTAATGAGAATGACAGTGTTTTTAGTCACTTGACTCAGCACTTTTCTTCTTAGTGTCAGGTTCTAGTTTTTTTAAAAAATAAAGGAATGCCATGGCTGGCCTTTCAGTGCCCTGGCAAATTCCTAGCCATGACATGTTTCAACTCCAGGCCTGCCACTGTCTCCCTGTCTTGTGAGGGGGGGAAAGTCTTCTTTATTTACTGTGCAGAATTATAAATGAGATTCAGAAAGACAGAGTCACTCACCATACAGAGCCACTTGCTGATATAAAGGACTCTAAAATAGCTTTAATCATCATTCCTTTTAAGGTAAACCAGTGTAGGTAAACCATAGCTCTTTGGCAGGGAAATGGTAAAGTTTTAAAGTGGATTCTCAGTAACTCTGTTGTGAGTAAACAAAGCACAAGTGTGTGTGTGTGTAGTGTAGATATGCCCTTCTATTTTGAGCCAATGGGCATATTTGGAATTTTCAGAAAGCGTTGTGGGGATGTGGCATAACACAAAATATCTGCTGTGGAGCACGGCATAGCACAAAACAGCTTTTTGTGGGGATGTGTGTCATAGCACAAAGTAGCTGTTACATCTAAAAGAACAGAAAAAGACAGAAAACCAAAATGGTGTGGGAATGCCTATCCCCTCAACCAAGAGAGAAAAGTCACCCACATTAGCCAACACCACATCACTCATGAAGAAAACCTCTTTGCACCTCTTCTCTATTCAGAAAGGAGGGTGGGTGTCCAGTCCTGACATGAAATGAAATGTGGGCATGTTTAAGAGGGTGTGTTCAGTGTAATAATAATAATAATAATAATAATAATAATAATTTATTTATATCCGTCCCTTCCCAGCCGAAGCCGGGTTCAGAGTCGCTAACAACAGTAAAAGTAATACAATTTGCATAAAATCACAATCAATTAATAGAAATACATTCTAAAATCAATTCATTCTAAAACCAATTCAGAATCAAATTAATGGCAACCATTGGGCTAGAGTTCTATGAGGATCACCATAGGAGGGGGTCAGACTGTGCCTCGGCCAAAGGCCTGGTGGAACAGCTCTGTCTTACAGGCCCTGCGGAAAGATGTCAAGTGCCACAGGGCCCTAGTCTCTTGTGACAGAGGAGAGGCCAAGCCATGAACAGAGCAGAAAGGGCAAAAAAAGCTCTCATACATTGTGACTTTTTGCAGGATACTTGCTGAGACATTTCACAGGCACCATAGGAATGCTGGACACATTGCTTCCCTCAGGCACTGCACTAGTGCCCCCAGTACAAACTCTGTACTGTGCAAAGCCTCCTAGATAATCCACCTTTGCTTCATAAGCAATGATTGCTTAGTTTCCTTTAAAAAAACAACCTTTTTTTGACTGTTGGAAACAGTTCTTTCTCTCCATTGCGTTCTCTCACTACCTGGTGTGAAAAATGATGCATTGCAGTTTCACATAAAAACAATGCAGTTATTAAGGCATGAATGTTCTTGAAAGCCATAGTCCTCAGGTTAAGGTTATAAAATACACTGAAGGAAAAGGAAAGTATGGTATAGATCAAACAAGCCCATTGTGCCTCCTCCACAGAATTACCTAGCTGAACTTTCAAAAGATATCAAGGGAACACGGGGAAAAGAGAGATCTCGAAAGAACAGTGTTTCCTTTCCTCATCCAATGAATTATATTAATGTGTAGCCCCTTAAGACAAAGAAGAAACTTCTCGTATATGTTTTGCAAAGGCAAATAAGAAAACATAACAGTGAAGGTGGACGTAAGATGCTCATTAATAAAGCTGAGGAAGTACCATTTCTTAAGGAATGTTGCAACGTTTTCCCCTCCAAAAAGCAAGCAGAGTTTGTTGTTCTGATTTTTGCTTTTGAAATTTGCTTTTTTTTTCCCTTCTCTTTTTTCTTGCTTCGGTATTGAATTAAAATAAATGTCCTTGTGGCACACTAAAGGCCCATAAATCTTTCCAATGAACATTTAATGGCAGAACTGGGCTTTTAGAACCGCAGCTCGACTGCAGTGCAGAGAACAGTATGCAGCAATATCGGAGAATTCAAAGAAATGTGTAGCATCCTCCTGACACATTTCAGGAGTAAGCAGATCTTTTAGTACTTAAGAAAGCCAGGATTGCATTGTGTGATGTATTTTCCACAGTCACTCTCTCCCCCCCGCCCGCCAAAACCCAAGCAATTAATTGTATAAATCAAAGAAACTGGGAGCAAATACATCCTTCTCTGAATTGTGAGTGGACTGCCACTGCTTTCTCTGGAATTGCATAAAAAGGTAAAGGGGACCCCTGACCATTAGGTCCAGTCGTGACCGACTCTGGGGTTGCCCGCTCATCTTCCTCTATAGGCCGAGGGACCGCCCATGTGGCCAGCATGACTAAGCCGCTTCTGGCGAACCAGAGCAGCGCATGGAAACACTGTTTACCTTCCCGCCGGAGCAGTACCTATTTATCTACTTGCACTTTGACGTGCTTTTGAACTGCTAGGCTGGCAGGAGCAGGGACTGAGCAACGGGAGCTCACCCCGTCATGGGGATTTGAACCTCCAACCTTCTGATCAGCAAGCCCTAGGCTCTGTGGTTTAACCCACAGCGCCACCCGCGTCCCTTCTGGAATTGCATAGGGGAGCCCCAAATCCTAAACTAAATTGTCACCTCTTGAAAGCCATGATAAGAACATGCCCTCTGTAGGCCACACAGGGAGAGACAAAAACTGTCCAACCTAGAAGAGGTCTTCTCAATGAGGGCATTTGAATGGGATTTGCAACAAGCCACACATCATGATAGAGCCCCGCATAAAGGGAGTGTGGTGTCAAAGTCTGAATGGGGCAAACAGTGCTCTTTCAGTTTTTCTTTCCAATTGATATTTGCCATGGTCGACGCTTGGTGCAATGACATTATCCTCTCCGAAGATTAGAGTGTAATTAAATTGCTGCTCATAACTTTGTCTGCAGATAAGCATTGCTGTATGTCATCCGTGTACACTATGGCAGTGAGATCAAGTAGGGAATGAGTGAACTGTTCATCCAATGATGAACATTTGTGCATCAGGACTTCTGGTTTCTCCTCTTCTCCTTCCAGCCACACACACCAACACACACACACACCTGCTTCAGAGCCGGGGGGGAGCCTTGTTGTGTGAGCCTGTTCATGCTACAATTGGATCTCGCCCAATTGTTACCCATATCTGTTCAGTCCAATGGGGCCATTCCCACGGAATTGCATGGAGGAATTAAACTTAAAGGTTTCTTCAAAAGTGGGAAATGTCTCTGTGCTGGAAAGGCTAAACACGTCAGGAGACAAGAGACTTGAGTGTTCTGGTCTTTTTTAAAAAATAAAATAAAATTAATTTTAAATAGAGATTGTACACAACAAACATAACAATTTACCGGTATTTATTTTTATATAAAAAAGGTTCTCTCAAACCTTCTGACCTCCCTCCTTCCTGCCATGGGTTCCGTTTCTAAATTTTATCCATGCATCTTTTGCTGTAATCTATCTATTATATATTCATAGTACCCAAAGTTTATGTTATTTTACAAGTGCCATCGTATTCCTGCCAATGGTTTCAACTGTTTACAGTGGTCTCTCAAATATTCCTGTCTTTCGCAAATATTTGGTCTTCCTGCTTTCTGATCGTTCCCGTCAGTCTTGCCATTTTGGCATATTCCATCAACTTGATCTGCCACTCTTCTCTGGTCAGTACTTTTTCTTCTTTCCATCTCTGGGCTAAGAGCATCTTTGCTGCTGCCGCTGCATACATAAACAGTCTTTTCTTTTGGTAGTTCCATACCTATAATTCCTAACATAAAAGCCTCTTTTTTTTAACAAAGATTATCTTAAACCTCCCCCCCCCCCAATTCATTATATATCATTTCCCAGAATGTTGTTAAAACCCCACATGGCCACCACATATGATAAAAGGTACCTTCTTTCCTTTTACATTTCCAGCACACATTTTCACTATTTTACTAGGTGTCAAATACCAACGGTACATCATTTTCATATAATTTTCTTTCAGCAAACAGCAAGCTGTAAATTTCAATTCCTCTTTCCATAGCTTTTCCTATGATGAAAACTGTGTATTATAACCAAAATCTCTTGCCCAGTGTATCATTACAGATTTAACTTCTCCATCTTTAGTAAACAATTCTAAAACTAATTGATACATTTTCAAAAGTAATTTCACATTATTTTACAACAGATCTTTTTCAAACCTTGATATCTCTTTACCAAAACCCTTCTATTTATCCAATTTGAAGACACCATTTAATTGATTATACTGTAACCAGTATTTTAATAGCTCTCTGATGTCTTCAACCTTTTTCAATTTTAATTGATCTTCCACTTCTGTTAGCAGCTCTTTATAGGTTGCCCAATTACCTCTCATATTTAGTTTTTTAACAGATATTGCTTAAACTGGGTTCCTCTCTTCCCAACAATAATGATGTATTATTGTTAATAAACAGTGCTTGTAGAATCAAACATGTAGGTGTTTGAAATATATGGAGAACAATTCCCAGGATGTCACACCCTTCTGTATCTGCTTATTATTTATATTACTGTTATTATTATTCCTGCAGGGTGTTAACAAGTTAGGCTTCAGCATTTATCTAAGGATTACAAAAGCTCCCTCATGATCCCATCTGTCAGTATTACTCATAATTTCAAGCAGTTTTGCACAAGCCGCCTGCTCAAGAGCTAATTTCAGCAGGGTGTACATAAAATTGTACACTCTCCTGGGTCTGAATTTATACCATACTTCCTAAAGACAGCAAAAATCTTTAGGAAGGGCCATTAATCATTTTACCATGCACCCAACTGTTAATATGATTACTAGGTCGAAATGAGACTGACTATAACAAATATTCCCTATTTGGATTTGCTCTAAATTGACAATAAGCATTTGGAACTGTGTGACCTTGAAATCCCACCTGTTCTGTTGAAAAGTGAAGTATTTTCAGTTTTGCTAACCTTTTAGTAAGTACTCATAATAATATCATAGTCATTGGAGAAATACACAAAATATGGAATCAATAAGAGAGAATGAATAGAATCTAAAGATGGTGTTCTGCAATTGCACTGTATATTTTGTGTTCTTTTCTTTTTTTACTAAAAACCAAACTATCTGCATTAAAAAAAATACATTTTCTTACAAAAATGATGGTCACAGTTCTACACCATTCACAAGCAAAGATGAAGATATGCAAAACTCCAGTTTAACTTGTGCTCACTGAACACACTGCAGTCCAGTTCCTTAAAAGAGATTTTCCCAACCTCTTGGCCTTCAGATTTTTCAGACTGTGAAGAATGCAAGAGTCTTGGTGAATGCTTGCCATGTTGCAACATTTCTGGCAAAGCAATAACACTCTGGGTAGAGGTTAAACTAGAGTCTTATAAAGAGTAATGCAGCACCCTGCACTGACAAAACCTAATGTATAATTGAAGGAGGTGATAGTGTACCACTTCTGAAAAAGCCCAATCTATACCCCATGGTAATTAACAGCTACTGCCTTGTCACAAATACTCTCTTTGGGGGCAAGGTACATGAGAGGCAGAAACAAGTGGCAACACCGCTGCAGGCACTCCTAAAGGAGACTGAATATCTAAACCAGTGTTTCCCAAACTTGGGTCTCCAACTGTTTTGGACTACAACTCCCATCATCCACAGCTAGGGGTCAGGGATGATGGAAATTGAAGTCCAAAAACAGCTGGAGACCCAAGTTGGGGAAACACTGATCTAGACCCATTCTAGTCTGGGTTCATAACTAGTTTGGGGACTGAAACTGCCATAGTTACCTCTGTCAGGAGAGGGGTGTGTGAATGCAAACCTGTTGGTCTTACTATAACTCATCACCAGTTTTTAATACCATCCTCTTAGACCCCTCTAGAGGAGATATGTATTTGGCACACTGTTCTGCAGTGGTTCCAGTCTTCTCTTCAGGAATGGTTCCAGAAGGTAGCATTGAATAAGTACTTCTTAGGCCCCTGAAACACTTCTGCTATTGGTTGCTACAGGGCACTATATTGTTTTCAGACCTATTTTAACATCTAGATTACGTTGTTGGGAGTCATTATTAGGAGTTTTGGAGCCAGGTGTCATAAGTAGCTGATGTCCTGAGCATGCCCAGCCCAAGGAGGACAAATGGTTGATAGTTTAGATTCTTTATTGAGAAACTACACACTTTATAGTAGCTCAGAACATGGACATGACTAAGTAGATAGCATCCCTTCCCCAGGCTTGTGCTCTTGGCTGGACTGCTGGAGCAATGGCATGGCCACGCTTCCACCCTCATTTGATGCGGGCTCACAAACAACCTGCAATTTCTTGTATCGCTGTGCCTGTCTCTCCAAGCCCATCCTGGTTCTGGAGTACAACGAGGAAGGTAATGGAGCAGATTCTACTGCCCCACTCTCAGACACTGTCTCTTCCTCTGCTTCTTCCTCTGCTCTTAGTTCATTCTGCCCTTTCTCTGGTCCCAGATCCAGCCTCACATCCTGAACTTCCTCCCTCATATCCAACTGCACAGACTCTTCTCCTTCCTGCAGCCCTGGCTGCAGCTTCACAGTAGGCACAAAACTCCATATATCACTCTCCCTTTCCCCTGGATCAGCCTCCAGCCCCACAGCCTCAACCACACACACCTGCAAGTCCTGCCAGCTGATGATCTCCAACTCAATTTCTCTGTAACATCTGAACTGGGAATGGGTCTGAATTCAGTAATGGGGCTAATCAACTGTCTGAATCCTAGCGGGTGAGTACTTCCTGGATCTCGGAAGTCAGTATGTTGTGTGCCCAGGATGGGATCACACTCTCCCTGAAGGAGGAAGTTCATAGTAATAATAATAATAATTTATTATTTATACCCCGCCCATCTGGCTGGGTTTCCCCAGCCACTCTGGACAGCTTCCAACAAAACAGTAAAATACAATAACCTATTAAACATTAAAAGCTTCCCTAAACAGGGCTGCCTTTAGACATCTTCTAAAAGTTTGGTAGTTATTTTTCTCTTTGACATCTGGTGGGAGGGCTTTCCACAGGATGGGCGCCACTACCGAGAAGGCCCTCTGCCTGGTTCCCTGTAACTTGGCTTCTCGCAGTGAGGGAACCGCCAGAAGGCTCTCAGCGCTGGACCTCAGTGTCCGGGCAGAATGATGGAGGTGGAGACGCTCCTTCAGGTATACTGGACTGAGGCCATTTATGGCTTTAAAGGTCAGCACCAGCACTTTGAATTGTGCTTGGAAACGTACTGGGAGCCAATGTAGGTCTTTCAAGACCAGTGTTATATGGTCTCGGCGGTCGCCCCCAGTCACCAGTCTAGCTGCCACATTCTGGATTAGTTGTAGTTTCCGAGTCACCTTCAAAGGTAGCCCCACATAGAGCGCATTGCGGTAGTCCAAGCGAGAGATAACCAGAGCATGCACCACTCTGGCGAGACAGTCCACGGGCATAGCCAGCATTGATCTGACTGCACACCAATTGGAGGGCCCTGCATTTGCAATTCTCAGGGTCAGATAATGAGTGATAGCTCCAATCAACTTTTGACCATCACTACTGCTAGTACAGCCATTTTAGGGGTGTCAGATAAGAACAGCATACCGGTTGAATCGAGTGCATATTTCCATACACAGAATATGTGTGCAGAAGTCTGTTCCTGTACATGTGTCTCTTTAGCTGTACTGGAAGTTGTGCTCCTAGTATTGAATCATAGAATCATAGAGTTGGAAGAGACCACAAGGGCCATCGAGTCCAACCCCCTGCCAAGCAGGAAACACCATCAGAAAGGATCCCTTGAAAGGATCCCTTCCTCATCATAGTCCCTGTTGCCCCCCCCCATGGTATAATTAGCTGTCTCTGGTTTGCTGTCTCTAACATAGTGGACATTGTCTGCTATGAGACTGAAATATGGCCACTTTCTCTCAAGCAGAGTCTTGAAAACTTAAAGAGCTTGCAACCTGGAATATTTAAGCAGGTATTTCATGGGGACCCAATATATATTTGTACTGTTTGTGTTTGTAAGAAATAACTGGTGTAGTTGACTAGCCTCCTAGTAAAACCTAAGATCAAGAAGACCTAGCCCCTCATGCTACACACACACACACAATCTGACACGTTTTTAATTCCTAAATAAGGAAGCAACATCCAGAATCTTACTGTACAATTAATACTTAGTGCATCATTTGGAGGTTCTGCACTATTCCTCTAATTGGCACAGACCTCAGACCTCCTATGCTTACAAACTGCACACTATTTGATGGGCCCACTACAAGAACTAGGTTTTGAGGAGAGGGCAATGCTGCAAAACCGCTAAGTGTCAAAAGACATGACAGCAAAAGGCATTTTGTGTTCCAGCCTGTAACTGGAGCTAGCATATGAAATGTGACAAAGGGCAGTGGCTGTTGAAAGCGGGAGAACATTAGGAATCAAAAGCAGCTATTTACCGATGCGGTATTTCCAGTTCCGCCAGCTTTATTCTTCAGTGTGCTCACAGAAATGAGACTGAAATGCTTGCATGCAATCCCCTCCAAACAGTACTGTTTAAAATGCCATTAAGTCAGCAGAGAAGGCACTGTATAAATGTTTGCGGCATAAACTTTGCTGTGCTACCCTCATCACTAAATCACAGGTGGCTTTGTACATGATGGTGGCTTTTGCTTCTGTTTGGAAGCAAATTGGTAATTGCAAGCTTTCTCATAGGAGGGCGCACCACTACTCTTCTTTCCAAGACTTTTCTTCCCACTTGTACCATTGGCAAATGCATGCAGACACATTATCATCATATACCTCATTGGTAGAGCATCTGCATAGCATGCAAAAGGTCTCAGAGCTGGAAAATATCCCAGGTGTGAAACTGGGCAGCCATTAACAGTCAGTGAATATAATACTGAGCTAGATGCTCCAGTCATCTGACTCAGTATAACTTGACAGCTTCCCATGTGTCTGTAGTGGAGAACTGCTTGAGAAGTCTCCCACTGACATACATAGCCAAAAGTACAAAGGCATTCACTTTAGATCTGGATGTGGAGGAAACAAGCATGATAAATGATAAAAGAATCAGCTCAAGCACAGAAGATATGCCCCACACTCGAGCATGTTTGGATGGTCCGAGAGGGGCTGTTGCCCAGTGATAGAGTACAGTCATACCTTGGGTTGTGAACGTAATCTGTGCGGAAGGTATGTTCGCAACCCACAGCACCACGTCTGCGCATGCACGTGATGCAATTTGGTGCTTCTGCTCATGCGCGTGACATCATTTTGCACTTCTACGCATGTGCAAGCTCCAAACCCTGGAAGTAACCTGTTCCAGTACAGTGGTACCTTGGCTTAAGAACTTAATTCGTTCCGGAGGTCCGTTCTTAACCTGAAACTGTTCTTAACCTGAAGCACCACTTTAGCTAATGGGGCCTCCCGCTGCCGCCACAGCACGATTTCTGTTCTCATCCTGAAGCAAAGTTCTTAACCTGAGGTACTATTTCTGGGTTAGCGGAGTATGTAACCTGAAGTGTATGTAACCTGAAGTGTATGTAACCCGAGGTACCACTGTACTTTGGGGTTCAGCGCAGTCTGCAACCTGAAAACACACAACCCGCAGTGTTCGTAACCCAAGGTATGACTGTACTTGCTTTGTATGGAGATGGCCCCAGGTTCAGTCCCTGAGTACTCCAGTTAGAGTTGGAAAAGACCCATGTCATAGAATCATAGAGTTGGAAGAGACCACAAGGGCCATCGAGTCCAACTCTCCATGGTGCTGGAGAGTTGCTTCAAATTTAGTGTGGACAGTACTGTGCTAGATAAACAAACCTAGTCTGACTTAGTAAAGGGCAGCTTCCAGTATGCAGCAGGTCATGTAGTACAAACTTCACAGCATTCTGCAAGAACAGGGATTAAACATTAAAGGAAGCCTTTGCATACTAATGCACAGTTCCATGGCAATCAACAAAAGCTGTAGTGAGAGTAAGGCAGTTAATTTTAAAGAAATGTTGTACATGTACTGAATCTTGCTGGCATTTTGAACCAGAGAAGAATTAGGGGGGGAAATAGCATTTGACTTCTAATGCAGCCAAGGATCACTAGCTGCAAAAGCTCACATTCCGAGCTAAGTTATATCAAACTTTTGTAACGTTTCTATATTATAGAAAGGTATTTCCCCCCCTCCTTACCAGAAGGCTACATTTTCCTGTTACTCTCCCAAGATTGCTTGAATATTTTCCCACATGGATGATACTGAACTATAACCACCAGAAATACACGGCAAGCTATTTAATTTGATGCATTTCTTAAGACGGCATCCCTCACGTGGGGATATACTTGTCAGAAAAAGTAAAAATTGAGGATGGCAATTGAGGGTGGTACTTGAGGATGGCACTTCGCCCCATCCTGTACCTTAGGAGCACATTTTATCTCTCCATTTCATTTCAAATTTCAGGTGGAATAAGATTCAACAAACTTCAGCTTCTTAGGTCTTAGCTTCTGGAGAAATTCAAATATGAGCATCTAAATGAATTAAAACAGGTTTTGACAGTATTATCATTTGAGAGGTGGGATTGGTATTGTAGTACATAGATTAATGGTTTAAACAACCAGCATACCTTTCAAGATGCAAAATGCGTTGTCGGCATCATTTTTGGATTCTAGTGAATATTGTCATCTCATGTTTTGACATTATGAGTTCCTGGTCAAAATCATAGTTATTTAGGTGTACACCTGGTTATGTGCAGCTCCTGATCTAGCAAGTCTACTTTGAAGAGAAGTGAAGTCTACCTTAGATGAATTGGGATCATATTATCCCACTGCTTACTCTTCAGGATTTACCAGATCTTCCCTTCCCTTCCCTTCCCTTCTTTGTAAAACAACTAATACTGTGGCATTCTTTACAAACAAAATTAATAGGTTTTGTGGAAGATGTTGAAGTCCTGTAGAATGGCAACAGTAGTGTTTTAAACATGGATATTGCAACATAAGGTTTGCTAATAATATTAAAAATAATAATGCAGTATCAAATTATTTCCTTAGAACTAAGCACACAATATGCAAAATTCATAAATTATATAAGCTAATGTTCTCCCCACATTGGGCTATTCAGAAGTTTTAATGCTGCATTGAATGGCAAGAGAATTTCCCTTTCCTTAAAAATAGTAATAATGAAAGGCTAATTCTGTCAAAGGAACAGAAGGATATTATTAAGCTTAAATAATACTTTTGCCTGCTGTAATAACCAGCAGCTCTGTTTGAACAATGAAGGAACCTTTGGAGCATTTAATTGTGCTTATGGATATTTTGAATATATTTTGAAAAGTTGTAGCATTCTGCGAAAAGCAATACTGTAACGCTCGTTTCTAAAATAAATGAATGTAACATGTTTGGAAATAAAAATGAGAAACCTTGGTGTAATGCATTCTGCACTCTGGAGCAATATTGAAAAAGCACTAATTCGTCAAACAGAACCTGAGGAAAAAAACGTAGCTTGTAACAAAAGACAGAATGCTGAGCTCAGCCATTGCAGTGCAACAAAGATATTCACATATTTGTCTTATTTCGGGGAAAGAATACATAACTGCTGTTGAAGCATGAAGCAAGGCTCCGTATCTCATAAATATTATCCCCCCACCATTTCTGTTTTGAAAGCAATGTGAGTCCTTTGTTGCAGTGCCTAATAAGGACGCCTAATAATCAGAGTAATGATAATCACTCTGATGCAACAAGACGATCTCTCGGTGTGGAAACAGATTTCCACCCATGGACCTTTCCTTCTGTATGCAGAAAAAGGCTACTGGCAAGAAATGGGCATTGATTGCCCATGGGTGAGCAGGCAGTGCTTTCCCTTCCCCCTGGTGCAACTGATGATCAAAGCTGACAGCAGTGGCTATCTGGGTGAAACAGAGATTGCTCACTGCAGCATGCCTTCCTGTGTTTGCAGTTCCTTGATATGCACTGGGCATGTGCAGCAAAACACTGGGATCCTGCTGCATTCTTCCAGCTGCCTTTGCCACTGATTAGGCTGTTAGTAGAACTTGCAAGAGCCCATGTGGTGTAGTGGTTAGAGTGCTGGACTAAAACCTGGCAGACCAGGTTCAAATCTCCACTCTGTCACGAAGCTCAATGGGTGACCTTGGGCCGGTCACAGCGTCTCAGCCTAACCTATTTCACAGGGATGTTGTGGGAATTAAATGTATACCAACTTAAGCTTCTTAGAGAAAAAAAAATACAATATGAATGCACTAAATAAATAAATAAATAAATAAATGTGCCCTTAGATTTTCTTCATTATTTCAATTACCCACGTTTCTGTAATGCTGTTTGCTCATGGCTATGGATGAGTCCCTTCCAACTCATCCAGAACATTATCCAGACTTTTCTAGTGTCCACACTGAATATTTAACAATGGCGGGGGGGGGGGGGGAAGCTGTATGGACTTTTTAAGCATATAACTTGAACACTCAAAAACCACAATTTCCTGCCACTCACTTGCCCTCCATGCCACCTTCTCCTCTTACTATGTAGGTATGTGAGGAGTGAAAAATGGCAGAGGTCTCCTTTGGAGGAAAGGATGTAGCTCAGGCCCTAGGTTTAATCCCTGGTATCTCTAGGTAGGGCTGAGAAAGACTCCTGCTGGAGAACCCAGCGTAGCCAGTATTTGCAGTTTGAGCCACATGGACCGGTGGTGTGGCTCACAATAAGGCAGCTTCCTATATTGTGGAAAGAAAAATCTTCATGGGGTCTCCCCTTAATTGCACATGCCTCACAGAAGGTAGTTTTCCTTCTGAAATTCTTAGTCAAGTTTCATCATTCCTAGCACGGAATGATGTTCTGCATGCAATTTTCAGCTGACAATGCATTTGAAGGGAATGATCTCTACCGTTTTACCCTCTCCACATTTTCCCATGGTAACACCTATTACTTGTGGGAGGTGGTAGTGTTTTTGGAGGATAAGGGAGAAACAGAAGCATGGGGTTGGATCTGACTTGAAAAGGAGGAACATGTTCAGGCTGGCGGGGGCAGTACTTTCTGCATACTTTCTAGTTAGAAGTGTATTGGAAGGGAATTCAGTACAAAGGCTTAGGAGCAAAACAAATTAGATCACAATTTTGCTATCCCGTTTGTGGGAAGTGAAATCAGAAGAGCACCCATATAAGCCAATTTGCCAGTTTATAGTGTTTGTCCAAATCACCCTTTTTGAAGAAACAGTCTGATCTAAACATAATACAGAAAACTAGCTCTGATTATATATATGATCTTGAAGAACCAAAACCTGGCATCAATATCCTGAAATAAACATTGTTAAAGCTTGTAGTAGTATATCCGAGCATGTAATTATTTTCCAGGTTTGGGGCTGCTTTGTAATTGTTAAGTTGTGGGTGAACATATCAGATGACACAGCGATTCTTCAAGCAGCTCTTGTTTAATTACAGGCCAAAACAGAACAGAACTGAAGGGTTCAGCCAGCCTGCTTATATAGAGCTCCAGTACAACGTAACTGTAACAATTTTCTAAAACTATCCAATCACTGAATGCCACTTTTGATCTCTTATTTGCATAACTATCTACAGTATCCCCCTGCTGGCCCAGGGTGAGAACTTCAGTACATAACAGTAATATTGTTTTGTTTGTATATTTACAGGGATCCGAACCAACCCGTTCCCCAGGATACAAAGTTTATCCATACGAAACCCAATCGTTTTGAAGAAGTAGCCTGGTCTAAATATAATCCAAAGGACCAACTTTATTTACACATTGGCTTGAAACCCAGAGTCCGGGATCACTACCGAGCAACGAAAGTTGCTTTCTGGCTAGAACTTGTTCCACATTTACACAACCTGAATGAAATATTCCAGTATGTCTCCACAACAACAAAGGTGCCGCCTCCTGATATGACATCATTCCCTTACGTCACCAGGCGTTCTCCTGGTGGGAAGTTCACCACCAAGCGCCCACTGATGACACCGAGCAACAATCCGAAGCATTCGAAAGACACACAGAAAACGTCTCCAGATGATGCAAGTGTTCTGATAGAAAACAAGAGAGATTATTCCACAGAGCTGAGTGTTACCATTGCCGTAGGTGCATCGCTGTTATTCCTCAACATATTAGCATTTGCCGCGTTGTACTACAAAAAAGACAAGCGACGTCATGAGACGCACAGACGCCCCAGTCCACAGCGGAACACCACCAACGATATCGCCCACATACAGAATGAAGAGATAATGTCATTGCAGATGAAACAGCTGGAGCACGACCACGAGTGTGAGTCACTACAGGCACACGACACCCTGAGACTCACCTGTCCACCTGATTATACCCTCACTCTTAGAAGATCTCCGGATGACATTCCACTCATGACGCCCAACACCATAACCATGATTCCAAACACATTAACAGGAATGCAGCCTTTGCATACTTTCAACACTTTCAGCGGAGGACAAAACAGTACTAATTTGCCCCATGGACATTCCACCACTAGGGTATAGCTCTGTTATTCGCCCCACCCCATGCCACCCGGAAGATTAAAAATAAGGAAAAAAAGGGGGGGAAAGCAAAGAAAATAAATCATACTCTCCATCAAGCAACTTGTCTAAACAAAACAAAAAGATATAGAGAAAGAAAGGCAGACACAATTTTCTTACAGATCCTTTTCATAGGAACTCTGATATTCTATTAAAAAAAAAAAAGATCACCTTCTCAAACCCTGTGAAATGTGAAATGTGTACATTGCTATTAGGATACTGCTTTAATATCTCAACCACTCTGATTGAAAGTTAAGAGTTGAGGCCTGAAGAGAATCACTTAGAAAGGATATGTATTGAGTGTAACAAACAGAAGCAGAAACTTCTGGAAACACAGAGCCAGTGACTGTACAGTTTTTTAATAAATAAAATTTTAAAAAAATGTTCTATATGTGCCATACCATGAATGGCCCTTGTTATACAAAAGACATCACCATGGGCTTTTACCCATCATAAGAAGCTGTAATCCAGAATGGGGAAATAAGATTTTATTATTAAAAAAAAATAGGACTGACTATGCAGTAAATACGTATAGTTCTGTGCAAAGAGATGACTTGCCAGCCTGAACTATATTTAAGAAACTTTGTAAAAAAAAAATGTACATAGCTGTGAGTTTTAAAAAGAAGAAGCTTTTATTGGTGTTTTCAGTTTGAAAAGAGCTTTTAGAAAGATTGTGCTTTCAGTTGTGATCTATGTGTATAAACATTAATCATACCACCTCTGTTTCCTCCCAGACCAAAAGGAGGATTTTCTTCTTAATTACTAGTGGTAAACCAACACATGAGGGTTTCTTTTTTTTCTCCCTAATGTTTCATTTCTAGGAGAACATGATGTCATGCCGAGGATACAGACGACTGTGTGGCCTGCCAGATTTTCTTTTACAGGTTACACACATGCATGTTAAGGCGTTCATAGATAGGAAACAGTTGGGTTTGTTTTCCTAAAATATATAAATATATAAATATATAAATCCTTTTTTCCCCCTTTCCTTTCCTATTTTTGTGTTAGCCTTCATATACTGCAACACAGAGAAACAGATTTGAAGAATTACAAAAAGCTTGTTAAAATTGAGCTATGAGTCCATTTTTTTTGTTTTGGTTTTTATTTCTTTTGGGTATCCGCTATGCCATGAATCGTTGCTTTCCAAATTGTGAGTGCCCTGATGCGTATTAAGAAGGCCTGCCTCTCTGGCCAGTCTTTTTCTGAGGAAGATTAGTTCTGCCTGCACCAGCAGTCTGCAGAAGAGGTTGATCTGAGAAGCAACTGCTCTGCTATTTTGAACAAGGGAAACACATGAAGTGGAAGATGGGGAAGAAATAGTTTCTATTTACTGTTCGTTTAATAAAGTATGAGGGAAGATCTGGACGGAACAGTCTATAAAGAGCTTTTGGCCCAGTAGTAATTCGTAACCAAGCCCACAGTCTTTTGTTGCACCACAGAAAGGATGGATGGCCTGGAGAGCTAGAAGAAAACCATATCAAATGTACAATAGGTGAGTTGCCTTGAAGAAGCTGGGCCATTTTACTGTGCAAAAGCATCAAACCTTTTTCTTAATTCCTCGCTCTATTCCTGTTAACAGGGGAGTTTGGTATGAAAGGCAGCTGTTCCAACAAGATACTTGGCACCTCTGTATAAAGTTTTTAAAAAATATCAACTGTTATAAAGGTAGAATTGAGTTATTAATAAGTGAACAATGGTTTATATTTTGTCTTTAGAAAACTGAAGTTAAAGTTGGTAACCAAAGATATTTGAACAGAGTTGCTCTGCACATGATCATATCTTTCCCAGGATGTATATTGTATTTTTTATTTCCCTGTGTTAAAAAGGGCACAACGCTGTATTATCATCCCCAGATAATCATATCTGACACAAGATGCCTTCTGCCTTTAGACTAGACAGCTTGCAACATACTAACTTACAGCTACTTTGACATCTTCTCATCTAGCTGTGTTATAGGCGCAGCTCCATACTGTTTCTGGCAAAGAAAGCAGGTCCTGACATTGAGAATCACAAAAGGTGGATTGGCAATCCAGCAAATTGACTAATGTGGCCCATACTGAAGTCTTGTTGGAAATTGAAAACTTGTATATGCTTTCTGCTTCTTGGTGAGGGTTTACATGAGCTTAGAGCTCAGTTTGTCACCCAATATTAAATGGGGATGAAGGAAAAAAACAATTGCCTTCCATGATCTTTACTGTCATTTTAATTAAAGCTGGGCCTATTCTATGCCATTCTCACAATTGACGCATTGCCTCCACTAAGACACAACAGTTCTTCACGACTTGTGGGATTAAAGAGAAAGGGATGTGATGGCATCTTAGTTGGGTATGTTTGTTATGTGAATTATGGTATTTGTTTAGTATTTCCAGTTGTCTTCTGCTAGCAACATGTACAGTACTGTGTCAGGCTTGTGACATTTGGGTAAAACCGTTTCTGTAAGTGAATGATTTTAGCTTTTAAAAACGATGACAATGACGTCACTTTAATAATCTAATACGTCTGGACAGATGTATAATTTATAAATGGAAATTTTTAGGCTCTTCATAGGATTCTATAATAATAACAACAAAGTATACTTTGAAAAAAAACTATAAAAGGAAAGAAAAAAGAACTTTCCCAGGCTTTTCTTCTTGACCTTAAGAGGCACGCAGGGTTTCTTTTTATTATTGTTTCTGCATTTTTCTTTTCTTTTTTGGTTCTGCCTTAAGTAAGGATAGAAGATATATATGGCTGGACACATATGTATAAACTTTTCAGCAGCATTTTTAATAATAAAATATCACAGTATTTTCTAATGCTTTGTGCAAAGAATTATGTGTTTATCCTTTTTGTAAAGAAAACAATCATTTTAAAAACCTGACACCTGTACTTAAGCTCTCGGGTCTCCATAGAGGCTTGTCATGTATGGTTCAACTGGTAGGTTGGATTTGGGTTCATATTATAATTAGCATTGCTGTAAGCCTATTGCCAAGGGAAATCCATGCCTGATGCTGAACTACCAAACAGCAAGTATTATTTGTTATTGCATATGAATTCCATCACTTTTATAAAGCTGTTGCTGGTGCCAAATGAAAATGAAATGCTTGAACAACATGTGCCCAAATTTTCATAATTAGCAATCAGTCCAATGAGGTTGGAGTGATGTCTTGTCTAGTTTTGTTTCTGAAGTTGACCCGTACAGTCTGCAACTCAAATTTAAGAACATATGAAGCTGCCTTATATTGTATTAGACTGTTGGTATCTAGCTCAATATCATTTAAACTACATCTCAATAGCATCTCCAAAGTTTCAGGCTGGGGTCTTTTCTAGCCCTTTAGCAGCCCATATGACAGTGTCCTTGGGACGTTCCAAACAGACCATGTCATTGGTGCTTACCTGAGGGGGGGCAAGAGGTGGGGAGTTGGGTGCTGTCCCACACAGCACTGAGCTCCCTTAACCTTGCCCTGCCCTATCTCGTACTGGTAAGCACCAGTGAAATGTTGTGTTCAGAAGCTAGGAGAGCAGTGATGCCCCACCTACGCCACCACACAGCCTGCCACGGTCCCGGCCCTATCTGGAAATGCCACAAATGTAACCTGGGAACATCTGCATGGGTTTTGGTGAGACTCAAACTGGGTGTCCTGCAGATAGGGATGTGGGATAAATTCAATTCAGTTCAGATGTTAAGGAAATCTTAGCTAATTAGATCTTTTCAAAACCATACAGAAACTGAAACACAGCCTTCCTTCAAAATCCACATTTCTCTGAATTTTGCAATGCAGCTTTCTAAGCAAGTGTATTTGTTTTTAAAGTCATATTCTAGCACAAAGTGCATCTAATGACATATATCAGTAAAAATAGCTTACAAAATGCATTATATCAGGGGATATGTGCATATTAGGCAAAAATGCATACAAAAATGTATGCATTAGGAGACATTTTCATGAAGACTTTAAACCAAAGGGGATCACAAAGTGTTATGAAAATATGGATAACTGAATTTAATACTGGAAAGATGAGAAACAGAGGTAAAGAGGAAACGTTATATTAGACCATGCCTTCTTGCAGATCAGAAATTAGCTGTCTGTCGCCTGTACTACTAGGCTAAAAAGCTAGACTTTCAATTAAAGCTCACTATTTCTCTAAAATATTGAAACAGCTATTATTGATAACTGCAGCATATGGAAACCTTGAATGCAGCCCTAAGAATTGCAGCCTTCCTGGTGTGACCAGGAAGTGTGTCCAGTCCCAACAAACATGTTGAGAACAAATACTTAGATCACTTCTTTTAGCGTACAGTTAGCACCGTCAAGCATAGATTTCAAGTGCAGGGAAGCATTCATGCAAGCCAAATGCAAGACCTGGGAATCTATTCACTACGACAAACACTCAAAAGATAGTGGCTCAGGTTGAGAGAGAAGATAAAATGGGAGAAGCTTGTCTCTCTGGGTAAGTAAGTTCCAGTTGATTTATTTTAATGTATTGTCTCCGTCTCCCTCAAGGCTCAAGATGGTAAAAACAATGTGTGTTTGTGTGCGACTTTCATTTTACAGATACAGTGGTACTTCGGGTTAAGAACTTAATTCGTTCTGGAGGTCCATTCTTAACCTGAAATTGTTCTTAACCTGAGGTACCACTTTAGCTAGTGGGGCCTCCCACTGCCGTCACACCGCCGCCGCACGATTTCTGTTCTCATCCTGAAGCAAAGTTCTTAACTCGAGGTGCTATTTCTGAGTTAGCGGAGTCTGTAACCTGAAGCGTCTGTAACCCAAGGTACCACTGTAAGGCTTTTTATTTAAAGCACTTAATATTTGAAATTATTTTAAAGATTTATGCGTTTTCTTAAAATACCTTTATCAAATTTGGTTTCAGTGCAAATTACAATTCCAGTCCGTACTTCAACTTTTGCGAACAAAAGAATGTAAGAAAAGTCCAACTGGATCAGGCCAATGGTCCACCTACTCCAGCATCTTGTTCTCATAGTGGCCAACCAGATGCCTACATGAAACCCACAAATAGGACCTTAACACAACAATGCTGTTCCCCCCAATTGTGATTCCTAGCAACTGACATACAGTGATATGCCCCTCTGAGAATGGAGGTAGAACACAGCCATTGTGGTCAGATGGCAACTTCTATCCACAGAAGGCTTTTGATTCAACAGAAAGATTCCTTTGGTAGATGAGGACACAATTGCTTTTGCTGATTCCTTGCTCTCCCAACTTCCTCCCTGCCGCATAATTCATGATATATCTGTGATCAGAAAGTGCGCTTCCGTTTGCCAAAGGGGAAGCCTTGATCTATCCCCAAATAAGTGCTCTTTGGAACAAAAGTCGATTTTCCTGGAGGATTTGCTTCTGTGTTTGCATATAGAACAGGTACACTTATGCGCTCCTGTGGGAAGAAAATAGATATATACATAAAAGCAGATCTTGTGAAGTTGTTTTGGAGGTTGCTGCTTGAATTATTGGGGGGTTTGCTTCATCCTGAGCAGGAACTAGTACATTCATGTGAGAAGGCTATTTTTTAAATTTTCTTTTGGGATATAGATCCCCTCTTTTTAAAACTATAAATCTCAAAGAAATAAATACTTTTTCTTGCACACAATCCATTATTAACATTCCAAATTTCTTATATCTTGCCAACAGGCTACTTGAGCAGAATCTAAGGCATAGGAGAACTGTGGAGTAATTATGAGTGGAACTGAAGGAATCTACTCACCCCTATAATTATAATCTACTCATCCCTAGAATTATAAAAGAGTCCAGATTGTCTAAACTTCAGCTATTTAAATGTTAGCCATTTAACTATTGATACAACTGTATGTGCTGAATGTTTAATCACACATTTGCATATCTGAACATTTGGGATGTTCCCCCGATCATTTCTGTGAAAAGAGGTTATACTGTATAGCCATAATTTAGTTCACAAAATCTACTAAGAGATGGGGGAGAAAATTATTCAGTTTGCATTTTGATGCAAACTGACCTAATTTTCTAGTCCTGGATGTACATTCAGGTTGGAATGCACTTCTTTGAATTTTGTGACACCATTTCAATTAGGAAAAAAATGCACACAAGGATGTGTATTTTATGAGGGAAATGCGTTTGAGGTATGCATTGAAAAGTATACAAAATGTGCATTTTAAAGGAATAATGTGTATCAAGTATGCATTAGAGCATGGGTAGGCAAACTAAGGCCCGGGGGCCAGATCCGGCCCAATCACCTTCTAAATCTGGCCCGCGGACGGTCTGGGAATCAGCGTGTTTTTACATGAGCAGAATGTGCCCTTTTATTTAAAATGCATCTCTGGGTTATTTGTGGGGCATAGGAATTCATTCTCCTCCCCCCTTCAAAATATAGTCCGGCCCCCCACAAGGTCTGAGGGACAGTGGACCGGCCCCCTGCATTAGAGGGAAAAGTTGAGATGTGAATTTTTCACTTTTTTAAAAAAACTACAGAAGGGTATAGAAGAGAAACGACTTATCATTAAGTGCATGCAAACTGGTCATGAAACAGAAACATCTCTACTTCCACTCTAATAATATGTGTCCATCCCTTCTACTCCAATTAAAATCTTGCACACAGTTCTCAGATTCAGTTTTAGTCAAGTCTCTCACACGACTTCAGAAAATGTCCACATCCAAACTGCAGTATCTGGTCTGTGATGGGAACTTAAGTCTTTGGAATCAGCTGCCTGAACGTTCAGTCAGGTGGCACAGTTCATATTGTAGCCCGAGTGGTACCTTTGGGGAACACAGCTCTAGCTGCAAGAGTTTTTGCAGAAATCAGTTATGGGAGTAGAAATGCTAAAGTTCTGGGGCCTGGTTCTATATCAAGATTTCCCCAGTCACCTTATACTTCTCTAATTATGCACTAATGTGTGAAAGACTACTGTTAACTGGTACATCATGGATACAGTCAGCCACAGTGTGTCTAATTGTGTGACAGCATTTTGCTTAGCCTGTAACATCAAGGAAATTGCAGCTGATTATGTTTGTAGTCAGCTAGTTAATGTGTAGTCATCCATATATATATTTTTTGTATACAAAGTGAATATCTCGCTGTTCATGCAGATTAAATAAGACAGTAGAGGCAAGTACATGGGAACACAGCAGCAACGGTTTTTTGGATATCACCCAGAAGTCCACCTGCCAGACATGGATCCTTTCTAAAAAGCCAACCATAAACAAAATGTTTTTAACTCCTTACGCAAGCTTCAAGTAATACTTCAAGGTCTGAATTATGCTGCTTTGTAGAATAGAGCTACGTGTCCCCTTTCTTTTATATTTTTAACTGACCAATATAGCTCTAAATAGGTAGCTCTTTTGGTCTGTTAGAATAAAGCGCACATGGACCACATGCTACAAACATTTTAAACCATTCTGTTCTTTTCAGAAATTATCAGACTGAGTTCAAACTTTTGCTGCTAACTGTGTTCTAACAAGAGCCCTTAAGTCATACAAAATGTACCTAAAGGGCTAAGTGCCACTTGTGGTTTTTTGTTTTATGCCATCAAGTATTGTACATAGCAAATTATTTTTGATAAATTTACAGAAAGAGTGCATATGAACTGGATAACATTATAGAGGACATCTTACAATTTTGGAAGTTTCAGTTTGGGTACATTTAGATCATATATATATATGAGAGAGAGAGAGACTTATTCAAGATCTGCTATAACTAAATTATGATTGGTAGCATGAAGGTAAAATATTATTTGGTGATAGCTCTGTGGATTAATTCTCATGCTCAAGATCTAATCAATCATCTTTGAAGAAGGAGAGAGATTTCTTTAGAAAGAACTAAAATTATACCTTTCAAAGTTGTTTCTCATATCAAAAGGAAATGCATCAGACCTCACTACTTTTCACCAATTCTCTTGAGCATGACATACTCAGTGATGTTCACTGATCATGTGCAAAGACATTCTGATTGCTGTGTGGGATGTGACTAGGTTAGTTGACTCACATTATTTTATTAGCTGGAGTTCTCTGGTATTTCTAATGTAATCCTGTTTGCCCCTGCAAAGGTTCTACATTTTGCTTTTCACACTGATCTGGGATTATTTGCTTGTCACCTACCACTGACAATGATCATGGCACATCCACAAGACTCTACTGATTTATAGTGTGTGGTAGAAGAATTTGGTCTAATTCAGTCACACTGACCTCAAGCAGAGAGTTTCAGAAATTTGAATTAGGGAGGGAGAGGGGAGGAAACAAGATGGAAGGGTTTAATGCAAAGGGTATAGCTCCAAGCAGCCCCATGCAGAGCGGAGGACAGCCAGACACACTTGCCCTGGGCTTCAGAGGGCTAGGTTGGCTGGGGTGCCCTTCCAGGGGCCTGTTGGGCTTATGTGGTCATGACAAGAACTTTATCCTAACAAGACTCCCAACCCAGGCCTCAGACAAACTCTGCAGAGGCCTGGGTGGTCATAGTAATGCCACCATCTCCTAGAGGTGGGATCTATGCTTTTAAGGAAGATGTTCAGAAGGTTTTGTGTCCACAGAGGAGTGTTCCAAGAGTTATTTGGTCTTTATTCTCTCCTGCTACTCTCTTCCTCTGTTCTTACAACAGCCAGACTAGCAGAAATTAGGGCCCAGACCAATGGCACAGAAGATGCTGAAATGCATTCCTCTTCTCCAGAGCTGCAATCTGGAAAGTCGAAGTAATCACTCCTCGTCACTGAGTACATTTTTCATCTTCTGCTGCATTTCTTGGCTCTCTCTAGTCTCTCAGCATGACAGGTTTTGAGTGACTGAAGTCTGCCATGCAGTGGATATTCATCTGTGGAGGTTTCATGTCCTTCATGTCTAGATCCTCTATTTTCGCCCTTTATCTTTTTCTCCCCAAGGGCAGCAGTGACAGGCATTGATCTTCCTGACTTTTCTCCTTTTATCCTGCCAACTACCAAAACTTATTAGCTATAATCTCTGCCCCGTTCAGTGTTTGCTGTCTTTGGTGAGTGCAGGTGTATTTAACCCCCAGATGCCCCTACACACTCCCTAGTATCTAGCCTACTCAACCTTAGCTCCTTATCTTATGCTTTTGACCATTTGATCTTTGTTACTTCTTGCTGAATGTCTGGATTCAGTCCTGGATAAAACAAGAGCTGGTGCTACTGACGCTGCTCATCAACACAAGGTGAACTGGACATCTATTTGTCCTAGACAGTATTGGTGGAAATCAGTTGCTTCATACCGGTAGTCCTGATAGTGCCAGTGCAACTCCTGGAGAAGGTAATATTGTTCAGCTTCTAAACCTTAAGTTTCAATGTCAGAAATATCTGTGTTTAGGGTGTAGGTTATGTGTAGGCTGATTTTGGTTGGTATTGCCACCATTCTCATTATGGTGAGATGTAGTAGTCCTGTGGTCAAATTCAAATATCCCTGCTAAATGTTGTGGACATTTGAAAAATATGGGAAGGCCATTATTTTTTGGTTCGTCTCAGGTGTCAAAATGGGTTGGCCCCAGTTTTGTGTCAACATCAAATGAGCCTCACCTACTCTGGGGGCAACCAGTGACACTCCCAACAGATTTACATGGGACTTCTGATATAAATGATTGTGGAAGGATAAGAAGTTGAAGGTTTCAAAAAGGTAGATATGAGGAACGCCTGAGATCACTTTGCATGTCTTATCAAAATTCATTCATCTTATCTTGAACTTCTCTTCACGGTTTGCCTGAGCAGATGCATCCATGGAAGTGAGAATGTAGGAGTGTACAGAATGCCTTTCCCACCCTGACTTCTGATAAAGTCCACACATTATCAACATTTTAATGGGCTCCTTTGATATTTCTCTGATCTTCCCACCTGAAGAGGAATCTCTACATTCACTACAAATTTTCCTTTAAGACTCATGTCCATGGCAATCCTAGATCAAAGAAATAATAAATCAAAAACATCTACAGAAGGAAGAAAAGTGTGTGTGGTGTACTACTGCAAACTGCTGCATAAGCCCTTAAGAGTTAAGGATCCTGTAGAATAACTTCTGTGGCAGTCTGGTGTCTCAAGCTGTGACCTTCTGTTGTCATTGGGAATGCAGGGTGTCTTAAGTTAAAAAGCAGTGCTGAGTGGTGTTGTGCGATCAACCCTTCATTGTCCTTGACATTCTTTTTCATTCCTGCAGAATACTTGGAAAACCTCAGAGAGGAGAAATATAAATGTTTGACAGAAGATTTCTAAAAACCCATATGCATATTTTGCAGGCCCTTTCTCATAACTTGTGAGCATAGGAGCCAACTCCTGGGGGTTGAGATCCCTTCACCCCGCCTAAAATATTTGAGAGTGCTGGGCCCCCCAAAGTTGATGGGCATTGCCATTCAAATGGTGTGTGTGTGCCATGTCATGTGATTGATTATGCAGTGTGGGACTTACCTGCCCCCCCCCATATTTTACTCAAGTTGGCACCCCTGCTTATGAGTTTCTCCACTTTCAAAGCAGAATCCCTCTTACCTTTAAAAATGGAGATAATCTTATCAATATCAAAAAGCAGGGCCCAAGCATAGGAGAAAAGACATATATCCGGATATCTGAGGTGGGAGGGAGACCAAGTTACAATCCCATTTCGGGGGTGAGGCGTTGAGTCTAAATTATAAACCATGTGTGATGAAATTTATAGCAATATATTTGTATTTATGTAGCTATTGTCCAGATCTTGCGAATGGGGCCATTCAGAAGCAGTGTTAGATCAAAACAAGTATTATGAACATTGAATTCCTGGCCCAGGCCTGTCTCCAGAGCAGAAAGAGGATGTTCATGCATTCAGCTTTAACTTTTAAGTTTGAGAAGCAGATATTTGTGCTTTTTTATATGGCTTGCTGGTCAGATGCATGGCATTTTAGTAGCAGTAGTAGTAAGAACTACCTGTCCCATAGATCCATGTTCAGAGACAGAAGGAAGGGACAGTTGATAGGATACACAAAGAAACACAATAATTAGGGGCATTGATTTCAGGTACAATAAGAACCACTGCTGCTGATTAGATTACGAGCCCAAAATATATGACACCAAATGTTTAGTTCACACACATACCCCACTGTACTCTCACATCTAGCTATATATAATGTTGTGAAATGTTGCATCTGAAAAAAATAATCTCAAACTACTTTGGAATTACTTATACAATAGGAGAGAAAAAGAAAGAGAGAGAGAGAGAGAGAAAGAGAGAAAGAAAGAAAGAAAGAAAGAAAGAAAGAAAGAAAGAAGCAATCTTATATGCAGAATGCATAGCCCTATGCAGTCGTTTTGCAGAAGCTGAAAGAAATTTCAGTAAACAAGTCCAAACAAACAAACAAACACCTATTCAGGTTAGGACAAGAAAAGTTAAGCCACCCATTTGGACTACCAAATGCAAATTTGCAAGTAAAAAAATAGTATTAAAATAACAACAAGAAAAGACAAAAATTGGCACCACAAAAATTGACAAACACATTGTGGCAATGGAACTTGGGAAAGAATTTCCCATTGTAGCACTTCACAGGGTAACTATATGGATAGGCTTTTGTGTTCTTGGAATCCATTTGTGTTAGCGTTCCAGAAGGTATGGAAAGCCCATGAACACTGGGGCCAGGTTGAAGACCTGTGCAACCTCAGGGTCCTCCTCTTAAAATATGAAGTGATGCACCACAGAGAACTTTGTTTGACACTGCATGAAACAGACACTGAAAATATGATGAAAACCTGTCAAGGGGATAGGATCAAGGGATACAGAGAAGCATTATATCTGAATTGCTTAGAACTTATTAATGTGGTTCTGAATTTACAAGCAGCAAAGGGATGTAATTAAGTAGTAAGCTTTTTTCTACACATGATGCACCTCCATATGACACTTGCCTAAAGGGTGTTATTCTTTCAGTCTTATCCCCAATGCTATGATCACATTCCAACTGCATGCACCAGTTCTGTCAAATGTGGAATCATCTGGTTTTTCAATAGGTGGAGGGAAGAACCTACATTGCGCTGCTGTTGTTGCTTTGCTCTGCTGTGTTCTTTTCTTATATTTTCTGCTGTTGTTTTGGTGGTTTTGCTTTCATATACATAGCACCTTGAGCTACTTTTGGAAACAAGTGATGCAAATGTTTTAAATGTTTTAACAGCTAATTGTTACATAAACCAGACAGAATATAGATGCTGAAGTATCTCCTGAAGCTGGATAATCCTGACCGGGGTGGGGGTGAGGGGTGGGGGCAACAACAAGGATATTGTAGTAAATAAAAGTGATTTCTATAGAGAGAGAAAATTCATTTCCGTATCATGGCTGTGATCCAGCAAGGACAGGAAAAAATGGAATGTAACTCAATCAAATGTGAAGATGCACCTGTATTTTCATCCATCCCAATTAAATCAGAAGTTTGAGGACTGTGTAGAGGCATATCTGGTGTATGTGAAATTATAGAATGTGGCCAATGGAGTTTTTGAGTGTTTGATTTTTAAATCCATCATTCGAACCTCAGTTGCATTTGAGATGGATGTTTTTGCTTGCACTGTTGATGGTTTGACTTCCAAGAGCAATGGAGTAGAATCACCACCTTCCTGGCCTTCAGTCTGCATTTATTGCTATGGGGAGGGAACATAGTTAAATGCCAAAGCACTTGGTTTGATGCTTAGTATATTAAAATGGCTCTCCAAGATGCAGCTCCCTTTGCAATGCTACAGCTGATTGGAGTAGGCAGCAGCACTGGGCCAGAGCTGAGTCAATATAAGGCAGTGTTTAGGCGAGAAGAAAGATGGCAAAAGGAAGACTTGAGTGCTTTCAGCTCTTTGCTCTGGAGCAACAGGTGAAGTGATACTGGTTTTGTGCTCAGGTCATGCTTGCCATAGATATCTGTTTGTCTATTGTGGGAACAGGATTCTGGACCATTGGCCTGACCCAGCAGACTCTACTTTATTTTATTATGTTCTGTCTTCTGGAGGGGAACAAATTATTTTGTTGTTAGTTGGATTGGACGGGCGTGTGTGTGTTGGAATCTAATGGAAGATCCCATTGTTCAAGTAGCTGGGCCAGGGCCATAATGGCCCAAGTATGGGTTGTTAGTATAAGAAAGGAAGTTGCTGTGTGCCAGACAGGAAATGGTTGGACCCCTTCCCTCACTTGGCTGGTAGTGAGACAGACAATAGTATGTGATAGAGCTGGGCTTGGAGGCAAGCAGAAGCCTGAGAGTGATAGCCAGGATAGATTTCTGCTTGAATTCAAGGCTATGACTGTGGGAGAAGCATAGCCTTCTGGGGTGTTAATGCTGAGAGATCCCACATCATAGGCTCACGTTGTATATATGTGTAGATAAACCATATATTAGAAAGCCACCATAGTCTCCACTGTCCTTCATTCCAAGGAAACCAAACCCTGGGTAAATATCTGGAACTTCTGGAATCTCATACCACATGGAGATTGAGGTGATGTGCAACAATATTATCAGCTATTTGAAGTTATTACATTCCCTTCTCTACAGGAAAAAGCCTTCCCTAACCATTAGGAGAGTTCACTTCCTGTCTTTCATAACAAGGAAGAGTTTAGGTGAACTGATGTTCTTCAGAGAGAGGAGGGAGAACCTTAGCAAGTCCAAGGAAGCCCCTTTGTACACAGCTTCTCTGCCCTTTGCCAAAGAAGAAAAATAGACAGAACAAACTTTCCCCCAAGAGAACTACCAGGACATGGTACAAAACCTGACAAGACACATTGGCTGTCTTCTTTCACCCCGCTAAAACGGGTGAGTTGCTTCCAAACTCGTATTCGATTTGAAAAAGGTAAGGTGTGTACATAGTGGATAGTTGACATCAGTCACACAGTTGTAGTACTGTATAGTATAATCAGAAGTACCACAAATCAAGAGAGCATAATAAAGTAGTGCTATCTTGCTCTTCCTTGAAAATACCAGTAGTTACACTCTTTGATCAGACGTATTAAAGTGTGCCGACTTAAATGTCAGAGCTCTAGCACAGTGCCATAGAGAGAGTTGTTCAAAGGCAAGAAATGGCACTCAGGTTCTAACACAGATTGATTCCCCCCCTCAATGACCTAGAAAACCTATTCCCTGCTTCTTCTTCATCCCCCTTCCTCTCCATCTTTTGTTAGTAATTAGGCAAAGGAGCTGGCATTTTTGTTTCACCTCCTCTAAGCTCTAGCCATAGAAAGAGCTGTAAAGTTCAAATTATGGTGTCCTCTCTAAGGAAATGTATAGCATGAAATCTTTAGTGCCTCTGCATCAGGAGAACTTTCATTTAAAGGGCAGCCAGTCAGAACAAGGAGACTGGTGGGTTTTGAAATTCTATAAAGGGTGAATCTTTAGTAGGAGGACAGAGCCTCCATCAGCTATATGATGGTTGTGTCATCCCCAGATTTTTTTTTTTAAAAAACCAAACAAACCAATGAAGGTCAGTCTCCTAGGATTGTGGCTGGAATCCAGAAGGTTCCCTTGTATGCAGAGAAGGAGCTTCCACTTCCACAAAGTTTTCCCTCCCAGTTTCCACTGATTCTCTTCCCCTTGTGCAACATCCTGTACAAGTTTGGAGGACACCACCTCCCCAAGTCTCAGGACTAGCTTTTCAATGGGAGGCAAGAAAGCCTGTTGTACAAGCCAGGAATGTCATCTTGGTTCCGTGACTGTGGGTGCCCAGGGTCCTGCATGCCAAGCACATGCATGGCCCTGACACCAAAAATTGTGGGTGCCCGGCTCATTCGTGGAGAACTTTGTGGGGACTCAGGCACCCAGGGCCCCAGGGAGTTGGAACCTATGGAACAAGCAGAATTCTGCTCATGCATTTATTCTGGATTCTGGATTCAGCCTTCCATGGTAGAGGAGAAGAGCAGGAAGATAAACACTCAACAAAACATCTGTTTGCTAAAATGCATTTGTACACACACAAATCTGGAAGGTAGAAAGCTGTATCCTACCATGCTGCATTTGGAATTTTCTGTTGTTGTCAAATGTTTAGGATTTGCCAGGAGAAATATAGTTTACCCTTGAAACATTGGTTTATCACAGATTCAAAGTAATATCTAGGCCAGTTTATGCAAGCAAATTGCATAATAGGGGGAAAAAATAGTTTTGAGACTTTGAAAAGATGAACAGTTTTCGTTTCCATCTACAGGAAAATGCAAAGCAGGGTTGTAGGTTTCTGGTCTCTCAAAATTAGGAATTGTGGTGGGAGCTTTAAAAGATAGTAAAATTACTCAAGAGTGGTGGTCCTCTTATCCATAGAACGAAGCTAATTTCACTTAATGTGAAAATCCAAATGGATTTTGAAATTATTATTCAGGTGAAGGGAAGCGAAAACAATTCTGGTGGTAAAGTCTGCATAATTTCCTTGGTGAAAGGGATCATTGCCATATATTCCCGAACCAACCCGTTATTCATTACAACATAAAAACACAGGGTAGTATTTAGCTATGGCTTACTCAATTTCAGTGGACCTACTCTGAGTAAAACTTAGTTTGAAAAGAGCCCACAGTAATTCTGATATTTCATACCATGTTATCAAGTTGACATGAACATTGTAGAAAGATCACTTTAATACATTTTGAGATTACTGGGCTAATTTCTAATTGAAAGAGAACTTCCAGACTACAGTCTCACTATCAGACTACAGTCTCTCTACCCACATATCAAGTTTCTAATCTGAATGGCCCTCCCTTCTACATGTAGGAGCACCACTCCCTATATATAATGGCCCAGACCTTGCTGTCTCCATCACCAGGGCCTTCTTGTGGTCCCACTGATGGCTATGACGCAAAACAGAGCCTTCTCTGTTGTGGTATCTCATTTATGCAATTCCCTCTTCTCAGAGGTGCCGCAAGTCAGTCAGTCTCATTATTTAAGTTTCATCACCAAGGCTCCTGCGTGATATCAATATTTATATTTTGGCAGAAGCATCTCTACTGCTTTGGGCATCTCTTGATTTTATCTAATAGCCATTCGCAAATTGTTTTATAGTGAGCATTTTAATTATTCAGCTATTGAATTCCGAATGGCCCTGCCACCCTAACTGGTTGAAGGGTAGAATATAAAGGAATGAAATAAATACATAAATTTGTGAATGAAAAATTTTGCCCTCAAGGGCAAAATGTGTGATTAATGTCATGCGTAATTTGATGGTGCCCATGGAAAGTTTCCTGAAACTTTATGTTATTTCCCATAGACTTGCAGGAGTGTGTGGTCTGGAGAGAAAGAGTGGCTAAGTAGAGTCCTGAAGGCCAAATGTTGAGGTCTGGAGAATTGTGTTTGGCTTCCAAACCTTCGAGTCCACACCCCTGTGATAAAGGGTTGTTAGATTATTATTATTTTGCCAGTGCTGTTCTGAAGTCTTTCTAAGAAGAAGAGTTTGGATTTGATATCCCATTTTATTACTACCCTAAGGAGACTCAAAGCGGCTAACAATCTACTTTCCCTTCCTCCCCCACAACAAACACTCTGTGAGGTGAGTGGGGCTGAGAGACTTCAGAGAAGTGTGACTAGCCCACGGTCACCCACCAGCTGCATGTGGAGGAGCGGGGAATCGAACCCGGTTCACCAGATTACAAGTCCACCGCTCTGAACCACTACACCACACTGGCCTCTAAGCCACTGGCTCTCTAAGCATGGGGTTGAGTGTTCCTTTGCTATATTATTCCTTTGCTGTTGTTTGGGAGGCTAGGCCTGAGAGTGCTTTGGATCAGGAATAATGCCAAGTAGGTGATGAGGCAAAATGGCTGATGTTCTCACAGCTGAAGGAAGACGCAGACTGTGAAAGGCTACAGATCTGCAGAGGAAAGCACACTTGGCATTCTGTGGAGCTAGGGGATGAGTGGGTTGGTGTAAATAAATGTTTAATGTCTTTTCACTTCTCTTCTTTTTTTAGCAAGGAAAGCCATCAGCAATATTTTATTTCATTAGGCGTTCACACGTCTCATTGTTATGATAATTTCATTTTTCCCTAAGAACAAAGTAGCTGATCAATTCTGGAGAGAGAGAGAGAGAGAGAGAGAGAGAGAGAGAGAGAGAGAGAGAGAAATCATACTTCCAGTACCGCTGAAAGGTCAAAGCAGAATTGTAAGAGGCTATATTGGGAGCCACTGTGCTCTCAAAAGAGTGCAATGATATTACGGATCTGCAGACAAGTACTATACATCTAAATTGAGCCCTAAGCAGGAGATTGATTGCTCCAGTGACAGCTGGCTAAAAAAAGAAGCTGTGATTTGAAAAGTGAAATATAGGAAGATTTATCTCATACTTATGCATCTCCAGCTAAAGAGAGATATACGGCATGACAAGATCCTATAACCGTCTGTAACTGGCCATGCAGAATTAGAATTAAAGTGCATTGGAGAAAGGGAGGGAGAGAGAAGCTTCCTTGAATTAATGATCATTGGAGAGGCTCAGTAGGACCTCATTTCTCTTTTTACCTATATTGCCCATTTATGTAAAATACCTTATGAATTTTACTTGGTATTAAGGACTATCATTCCAAAGAAGGCTGTTTATTCTGGCAGCTTGGATGATGAACACACACACACACACACACACACACACACAAAATATTATAGACAGTGTATGATTTTAAAGAAATACAGCAAGGTTTCTTTTATAATTGGCCAACCTTTTTAATAAACACCTTTGAATAATGGATGAAGCTATATAATATGCTAGAAATCATTAAGAACCTATCCTAGTCATTTGAGGTATTAGTGTAATGTCAGTCACTGAATACACACACACACATACATTGGTTTAAACAGCCCTGTCTTTCTTGCCCTGTGGAATGCAGCTGTTAAGAACTGAAACAAAACAACAACAACAACAACAACAGGAGGAGGAGGAATGTCATGTTTGCATGTTTGCTCAGGAGTAAGTCCAGCTGTGTTCAATGGGGCCTGCTCCCAGATAAGTGTGAATTTATAGCTGCAGCTTCAGTTTGTATAATAATTCAAGAGGTGCCAACATGTGCCAGTACCATAGTTTACAATCTGTGGTTACTTGCGGTGTGCGGTGTGTGTGTGTGTGTGGTACCCACAAAAGTTTCTTTGGTGTGTAAATGTTGTAAATGATGGTTGATGACCTCTGTAAAAATGAGGTTTATTTCCAGGCTCAGAATCAAAAGCTGTGGTTTGTGAGAACCATTTGGAGAGGCACTTGTGGATGCTGCCATCTGGGTGTGGGTGGCAACCAAAAACCATTGGACCTAATCACCGGATTAGGTCCAATGGACCTAATCAATCGTGTTCCACCGGAGCACGATTTCTGTTCTCATCCTGAAGCAAAGTTCTTAACCTGAAGCGCTATTTCTGGGTTAGCGGAGTCTGTAACCTTAAGCATATGTAACCTGAAGCGTATGTAACCTGAGGTACCACTGTAAATGGACAAAAGTACAAAGATTCACAAAATGTTTAGGGGTATGTGCACCTTCCCAGGAAAAAAAGCACTGGCTATACCATATAAAAGACTGGCTGTGCTATAATCAGTAGTGATTGACAGGCAGAGCAGGTGGGGCTGCATTGCCAGCCTGACTTCAGAGCACCATGCAACACTGCTGGTTATGAGAGGCAGAGGAGCATCAGGGAGCTCAGCATGGTGCATGCACAGTGGCAGAGTCAGTCAAATGCTGCTGATCCTGTACCTGTACCGTGCCGAGCTCCTCATTGCCACGTCTTCCCCTCTCAGTAGCCAGCAGTGACATATGGCACTGGGAAAGGTCTGAAGGCCTGTGTGTTTGGCTGAAATCACAGTCTTCCCCATGCTCCGGGTTCCTGCTCATGAGAGGATAGTAATCATGTTCAAAGCAGGAAGGTTATGGTGCGGGAGTCATGTTCCCCTGAACATCACCTTCAGGTGCAGAATTTGTGAATGCTTGAATGCTGACTTCCAGAAAGTCAGACTTCACTTCTCTATATAGAGCCTCATTTCATATTATAAGAGAAGTAGAATGTATTTTGTAAACCTACCAGTGAGTACAGGGCAGTAAATAATAATAATAATAATAATAATAATAATAATAATAATAATAAAAATGCAGTTCCCCTTCAAAGTCTCTCAGTCCCTCCCTCCCTCCCGCTCCCTCCTTCTCCCTCCTTCTCTCACATTACTTTACTTTTTCATAAAGTTTTCAGCACTGACTGACGGCCATCACACTCTTGATCAGGGGTGTCCAAACTTTTTTTTAAAGAGGGCTAGATTTGATGACGTGAACATGTTGTTGAGCTTTTTTTAGGATTGAGGTTGTTGAAATTTTTGGGGGGATTTTACCCCCAGGAGCCTGTAAACTGCCACAAGGGCAGCTGACTGGCAGACCGGATTAGGCCCCCAGGCTAGACTTTCGACATGCCTTCTCTTGACATGCACATATAGCAGCGACTGCAACTGTTGAATGGACAATGTGTTCTGATTCCTTGTATGCCCTCTCCTGAAAAGTAGTCCACCAAGCCAGATGGATAGGACTTCATGAGTCTAAAACTTTTTGAAATTAAAGTTTTGAAATTAAATTAAAATTCTGCTAATCAGGGCAATGGTTGGTGGAGCAGCAGCTAAATGGCAGTGTTAACTTATCCACAGAGTCATCTTTGTAAATTCTAGTAAGAAGAATCAGTTACTATTTTCACCACATTGTTCCTGAAAGATCAATTTATATATATTTTAATTTGTTCTCAGTGGCAATATTTATTTTCTATTGTTTAATCTCTCAAATTCCCCCCTCCAACACACACACACACACACATTTTCTTTTCCATTCTGCTTCTAATTAACATTTCACATCTCTTAATTTATTTCCTGGATTTCAGTAATTTAGTCCCATGAACACTTCAAAGGGGGGGGGGGGGAGAGAGAAGAAGAAAAAACCAGTGCAAATTTTGAGCAGATTGCTTAATTGCTTAAGTAGTTAATTTGCTATTACACAGAAGCTCATACATAGCGAGCGGTCTTTAACCTTTTAAAATTCCATCTGAAGATATCTGAAGATTAGAGCTCAGAAGTACTGAAAATCTTTTAATACCCAATTGTTTGTTGGGCTGTTATGAGATGCATTAAAAGAAAGAGGTAACTCATGTATTTATGTACTTTAGTTCCAGCTTTGTGTACTGCTAATGTGCGACAGCTCCCTAAAGGCAGTGTCTTTTCATCTAATACACTCTGAAATCATAGCTATCTATCAGCATCTTAGTTTGACAAAAGAAGAACTACTCTGCATGGCTCTTTGGAGGCAATTCATAAGCATAGCAGCACCCATTTCGTACCTTGGGGGAAGAACCTTGTCAGATGTTTAATCTAATCTGTATAACAAATTACAGGTTGCATTTTCTTCATGTTTTTCTTGCTTGCTTTCAAGCCTTTTCTCTTCATAACTTCACAGAGGCATTGGGATAAAAGTCTTCTAAAAAATTCCCACTTTCTACACAACCAAAGGAAAGACACTCTGTTTTTCTTTGTATCTGCCCAATCTTGGGCACCTCCAATGGGTCCTTTAATAGAAGAGGAAGATTCTCTTCGCTGGATGACAAGAAGCCCCAGACCAAATTTTCTCTTTTATCCTGACAACAACCTAACTAGATTGGGCTGAGGTCATCCAGTGAGCTTCATGGCTTGAGCTGGGATTTTAACCCTAGTCTTTCCCTTCCTAGTCGTGCTCACCACTGCAGCAGTTATCACAACAAATTATCACAGTGAGCAAAATACAGGCACCCCCCCCCCATTTATGGACGTTCAATATGTGTTTACATGCATCACTCAGAACCCAGAGGTGACCCAGAAATGTCATAAAGACATCACTGAAATGTCACTAAAAGGGCGGAACGGGGTGTTTGCAGGTGTCAGGGACTGGGTTGAAGGGGAGGAGGAATGGTGGAGATCCGCAGTGGTTTGAGGAAGGTCAAAGCACTGAGACAGATGAACAGAAAAGTTGGGAGATGTTGAGAGAAGAGAGGGGAGCCAGCTGACATGTTATCACTGGAGAGTATTTCTGACACCCCTTCTCCTAGAACTCGTCGTTCATTCAGGGTGCAAGAGCAAAGGACTCAGAGACAATTAGGCCCTGGCAGCCACCGTAAGGGGAAGTGCTGTTGCTAAAAAGGGGGGAGGGAGGAGCTCAGTTGGAACAACACAATTATGGGAGAGTGACTGGATTTATTTGTCTCTCACCATGATGTTCGAATAAACTCATTAATAAGAACTCTTTGTTTTTTCCTGCTTTGCGCTGCCACCGGGGGAGGGATAGCATTCCCCGAGCCTGACAGCTGGCTTTTAAGTGGGTTTCAGTTATACATGATTTCACTGACACATGCAGTGCCTTGGAACGTAACCCCCATGTAAACGGGGGTGGGGTATCTGTACAAAAACTCAAGAAAAGTCAGCTTTTCTTGTTGGTTTGCTAATAGCAAATCATTGTTGTTTTGCTAATATTGTTTCAGTTAACAATTGCTAATCAAATAGCAACTTCTCAGAATTGAGTTTGCAAGAACAGCAATATTTCGCAGACTTGAGGGAGGCAGTTTAGGTTCTTAGAGCCCAATGCTCTAATGATTAAGGTGAGTTCACCCATATTGTGTGTGTGTGTGTGTGTGTTTTATCTGCCAAATAGGGATAAATCTTCATGTATCAGACCAAGGAACCCCCAAGGGATTGCTCAGGGAGTACAGCATAAGGCTCTTAATCTCAGGTTCCCGGGTTCGAACCTTATGTAGGGTGAAAGATTTCTGAATTGCAAGGAATTGAACTAGCTGATCCTTGTGGTCCCTGCCAACTCTACAATACCATGATTCCATGGAGTGGCTTTAGTCCAAGCAAATGTATGCCACAATAAATCTGTCAAAACTTTAAGATGCTACAAAACTTGGTTCTTTACGTTATACCTGTGTTTCATTCCGATTTTGTAGGTAATTTCTGCCATGTCATATACTTTTAATTAATAGATACGATGGTGCGAAATGCAGCCAATGGCATGAAGATGCATGCCAAGATTGACGTCAACATAAATGGGCCAATTGGTTCCTTACTAGAGCAATAAACACAGTCTACTACTGAAGCTATGTGAAAAACACACAATTCTCCTGATGCATCAGGATTCCCCAAATTGCTTCAAAATGCCAATTTCCCAAGAGGCATTCATTTACCAGGTTTGTTCAACTGGCCTTTTTTTATAAAATAAACTTTACAATATAATAATAATAATAAACCTTTATTGTCACTACATTGTCACTATACCACCTGTGTGCAGTGAAATTAAACGAGCTCCCCCCATACACTCAGCCTTGTTCGCTCTCTGTGTGCTTGTCGGAAGTCAATTGCACCACTATTTTTTTCCATTCAGCAGCCCAACAGCCCACCGATAAAAACTGTTCTTTAACCTGTTGATGTGGCTGACTATACTTCTGTATTTCCTGCCCAAAGGTAGGAAATTAAATAAGTGCTGGCCAGGGTGTGAGTCGTCCCTAAGAATTTTCCTTGCTCTCCTGAGGCAGCAGTCTCCTGCGATGTCATCTAGCGAACTCCGGGGACAGCACATTATGTCATGTGCTGTATTCGCCACCCTCTGTAGGGACTTCCCATCTGTGGCTGTCAAACCAGCGTACCACACTGTAATACAGTATGAGAGGACACTTTCTATTGTGGCCTGGTAGAAGGAGATCATCAATTTTTGTTTGACATTGTTCTTTTGCAAGACCCTGAGGAAATGGAGTCTCTGTTGGGCCTTCCTAACCACCTGGGTTAGCACAAGACTCTATAGTGCTCTTGAGATAAAGAGGGTATGCTTTTCATGCGGTGTTGTTCAAAATACTGAATCAATTAGCCTTTTATTGTTTTTCTTATTTTATAAGATGGATGGATTCTCTTTGAGTTTGTAGTTTTACAGGAAGAGTGGCCGGGTTGTAGCTCATGAACTATGGGTGACTCCTGGGTGAGAATCTGCTAGACACATCACAGTGTTTGGTCACTGTGGAAATGGAATGCGAAGCTGGATGGGCTTTTGGGTTGATCCAGCAGGGTTCTTGTAATGTTCTCATGGTATAAACCAGCACATCTGAAGGCAGCAGGCCAGTGTACAAGACTAGCAACATGGCACATTCTACAATAGCAGGTAATGGCCACAGGGCTGTTGCCACCTCACCTGAGGTGGTTGCTTCATTCTATCTAATAATCACTTTACATATAGATCTTTCCAAGTTTATTGTGTGCAAATCTGGAGGAACTTCTTCTTCTTCTTCTTCTTCTTCTTCTTCTTCTTCTGCTTCTGCTTCTGCTTCTGCTTCTGCTTCTGCTTCTTCTTCTTCTTCTTCTTCGTGTGGGTGACCTATATCAACGCTTCTAGTCAATTTCCAACATACAAAATAAAAGAATCCACTTGAAATTCAATAAATACTATCAAGGAACACCAGCAAGCCACCTTTCTATTATAGAAAACTATATATAAAAAGTGTCCCTGTCCAAAATAAGTGAAATAGTAACCACAACAAACAACATTAGAAATCATCAGCAGGAAGAAGATGTTGACTCTAACACCCAATGGTACCATTGTTAAAAGTAATGAAACTGCCAAAATGTATTAAAAAGCTTGGAGAAATATATTTGCCTGATGCTGAAAAGATTGTACAGAGGGTGCTGACAAGCTTCTCTGGAAGAATAAGTCTATTTCTGGCTATATCTTTCTCTCCCTTCTCCTCTCAAGTACAAATGCTCTCCTGCTTCTCTTTTTGGTGAAACCATCATACAACATGCTATCTGCACCAATATCAACTCTAACTGTGTTTAGAATGCCAGAAACCTTAGGTCTTTACCAGGCCAAAAAATCAAAACTGAATTTCTGAAATGCGTCAGGTTCAATAAAGTTTCTTCTTCCTCCCCTATTATTTTAGCTAGGTTGTACTCTTAATTTTTATGGTATGGCCCATTAAAGTGTGTAGTTTAGCACAGGGTTTCTCTACCTTGCAAAGGGCATGGCTCAGCTGTATGGCAGTAACTGGTGAATTATGTTAAAGAGGGGGTTTTCCAGCCAAATCTGGTGGTGCTTTGGCCAAAGTTATATTTTCCTTTCATTACTGCCATTCTCCCATTTAATTTACTTCTGGAATTTATTAATTTTATGTAAATGTTTGATCTCTCAATCTTTTCCAATATTACCCACTTTAAAGATCACATGGAAAGATGCAAACATACATTCAAACCAGCCTGTGAGCAGACTTTATGCAAAAAAGAGAGAGGCTTATGTAAATATTAGCTGGCGGGTTCCAAAGGACAGGCCTTTGAAATCCTAGGGGTTTGAGAAGGGGGAGACAAGAAAATTAAGCAGCACTTGGCTAAATGTAAATATATTTCCCCCTTCCTGTGTATGGCTTTTTCAGTAATTACTTTTATGACCTTTCGGCAGCATCACACAAAAGCAAGGCCCACTTCGTAGTGCAACAAAACTGCCTTTTTTCAAAATGTTGTCATAAAAATTTCACAGCGTCTTTCTCCCTCCCTCCCTCGCCTCTCTCTCTCTCTTCCAATGAATGAATTGCTTGGACTGCTTCCCATTTCAACATGACTCATGTTTTCTAATAACTTTCATGGCTTAAAAGGAATAAAGAAATAGGCTAGATCATCCCTAAGGTTTATTGTGCTGGAGCTCCAGAGACTAATTTGAGCCGAAGAGCAGAAGGGATTGGCCTTGGGATGTATTGCTCGTTTCTGGAACATGGCAAGAAATAATGAAGTACTTTGGAGATTGTGCAGAGTGTCTTTTATCTCTGACAAAGCACCCACAGCTCCTCTCTCTTTATCTGTGATAAAGGATATGGGCCTCCTTCCAGGACCAAGGTGCTAAGTTCCAGCCAGGTTTCACCCCTGTCATCTCATGCTATGAATAACAATGCACTCAGGTCCCACTATCCAATCATGAAGAATTAGTAACTGAACATTACTATATGCCCATTACATTCATGTTGACTGTACTGGCTACCAATTAGTTTCCAGGCCCAATTCAAAGTGCTATAAAGCATTAAACAGCCTAGGACCATAATACCTCAAGGGCCACCTCTCTCCATAGACCCTGCAACATCATCTGAGGTCCTTCTTAATATGCCTGCACTGTGAGATGTCTGGAGGGCAGCAACACAAGAACAGGCCTTTTCTGTGGAGGCTCCTCATTTGAGAAATGCTGTTCCCAGGGAGGCCTGCCTGGTGCCTTCATTACATATCTTTGTGCACCAGGCAAAACACTACTCTTCTCCTAGGCCTTTAGCTAATTTAACAATCAACAGCCTTTTAAACTGGGATGGGGTATTGTTGTGGTTTGTTAGTTTGGTATGTATTTTTGTGTTTTTATATTGTAAACTGCCCCATGATCCTTGGGCGGTATAAAAATTTAATAAATAATAATAATAATAATAATAAAAGACATCTAGACAGCTGGATGGACCTGCATGAGGTACTGTAAACAGATAAGCAGCCTTTAAAAAGCCTTACTTTTTTGCTGGTCCACGGCAGCCATGTTATCAGAAACTATGGTGGGAAGAAGCAAGAGAGATTGGACAAATAAGAGAGCATTTTTTCCCCTTCCTTGTCTGCCCCTTTGCAAGGTCCCAGAGGGGTTTCTTGGGGTTTCCCAGGGCTTTTAGTCATTTTTTTTGGGGGGGGGGTGGAGGTAAAAATTCTGTAGTTGGGAACACATTAGAAATTTCCCCGTAGGAGTCAATGGAAATCACTGACTTGTTATATGGACGCTTGCATAACAAATGATTTCCAACATTCGCGTTGTGGTTGGATCATGAGCCCTGTGTGTACAAGAAAATAGCACTATTAACTATATACCCCCCCCCAATTGCTTTATTTGCTTGTTTCCATTTCTTTAATTTTTTAATTTCTTTAATTTAATCTGCTTTCATTCCATTGCATTTATTTGCTGGCAATTTCTCACAATGCACTAGATGCTGCATATTATAGTATTGCATATTATATCATCTCAATATTGCCAGTTAACAATTTTCATATTGCCTTTACTCTACTGTTATTTCATTGCCTTTTCCGTGCCCATTTCATCTTCATTTTCTTTTTTTCTTTTTTAAAATTAATTTTTTTTTTAATTTTTCATTAATAGCAATCCAATGGAGGCCACATTAATACAATGCCAAACCACAATACAATCAAAAGAGCCAATTAAACAGTTCCAAATTAAACATTTTTGGATGACTTCCCTGGTTCCGCCTACCAGGAGTTGATGTTATTGCTTGATCTTTCACCAATTTTCTTAATTAATCCAAGTTCCACAATTCCGATCTTAATCCTTTGTTCTAGCAGCCACTGTGTTTAATATATCCAAATCCATTAACTTGCATAGGGGATTTATATCCTGTAGCTGTGTGGAATATTTGTTTACCTTCTTCATTTCCTTCATGTTGTAATCAGTCAATTTTTCTTCAACATTGCCCCTCCTTCGAAAGCTCTTTACTAGGTGTGTCACAAGTCCATTTTGCCTATCTGAAACCGAAAGCAGAAAGATGTCCCGCCGCAACTTCTGGCTTACTTTCAGTGTTCATCTCCTTGTTTCTTCTAACAAGCTGGCATCTCACCAAAACCATCATAAATCAGAACTAGAGCTCTTTACAAATAATCACAGTATTTCACACAGTCTATTCTTTCAAACACTCCGTAAAGAAAATTGTAAGTCCTTCTTGCATTCCATATACTGTATAGTTGTGATCCATTCCTTCCATTAATAATTGATTCCTTTCCCGTGAAGGCTTGCCGATTCATAGCACAGCAAAAATAATGTATAAAGAGAACAAAGGCTCCCTCACTTACGTAGCATTCCAATTATGATGACGAGGGTCCTCTCTAGATCAAAACCTTGGCACTCCGTGGCTGATTCATTTCGCAGGTTATCTTTCTCCTTCTTCTAAAACATGTCTGTTTCTGAAGTCCATATTCAGATACATCTTAAAAGAAACAGAGATACCTCTGCTCATGGCGACCGCATTGGGAGTTTCCAATAGATGCAGTGCTATGCCCTCTGCGTCTCTGCCCCCACATTCCATCAGAGCAAGAAGCAGTTACAATCTGGGTCGGGGGTGGGGGGCTTGCAAGGTTAATTACTCCCAAATTATCCTTAATTAACTGCATGGTTGGCATCCACTATCATGGGATCAGCAGTTCGCCATGGTGACTGCACCGGAAGTCCCCATTTCATCTTCATTTTCCCTAGTTTGTGTCTCCCTTTCTCCAACTTTTAATATCTGATCATGCTATCATTATTTGGCAGGAATTGGTCACAAATAATCCTGGCCAAGAGTGCAAATGGATGAGAGAGAGCGAAGAAGATGGAGATGATGACAAATATGTTTGGCCACGGATGATGATCTGGCACCTAGTTGGAAGGAAAGCATAGGCAATAGATTACAAATCTATTTGTTGCTGGGGAAAGTGGAATAACCTGTTGTGTACACCTACAATGACTGGAGTGAGTGTCATGATGTGGTTCTGTGAAAACAGGAGGATATTGGGATTTCAGGGAAAACAGAGATTCCAGCCAAAAAACTAAATCAATATTCATGGGTAGAGTTTTTCATGCCTTTGCTGAGACTCCCCCAATTCAGATGTCCACGCCTAGTTCAGGGACACGGGAATGGGTGAATCTGTAGAGTTAAGTCATTTAAGGGTCAGGGCCTGTTGCCTTTTCTGTGCATGGAGACTCCTTCACATGGATAGCACATGATATGGTCTTTCTTATAAGCAAGGACCAGACTACATCCAAGACACAGAAGCACATGTAGTGCTTCTTCCTCTTTTGGCTGAAAAAGCTGCTTGAAATGCTGGAGGAGAGGAAACTTCACTGCTTTGGCGGCCATTGCAGACATACAGTTGAAACATTGTGAAGTGAAATCTGTTTCAGAGGGGATTTCCACCCGCTCTTGGTTCCCTTTATCTCTCTTGAATGGCGTACACAATTTAAATAAGACAAGTCCAACATTTCTAGGTGGACCAGTGGGGATATTTAGCAATTCCCAAAACTGATTTATGAAGCATATCTAGCTGTTTCAAGATGAGTTTCAGAGTGTTGTGCCCAGCATCTCTCTTTCAAAATCTTGGTCACAGTGATTTTGGATTTACCATATTTAATAAGCATGACTCCACGCTTTCATACCAATTCCCAGCTCATAGTTTTACATTTCACACTGTGTAAACAAGCAAAGCAACATGATCCACTCTTTCCTCTCTTTTTTTCTATTGATCTCCAAGGATGATCACAACTCACAACTATCGTTGTTTTCATTATATACACCCTAAGCATCCCTTTGATCTCCATGTCAAACAAAAATGGATCTTCCATAGTTCAGTATTTACAATACGTGTCATTTGAAGTTAACATATTCTTATGAGTTTGGGGTGGGGAAAGGCTGTATGCCAGAATCCTTCCAACCCCTGGATCCAGCAGGTGTTAAGCCAGGTTGACTTCCTAATGAGCAGATGGCCTGGGTGATGGGCCATTAAAGGGAACAAAGGGTGTAGATTTGTGTAAGATTGCAAATGTGTAGGGTCCCTTCTCCCAACCTGTGGATAGTTACGTAGAAAGGCAAAGCCAGAATTGAGAGCAGGGAGTTTGAAGTGATGTGAGTGGCAAGCAAAGCAGGAAACTGGGAACTGAGAGAGACAGAGCAATGATTGATTTCTGTTTGAATCCAAGGCTGTGGCTATGGGGGAAGCAAGGCCCTCTTGGGGAGTTAATACTGTGAACCCCTCCATTTTAGGCTAGGGTTGCATATATATCTGTAAATAAACCATATATCATAAAGATACCACTATGCCTCATTCTGAAGGAAAAAAATGAACTCCTGGCAAGGCTGGATCTCCTGAAATCTCACACTGCTCAAATCTTGGGGTGGCATGCAACAATATCTGATAATCTCAACCTTCTGGCTTGCCCTTGTGGGCTTGCAGCCTGGGAGCCCAGTTCTTTCCTTTGTGATGAAGGTAATTTCAGAAGACCTGGAGCATGTCGGAAGAGCCCACACTGTGGCTCATTCCTACACCAGCTTTATCCTGCCTAGAAACTGAAGCAATGCTGGTATGATACACATGCCCCATGGGCTTCTTACTTTTCAGCTTGGGAAGGAACCCTTAGCTGATGTGGACAACCTTAGATGTCAGTCTAATTTCAGAAACTCCAACAGCGACAATGCCTCCCATAGATCTGGCAGTTGTGCTGGAGGTGAGGGGTTTTGCTGGGCTTGGGATAATAATAATAATAATAATAATAATAATAATAATAATAATAATAACAATAATAATAATAATAATAATAATAATAATGATGATGATGATGTTATTATTTATTACCCACCTGTCTGGCCGGGCCTCCCCAGCCACTCTGGGCAGCTTCCAACAGGATATTAAAAACACACTAAAACACCGAACATTAAAAACTTCCCTAAACAGGGCTGCCTTCAGATGTCTTCTAAAAGTCAGATAGTTGTTGATTTCCTTGACATCTGGTGGGAGGGAGTTCCACAGGGCGGGCACCACTACCAAGAAGGCCTTCTGCCTGGTTCCCTTGAGGCTGGACCTCAGTGTTTGGGGTTAACGCTTTTTGACTTTCCCCAGAGCAAGGAAGTAGATCACAGCTTGTCTGCCTATTTGACCAATGGCAGGTGGACTGCGGCACTGCTCCCCTCCCCCAGGGCAGATCAGGCTTCACTCTGGTCCACCTCATGGATTATTAATCCCGGAGCCTAGTCCACTACCTTGTCCAGTTTTGAAAAACTGTTTGTACCTGTTTCATTTGTTGTGTAATAATGCTTACCAATGTAGCATAGAGTTAAAGTCGTAGTGATTAATTTATTTTCCAAATAAACACACAAAACCAATAGCACATCCTTAAATAGCAGTAACTAATAAAGGGAAAGGTTCTATTTTTTTAAAAAAAAATGTGTGGTTTATTGCGAAAAGTATTTTTATCTACTTTAAAGATTAAAGAAAACCCAAATCATTGGAAAGATGAATAAAACTTCCCTGCCTCCCTTCTCCCTGTCGGTCATTTTTTGTCAAGAGATTGCGCCCCAGTGTATGTGTGCATTTGTGTTCCTATTTACCTGGAAGCATCAAAAGCACATGCAACAAGGTCATTATGGAAGGTGGTGGTGGGGAGTCTTGCAATTATTCCCTACAACTGTCATTAATTCCTAAGTAGAACAGCCTTCCTTGAGATAAGCAAAGAGCAGCTTTTCAAAAATAGAATGCTGGTGCTTCTTGTGTAATATCAAAGGATACGGGTGAGTGGGTAGTTCTGGATGTGAAAACATCAGATCCTAGGTGTCAATCAACATTTCCACGCAGACAAGCTTTGACAGTGTTACGGCTGTGGAAATAAGGAGGTCTGAAACCTAGTGGCAAATACTGAAGTCGAGTTTCTTGATGCAGAACTGGATAACAATATGCTGCCAAAAAAGCAGACACATGCCTTTCAAAAAGGTAGGGTGGTCTATGGAATTCCTTCTCTGTCCTCCACCCCACAATGAAAGTAAGAATAGCTCTCTCTCATAAATGTTGATATCATGAGCCATGATTATACCATCTGTGAGTGTTTAGGGCAATGAGGTGGGGACCTGTAGCCCTCCAGAATTTCTTGGACTACAACTCTCACCATCCCTGATCACTTGTCATACTGATCGGGGCTAATGGGACTAGGAGTCTAACAATCTCTGGAGGGTCACACATCCTCCACCCCAGTTTAGAGGGGGGTGTCTCTCTGTCAGCAAGCAAAGCCGTTACTATGCTTGAAGAGCTACTTGACACATTTTGTTTTCCCTGGAAGTATGGCACATGGGAAATGTCAATGTTTTGATTTTCTGAGGTGGTGTACACATGATGACTCTGTCCCAATATAGCTGTGAAAGTCTACCTAAATGCTACAGTATTCTTTGTGGATATTTTCATCCCAATTCAGGCTGTGTAACTGTGTGCAAGAATAAAGTGGGGCACATTGTTGCTATCGAGGCTGGCCCAAGACATTTTGCTGCCTGAGGCAAAGGATGAGGTGGCCTCCCGCCCCCTTCTATGTACAGAAGCCAATGAAAGACCGTCTTCTCCACACCACCGATAAGTAGCAAGTTTGCTGAAACTGTAGCTGCTTACAGGAGCAGAGCAACACAGACACCAAGCTTTGTGCAGAAATGTATTTGTAGAAAGATGGGGCATATACATAAACTATGGACTCAGCTACACTCGTCAATTATATTGTTATAACTGTGTTATAAACATGTGACACTAGAAGGTGATGTAGAGCAGTGCTCCATTCCCAATGGGGTTTTCCCATTAAGAGCATATTTTTTTCTATATCACAGGGGTAGCCAACCTTTTTACACCTACTGCCTACTAACACACCTTTCTTGATGGTAAAATTTCCTTACCACCCACCAGTGCTCGATGGAAGGAGGATTCAGCTTGTACCATAGAACCCCCTACTGCCCACCTAGAATCCTGAGACACCAACTAGTGGGTGGTAGGGACCAGGTTGACAACCCCTGCTATAGCGTTTTTAAATTCTGTATAGATCCAGCCTATGCCTACTGTGACTATGTCTGCTGGAATGCTTTGCTTGGCGAAGGTCCTTTCCCAGTGATGCTATGATGATGCATTGGGTGGTAGAGCAGGCAACTACATAAGACATCTGGCCATCTAATTCACAAGCACAGGTCATCAAGAAGCAGGACTACAGATGTGCACTGATTTAGGATAATAAGAATGGCTGTGGGTTGGGGTGGTGGGTAGAAGGAGGGGCTGGTGCAACTGTTCTCACGTCCCCCAGTGTATACTCCCTGATGTGTCTACCTATCTCTAATGATAGGACAGCCCTTCTTCCTCCAGAGCTTTGCCTAATCTTGGGAAACAAAATGGGGAGGTTGTTTTGGTTCAGTTCTAAGGCGGACAGATTCAGATTGCTAGGAGTGAAATGGTTGACCCCTTTCCCCAGAACAATTCCCCCCCCCCCCACTGAATAGTGACAGCCCTTCTATTTTCTCTGCAAACGAAAAGTTAGATAACTGCATGCCTCTTGTGCAATTTTCCTGTAATGAGGCAAATATCAGCTTTCAGGAGGGGCACAATTTTTATTGGGGGAAATGCCATTATCCTGACCTGAATCAAGGGTCCCCCATGGCAGTTAAAAGTGAAGAGGTAGAAGATCCGATCACAAATTTATGCCCTTTCTCACGGGGAAGGCAATGAATGCAGGGAACAGGGTTCAATATGGTGGTACCTTGGTTTTCAAACATCTCAATTGATGAACGTTTCGGAACTCAAACGCCATAAACCCAGAAGTAAATGCTGCCATTTTCAAACACGGCTCAAAAGTCGATTGGCTTCCGTTGAGTGTAGATGTTATTTTTATCAATTTTCTCTATTAAATTTGCATACCGCCCTTTGCACTTCAATTTTCGAACGTTTCAAAACTCGAACGGTCTTCCAGAATGGATTATGTTTGAAAACCGAGGTACCACTGTAGTCCTTAATGCTTCAGATTATGGATTTGTACTGAAATTGTGACAAATTAATCCTAGGTTTTTGTTTTTTTAAATAAGAATCTGTCATCCAGAAACAGGGACATCAACAGTGCAATCCATGTCTGCTTAGAAGTCCTAGTCATACTGATTTAAATAGGGTTTCATTCTCTGATAAGTGTGTTTATGATTGCAGCCTAAATCTACAATACTATTCCTACATACTAGGGAATAAACCCTACTGGGATTTACTTATTAGTAGGCATGGCTAGTGCTGTAAGTGTGCTCTATGTATTCATTTTCTGTCATTTTTGAATTTATGGGCAGGGGACTGATTTGTGGGTTGTTTTTTAAAGAAGAAGAGTATTGACAACCCTTTATGCAACTCTGGCTTGTATGGAAGATAGTATTTCTTCTGGGGAAACTCTGTCAGGACATTCTTACCAAATGTAATGGTGAACTTCCTGTGTAATCTCTTTATTGTTAAAGTCCTCAGGATGGCTCTAAGCTTCTTTCTATAGAATAGTCATCCTTCTCTGTTAAATTATGTAAGCAATTCCTGTTCACAGTCTGTAGAACTTCGCTGAATTTATCCCAGGTAAAACTGTGAAAGAATTGCCTAGAAAAGGAAGCTTTTATAACTATTGTACTAGATCTTCTATAAAGCAAGGATAACCTCTCAAGAACTACCTCCTCCTACTGTTCCTTTCTACTTTGCCAACACCTGAAAATTACAGCGATTTACAGCCATTTTTCAGTGCACCTGTTTAGCTATATTTTGGACGATTTCTTAGAGTTGACATTCTCATTCTGTGCTTTAATCTTTCATATTCTAAAGACTATTCATCATAATTGACACATTTATCTCAATCCAGCTAGGGGGAGTGATGCTAGTGGTACTATTTCGTAATGGAATCTACCAGCCAAGGCGTTTCTCATGCAGCCGCAGTGAGAGTCTCTGATCAGTGCCGTTCAGCTAATACAGAGAGAAGTCTTGGTTCATTGTTAACTTTCCTCTCCCCTACCTAAAATCTGATCCTCTCTGTTCAGGGTTTCTAATCAAAGATATGTTAATTTTGCCATAGTTCATGTAGGTTTGACTGGTGCCAACAGTTGTCCTAGAGGATTGTCTGAATATGAGTTCACCAGTTATTGCTGGAATACAGTTCCCATCACCACAGACCAATGGCCTTCATGTCTGGGGCTGATGGGAGCTGGAGTCCAGCAAGATCCGGAGAGTACTGCACTGACTATACTCATTCTGGTCGATAGACTTTAAAATGCTACAGTTTGCATCAATGCCTTTCCCGCTCCCACCCCAAGGACTGTACAAATACAACTCCAAAAGATATAATTTATTAACCTTTCTACAATCCTTTCTTTTATAGCAAATGATTAGAATAATCATAATTAGTGAAGTGCAAAGCATCCCAAAATAATTTGAATAATCAATGTCTTGAAATTTGCAGCAGCCCGTGAAATATATGAATAATTCAAACTTCACGCCTTGTCTCAAACTCTTCAGATTTAGATAAGATAATGGCACTCTGCTACACATGATCATCACTTCTGAAATTAGAAGTGCTCTTTGCTTTAAGTGAGTGGGCCATTGTGCTATGTTGCTCGAATCAGTAGTTTCACTGCAAAACAGGAAGCTGTTTCAGAAGGTGCTAATGCTGAGTTATAGATAGGAAGGTGTCACTTTTGTCCCATCCTGGATACTAATGCTGATAAATAAATTGCTCTTCTAGTGATAAACTTGAAAATCAGCTGTGTGGAAAATGATTTATATTTGCATAATTCAATAGTCTAAAAGCCGTTTTCTTTTATAGATGATCTGTGCTGAGAGCCAGATATGATTCACCTTCTTTTTATATTCATTGAGCCAATACAGTCCCTATACAACAAAGCACCATAATATCAGTTTAATTTTACATAAGCATCGATAGGGTTTTAATACAGCATTGACAACATTCTGTGCATTCTCAGTTAACTGAAGTGGTTCCAGCTTGGGAGTGCATTAACTGGATGAATTCAGTGATGCTTCCTTAAAAGGTATCATCTATAGCATTGTAACTAGTGGTCTAATCAGGACTACACACATTTAGCAGTACAAATCTAAAAGGATTTTTTTAAAGAAAAAAAAATCAATGTTGAAGAAAATCATAAAACCTAAAAGCAAACCATTTCAATCTATGCAAAACGATTTACAAAATAGAAGACAGGCTCAAGGATTGCTACAAATAAATAATATATTATTACATAATTGATTGGAGCAACTGAGCAGACAAATATAAGTCCCCTCATCCCCTTCTCTGAAGCCCTTAGGAAAACTCCAGCATGTCGTACATTAGGGGAAAAAGCATTCCTTTCTTTGTTCTCCCTCTGGCTGGCTTGCTTGCTTACCACTTAGCCTAGTAAGTGAGACAACAACAACAACAACAACAACAACAACAACAATAATAATAAATTCTATTTATACCCCGCCCTCCCCAGCTGAAGCTGGGCTCAGGGCGGCTAACAACAATAAAAATAATCCAACATTCTAAAAACCTTTCATTATAAAAATTAATTAAAATCAAATTGATGGCAACCATTAAGCAAAATTCTGTGCAGATTCCCAGAGGAGGGGCTCAGGCTGTGCCCTGACCAAAGGCCTGGTGGAACAGCTCTGTCTTACAGGCCCTGCAGAAGGATGTCAGGTCCCGCAGGGCCCTAGTCTCTTGTGACAGAGTGTTCCACCAGGTTGGAGCCACGGCTGAGAAAGCCCTGGCTCTAGTTGAGGCCAGCCTAACCTCTCTGTGGCCTGGGATCTTCAGGATGTTTTTATTTGCAAACCGTAAGTTCTTCTGTGGGACATACCAGGAGAGGCGGTCCCGTAGGTACGAGGGTCCTAGGCCGTATAGGGCTTTAAAGGTTAAAACCAGCACCTTAAACCTGATCCTGTACTCCACCGGGAGCCAGTGCAGCTGGTATAGTACCGGATGAATGTGATCTCGCAGCGAAGACCCCATAAGGAGTCTCGCCGTGGCATTCTGCACCCGCTGGAGTTTCTGGGTCAGTCTCAAGGGCAGCCCCACGTAGAGTGAGTTACAATAATCCAGTCTGGAGGTGACCGTCGCGTGGATCACAGTGGCTAGGTCAGGGCGAGAGAGATAAGGAGCCAACTGCTTAGCTTGGCGGAGATGAAAAAATGCCGCCTTTGTTATAGCTGTAATCTGCGCCTCCATAGAGAGGGAGGTATCGAAGATTACACCCAAATTCTTAACGGACGATGCTGGCACTAATTGCACCCCCGCAAGAGATGGGAGTTGCCCCCTCAATCCCATATCGCCCCGTGCCAGCCAGAGGACCTCTGTCTTCAAAGGATTTAACTTCAACCGGCTCCCACGTAACCATCCAGCCACAGCTTCCAGACATCTGGTCAGTGTGTCTGGGGCCGAGTCAGGATGGCCATCCATCAACAGAGTTGGGTGTCATCGGCATACTGATGGCAACCCAGCCCAAAACTCCCCCAAAAGATGTAAGGGAAGTGTACTTGTTAAGTGGATAGGAGGCAGTGGGGACTCAAGGGGATGAACTTGGATGGGTTTGAAAATAAGTGATTCTTTCTGGGGGGTTGATCATATTTGTTGTAAGCTGCATTGAGAGGACTATGTCCTGGACCTAAATAGTCTAAGGCAGGGGTCTATAAACTTTTTCAGCAGGGGTCCGGTCCACTGTCCCTCAGACCTTGTGGGGGGCCGGACTATATTTTGAAAAAATAATAATGAACAAATTCCTGTGCCCCACAAATAACACAGAGATTCATTTTTAATAAAAGCACACCTTCCACTCATGTAAAAACATGCTGATTCCTGGACTGTCTGTGGGCCGGATTTAGAAGGAGATTTGGCCAGATCTAGCCCCCGGGCCTTAGTTTGCCTATCCATGGTCTAAGGTGGCCTAAATATTGTTTAAAAAAAATGAAGAAGAAGAAGAAGAAAGATTTTTTTACAATACTTTTCTTTTGGTTCAGCATTTTTACAAAATGCTGCAGCCTCCTCAGGTGCTTGCACTTCCTGAACTAATGAAAAGCTCCACAAGAGGACTTGCCTCCTGATATCTTCTCTTAATTTAAAGAAGCTACCTGAGATCTGTGTGCTCACTGGTTTTGTTTTTAAGGAAATTTCTCGCTTTTAACTTCTTGGAAAAGTATATTTCTCTGCATTTATTTCTTTAAAAGTAAAAGAAGACTTCACTATTTTTAAAATGCTAATTTCCAGCTGCTAGGAATGTAGCAAACAAGGCTGTACTTCCCAAGCTTGAAGAGAAGTTCAGAAGGAAACATGATCACGAGGGAGGGCTGTAAAATGAAGACAATTGAAGGGGTGGTTTGTAAAAAGAAGATGTACCTCCAGACTCTTAGCCACCTCTTAAGAAAGGTAAGCACACCCCCCCACAAAAATCCCCTTTACACCCACTCATAAGAACTTCACAGACATTGTCTCTTCTCAGATATTTTAAATGTGATTTCTTTTTGTGTAATGGAAAGGGGGGAAAATGCAGAAGAAATATTAGACAGCACTATCTGATGCAAATAACCACAGTCAATGCTTTGATTATTGAAGGGCATTACATTAGTTCTTCCATTCAATGGTTTGAGTATTAGGCACAAAATTGGAGTCAGTCATTAGTGATGAATAGGCACCAAATGACTTGAACAGGGCTAACAAAAAAGACAATTTAGAGTTTGGAAGAGAAATAATATCTGCAATCATTCCTACAGATGCAGATTTCATATTAGCATTATTGAACAATTTAAGGAAAAACTACCGTATGTATGCCCAACAGGTCAAAACATCCTATAGTCAAGTGTATTTAAGGGACGTGTATTTTAAAAGCTATTTCTACCAGCAACCCCTTTCATGTTTGCTGAGCTCTGACATTTGAATGTTGCATTATTGGGTAGATTTATTATTTTAATCAAAGAAAGAAAGAAAGCATTGATTAATAAATGGAACCTTTTTGCATTAATAATAATTGATCCCATATAACAAAACATGGATCTTCCTAGCTCTCCTAATGCTAACATTTTCTTTTGATGCATAGCAAAAAGCAAATTAAGTAATTTTGCTGCAGTTAAAATGAAGATTAAAATGGATTGGTGTATTAGGGTGTTTTGTTTGGGGTTTTTTAAAAGCCTATCTACAGTATCATTTTTGCCTACTTAAAGAACAGGGTAATGTTCTATCAGAACTGTTTGACTTTGTCCTCATTGTAGCATAGTTGAATACTACTTTAATAATAATAATAATAATAATAATAATAATAATAATAATAATAATTTATTATTTATACCCCGCCCATCTGACTGAGTTTCCCCAGCCACTCTGGGTGGCTCCCAATCAAGTGTTAAAAACAATACATTATTAAATATTAAAAACTTACCCAAACAGGGCTGCCTTCAGATGTCTTTTAAGAATAGGATAGCTGCTTATTTCCTTGACATTTGATGGAAGGGCGTTCCACAGAGTGGGCGCCATTACCGAGAAAGCCCTCTGTCTGGTTCCCTGTAACCTCACTTCTCACAATGAGGGAACTGCCAGAAGGGCCTCGGCGCTGGACCTCAGTGTCTGGGCTGAATGATGGGGGTGGAGACACTCCTTCAGTGTCATGGTACTGCCAGAGAATGCAGGGGAGGAGTAGGATCAGGCAGAGGGTAGTGGGCAGAAAGTGGCGATTGAGGAAAGAGGGGAAAGCCAGGTGGCAGGAACACTCTCAGATGTTGAACCAGAACCTCAGCACCACACAGGAAGTTCTGGCACAGATAGTGAGACAATGCCTATTCTGTCTGCCAGGGAAAGGAGAGAGTTAAAGAGGAGGGGGGAGAGTCATCACATGAAAGTTCCCCGCCTTTTCTGTTGGAGGAGAAGCCAGTGTAGGCCACTCCCAGAATCTGAACCGGAGGATTCAGATGCATGATTGTAATGCGCTGTCTGTACATATGTAAAATAAAGACTGTATATATATATCTCTCTGAATGAGCAGAGGTACTTATTGCAAAGAGCATTCACAAGCCATCACATTCAGGTATACAGGACCGAGGCCATTTAGGGCTTTAAAGGTCACTACCAACACTTTGAATTGTGCTCGGAAATGTACTGGGAGCCAATGCAGATCTCTCAGGACCAGTGTTATATGGTCCCAGCAGCCACTCCCAGTCACCAGTCTAGCTACCGCATTCTGGATTAATTGCAGCTTCAAAGGTGGCCCCACGTAGAGCACGTTGCAGTAGTCCAAGCGGGAGATATCCAGAGCACCACTCTAGCAAGACTGTCTGTGGGCAGATAGGGTCTCAGCCTGCGTACTAGATGGAGCTGGTAGACAGCCGCCCTGGACACCATTCTAAGTTGTTATTCAGAGTAGACCCACTTAAATTGATGGACCCAACTTAGGTTAATTTATTCCACTGAATCTACTCTGAGCAAAACTTAACTGAACCTGAGCTATTGAAATCTGCCTTATACCAAGTCCTTAATACTGGTCCATCGAGTGCAGTGTTATCTCTGCTAACTGGCAGTGGCTTGGCAGGATTTCAGACCAAGTTCTCTCCCAGCCATACCTGGGATACTTCTGCATGCAAAGGAGATGCTCAGTCAGTGAGCTATGACCCCATCCCCAGGGAAACATCATGGTAAATATGAGATATGGTTAAGTTGATTAGCAGTTAGTAAAATGTCTTTGGGTGTTCGCATTAAAAAAAATAGCATATCAAACACTTGTAGGAAGAAAGAGCAGCACAGTGTACCAGGCTGGCGAAACAGAACCAAGATTAATAATTGCAGTAATCTAGCGACTATGTAGAGCCAGCAAAGTAAATTCAGCAAAAAATACTACAAATCACTAGCTTCATGCGGGGAGGGGGGGATTTCCTAAAGGGGGATGACATGAGATCAAAGGAAACATTATTTGATTTGGTGGTGAAATATGACATTAGAGACATATAGTAAGGCAGCAGGGGCTACATTTTCATTATGTCTGCTTACTTGATGCCCACACAATAGTACTTTAGTTGAGTTCAACTATAGTTCATGCGGCACTGTAAAAATCACAGGGAAGAAAATCCAATCATCACAAAAGAGGAAGACTGTTAGTAGATCTGTCATTAGATATGTGAATGATGGCACAATATCCATTCGTAAACTTGAAGCACTCAAAAGCTTTTTAGTTTTTATTTCATCTTGAGTTTAAGCATCAAGTTTAAGACTCCCAGAAGTGGAAGGCATTAGGACAGGTGTGGAGAACCTTTGGTCCTCCAGAAGCTTTGGGAAGGAGACACCAGGGGAACTAGCTTAGTCCCCCTGGTCCACTCACCACACACCACTGGTTTGTGCATTGTTTTGGAAAGTGCAAGAAAGATAGTTCCAACTTTCAATGCGAAGTGAATTTTATTTCCTCCGCCATCCATACCTGTCACTGATACTTTTGTCCTGATATTGTTAAAACATACAGGAGCACCATTAATGCAACCAGTGTGTATTCGTGTTCTTTAATTAAAAAGATAATATTTATGCTACTGGAACCAATTGTATCAAGTTAATTTACAGTGAAGTTTGTAGCTGTATTTGCACTAGATCAAGTGAACTATGAAATAACTTTTTAAGGTTATAGTACATCAGGGTTTTATATATATATACCATCACAGCAGTTTAACCATCCATTGAGATCTGCTCCAGAACAATTTCTATTACTGTGAGACTCTGCTTCTTTATTATGTAGTTGGATACAAACTTTGTGTGTACCTAATGCAGACAAAATACTGAGCAGTAGATAGATAGATATTTCACATGCCAACATTTCAGTAATGCTGGGCATGTTTCATGATCTGACGTAAGGTGAAAGTGGTGGAGGTGAGGCAGCAAATGGGGTGAAGCTGTAGATCAGTAGTAGATGGCATGATTTACCTGCAGAAAGTTTCAGCTTTGATTCTTGGCATATTTCATTAAAGCCCCTTGGGTTGATGGTCTGAGAAAGATGCCTGGCCCCACAGAGAGCTGTTCCTAGATCATCCACCCTCGTCCCACATCTAAAGACAAAATAACCAAATAAAAACAACAAACCAACGTAACAGAGCTGAAATATAATAAAGAAAGGCTCTATAAGATTAAATGAACTCTCCAAGCAAAAGAGGGGGAATGCGGAGGAATGATCAAGGCGGGTGGGAGGGGTAGTTGACTGAAGGAAATATCAGGAACGTGGGTCAGATGGCAGAATGTAAGGCTGGAAATAAAGAGCGGAATAAGAGGAAGGCAGGGAGGGAAGGAAGTTCCAAGGCAACAAGGCAATAGACACTACTCAGAAGGTAAGCAACTTGCAGCACCACAAGACAGTCCAGAAACGTCCTGTTCGGCAGCGCGAAGCACGTGCCCCCAATCACATCACGCTGCAGCTTTTATAGGCCCTGGGAATCACACCACTCGCCCTGATTGGCCAAAACAGCCTGGCATGATCCGAGGGCCTAACGGTTAAGGCTTGGGCCACACCTAGCTACAACCCACCCTGCGGGGGTGTCCCGGGGGCGCAAGTGCAACCAGGACCCTCGTTACGGAGGATCCCACTTACCACACATTACAATATAAAGGGCCTCTCTCCCCTCACAATACCTTTAAGCACAGAGCCTAAAATTGCCTATCTGCACCACTGAAGTGCATTGGTGGACCAATGAACTGGTTTATTATAAAGCAGCTTCATATATGCTCAATTAAATAAAATCTAGAACTGGGTGGAATCCAAACACTTCTTTACCAGAACTGTGCAGCAGGAATGCTGAGCTTTCAAACGCCACAGGTCTTTCTTATATGCAGTTCAAGTAACTTGCAAAACACCGAAGGTGAGCGAAATCTGGGTATTTGTATTGCTGCATTCAGGACTACTTCTGCGTTTTCTTGCTGGATAGCTTTACTGCATTCTTGTGAGATGTGGATAATGAACAGGATGCCAGGAAAAGGGGCAGCGACAGCAGTCAAAGACACAAGGAAATGGCATGTATCTATCTCACCAATATTCCCTAGTATTCCACATAAAAACCTTTGGGTAGATTCCTTAGGCTTTTCCTTGCCAAAATGGGTTCCAGATAAGCAACAATCTGGAAACCTAGCCTGTATCTTACCATAGCCTGACTGCTATTTTGGCATTTGTTAGTTAGGTGGTTAATGAAATTGGCTTGGCAGTAGCCCTGCATTGGATGCATTTCAGACATGGGAAAGCATCATCTGATATTCTGAATTGGTGGTAGCAAATCAAACAGGCATCACTGGCATGGGGCAGCTTGCTCATTCCTGATCTCTCCTTGGCACATTAGAATATGGATGAGCTGGATTACTTTGTAGGGGATTGATATAAAACATGGACGTAGTTCAGTCAATGCATGCAAGATCTTGCCTTTGGGAAGGATATCAGACTAGATTATATCTGGAACACTTTCAATCATGTGTTTCTCAGACATTTCAGGGAATCCAAAACAAGAAAACAAGTGAAATGAGATAGCATGGGGAGCGGCTGTCCTTGAGATAATTTATCTTGAATCAATATGTGTTACATAAGATAAAATCTATAAAACATAGTTTTCTTTATCATACTCTGGCTTTTGGAAGATAAAAGATGAAAGTTGTAGCTGATGTTAGTCTTACTCAGAGTAGATCCATTGAGATTAATGAATTGAATAGGACTAGTGTTGCATACATTCTACAATGTAAAACAATAATCCATATTTGGGGGAGGGGGAAACACCAGAGCTAAAGCAAGTAAGATGGATTTACAAAAGGCTAGAGGGATAATTATTATTAATAATAATATATTATTATAGCTTAAGGATGATGGAATAAAACTCAATTTTCTTGGCATCTAGACATAATTAAGGAAAATATTAACCAGATCTCCCAGAGGAAGAAGGCTCCATAGACCATTCAAGAGTCCCACAATTTAAAATATATAACTCCTATCATCACTCCAGATTTCTTACTTGACCTATAGTCAAATTGTATAGCACTGGGGCAAGGAGTGATGGACAGATATTGTCAGATGCCTGGTAGATCAAGTGGCAAGGGGAAGAAGGTATGTTTGCTTTAATATGTTTGGAAAATCTCTCTTTATTCGGTAGTGGCTCCCGCCCTGTGGAATGCCCTCCCATCAGATGTCAAAGAAATAAACAAATATCTGACTTTTAGAAGACTTCTAAAGGCAGCCCTGTTTAGGGAAGCTTTTAATATTTGATTAATTATTGTATTTTAATATTTTGTTGGAAGCCGCCCCGAGAGGCTGGGGAAACCCAGCCAGATGGGTGGGGTATAAATAATAAATTAATATTAATTTTAAAAATATTCGGTGTATTTCAAAGCATATAGTTTAACCGGAGAGTCCTTATGCCACGGGTATTTACTATGCCACATATTCAAGATTTGTCTTTGAAGCTGATAAGGGCAAGAATTTCCCTGAAGGAAATTTAAAAATGACTCAGTTTCTTTCAACGAGGCAGCATGAGCAGAGAAATATAGGTCAAGGGAGAAGGCTGGAAATAGTTTGGAACTATTCCCAAGGTTGTCTGACAACAGCTAACCCTTCTGGTTTCCTGCACTTGGCTTGATCCTCAAGGGCTTTGGCTTTGACTGCAACCCTAAAACAGTAATGTTCAGCCTTCTTCAATGGGTCAGCAGAAAGTCTGTGCACTGCTTAGGTCTTGCTTCAGTGAGACACAAGCCTGGCATTTTCACTGTGAAGAGCAGGGAAGGGAAGTGCTGTTCTAGATTAGATAATTTATTACAGTCGGAGACCAGCTTATAAAACACACTTGGGGGTACAGTTACAGAAGAAAAACAAACAATTACAACAATGTACAACAATAAATTTAAAAACAGTGTACAACAATAAACTACCGCAGGGAGTTGACCCAGAGTCACCCATGGAACCGAGTTTGGGGATTTTCATAACAGTTTGAGTTGGAAGATGGCCTGTGCCTACAGATCTGTACACAGAATCTGGCGACCATCCAGGTCATCTTCTGATCTTTGCCTAACAGGAAAAGGTCGAATTTTTGCTTTTCCGGGAGGTCGGTGAGCCTTCCCAGGGGATCAATGGTCTTACTGCGTGCCTCTTCATAAAAGGGACATCTAAAGAACAAGTGTTCTGGGCTTCCTATCTCTCCCATTGAACAGGTGCAAAGTCTCTGAGCATATGGGACCTTTTTAAAGGCTCCTTCCAGGACCGGTGAGGGCAGAGCCAAGCTTCTTGCGAGTGTAAAGGCCCTTCTTGCAGGAAGTGCTGTTCCTAAATCTTCCAACTCAGAGCTGTTTTCCGTTATATTCCAGGTGCAATCTCTGCAGTCTTTCTCGCAAGTGTACCTCATAAAGCACAATGAAATTTGTTTCCAGGATAACCTCAAACCAAACATCACAGCACTAAACATTCATATGAATGGGTGCCAAGAGTCTCTGGGGACACTAATAGGCTTACTTCTGATAATATGTCCCTCTTTCAATACAGAACATAGATTGATTCTCTCAGCATGAAAACCTTTACACATCTTCACTAAAATGTCCTTTTCTCCAGGAACCCACTAATGCAAATTAGCATAATATCATTTACCCTGATCCTCTGATCTGTGTTAATGCTGCATTAAAGCATTCCACTTCTGTGCTTGTTTCCTCAGACATGAACAAACAAAAAAGGAAAAACAGAAAAGGTGTTTCAATAACCATCAGTAGAGGATGCCTGAAAGTGTTCAATCTAGCAAGGAGACCTAACCTAATCGCCTACATAGGGGCCGGGGAGTAGCACCTGATTCCTTTTGTGGTGGTGGTTATTGTTGTTTTTGTTATTTATTATAGCCTTCCATTCTGGTCTTGTTGGTCTTCCTGCATTTTCTTTCTTTGGCCAGCAGTCTAAGTTGGCATAGAGGTTGACCATCCCTGGGTTTGGGATTCAGGAGGCTCCACTGTGATGGGAGACTATTAAGGGAAGTTATGAAAGTGGGGAAGGGTATTAGGATTCTCAAGTAGAAAGGATGGTAATGTGAGTCAGAGAACAGCAGAGACTCACAAGTATGCAATGGGAACCAATCTATGAACCTGAGAAAATGGGGACCAGTAAACAAGTTCTAGTATTAAGTAGGAATACTGCAGGATCAGGGATGTGATGGCCTTTCAGATGTTGGATTCTCTTGCAACCAGAATAGCCATATGCTATGATGTAGAAATGTGGTGAGCTGAACTTAAAATTGGGGGGGGGGGACCGGGGGGGGGGGACAGAATTGACAAATTTCTCCATCCCCAGTTCAAGCAGACTGAAACAGGCTTCTGATTTCCATTCTTTGATGAATCCTGCTAGCAACAAATTGTTACGTCACATGTAAAATTTTAAGATAATACAAGGGATAAACATATGCAGGAAGACTGCAGGAAGGAAACAATTGGACATGCCACATATTAGACCACAAAGTGTCTATAGAGATCACAAAGATTACGGCAGGTAGGAAAAAACGATTCCAAAAGGCCTTATTTCACTCCTGCAGTTGCTTTTCTGCTTTCTTTTCATTCCCTGATAATATCACGTCCAGCTGCCTGTGGCTCCTGTTTGTTAATCATATCGGGAACTGCCTCAGAGGCAAAAATGAGTGTTAAAAAAGAGGGAAATAACACAGAGCAGTTTCCCTTTCTGTCTTCCACCCCCTCTGAGCTGTCCTCTTGGTGAAGCTTCGACTGGGGAAAGTTTCATTTCTTTCAGAGTATGTACATCAGATAAAATTCAGTCCCTGGCAATAATGTCTGCTACCGCTTCGTTCTAAAGCCTCAGAAGAAGAAAATCTCAGTTATCTGAATGAACAGAGCTTTTGTTGTTTCTGCTTTTAAATTTGATACCTTGACTTCATGCACAGACAAGAAAAGCATGTTCCCAAGGCAGAAAGCTACTCCCCCCCCCCACCTCTCAATGAAACAAAGCAAGGCAAGGGGCAAGACACAAATGTTATGAACACTATTCAGGCTGATTTTCCCTTCTGATCCTTATCACATCACAATAAAGGTTAAGCTTTTCATCTCTTCCTGAGCTATTTATGTTACTTTTAAAGATCCAAATAGATACGTTCTATCCATATTTCATTCAGAACAAATTCCCCCTTGCTTTTCAGAAATGCTTCCCTCTGTGTGTATGTGTGTGTGTGTGTTTATATTCATATCTTGTACAGAAAATCCCTTAATCTTTTTTCAAGGGCATCCTAGGACAGCACTACAGATGAGCCAAAAGCTAGTTTTTTTCAAGGCAGTTGATGACTATTTGAAATTTAAAAAAACAACAACAGCTACATATACACATATTTGCATATGCATATACAAATATTTGTGTTTGCTGTGTGCTTCTAAGAAATGTATGTGGAGAGAGATCTATAAGCTTCTAGTTTAAACAAAAAGATAAAGCTGTGGATGAATGGTGAACTTTTGCTGCATAAACACTATACATTTGAAGTACCAGCAAACTTTAGTTTTCCCCGTTCATGCTCTAATTCATTGCCCAGAGTAAGTGCAAAGGATCTTGGGGCATAAAGGCATCACATCACAGATTCTACTTCATTAGTTGTTAGTGGAGGAAAGGGGAGGACATGATTCAGACTGCTGTTTCTGGTGGAAACCCATGTCTCTTATAATGTGTAATCCAGAAGCAAGGAGTATAGTCCCCATCAGATGTTGTTGGACATCCCTGGCTATTTGCCATGTTTTGGGAGGCAGATGGGAGAAGGAGTCCATCAACATTTAGACAGCACCACATTGACTACTTGCCATGTAGCCTATTCTCAGCATGGCTGTCCTCTTTCTTCCTCCGTGTAGTTATGGTTTGGGAGAAGCAGGATGACCTTACAAATTATTGTGAGATGTGCAGATAAGACAATAATGGTTGAGTAGGATAGTGATCATGAATCCATGAAGTCAAGGTGAGAATGGTGGTGAATCCCCTTCTTAGGTATTATAAAATAAGGCTTTTCTGTGGTGCTTGCTATGCAGAAGTGCCAATACAATTCTTTCTGATTTCTGTTAGGCAAATGCTTCCAAATCAGTGCAGATATTTTTATCAGCTCAGCCAACTGTCAGCTAAATAAAGTACATTATGTAATGTGATGTTAGAGCACTGAAGGCAGCCAGCAGCTACATTGCTTCTGGAATTCACAGCAGATGCACAAGAGCAAAATACTGCACTTGGAATCAAGATGAAATAAGTAGAAAGGCCATTTTAATGTACTGCTCCACAAGCAATATTGACTGTATACTAAGGACAAGGGACAGGGGATCTGAGAGCCAAACACAGCACCCAAAAGCTTTCCATCTTTCCCTTTTATAACTCTGTACCCCAAGGATGCCACCACCATGCACACATTTAGAGCTGAGCAAATGTGGCTCTCCCAAACCTGATGCATGATGTATAGATGGCGTATTTGGAGAGGGGCAATTCAATGATTGTGGGAGGTGAGCAACATTCATTCCCAAAAATTTGTGCTCGGCCCCTCCCCCCCATTGTGGGCAGTGTTGATCCCCCCCCCCCATTTTTTAAAATATAATCTTCTTCTTGTAGTGCAACAGATACTGGCAGCAAACAGTGCTTTGTGGTGAACTGCATGCAACAGTAGGGAGAATGCAAAGAGTTAATAGCTGTAGGAAGGGCCACCCAGAAGCAGAAGCGGGGAGTCGGGGATCCTGGTTGTTATTTCTGTTCTGGATAAATGGCTGCTTGATTATAGAGGTGTGTATTAAAATAAATGAACAGCATTAGTCTGCTGTTATTAGAAGCTGAGTGACTTTTTGTGGGCTTCTCTTGGTTCTCAGCAGCTGCCACCTTCTACCTCACAAGCTGCAGAGGGCCATGGCTCTGTGGTAAAGTATGCAAAAGGTCTCAGGTTCATTTCCTGGCTTCTCTAGGTAGGGTCGGAAGAGGCTTCTGCCTGCAATCCTAGAGAGCTGCTGCCAGTCAGAATAGACAATACTAATGGTCTGAGTATTTACTAACTGGTAAATAGCAACCTCTGTCCAGAGTGGGACACGGGTGGCGTTGTGGTCTAAACCACAGAGCTGAGGGCTTGCCAATCAGAAGGTCGGTGGTTTGAATCCCCGCGATAGGGTGAGCTCCCATTGCTCGGTCCCTGCTCCTGCCAACCTAGCAGTTCGAAAGCACGTCTGCTTGAAGTCTTCATGCTCCCATATTCTCTGTCAACAAAACAATGGCAAAACAACCAGCCAACTTCCAATCCCCCCCCCACTCTCTAAGAGACACACACTTTTAAAAAACAAATTAGCAAGGCAATGATTCAGCGTTTCTGTGACCTTGATTGGAGTCACCTGCTTTGCAGCTGCTGCATGTTTTCTTTTCCCCAGTACAATTTATTCTTTGTAAAATATGTTTTCTAGCAAATGGAGTACAAATGCTAACACAGAGTGACATTTTGTTGTCATCGATGTAACACCTTTGACAGATGCCTGTCAAGAGCTAAGGTGGCTCCCACTTGGCCCAACTATCATGCATCTTAGCCACTTATTCCAAAGCTCTGTGACACAGTCCAGCTACTCTTAAAACACCCTTTCCCTTCAGTCTGAGCAGCAAGAGTTGTTTCAGCAGAGCTCTCGTCTTATTATGCACCTCAGCGGCACTCGTGCACAAGCAAAGAAGCACACAGGGTAGGGAACAGCTGAGGTGCATAAATTCAAGGGCTCTGCCAAAGCTTCTGTTGCTGTTTGTACTGGGAAAGAGGATTTAAGCAGTCCCTTGCATGGGAGTGAGTCAGCGGGCCAAGCCAATGTTGCAGGCTCTTCAGCTTTTGCATCACTGAAACTATGGCAGTGGTTAGAAACGAGGTACAGGCAGAGTAAATGAGAATTTAACAGGTGTCAGCAAACTTTTTCAGCAGGGGCCGGTCCACTGTCCCTCAGATCTTGGGGGCGGGCGGACTATATTTTTTGGGGGGGAGGGAATGAACAAATTCCTATGCCCCACAAATAACCCAGAGATGCATTTTAAATACAAGCACGCATTCTATTCATGTAAAAACATGCTGGTTCCTCGACTGTCCATGGGCCGGATTTAGAAGGCAATTGGGCCAGATCCGGCCCTTGGGCCTTAGTTTGCCTACCCATGATTTATTTTTTTTTTTATAATATTTTTTATTGCGTTTCTTTCCAAATTTTGTGCATTGCAAACATACCTACAAATTTACAAGAAACCATTTTTTTTTTTTTTTTTTTTTTTTTGTATAGCAAAACAATATAAATCAAACCAAAAAAAGAGTCCTAACTTGGACTTCCCCACCCCTTCCGATTCTGCATTCTTTGTATTAACAATGTCAGCAATTTGTTACCTTATATCATACCTTATTGTAACTTTCACATGTTATGTATCCAAATTCAATATATTATGTCACCATTTTTATACCTTTAAAAATAAACGTAACATGTTCAATTCATATTATCTCCTTTTCTCTTTTCTCACTTAATTTACTGTTCACTTAATCATAGTTGCTAAAGCATATCATTTCCAAATCATGCATAATCTTAAGATTCATACAGCTTATAATACTTTTGCAAATAATCTTTAAATTTTTTCCAGTCCGCCTCAATTGTTTCTACATCCACATCTCGGATTCTGCCGGTCAATTCAGCTATCTCCATGTAATCCATCAACTGCGTCTGCCATTCCTCCAGCGTGGGTAGATCTTGTGTCTTCCAGTTCTTAGCGATGAGTATTCTTGCTGCTGTACTAGCATACATAAACAAAATTCTGTCCTTCTTTAACACTCTCTGGTCCACCATGCCCAACAGGAAGGCCTCTGGTTTCTTGGGAAAGGTATACCTAAATACCTTTTTCAACTCATTATAAATCATTTCCCAAAAGGCCTTAACCCTTGGGCAAGTCCACCAGAGGTGAAAGAATGTCCCCTCTGCTTCTTTGCACTTCCAACATTTGTTGTCAGACAGGTGATGTATCTTAGCTAACTTGACTGGGGTCATGTACCACCGGTATATCATTTTCATGATGTTTTCCTTCAAGGCAGTACTTGCCGTGAATTTCATTCCGGTGTTCCATAACCTTTCCCAGTCTTCAAACATAATGTTGTGTCCAACATCCTGTGCCCATTTAATCATAGCAGATTTAACTATCTCATCCTGTGTATTCCACATAAGCAGCAAGTTATACATTCTAGATAACAGCTTTGTCTTTGGTTCTAACAATTCTGTCTCTAGTTTCGACTTTTCCACCTGGAATCCAACTTTTTTATCCATTTTGAAAACCTCTTGAATTTGAGCATAGTGTAACCAATCTCGCACCTTGTTTTTTAATTTCTCCTGGCTCTGCAGCTTCCAATTGTCTCCAATTTTTTCAATTAGTTCCCAATATTTCGGCCAGTAGGCCTCCATATTGGGTCTTTTTCGGGCCTTGGCCTCCACTGGTGATAACCACCTCGGAGTTTTACTCTCTAGTAGGTCTTTATATTTCATCCAGACTGCAAAAATTGCTTTTCTGACAATGTGGCTTTTAAACAATTTATGTACTTTAACCTTGTCGTACCATAGGTATGCGTGCCAACCAAAAGCATTATTAAATCCTTCCAGATCTAGGACATCAGTGTTTTCCAACAAAAACCAATCTTTCAGCCAGCAGAAGGCTGCAGCCTCATAGTACAACCTCAAGTCCGGCAGGGCAAACCCCCCTCTTTCTTTTGAATCTGTTAGTATTTTAAACTTTATTCGGGGCTTTTTGCCCTGCCAGATAAATCTAGATATGTCCTTCTGCCATTTTCCAAAACAATCCACTCTGTCCACGATCTGCAAGGTTTGAAACAAAAATAACATTTTCGGCAACACATTCATTTTTATAGCTGCGATTCTTCCCAACAAGGAAAGTTTCAATCTTGACCAAATTTCTAAATCCTTTTTAACTTCCAACCAACATTTCTCATAATTATCCTTAAATAAATTCAAATTTTTGGAGGACAAATAGATCCCTAGGTATTTCACTTTTTTTACCACATTCAATTCTGTTTCTCTCTGAAACCCCTCTGTTTCTGTAATTGTCAAATTCTTGGTCAACACCTTAGTTTTTTGTTTATTTAACTTAAATCCCGCCACCCGACCAAATTCAGATATAAGTTCAAGAACTCTTTTTGTACTGGGTTCTGGCTCCTGCAGTGTCAAAACTAGGTCGTCTGCAAATGCTTTCAGTTTATATTGTTTCACTCCGACCTCTATCCCTTGTACCAACCGGTCCTCTCTGATCATGTTCAATAGCACCTCCAGGACTGAAATAAATAACAGAGGGGATAGGGGGCACCCTTGTCGTGTCCCTTTCTCAATTCTAAATTCCTCCGTCACCACATTGTTCACTATTAATTTAGCCTTTTGTTCTGAATAAATTGCTTGTAATCCATTCTCAAACCCCCGTCCCACTCCCATCCCTTCCAAGTTCTTCTTCATAAACATCCAAGATATGTTGTCAAATGCTTTCTCCGCATCAATAAAGATTAACACCGCCCTTGTGTTCCTATCAGTCTGCAAAAGTTCCAAAATGTCAATGATGTTTCTAGTATTTTCATATAAGTGTCTACCAGGGAGAAAGCCTGCTTGGTCCTTATGAATTACTTCATTTAATACTTTTTTAAGTCTATTTGCCAAAATGTCTGCAAATATTTTGTAATCCACATTTAGGAGTGAGATGGGACGGTAGTTCTTGAGCTGAGTCTTTTCAGATTCTGACTTGGGTATCAATGTGATGAAGGCTTCTTTCCACGTTTCTGGTGCCCTCTTCCCCTCCATGATCTGGTTGCATACCTCCAACAAGGGTTGTATCAAATAGTCCTTCAAAGTCTTGTAATATTTGGAGGTAAGCCCATCCGGGCCCGGAGATTTGCCTAGTTGCATATTCTGAATGGCACCTTCAATTTCCTGTGAAGTTATTGTAGAGTTCAAGATTAATTTTTTATCTTGAGTTATCTTTGATAATCCATTTGTCTTTAAAAATTGATCTATCTCTGATTCTTTCTGAGGCCCCTGTGCATACAGTTCTTTAAAGTATCTGTGGAAGCACTTCCTGATTTCTTCTGGTTTCTGAATCATCCTTCCTTCAATCTCTAGATTTGTAACCGTGTTTAACTTTTGTCTTTTTTTCAGCTGCCATGCTAGCAGCTTTCCACATTTATTCGCTGATTCAAAGGATCTTTGCTTCATCTGTTTTATTTTCCATTCAATCTCCTGATTAATCAATTTTGAATATTCTGCTTGATGGAATTTAATTTCTCTCAGCACCTCCTTTGACTTTGGTTTAGTTCTCAATTTTTTCTCTCCTTGGTGTATTTTCTCCAATATTTTATCTTTCTTTCCATTCCAGAATTTTTTCTTGATTGTATTCTGCTGTATCAGAAACCCTCTCATAACGGCTTTGCTTGCGTCCCAGATCGTTCTTTTTTCTACTGTGGTATTCAAATTTATCTCAAAGTAGTCCTTTAGTGTTTTTTGGGCCTTTTTCACAATCTCTTGATCTCTTAATAATGTGTCATTCATTCTCCATCTGAAGGAACCGGGTTGAGTTAGTCTAAATTCTATTTTCAAGGCGTTGTGGTCGGAGCATGTTTTTGGGCAGATTTCCACCTTTTTAGTCTTTGGTGCCATCCCCCTGGAGGTCCAAATTTGGTCGATCCTTGACCAGGACAGATGGGCCTCAGAGAAGAAAGTTCCTTCTTTACCTAGGGGGTTCTTTGTCCTCCATATGTCAATCAAATCCAGATTGTCAGTCAGTTCAAAAAAAGTTTTAGGCAGTCTGCCATCTGATGTTAAATTCTGATTGTAAGACTTATCCATGTGTGTAGACACCACTCCATTCATGTCTCCCATCATTATGATGTTAGCATAATCCAGATAGTCCAGCAGCGTCTCATGCAGCTTCTTGAAAAATTCTGATTTCCCATCGTTTGGAGCATAAATTCCTAATATCAATATTCTTTCTCCTTGAGCTTGAATTTCAATTGCCAAAATTCTACCTTGTTCATCCTTGAATAAAAATTTAGGTGTCAGACTCTCTTTAGCATAAATCACCACTCCTCTCTTCTTTACTTTGTCCGACGATATAAATTCTTGGCCTAATCTTTTATTAACTAAAACCTTTCTATGGAGCCTGGTCACATGAGTTTCTTGTAGGCAAATAATGTCCAATTGTTCTTTCTTCAATATGTGAAATAACCTCCTTCTTTTCTCCGGGGAATTTCCGCCATTAATATTCCAACTGAGTAGCCGCAGAGACATCCTGAACTATTCTGTCACACCTAGAGCGGTGTGTCTTCTTTCTCCTCTGGTTCCGAAGGTGCAGGCGTTAGTCCACCTGGGTTGGGTAAAGGCCAATTAGCTGCTGCTTCTTTTTGGAGATCTTCTCCGTGGTCGTGCAGGAACTTTTGTAGGTCCTCTGGTGATCTTATTTTAGCCTTCTTCTGTTTGTAAGTAAATGATAGTCCTTGTGGGAACTCCCACCTGTAAGGAATTGTGTTAAGTCTCAACAATTTAGCCAATTCTGAATAGGTGGCTCTCAAATCCAATAACTGTTTGGGAATGTCTCGGTAAATTTCCACCCTTTTCTCTTGTATCACAATTGAGTTTTTAAAGTGTAGGCCTAGTATTTTGTCTCTCTCTTCCCTTGATCTCAAAGCTATTAAGCAGTCTCTGGATCTATTTTTTCTTACCAATCTTCCCAACCGAAAAGCCGATACAATTTTAAAGTCACTTTCTTCTTTTAGATCCCAGAACTTTGTAAACTCTGTTGTCAAGAGTCCAATCAAATCTTCTTGCTCAATTTCTGGGACTGCCCTCAGCCTGAGGTTAGTCTCCCGATTTTTCAATTCCACCAATGAGAGATAGGTTTGTTGGTCACCTATCTGTTTGTAAAGAGGTTTGACTTCCGCTTTAACTTCCTCAACCTCTTTTTTGGCCGATATTGCAATTTGAGCGGCTTCCCCTGCCAGTTTACGATTCTCTTCTGATGCTCCTTGCAATTTTTCAATTGCTAGGTTATGTAGGGAAACCTGCTCTGTCAACTTCTGGATTGAGGATGTTGATTGATCAATTTTTATTGATTGATTATCAATTTTTTGATTTATCACTGCCAATTGTTCCAAAACTTGTTTCAGTACACCCTCAGCTCCTCCTGTTGCCATATCTCCCTCCTCTGATTTTTCAGGCTTTTCGGTTTCTACTTTTTGTGTCGCAAGCACAGCTGGAACTGATAATCTGCGTCCCTGAGTTAAAGTTGTTTGAACAAGCTGTGCCTGCTTTTTTGCTTTCTCTTTCTCCTTAGCTTCTTTAGCTTTGGCTGCTCTTGTCTTTCCTGCGCCACTCATCAGTCAATGTTCAAGGTCAAATGTTATAGTCCCATGGGAAAGACAAGCCCAAATTTAAAAACAGTCCATTGAGAGAGGATAAACAGAAAACTTTTCCCAGGCCTCTATATTACCAATATCCTCTAGGGGGAGTGCCACCAAAATTTTAGTGAGAAGAAGGTAACTTTTCCGCCATCAAAGTCCCTTTGTTCCAACTTTGAAAGCACCTTTAAAGCACCTTTGAAAGCACCTTTAAAGGCGAATTAGTTCCAACGCACTAAGAAAAGAGTCCTGCAGAGCACTTTTAAACATGTAACAAAGTTCCAGCAAGGTGCCTGCAAATGTATCCACTTCAGCTAAATAAGCTCAAAGTTACACTTTCCAATTACAAAAAGTGTCTGGAAGTTTGCAACAGTTCCGCAGTTTATACAACTTTGACCGGCCACCCGGGAATATGGAGTTAGAGTCTTCCCTTGCCCCTTGGGGGACCACTTCAGGTCCAATTTATGCTGTATTTATTCTTAAAAGGAAAGTTTCCAATGTGCACGAAAGTCCCAATTTAAAGCTTGAAAGCTTCTCTACTCACAGCGCTTTCCGCTCTTTAGATCATCTGCTTTGATCTTGCAAGCAGTGCCGGAAGACGGACTTCCTCTTTCTCGTCTCCCGTTTTCAGCCAAATTTTCCGAATTAATTTGTAGGATCTTAGGTCCTTACTCACGGGTTTGATGTTTCAGCCCGATGTTTCTTGGAAGAAGGATCAGCGCTCATCCGTGACAGCCGCGCGGCTTCGCCTCCGCAGAAAGAGCGATGAACCCACAGCACCACTCCCCCTCCTTCACTCCGGAGCCCCTTACGGGGTTCCTTTCGTGATTTCGGGGTCGCTCCAGGTGCCCGCCGGGTCCCACGGCCACGGACTCACTCTGCCCGTGGTTTCTCTTGATGGGTTGTCGCTGCGCCGTCGCGAACAACCCTTTTCTGCGGTGCCCCTCTTCAGAGCTCGAAGAGGTCCGCCATCACGGTTTCGCGCCGCCCCCGGAAGTCCTGCCTACCCATGATTTACAACCTGCAACAGCTATGATCATTGCAGCCTGATTCGATATAACAATGATTTGGAAATCAGAACAACCAGTTAACATTTTGCAATGGTATAAAATAGTGTGGGATACAGGTCAACAAAACTCACTTATTACAAAAGAGATTTTGAAGGCTGTGCACCAAATTCTATTAAAAATGAGCCTGCTTGAGATTTTAAATTCCAATAGTTAACAAAGTTCAAGCTTATATTTTTCTCTCTCGCTTACACAAACTTCTTATAAATAAAATAACCAACAATACCTAATAAGCACGTTTCATAATGTTCTTGAGACCTTAATTGACTATTTGTATTGGAGTTTATGACATGATGCTTACATTTCTGGTTTTATATGGATAAATGAAATATTTTGGTTTCTGAATGATATTTTTGGCAACAAAGTAAGAGTAGTTATAGTTGGATATATATATCTGTGGATATATTAGGGTTTAGGTCTGCTTGGCTCATTCTGTGATGCCCTTTTAGTATTAATCCTTCACATTCTGGTACATTGTAAATGGCATGAAGTCCTTCCTGTGAAATATCTTCAAGATTCCCAGACATTTAAGTGGGGACTTTTGCTGAATTTGATAAAAATCTCATCTACCACAGAAGAATTAAACACACTTTATTGAAAGCACTGTAAAAAATTATGATAGAAGTAATTAAATTATTGTTAAGATTCAGTAGTATATTTGTAACATGCAAATTATTTCATTTGGCTATTTCTAGAACTATAACCCAAATTTACCTCTTCCCCAGCCTACATAACAACAGCAATCACAGTCATATTAGTCTTACAATGAGATAGTGGTGCTATATATATATATATATATATATTTGCTTTCGTAGATTTTCACGGGTACAGGAATGCAGGTTTTGGTGTCCTCGGGTGTCTTCCCGTGTAAAAGTTGGGGTGTCTAGGCGACGTTTCGACGAGGTCTCACTCGTCATCTTCAGGCTGGTGCTTTCGGCTTCTTGTTACTGGAACAGAGCAGGATCTCAGTGTTTGAGTTCCTATAAATACTGTTGAGGAGGTGTGGTGTATAGCCTCCAATGTTCTGGGCAGAGAGGAGGTTCCCAGGCTAGTGTGCCTTTTCTTCTTTTGTTCCTTAATTACTTGAGGGATATCTTGAGTGATTTCTTGAGTGATTTCCTGAATCACACTTAGGTGGGTCATTAGGTGTGGATTAGTTGCTAAAGCCTTCGTGTCTTGAACTCTTGAACTCTTCACAAAGTTCAAGAGTTCAAGACACGAAGGCTTTAGCAACTAATCCACACCTAATGACCCACCTAAGTGTGATTCAGGAAATCACTCAAGAAATCACTCAAGATATCCCTCAAGTAATTAAGGAACAAAAGAAGAAAAGGCACACTAGCCTGGGAACCTCCTCTCTGCCCAGAACATTGGAGGCTATACACCACACCTCCTCAACAGTATTTATAGGAACTCAAACACTGAGATCCTGCTCTGTTCCAGTAACAAGAAGCCGAAAGCACCAGCCTGAAGATGACGAGTGAGACCTCGTCGAAACGTCGCCTAGACACCCCAACTTTTACACGGGAAGACACCCGAGGACACCAAAACCTGCATATATATATATATATATATATATATATATAGTGAAGAGTACAAATACTTTATTTAGTTCTTGAAGCTATATTGGATGAAAAGAAGAGAGACAAGCCTGTTAGTTCAATGTGACCTTCTGTGCTGAGTGCTGGGATACTGTAGAATGGTGCATTTGAACTAGTCGAGATATACAGACACAAATTACTCCATTTTGTGAGCAGCACTTTCCTTGCAGCATTGCCTGCCAGAGGCTAGGACCTGATTAGCATTATCTTTTGGTGGACAAGTTAAATGCTGAGGCTGGCTATTTGGCCCTTCTGAATTACAGAGAAATTCCAACAGTGAAAAATCTGCAAGATCATTTGCACTTAAGAGAAATCCATTGGCATGTCAGAACAAGCCCTACAGTCTTCTAGCCCACAGTCTAAAAGTGCTTAAAAACAGAGATAAATGCTTTGCGATTTCCATTATGTGCTGGCTTTATAGAGGTTAAATATAGTGAAGAAAAAGTGCTTGTGTAGATCCATGTTCTTCAACAATAGTTTAAAGGCTTTTCCAGATAAAGCATTCCTAGCAGCCTTCAAATGTTCCCCATATAATCCATTATGTTATTCAGAGATACGCTCACCTGAATTCAAAGTCAGAAAAGAATCTGCTGCACAGTTTGAACTGCGGGAATAGCAGCTCATAACACACATATTTCATCTTCTAAGAATGTTGGAGTTTCTGGATTCTGTAGGACAGAATTTTGTATTCTTGCTATTGCTTGCTTGCCACCAAAGGCCATTTCAGGCAGAATCAGCTCCAGTTTGGGTCCAATGCTGGTATATGATAGCTAACAGACTGGCTTAGGTTCCTGTAGATTTTGGTCCAGCTCAGTCTCATCCTCTTCTAGCATCAAAACACCCTGTTTCAGGAAGCAGTTCTTCCAGGACTCACATCTAAGATGGTCTGTAGAATCATAAAACTGCAGAGTTGGAAAAGGCCACAAGAGCCATCTTGCAGGAAAGGTCCTAAAAGGCAGGAATCTTTCACCCAACATGGATCTTGAACCTACGACCCTGAGATTAAGGGGCCTTATGCTCTACCAGTTGAGCTATCTGTATGATTCATAGATCCATAGATCATGAACCACAGATCATGCAAAACTTAATATTGTTATGAGTTTGAGGGTGCCTAAATTCCTGGACCCAGTAAGTGTTAAAACTTAATCAAGCCTCCTGAATTTCAGCAAGGGTTAAAATATAACACAGGCTAGCTTCCTCTTGAGGTAATTGCCTGGGTAATGGACCATTAAGATAACAAAGGGAAGGCAAGGAGCCATTATGAAAGCAGTGGAGAAGAGGCTCTGTGCCATAGGGCAAATAGGTGGGGCTCCTCTTCTCTCTCTTAGATTGCTAGTAGGACAAAACAGGAATATTGAGGTTAGAGCTGGCTGTGATGTGACTGAAAGGAAGAACCTATAGGTTGGAAAGGTAGAGAAAAGGCCATAGCTGATGTCTGCTTTGAATCAAAGGCTGCTTCTATGAGAGAAGCAGGACCTTATAGGGGTGTTAATGTGGTGAACCCCTCCAACACAGGCTGAGGTTGTATATATGTTTAAATAAACCATATATCATAAAGACACAATAGTCTCCATTGTGCCTCATTTCCAAAAGGAAACACAGACCCTAAGTGAGTGACTGGAACTCCTGCAATCTCACACCACTTGGAGATTGGGGTGGTGGGCAACCATATTAAGGAGAAGAGGCAAATGCAGTCCTTTGATAGTGACATAGCAATATCCATTGCCTTAAATAGGGAATGTATGTACAGTACAAAGCCACTTCATCAATGCCTGTTTTCTCTTTAAGGTGAACATAGATAACACCCCTCCCACCCCCAGTGTTTCAGTCTTCTGCTTAATTTAATGAAGAAGTGTTAGCTCTAACCTTTTGACACAGAGTTTTCAGTTATACCTGCATGGATTTGGATGTTACAGAATACCTTTATATCCCTGTTTTTAATGTCTGTTTTAACCTTTTAAACCACATTAACCTTTGCATTATTATTGGTGGTGTGAAACTGTACTACATTTTGGTATTCATAAATTCCTTTCCTGCTCTCACCAGGTTTAATGGCAGTCATGGGTTACCACTACCATAAAATATTTTTAAAAGCTGTCCTCACCAATTGTAGTGATTTACTCATCCCAAATCTCAAGCCATGCCGACAAGCTGATGCTCATTAATGTGCTTGTGTATTTTGTCATCCTAATTTGACATGTTGGATTTTATTGACAATGTGCATGTGTGCGCGTTATGTATATATTCCTCACCAGGAAGCAATGTGATTACCAGTCTGCAGATTTCAATTGCCAGCAGCAACAAACATCCCCCCCCCCCCCACAATTTTCATAAAAGAAAAGTGTTTAGATCTAAGCATTTAGTTGCTTCTCCATCAGAGAGCCTTGAGACATTTTGTTTGGGTATTGTTAGGATAGCTGGTAATAATTTGACAGTTACAAAATATAAATCCTTCCTTTTGGGGGGAAGGATGTGATAAACAATGCAACTTCAGGAAAACAAGATGGAATGCATTGTGTTCTAGATACACACTTTGACAGGCTCTGCTTAAAATGAATACAACTCAAGATAATTGGCAGAACTAAACAACACAAAGAGACTGATGTGGGTTAAAAATGGCCACAACATTTCTGGATTAGAGTTTATTAGAGTTGGATGTGACATAGTGCAAGGATACAATCTTCTAGCAGCCAGCCTGCTGACCGATGTCTCCTTTGAGCCTGCATACTGGGACAACCTTAAAAATTTGGCCTGATTTTTAGAGCCATCATTCTAGGAATTGTTCCTTTGCTCCCCACCCCAGCAAAATGTGTGTGTGGAAGCCAGTTCTAGCCCCCCACAGCATATGGAGCTGAGGCTATAGTGCCATTCCTTTATGGGAATTCAACAGTGGTCTATGGATCCTGCCCTGTTCTTTTCTCGAGCCACAGCCAAAATTGTGGTAGACTGATGTTCTATCACTGTTCACATACAACCACTGCTATTGGTGAATTGAAAAACCTCACAGCAGAATGCCAGTCATACTCCATCTAGGGTGGGGATATTGGTGATGGCAATGCCAAAGCCACAGTCTACACCTGGATTTATAACACTGGTCAACAACAAATTTGTTGTCTGTGTTTTTTCAGTTGATTTAGGACGAATCTGATGTGCTGAATCCAAAAATTGCTTTGGTTTTGCTCAATCAGGTCAAGTTTTTGAGCTATGGCCACATGTCGTTTTTTTACGTTTTTGTTCACATGTACGCTTGTGTGGAGCATTTTAGAAGAAGTTGGTGGGGGGTAAAATGCCATGTCGAATAATTGTTTTGATTGGAAATGATTATTTCAATGACAAGAAGTATTCAGGTCCGATAGTTCTGGGTGATTATGTCGAAAACGGATCAGTTTGAAGTCATAAAATCTCGAAATCTTCCATAATTTGGTGCGGCAAAGCATAAAGTTGGGGGATCAAAACTAAGTTAATGGGGCAGCCACCCCACGAAGTATCCTGATCTTCAATCAGCATGTCGTCCTGTAGCTCATTGTGATGAAATTCCAGTGCCTATCTTTGGAGAACTTCCTGACATTAGTGATGAATATGCCTCCAGTGTTGAAGGACATGAAGAAGAAGAAGTGGTTGTTGAAGATGATGCTCCACATCCATTTTCCCAAAAGGAGTTGAATGATCTAGTTCATGACCTCAGCTTGTCAAAGGACTCTGCCGAACTGTTGGCATCCAGATTGAAGGAAAAAAACCTCCTCTCTGACAGTGCTCACACCAGTTTCTTTCCCAACAGGCATCAAGAATACCTCCGTTTTTTCTCGGAAGAGAAGGACTTGGTGTACTGTGCAGATATTGCACAGCTTCTGCTCAAGCTTGGAGTGCCACAGTACGAACCCAAAGATTGGAGACTGTTCATTGACAGCAGCAAGCAATCACTGAAATGTGTTCTGCTACGCAACGGCAACCATTGCCTCTATACCCCTGGCTCACTTGAGTACACTGAAGGAGAACTATGAAGCGGTGAAGTATGTGCTGGAGAAAATTGGTTACGATCAGCATAACTGGTCTATTTGTGTTGACCTGAAGATGGTGAACTTTTTGTTGGGACAACAGTCTGGCTTCACCAAGTACCCATGTTTTCTGTGCATGTGGGATAGTAGGGACCGTGCTCAGCATTACACGAAGAAGGACTGGCCTGTGCGGGAGGAATTGGTGCCTTGCAAAGAAAGGAACGTCATCAACGACCCTCTGGTGGACAGAGACAGAATACTCTTCCCACCGCTGCACATCAAGCTCGGCTTAATCAAGCAGTTCACCAAGGCTCTGGACAAGGATGGTGACTGCTTCACTTACTTGTGCCAGGCTTCTCCAGGATTGACCGTGGAGAAGTTGAAAGCTGGAATCTTTGATGGTCCTCAGATCCATCAGCTCATCAGAGATCCAGAGTTCGGAAACTCAATGAACAAAGTGGAACTGGAATCATGGAAAGCATTTGTTCTGGTAGTGAAGAACTTTCTTGGCAACAATAAGGCCAGAAACTACGCAGAACTTGTCAACAACATGCTGACTGCTTTCAGAAACCTGGGCTGCAACATGAACGTCAAGATGCACTACCTATTTTCACATATGGACCGGTTTCCTGAGAACCTGGGTTCAATGAGTGACGAGCAGGGGGAGAGATTCCATCAGGACATGAAAGAGATGGAGACCAGGTATCAGGGTCGTTGGGACACAGTCATGATGGCTGACTACTGTTGGACTCTGAAGAGAGACCTCCCTGCCGCTGAGCATTCCAGGAGTTCCAAGAAACGGAAGTTCAAGCCCTGAAGTTTGAAAAAATGGTGAAGCAACATGCAATTTATGTGTACTTACCTTTATCAATGCCCACCATTCAGTTTACAGTAAACCTGACCTGAAGGAGAGAAACGGATGCCATTTCCCGATTCATCAGTGCAAAAATACGCTAAATCAGTTGTAGAAATCTAGACAACATTCCAAAAGTAAAAAATTGTTGCCCAGTGTAATCCAGGAGTGAACCAAAGGGGGTATGTTCTCTCTCAGGTCCTCCCTCAACTCTATTTTTTTTCTTTTCTTTCCAATATAATTTTTATTCAGTTTACAAATAAAACAAATTAATACAATTCATACAATTTTTTAAAACCATTCTCACTTTTTGACTTCCCTCAACTTGGCTGGTACTCCTTCCCTTCTTAATTTCCCACACATTTCTGAAATCTCATCTAGTTTGTAAATTAAATCTTGTTTCACTCCAATTTTAATCTTTCTTTTTTACAAAGCTTCATTAAAACTTACAAGCGTTATTTGTTTTTCACTTAAATTATGCATATATTCTGAGAATTTTTCCCATTCTTCAGTAAATCTCTGATCTCGTCGATTTCGAATTCTTCCTGTCATTCTATCCAGTTCTGCAAAGTCCATCATCTTCATTCTCCATTCTTCCAGTGTTGGTAGTTCTTCTTGCTTCCAGGTCCTCCCTCAACTCGAAGAACTGATGGGATCCTGGGGTGAAACCAGCTAAGGCCAGGACATAACTAGCTGAAGTCAGTTTGCTGGGCTTCTCCATGCTGAGAGATTGGCTCCCTCTCTGGACTGTCATATGGGAGGCACAAAGGGGGCACCTTGCTTATAACAGGGGAACCATGATGTCTGGATTTATACCATGCATGTTTTAACTATTATCCCCCTCCTTAAAAAAAGAAGAAAACCCTCTCAGCATCACCACCAGGGTTACCATTTAGATGACTCTTAACAGTTCCAGACCTTTCTTAGATATGCTGAACTTGGAATCATCATAGTGCAGAAGGGGCATGTGGAGGTTTTACTGAGCTTTTCTTGTGGCTGTGAAATTATTTCTTATTCACATTTTCTGGGAATGGAGTATACTGAGAATCCTGCTAGAGGAGATCCTTTGTGATAAATATGCCCTTTTCTGTCAAAGAGGCAAAGACTGTTTTCACCTCCACCCCACCCCACTTCGTCTACATGAACCAGTAACCTTTTAGTATGACCAAGTCACCAATGAATTATATACATTGGGACTTCATTTGAATCTTTTAAGATGCTCTGGTTCTGACCTTTTCATGCAAGATAAGTCAAATGTGGTGACATTATCACATTGCATATTTTATTCTTTTTATATTCATCATTTGTCAGAACTCTATAGGGGGGAAATGATCGCAATGCCATTTTTACCTTCAAATGCAATAAAACATCATTGCATAAGGCTTTGCAGGTAATTTATTGTGCTCCAGCAAAGCATATTTCTACAGAAAAGAGACTCTGATAATGTGGGTTATTCATTCCCATTGGCTTCTCTTTTTATTGTCCCTTCTAATGATATTATCATTAAACACAAACGAGCCCTTCCTGCTGAATTCATTTGGATCAAATAGTAATGTTACTATTTGTGGGGAAGGAAGAAGGTTGTATGCAAGATCCTTCTAAACACAGGATCCGGCAAGTGTTAAAATATGAGCCAAGCTAGCTTCCTGTATTGAGGTAGTAGGCCATTAAGGAAAATAAAGGAAAGGGGTTCTGTGTGAGACACAAATGTGTGGGGCCCCCTCAAGTCAACTCGCTCACAGTCTTGGAATCCTGGACACTGTAATTTACCCTTCACAGAGTTACAATTCCCAGAAACCATTAGCAAACAACAGTGACCAGAATTCTTTGAGGGAGAAAATATTACAAAAGTTGGGTGCCTGCCCCTCTCTCTGCTGAGCGGGGCAAGAATCTGTGGGGTCCCAGGCACTCACACAGCGTCTGTGCTCCTTTGGAGAATTGAAGACACAGTGGAGACTGTCGTGACTTTAAGAAATATGGTTTATTCACCTATTTACTCCCAGAGGGAGTCCAGATCTTGCAGCATAGCCCTTTTCAGAGGTGCTGGTACCCCACAACAGTGCAGGCAACCTTCTGCCTGCCTGCCCACCCAAGGTGGATCTCAGCTCTTCTTCCTGCTTCTTCCTCCCAGCAACCCTTGCCCACCCAACCCAGAGCAGTTACCCTGGCAACCTTCCAAATCCCCAATCTCTGGTCACACCTGGGACAAGGGGGAAGGAGTTCTCTTGTATTGTTAACGTCCCTCAATCATTCTTTTGATAGCTGTAGCTCAGCTTGTTCTGTGTAAACTAGCCCAGGAATTACTTTGCAGGTTGCATTCTCCCTTCATATCACAAATAACCAAAATCCTAGCATTTATTAATCTCTAGAGTTTAGGGGGGGTGTCCCCCACTTAAATCTTTAACACCATGCTTTGAATGTGCTTTACAGGTATAGTGTGCAGGCAGCCAGGCCAGCTGGTGAATGTAACATGTAACTCTACAGCCCTCTGTATCTGGGCCTTGGGATTCCTCCTAGCCATAATCGTTACCTGCCGTGCTCCACATCCTCCTTGGGTTTGTTTGTTTGTTTGGCTGGCATATGCTACTGAACTGTGATTATATCTATTGCTTTCCTGGAGGGTGGGTGTGTGTAAACCTCTGTTGTGTGGTAACTTTTCAAAAGTTACTGTGCTGCACTCCCTTTTGTCTCCATCCACCACTTGGGTGTGGTCCTCAGAAGATTGTCCATGAGAGAATGTGGTCCTCAGCTTGAGAAAGGTTCTCCTGCTACATGTAATGATGGTGATGGATATTAGATTAGGGCTGTATAATACTGAGCCACCAGTTATTTTTGAATCTGCAATTATATAAATGGAATCTTCTTGCTGGAATATAATTTATCTGGCACTTCGGGAACGCAAAGTGGAATCTGATGTATACCTGTTTTGAAATACATTTTAAAAGACCTACGCATCAAGCAAACAAGCTATTTCTCTGAGCCTTGTAATTCACAGAGTATCAGGACTTCCTTTTCCTTTTTTTATTATCAAAAGTGGGCTGCAGCTATAAATAAGATAAGTCATCCTTGACACTTGGCATTCTATTTAGGCTTGTGTGGGCTGTGGCATTTCTCTCTGTGACTCAGAACTTTGCTATTTGTCAGCAGAATGCCTGTCGATGGAGTTAACATTTGTTTCAGTGACATGGAAGCCTGAAAATGTGCACTGATCTTTGGGTGGAGGGGCTGGTGGGTTTATTTTAAGGATCCTGTGGCAGCTTAAAAAATATTTTTTACAGGTGTTTTTTGGATGAACTAGGTAAAAAGGCTAAGAGCAAAATCTACAGAGAGGTTTTTTTTGCAAGTTCCTTTATGCATACCCTGGTTTTGAAATAGCAAATAGAAAGATGTCCTTAAGGGCAGAAGGAACATGAAGATTTCCCTGGAATCTCAGCTATTCAGGGTTCCAGATCCTGAGGAAGTATTCTGGGTCCCCTTCCAACAGCCATCCATGAAGTACATTTGGGCTGGTGACCTTTATTCAATTCCTTTTGAGCATCCATCTGGGGAGAGAGCATATGCCAGGAGTGGGTGAAGTGAGAAGCAGAAGTAGGTTGAGTGACACATGTATAGGAGTATAGCATCTAGATCAAGGGAAGTAATAGTGCCACTGTATTCTGCTCTGGTCAGACCTCACCTGGAGTACTGTGTCCAGTTCTGGGCACCACAGTTCAAGAAGGACACTGACAAACTGGAACGTGTCCAGAGGAGGGCAACCAAAATGGTCAAAGGCCTGGAAACGATGCCTTATGAGGAACGGCTAAGGGAGCTGGGCATGTTTAGCCTGGAGAAGAGGAGGTTAAGGGGTGATATGATAGCCATGTTCAAATATATAAAAGGATGTCACATAGAGGAGGGAGAAAGGTTGTTTTCTGCTGCTCCAGAGAAGCGGACATGGAGCAATGGATCCAAACTACAAGAAAGAAGATTCCACCTAAACATTAGGAAGAACTCCCTGACAGTAAGAGCTGTTCGACAGTGGAATTTGCTGCCAAGAAGTGTGGTGGAGTCTCCTTCTTTGGAGGTCTTTAAGCAGAGGCTTGACAATCATATGTCAGGAGTGCTCTGATGGTGTTTCCTGCTTGGCAGGGGGTTGGACTCGATGACCCTTGTGGTCTCTTCCAACTCTATGATTCTATGATTCTATGATTCTATTCTATGATTCTATGTTGCTTGTCTCCATCCAGGCAAGCAAGAGACATTATCAGAGTTCAAGGATATGTTCTAGCCAGGCAAAAGCACCCAGTGAGGTGCTACAAGGTAGGGCTGGTGAGGGGTTTGGCCTGGGGAGAGTTCCAAGGGTCTTGGCCAGGTTTAGCTATTCATCTGAACACAAGATTTTGCAAGGCATCTCCTTAAACCTGGTGCTGATTCTGAAGTGTGCATTTCTATCCAGGTACATGACATATTACACACATAAGTAGAGCTGGACTGGAACCATAGTATTTAGGGGTCTGTAGTTTGCATTTCTGTGGCTTCCCCTGTGCTCAAACTGGGGGGAAAGCTCTTGTGACACCTAAGCCGTCTTTCATCAAGCACACAGTCATTCCTGCCAAGTGCCCCAGAAAAAAAATGAGATATCACGTTTCTTCTTGTGAGATTGCAGTGGCCATTTTGGGTGCCATGATCTTGCTTGCTCTTGGTCTGCACTCTCACGCCCCCCCCAAAAAATCACTTTTTTCAGGGTGAGAGCAAGCCACAGGCAATGTGGCTTGCCTAGGAGCATGTCCCAGGAGGCACACATACTGATTTTGGGTCTCCAAAAGTTGGATGGTATACAAAGTTGTGTACATAGAGTCTAGTATTATGACATGAACTCCCCCCTCCCCACTTCCTGCTGAAGATATGAAGGCAGTGATGTTGCTGTGCGATTCATCTGTAGTTAAGATAGGAAATTATGCCAACAATCCTAGGAGTTCAACGGGGCTTCTCATTGTAGGCGTTGCTGTGAAAATATGTTTTCCATTATTGTGTTTATTCTTCCCATAGTATTTCCAACCATCCCATGCTGCCAGAACACTTTTAGGAGCTTCTTGCAAATGTCTTTGTGAGCTGTTCTGGGGAGGAGGAAAAAACCCAGGCCATTTAACAAAGTGTTCTTCTATTAAAGCGTTAAACAGTTGATTTAGGAAGGAGGAAATGGGAGGGGGAGAAAACCTCTTCTACATTAGAGCTTCGAAGTGTGTTCTGATGAAGATGATTCTCATTTGCAGCTGCCCTCCTTGGTGAAAAGAGCTGGCAAACAAGGCAAAGGCTCCTTGCCAGGAAAGAACAAGGAAAGAGGAGGGGAAGTGGGGCAAGTTTCTTTGCAGGTGTCCCTGTAGCGATTCCCGCTTGATTACATCTTAAACACTATCTGTGAAAACGACACAGGCTTGTTCTTTCTCGGTGAGCTCCTGCTATTTTTGAAGCTGGGGGAAGACGTTCACTCATGTCCACACACTCCACTAATTAGGAAAGGAGAGCATGAAGCAGGCAAAGTTATTGGCCGGTGGAGGGGAGGGGATGGCACACAGACTGCAGTGTCCTTTTGTCTCAGAGGGCATGTGCTACAATAGCAAGATTTCCATTTTGCTTCAGTCTCGTTGTCCACTGTTTCTGTGCTTGCATGCTGGCCAAGCTGTGGTTTATGCCTTTTATCTGTTGGGAGATCTCCTATGTCTTTAGCAACTGCCTGGTAGTTGGAGATTCAACAGGGCAAGCTTTTCACAGCAGTTAGAATTAGTGGTGGCTGGCTGGGATTACTGGTGGGATTTTTGCTTAGCTTTCTTTAAATAATTTAATATTAGATAACACTGAGTTAACAATTAAATAAATTAAATAAATTTTAAAACCAAATTTCTCTATCTCATACACACACACACACACACACACACACACACAGTGGTACCTCAGGTTACAAACACTTTGGGTTTCAAACTCCACTAACCCGGAAGTAGTACCTTGGATTAAGAACTTTGCCCCAGGATGAGAACAGAAATTGCGCACCAGCGGCACAAGACCCCATTAGCGAAAGCACGCCTCACTTTAACAATGGTTTCAGGTTAAGAACAGACCTCCGGAATGAATTAAGTTCGTAACCCGAGATACCACTGTGTGTGTGTGTAGTCAGCATCCACACACTTCAGAACTCCCTCAGGTGTCTTCACTGTACACTTTTTGGTGCCTGGTAAAAAAATATTTTTGCTTAGGCTTACCCATCCAGCTATGCAGAATGTTGACATGTGTTTTAACCTGGTTTTTGCTTATTGTTCATGTTAATTATTTTTAATGCTTTAAATCATTGTTTTTAACTGTTTTCACAGATAATTTTTATCGTTTTCTAAGTGTGGAGGTTTTTTTTACAATCAAGTGGTATGTAAATTTTCTGCAATTAATAAATATCCCCCCTATTCATGAATCAATATTATTTTGGTAATAGCATATGGAGAACCTATTATGTGTTAGGATATTTCTGTTCCACCTTAAAAGGGAGCAGGATGTTTGTGTCACAGCCTGCGCATTTCCTGTCTCACAGGATGTTTCTGTTGTGTCTTTTGCTTTCGTTTCTCACTCACTGCCGGAACTCTCTCTAGCAGGCAGTCATGGTTTTTCTTTGTTCTGATCAACGCTGAATAAACCTCTAAATAATGCTCTCCTGTGTGCATCTTTCGTTGTGCATATCTGCTGTTAGAGTGTGCAAGAGCTCTGGATCTTTGGGAAGCTATTTCTAGAGCTCCTGTCGCTAATTGCTGATACTGCGTGTCTACGGGAGGTCGATGGAAGTCCGGAGACGACGTGGAGTCAAAATGGACTTTGTCTCCCTGGCAGTATCCCAACATTATGTTTGTCAATATCCATATCATACCTGTCTTTTCACATAGTAAATCAACAGAAGCTATCCACATCTGATTTCCCCTCTTTTCTTTGTCTTCCATCACACGGTTGAACCAGTTCTTTGAGCCTATGTGTTTCTAGTTTTTCCAAACTTTTATTAGCCATTTTTAAATGAGAGGTGGTAGTTTGTCCTTCCTAATATTGAAATACAAGATGCTTCTTCTACTTACTTATGTATACTAAATAAGGCAATCAGTATCCAATAGTGTTTACTCTGAAGGAAGCCTCATTGAGATCAATGGGACTTGCTCCCAAATAAATGAGTGTAGGGCTATGACTCCCCCCACTTTTAATACATGGGGTGGATATTTTGCTGAAAGCTGCCATCTTACATCAGTATGATGAAAATATGCTCCACTAGATCAGAGGTTGCCAATTTTTTTTTGGGGGGGGGGGAGTCTTTGGGCACACATAGAATTCTATAAATATTTAAGGCACCAGACACACTTTATCCCCTCCCTAAATAATAAATGACCACCCATCTACTCATATATGTTTAGTGGGATGCGGGCGGTGCTGTGGATTAAACCACTGAGCCTCTTGGGCTTGCCGATTGGAAGGTCAGTCGTTCAAATCCACATGGCGGTGGTTAGCGCCCATTGCTTTATACTAGCTTCTGCCAACCCAGCAGTTCAAAAGCACAACATTGCAAGTAGATAAATAGGTACCACTGTGGCAGGAAGGTAAACGGCATTTCTGTGCACTCTGGCTTCCGTCATGGTGTCCCATTGTGCCAAGAGCGGTTTAGTCATGCTGGCCACATGACTTCGAAAGCTGTATGTGGACAAACACCTCGGCCTGAAGCAAGATGAGCACCACACTCCATAGTCGCCTTTGACTGTACTTAACTGTCTGGGGTCCTTAACCATTACCTTCTACATATGTATAACATACTTACATACATATATGTAGCTCATAACATATACACATATGCACACACACACATGCATGTGGGCCTCCAGGCCTCTCTATATGTCTACATCCCATCTCCAAATATTTGTGCCCTCCTTGAGTGTTTTGGCTTGGCTCAAATTTGTCCTTGCATTCTGATAAGGCCTCTTGCTTCTGGGATGGAGGATAGAATGCTTTGTAAGACTGCTGTGGAGATTACCCTGCAGTAGAAAGGTAAAATTTTGGGAAAGATTGAAGGCACAAGGAGAAGGGGACGACAGAGGACGAGATGGTTGGACAGTGTTCTTGAAGCTACTAACATGAGTTTGACCAAACTGCGGGAGGCAGTGGAAGACAGGAGTGCCTGGTGTGTTCTGGTCCATAGGGTCACGAATCGTCGGACACGACTAAACGGCTAAACAACAACAACAAGAAAGGTAAAATGAACATTCAGTGGGGCTCACTCCTAAGTGTGTATAGGATTGCACCCTAAATCTCAGAGATGAGTGACAGTTCAGCGGTACTTCCCTACTCCCATCTTCCCATTTGAAGCCCAGCCAATTAAAGTGTCTAGTGGTGGGTAGCTTATTAGGCAGTCTTTAGGCATGAGAGGGATGTGTCACAAAGGAGATCCAACAGGGGGTATGCTGTGATTCAGAGGTGATGAACTGAAACGGCAGTAATGGTAGAATGGCTGACTTCTTCCCTTAATCATAGGGCTTATCTGGAAACTTCAATCCAGATCTTATGAAGTGGAAGAAACTGTGCTTTATTTCTGACTTCAGAGTCTCTTGGTGGGGTTCCTTACAACTATGGACAGCGGAAAGAAAGCAGTTTAAATCTAAATTGTAACATCTATGCAGCCCTGTGTGGCACCCTGTCAGAAAACTCAGAATGAAGCCATAAAGCGAGTGATCCCTAATCTGCAAGAATCTGCCAGGTGAGGTACTTGTCAATATTTTTCTCTCTGGGAATTGGTCTTGTACTCTTGGAGCACAGTAGGAGGTGAGCAGTTGCAGAAAGTGGAGCAACTGACAGTCGTTTATCCAAAGCTCAGAATATGACAGAGGAATTTCTCAGAAGGGTAGAAATCAAGCTGAAAGGGATTTCTTTTGATTATTATTATCCAGAATTTGAGATCAGAATTTGAACTTCCATGGCTTTATGCTTGTCGTTTTTGTCATTTGTGCAGTCACTCCCCAAACTCACTATTATCAAATGGATAATTCCACTGCATGTCTGCTGAAAAATACTGAGTGCCATTGCATGTCCAATGTGACACATTAGCTTAATAGGACTGCAAAATAAAAAAAAAGTTTGTTGATTTAACATCCAGAAAAACTTTCTGACAGTAAGAGCTGTTCAACAGTGGAATGGTCTCCTTAGGGAGGTTGTGAACTCTCCTTCCTTGGAGATTTTTAAGCAGAGGTTGGGTGGCCGTCTGTCATGGATGCTTTATCTGAGATTCCTGCATTGCAGGGTGTTGGACTAGATGACCCTTGGGTGCGTTCCAACTCTATGATTTATTTAACTGTATTTTTTTAATCTGCTCTCATTCTAAATTGTTTGGAAGTCACACACACCTTTACCAGTATCAAATATATCAGCAAGGGTGGTTTTAGCAGATTATTTAATATTTAATGGTTATCTGTTGGTGACCAGCCACAATCCACAGGTGTAGGGAAAGTATTTTATCTCAGCAATAGACACCTTAATGTACAGAAAGGTATTTTGGATTTATTGGGTTAGATCTAGAGATCCAGTTTTGGAAGAGGGTAAACAGAAAATTACTTTCCTCCTCCCCTCTGCCCCCTCAAAGGTTTCCCTAGTTAAAATTAATGGACCTAAGTTTGTCATGTCAATTAATTTAATGAGTCTGCTCTAAACAGAAAAAACATTGGGTGCAACCCGTGTGTGTGTGTGTGTGTGTTGGGGTGCAATTCAATCTGCTTTGCATATACTGAGCTTCATGCTTTTTATCAGAAAATACACGAGTCTACCTTTAACTGTGCCTTGGCCTCCGCCGTGTTGATGTGTGATGTCAGCTGGATGGTTTGTCAGCAAATGATGCTGGGAATGGTTTCTGTTTGCCTGAACCCAATCGATGCAAATGATGGCTCTCTTGAAACACAAAGCACGATGCCCAAGAGCCATTTCGCATTAAATGGGTAGGTGCCAAGCATTCCACATGTATCCTCTATACGACTGTAAATTGCACACCGAGGAAATGTGTGTGTTTCTTTCATAAGTGTACCTCAAAAGTACACGAGGCAGGGGGGCTGGGATTGGCCATGGCTCCCTGCTGGGTGTACACTTGGTACAAAATGCACTTTTGTCATTGTGCAATATGTGAAGTAGCCCTGAAGTTCCATTCATCACGGGCTCTTGGCACATATATCAAATGCTCATTCACTGAAATGAATTAAGCGTGTGCGGTGGCAGCGCATGATAGATTTCACCCAGCGAGTTTATCTGGATTGAACTATTCTCGCTCCATACACTTCACAGCTGGGTGATCAGTGGCCAGCAGTCAGTCTGCTAATCTTCAAATCATTAATTAGCAGGATAAACCTCTTATTACTGAGCTCATTATGGGTGAAATTCTTCCCCTCTGTGCATAAGACCTTTGCAGCACTTAAGTACCTCTTGTGCATTATATTAAGGTCTTAATCACTTCTCACTTGGTGCTGAGCCTCTGCATGGGGTGAATTTCTTGGTATATAATTTATAAAACCTCTTAGATCTAAGCAGAAAAAAAAGGGTGGAGGGACATACAATATAGGGCAGGCAATTTACTCTGCCTTTATTCTTGTCATCAGTTTATTGTCTGAGATTACTTAGACTTATGAAAGAAAATGCTTAAAGCAACCTATGGGTTGTGAATGCTTGAGGTCAACCATTATTGTTGCTGCATAGTTGGGCAAGTCTGCCCTTTTGGTGTTCCTGTTCTTCATTTTGACATGCAGCAACATTTCTACATTACTAGTGAGTGACTGTCTTCAGGGATATAATAGGATTGCTCTTGCTGGTGTTGGCCAACCTTTCTTCAAGAAGTAATGGCTATTTTATGCTAGAAATTAGAATTTCAACCAACATCTAAAGCAAGGATGGGAAGCCTGTGATCCTCAAGAAAGTCTTAAATTTCAGCTCTCATCATACTTGACCATTGGTCATGCTGGCTGGGGTTTATGGATGTCGGAGTCCAACCACAGCTAGAAGGTCATAGGCTTTGACCTAAATCAATATTTTGAGATAAATCAGAGGTTTCCTGTTTGGCTAAAACGTCTAATAAATTTTGAAGGAAACCAAAATCATTCAGATAATACTAAAGAAATTTGTCAGGGTGTTTCTGGACATCCATTTTGCCAAAAGCAAAATTTCAAAATTTTGAGCAATGACAATTTCAATGTATTTTTCAAAAACTTTTAAAAAAACATTTTCACAACATTTTTATATGTGTGTAGATTCCACCTGGGTGTTGCTTTTAATCAGAGCAATGATTATAGTTCCTATAACGTCCTCCTGAAATGAGATAGTACTTTAACTTGAATGACTGAAAACTCTACATGTTTCCTACAATAAAAGATGTGAAATTTCCTTTAGTCTTGCCAGTAGTAACCATCAAAGTATTTTGCATTACTTTGTACATATGAATTACTTTGCACTAAAGGTATCGCCCGCAGCACAACTCAAAAGCATCATTATCTTCTTATGTTGGAGCCTGCTCTGCTTCTATTCAACACTTTGACTGTTCCCCACTAATTGAAATGACCCCCTTAAATGTACTTTAAAAACACTGCACATAAGCATATGAATAGGGTAAGCAATTAAAACTGACTACTACTGATAGGGTGCATGATTTGAAAGTGAAAACCAGGCAAAGTATTCTAAAATAGTTGCTGTGTCGAAGCATGCAAAAACATGTTTAGAATTCTCCCCTTTCCAGATGTTCTAAAAACAGTTGTGAAGCACAAATTGTCCGTTGCAAAGCTTGACTTTTGAGCAATCTAGAATTTTCAAATAATGCAAGAAGGTGGTTGGAAAAGTTACTGATTCATATCTAAAAAGGTTAAAGAGAATTACAACAGTGTTCTTCTTTGGAAAACAGCAAAACCAACAAATCAAACCCTTCCACTTCCCTGCTTACTGTTTTGGTCTTCTCTGCTGCCATGGCTCCATACACTCAGTCCTCAGGCTCAGAACCTCTGAACAATACTAGATCTGAGGACAAAACAGGCACACTCAACAGCTCATTGTGAGTAGAGCTATCAGCATCAGATTTTAGCAGCCAGCCAGTCTCCCAACCTTAAGGATGTGCCCTGAGGACACAGAAATGAACACTGGGCATCAAAAAAGCCCTGCAGAACTTCCACTAACCAAGTCCCCACAGTGTAGTGTGGTGGAGTCTCCTCCTTTGGAGGTCTTTAAGCAGAGGCTTGACAACCATATGTCAGGAGTGCTCTGATGGTGTTTCCTGCTTGGCAGGGGGTTGGACTCGATGGCCCTTGTGGTCTCTTCCAATGCTATGATTCTATGATTCTATACCAAACCCTGCAGTCAATAGTTGCAGCAAAGGACACTGGTCATTTACCTGGCAGATTGCAGCACACAGGAACTGGGGCTTTAGTGTTGATCCTCCAGCAAAGCCTATAGAGCTGTGTTTCACCTTGAGACTGGAGCTCAGTGAGTTTTGTTTTTGTTGCAATAATGTTGGTCTCATGTAAGCTTTTGTGCAAAATTGCATACTCATTTACTTTATGTTATGGTGTGACATACAAAAGTGAAAGTTGGTACTTACCGCAATAGGTTCCTTCTCTGTAGGGAGGAAGGGGATCCTGCTTAGGTTGTCTCCGCCCACCTCGCCACTGACAGGAAGTAACAAAAAACCTTTCATGAGAGAACACCTGGTGGCTGGAACAACCACCTTTCAGTTCAGCTTCCTGCCAGATCTACTGCAGGTAGATGGCTGCTCCAGGTACAGCAAAAAAGAAAAGTTGGGAATGCCACTTTGGAAGGGATTTTCCTTTGACCTTTCACTGTTGTTGTTGTTTTTCTTCCACATCCTTCTGCTTATGGCTGCAGGCTGTTGTCCTCACTCTTGCTGCTGTCCAGGGTCCTGACCTCAATCCTACCGGATTGTCATGAACCACCTTATTTGAGCACTAACCTCTTCTCGGCAGCTGATATTGCTTTGGGGTCAAGACAAGGACATCCACACATTCAGTTAGGATGCCTGCAAATAGGAAGCTTACACACACAAAGTTGTATGTGCAGAGACTTCCATATAATTTGGAACCTTGATCACACAAGGTTCCTGAGTACATGGGAACCTATGTGAGAACACTTTCCCTTTGAAAAAATCAAAATGCACATATATGGGGTGCCAATTGGAAGGCGGTCTTCTGTTAAGGGATTCTTTCTTGACCTAAATAATTTTTAATAGATATTTGAAGATAATAATAATAATAATAATAATAATAATAATAATAATAATAATTTATTTATTTATACCCCGCCCACATGGCTGGGTTTCCCCAGCCACTCTGGGCAGCTTCCAACAAAATATTAAAAATACATTAAAACATCAGTCATTAAAAACTTCCCTAAACAGGGCTGCCTTCGAATGCCAGGTAGTTGTTTATTTCCTTGACATCTGATTGGAGAGCATTCCACAGGGTGGGCGCCACTACCGAGAAGGCCCTCTGCCTGGTTCCCTGTAACTTTGCTCCTTCAGGTATACTGGGCCGAGGCTGTTTAGGGTTTTAAAGGTCAGCACCAACACTTTGAATTGTGCTCGGAAACGTACTGGGAGCCAGTGTACGTTTTTCAAGACAGGTGTTATGTGGTCTCGGCAGCCACTCTCAGTCATTAGTCTAGCTGTGGCATTCTGGATTAGTTGTAGTTTCAAAGGTGTGCACCCAAATGTATTGTTCCACCCCGACTGCTGTTTTGTATAACTAATCATGTTCAGCATCCATTGGCCCATGCTGAGGATTCATATCCCCATCTGTATCTGTATCACACTGAACTAATCTAAGAGGGCCTAGAGAAACTTTGCAATACTGCCATATAGAAAATTCGGTTCATACTAGCTGTTCCTGTGGATCATATCTTCTATATGTATATCTTCCTTGCTGAATTAGGCTGTGAGTCTTGAATGAATGAAAAGGTAATGTTGTTGTCAGTGTTGGTTTCATTTGTAACAAATTATGCTCCTTTTCTTTTGTTTTAAATTCAGTTTTGTGGCGTGGTCATTGAGACTATAGCAGATGTGGGGAACCTGTGCGCCTCCAGATGTTTCTCAACTACAACTTTAATAATCCTTTGTCACTGGAATTCAGCAACATCTGGTGGGCCAAAGGTTACCCACTCCTGAGCTACAGGAAATTGTCCTGTATGGCAAATGGACATAGCCAGGGCCTTTTTTTCCAGTAGTAACTCAGTTCTGGCACCTCTCAGGTGGGCACCATTGTCACTGTAAGAAAACAAGGGAGGCATTCATAGTGAGTTCAGCACCTTTAAAAAAAAGAAAAATAGCACATGTCATAGCAGGAGAAAAGACTAAAACTTACATCTAGTTCAGCTCCCTACAGCTACACAGCACCCTCCACACTTCACCCACACAAAGCAGAGTGAGAGAGAATCAGAAAGTGGGTATATAATGACTTGAGATATAATGCTGTATATTAAAATACCACCAGCCGTCTTTTAATACAGTAATCAAATATTAACATTCCCAGAATTGAAGTCTTCTACAAAATCTGCAACAGCAAGTCAACATATTTTTCTAAACATGAAACCATGGCTCACTAATGAGTAAAAACAAAATACTGGCTGTGGTTAAATAGCATTTCCGAATTGCAAGTATTCATCACTTTGTTGACAGTTGTAATAAATATAGCAATTATATGCACTTGTTTTTCCCAAAGTATAACTCTATTCCCAAAATTACTGATAATCATTGCCTACATGCAAGGCTTATACTTTTTAATAATCAGTTAAGCCTGTGTTTATTTCTGTCCCATTCAGGTGTCTTTCAAAGTATTGGTGAGAGGTCAGTTTGCTCTGACAACTTGCCTACCGCTGCCCATTATCTATGCATCAGCACAGCTCTTTGCAACCTTTTCCTCTTTGAAATAGCTCTTTCAGTCCAATTGGCTTTACTGTACTTTGTTCCTGCCAAGCCAGACAGCTCTTCTCAGGCTGCACCATGAATTCCCATTTAAATCAATAGAAGGCACAAACATCTAATGATGAAAAATGGCACATTTGCACATGCTGCCCATGAGTCACGATGACATTTAAAAAACACCTAAGAACGGGAAAGGTAATGGTAAAAATTCCATGGAATTTATAGCTTCCTATCCTGGAGCACATTTCTGTGGGTGGGGTGGGGGTAAACTTCCATCCTCAAACTTCTGGCTAGCATCCATTTCACTGGGAAAATTCTAAGCAGAACAAAATGGGGATTTCATTGATTACCAATTGCATACCCTCTTCTTCTTTTCTGTTTGCCTGAGACCTTTGGCTCCTCCAATGACAAATGATAAAATTAAAGCTTGAGGTGAGCATCCTAAAATAAAGGGTCATTCTGATGAAAAAACACTTCTCCAAGGCCCTCAAAAAAACAAGGGGGCTGGCTCCAGACATAGGCCCCATTTACACTATACAATTAAAGGAGTATTATACTGTTTTAAATGGTCACATCTTCCTCAGAAGAATCATAGAAACTAGTTTGTTAAGGTGGCTGTGTTAAGAGGCCCCTATTCCCATTACAGGGCTATAATCCCCAGAGTGGTTTAACAATCAACTTTCACTCTGTGGGTGAAATAGGGGTCTCCTAACCACACTCAGCACTCTTGAGAAATTTTGCCCCTGGCTACACCCACCACTGCCATGCAGCCCATGGAAGGTTGCCCAGAAAGGGATACACCCCTTGAGCTGAAAAAGATTCTCCATCCTTGCCCTAGAGGGCCTGACTGAGGAAAGAGACTGAGTTCTATTATGTATGATGTAATGCAAGTTTTTAAAATATACACCCCAACCCTTACCCTCTTTATTTTGGTCTTTGACCAAACTGACAATGTTCCTAGTCTCAAATAAACCACTGCCCATTTCCAGAACTGCCTATCTCACAAAGGACTCTAGATGTCTTGCTCTAAGGATGACTGTAGGTTTCTTATCTCTTGTAGTCAATGTAGCTGGGTTCATCCATGGAAAGGCAATGAATTAGCTGAAGTGGAAAAACAGGGAGGAAATTATGTCACAACTCGTTTGCTTCAAGCATGCATGTTCTGAGGGACCTGACCCTGTTCAGGGTTTTTTTCCCTTCAGTTGAGGACATGGCACACCCATATTTCATGAAACAGAAACATTACCTCTAGCAAATTTAATGTTTTCACAGTAGGAATACCTTTAGGCGCCATCAAATAAACAATACCATTAATGTAGGTCAACATTATCACTTGGCTGCTTGTATTTGTGGATGAATCTGCTTCTGGTTCATACACACATTTTTCTGTTGAAGCTTTCTAGTGGCTTCTGACAATTGTTAAAATAAAAAAATTAAACAGCAATAGACAGCAATAAAAAGGTTGGTAGTGAACAAATATTCCAGTAAAAAACAACACTGATGTTAAAATTACAAACCAATAGCCATCACTAAAAACTGTCCAGCAAAATGTATTGGCTTGTTTCTAAAGGAGCACGAAAGACCTACCACTTGCACCATGGGCCTTTCTCCCCCCCCCCTCTGCATGCACCCTGTGGCCTCTACTCCGAAGTAGGAAGGGAACCCATAACAGATTTGTGGGGTGTACAGGGGGAGGAGAGCAGAAATCATTGCGCTGACAGGATGGTTACTTAGCACTACATTGGATACAAGCCACCGTCCTGCTGCAGACTGGCCAAATCTTAAGCTCACCTATCCCCAAAAGCCTTGTAGTTGTAACAGCCACTAGGAATTTCTGCAATGGACTTGGCAAATTGGATATTGAAGTGACTCAGGATTTTTGTCCTACTCAATTGAAGAGAAGATCAACAGGATTTCAGCCTCACTCTGGTTGCCGCCAGTTATCATCTCTCTCATTTCTTTCAAGTTCTTGTAGTAGGAGTGGTAATAAGCAATATTCAATGTCAGTCATACTCAAGAGGAAACTCATTGATTTTCATGGGTTTACTCTGAGGATGACTTAGTTGAATATCACTCATTGATGATGATGATATTTCAGGTCTTCTGTGTAGCTTTTGCCAGCCTCATCAACACTTCAGAACTCAGAAGTGGAAATCAGAACTATCAAAATTTGTCTCATCTTATTACACTCCCTCATAAGATTTTGTGGGTGGCAACAGAATTGAATAAACTAGTAGCAAACAAACAAACATTGGACAAAGATATATATATAAAAGTTCAATGGAAAAAATGAAATGCATCAAGAATTCAAATGTCACAGTAGAGCAAAATATTTTTTTGCAGTAGCTTGGAGAATATAAAGTGTCCATTACTTATGTGGAGTGGATTTATAGGTGGAAATTTCCTATAAGGCTTCCCAAACTTTCAGAATACTATTTTGAACTGGTAGAAATGTAGGGTGTTTTTTAAAAAAAACCAAGTTTTACCCAAACTTTCAACAGTAATCCTAATACAAAAATAGGATGGTGGCAAATAAAGCAAAGTGACGTTTGTTCCATTTTACACATGTCACAGGTTTCTCAGATACTATAATGCTGGAGGTATATGAATATTTATAAAGTAAGTGTAAAATGGCAGGGGGGATGTGTGCATTTTACACAAAGCATAGTCTTACAAAACTGGTATGAAAATTTAATGTGACTGAACTAAGGATGAGCTGTTCACATTCTTTTGGATTTTGTATATCCAAATTTGATGACTTATGGTATGTGTAGAGTATGTATTTCTAGAGATGCTGCGTACACTTAACATTCCGAGCTAGCGGTGCCAGGGTAGCTTAGAAGGGAATGTACAGAAAGACAGTCTACGCAGCATCTCTAGAAATACATACTCTACAGTATAAAGACCATAGGACTCCAGTAGGATGGCTTTAGAAATGGTCTGTCCTTTGAATCACAACAATGGTACAGAGATCACCCACATGACATAACTCATATAAGTCAGTGTACTCTCAAGGGAACCTCATACAACATTTTATACTTGTTCGTCTGTATGTGTTTTAAACTGTCTGGAAGATAATAGGATGGAATCTACAATTATGCAACCAGACTTCCCTTTGCACAGTAGGACTTCCTTCCCCCTACCTTACAGTTTTCCTTGTCTCAGAAATCTGCTCTTTGAGGCTTCTTCAGGTTATGGGCAATGTTGGCTATTACCCATAGTGTGTCCTAGCTCTGCACAGAAATAGCTACATACTGCTAGGTCCCTAATATTTGTAAAATGCCCATGTGCCTCTATGGATACTGGCACACAGCTAAAAAAATGTATCTCTGAGATATTTCCCATTTATCTGTGAGATGTGCCTACATAGTTAGGAGAAAATTAGGAAAAAAGTTTAAATGACCAACCACAACAACAGTAGCCAATCACACGGGTCATTCCCACCAAACACTCCACCAGGAGGGATTGGCAGCTGATTCCATGGGAACACTCATGGATTAGGTAACTTAAAACATATTCTAGCTATGAGAGAGCTCTCACATGACTAGACGATATTTAATGACCACTGAAGATAAATAGGTACAGTATTGGTAAAACAAAATTATAGTGTGGCTGAGAGACAAAATCAGAGTACTTTTTACTGTGGGATGCAGGTGACACTGTGGTATAAATCACTGAGCCTCTTTGATTTACCGATTGGAAAGTCGGTGGTTTGAATCCCAGCTTCTGCCAACCTAGCAGTTTGAAAGCATACCAGTGCAAGCAGATAAATAGGTACCACTGTGGCAGGGATATAAACAGCTTTTCCATGCACTCTGGCTTCCATCACGGTGTCCCATTGTGCCAGAAGTAGTTTAGTCATGCTGGCCACATGACTTGGAAAGTTGTCTGTGGACAAACGCTGGCTCCCTTGGCCTAAAAAGCGAGATGAGTGCCATGTCCCATAGTCACCTTTGACTGGACTTAACCATCCAGGGGCCCTTTACCTTTACCTTACCTTTACTTTTTCTTGTCACCTTTGAGATTTAGATTCAAGTCCTCCTTCTACTGTTCTCTCATGATTCATGTTTAACATAAAACAGCAGCAGAACAGGTCTGGCTGTAACATAGTCTCTTATGTGTGAGCTCAGGAAATATTACACACAAGAAAAGTGTTCCTCCTCTGTGGAACCATTCCATTTACTAGGAAATACAGGGTGAGTAAAATCTTGTAGATAATTCAAAACCCAAATGAATTATGCTAAAGCTTTGGAGGTGAAGAGAGTTGTACTTCATGTTTAATGAATTCATTTGTAACTTGACAGAGGGATATTATATTTTTTAAAGGCTGTGATGTCTCTAAGTTTTTTTTAATTAAAGTATTTATTGGTACAGATACAGGAACATGAGCTTAAAAATGTTGGGAAGGGTTGTGGTTTAGTGGCATAGCAAATGCTTTGCCCACAGGGTCAAACCCTATATCTCCAAGTAGGACTGGGAATGTCCCCTTCTCTGTAACCCTGGACAGCCATTGCCAGTCACTGTGAACAATACTAAGTTAGATGGGCCACTTGTCTAATTTGATATAAGGCAGCTTCCTATGTTCCTAGAAAGTATGTTGGAGTGACTTGTTGTAGTACTTATGTGATGTATTTTACAAAATACACACAAAGAGCTATGCAGTTGTGCTGCACAGGAGCCCATTTTTTAAAGCCATTGCTGTTTAATTATCTAAACATTCGTGCCGACACATTATTGTAATAGCAGACAGCAGCTCAGATCATATAATTTTGCCATTTGTATTTTGTGTATGTGTGTAATCTTCTTCCTTATGAGACATTTTGTATGAGAGGACATAACACACAACTGTGAGCAATGAAATATAATTAATGGATCATTTTTAATTACCAAGAGGCAAATTCAAGGGTTTTTATTTGAGCAAAAACTGCCATTGGTCTCCACGGGAATACTGCTTGATTATGCATGGCAACACTGATTTGTAGCAAAATATCTCAACACGCTCCTGACACAGTATTTAATCAGTCAAATGCTTGTTGAAATCAATGGAAGCATGAAGTGCTTGAAAAGGAAACGTTTTGCCACCAAATATAGACAATATTTGCTGTAGGACTTGGCAACATCGATGAAAACAGAAATGGCTTGATACAGCCTGATTGACAGTCCCTTTGACTGCCATCTTCTGCATCCAATATGGGGGCAGGGGTGGGAAGAGCTACAATTTGCCTAACTGGTAACTTGCTATACTGTGCATCTAACCATGTGGTACTGTTCTTGAAAGTCATCAGGAAAGTACTACTACTGATAATAATGATAACTTTAGTATTTGTACCCTGTCCAGCTGACCAGGTTGCCTCAGCCAATCTGGTCAGCTTCCAACATATATAAAAACATAATAAAACATTACACATTAGAAAGCTTCCCTATACAGGGCTGCCTTCAGGGATGTCTTCTAAAGGCAATATAGTTACTCATCTCCTTGACATCTGATGGGAGCGTGTTCCATAGGGTGGGCACTACCACCAAGAAGGCTCTCTGCCTGGTTCCCTGTAGCTTCCCTTCTCACAGTGAGTGACACCAGAACATCCTCGGTGCTGTATCTCAGTGTCCACAGCATTCCTATGATCCACCAAGCTTGTGACTCTTTCTAAAAAAGAAATGAGATATGTTTGACATGACTTGTTTTTGAGAAACTCATGCTGGGTCTTAGTAATCACAGCATCCTTTTCTGAGTGCTCACAGACTTTTTAATTATCTGTTCAGGACATTTCCTGGTATCAATACAAAGCTTACTGGTCAGTAGTTACCTAGATCATCTCCCCCCCCCCCCCTTTTGAAGACTGGGACAACATTTGCCTGTCTCCAGTCTACAGAGACTTCACCTATTCTACAAAAATTCTCAAAGATTACAGACAGAGACTCTGAGATTACTTCTGCAAGCTCCTTTAGTACCATTGGGTACAGCTCATCAAACCCTAGAGATTTGAATTCATTAAAGTAGCTAGGTGTTCCATTGCCATCTCCTTTCCTGTCTTGGGCTGAAGCTCCCTCCTTGCACTGTTTATTGTGTTATCACCAGATTGAGCACAGCTTTCCTTTTGGGTAGAAGGCAAAGTAGATGTTGAGCAGTTCCACCTTCTCTTTGTCACCTATCACTTTTGCTACATGCTTGCCCAGACTTTTTCTTTTTATTGTTTATGCCTAGATCACCAAGGCACCAGGAATAACTTTATGGGTTCCTGCCTCAGCCTGTGCTGCCTTGTACAGATCCTGCTCTATATCCGACAAGTCTAAAATCCTGCCAAGGTATCTTGCCTAAGCTATGTGACTGTCTTAATCTCTCTCTCTCGCGCTCTCTCTCTCTCTCTCTCTCTCTCTCTCTGTGTGTTGCATACTTTTTAGACACAGCACACATCTTAGCTGTAAAAGTGGGGACAAGTCTGGAAAGTCAGCAAATGAGAGGCAAGGCTTCCTTGATCTGCTAGATGCACACTGCACTTTTCTTTTTCGTTTCCTTGGAAACCACATTGTGAGTAAGCAGAAAACAGAGCTCATCTTGTAAAATCTTGCTAATATGATTTAAAATTGTGCTTGAGATTCCTCCCATTCAGAGAGCTTTTGAAATGGGCATAGAAACTTATTCTTAAGGGTCCACACACTGAATAGCCCACTATTACCATATGTAACTTTCACAATAAATGTGTCAGAGATGGTTTCCATGAAATTAACAACAATTACAATAGCAAACCAATGAATTAGGGGTGGGAATAGATAAATTAAAACCAAAGATAATTGAAAACCAATGCTATCCCTGAAATTACCCAGAAGTTATTTCCAGCTGTTGGTTGCATGTATTAGGCAAATGCCATTTTTATCAGTCATTTGCATATTTTAATAATTGGATGCTTACAACAGATCTGGCTGCATGGCACAACACACAAATGATTACTTTGCCATGCAGCCAGTATAATGGGTGTCTTAATAAGTTATCTGCTCATGATGAACATACGAAAAGTCTCCTAGATCAGGCCCATTTTGTACTTGTTCTTCTTTGAGAGCCAGTGTGGTGGTGTAGTGGTTAAGAGCGGTAGTCTTGTAATCTAGGGAACCGGGTTCGCGTCTCCGCTCCTCCACTTGCAGCTGCTGGGTGACCTTGGGCTAGTCACACTTCTTTGAAGTCTCTCAGCCCCACTCACCTCACAGAGTGTTTGTTGTGGGGGAGGGAGGGAAAGGAGAATATTAACCACTTTGAGACTCCTTAAAGGGAGTGAAAGATGGGATATCAAATCCAAACTCCTCTCCTTCTTCTTCTTCTTCTTCTTCTTCTTCTTCTTCTTCTTCTTCTTCTTCTTCTTCTTCTTTGTGTTTTAAGCTGTCTAAGCATCCTATTCTCACAGTGTCCAACCAAATGCCTGCAGAAAACCTGTAAAGAGAACTCTCTCCTCCTGTGGCTTCAACCAACCTGTATTCAGAAGGGTACTACCTCTGACCATGGAGGCAGAGTTTAGCCATCATGACTAGTTACCATGCAGCCAGATCAACTTTGATTTGCATTAAGTTGAATCTTCATTTGTAACATATGCATATCCAGTGTAATTATGATCTCAAGATTTACTAAAGCTACTTTTACTTTGCAAATTTAGCATGGGCCATAATCAAAGATGGGAGCCCCAATCTCTTCCCATAGACCTATAGCAGCATACAGTTGCATTTCCTGCAGTCTGGCTCAGAATGCCTGTGTCAGCCATGTGACACATGATTTCTATGAGCATTTTTAGGACAGTAGGGAGAATACATTGAAAGCAGAGAGGGTGGGATGGGAGATGAAGCAAAATTGAAACTTACCGGTACATGTAGCTTATGGAAGGTCAAGAATCAGGAGATGGGAAGGACATCTCCTTTCAATTTATTAAATTATTATTAATAATAGTAGTTTGATATATTACCTGCCAATCATGCTAATGGTCCAGGTAAGATCACAACAATTTAGAATTCAGCCTTAAACCCAGTTTAGAACAAAGTACAAAAAGAAGGTGTGTTCTAGAAAGATACATCAGAGTTTCAATGGCCAGGGTAAAGAGTTGTGATCCAGCCCAAAATTAACCTTAAAGTTGCCTAGGAGAAAATCCTCTGGATCTATTTGTCTGCAATTTGGAAAGTTTCTTCTCATGTATTGAAGTCTGGATTTCTGCCCTAATAACTGTAATTAATTAATTAAAATCCAGAGCCATAGTTGCACATTATACATTGGGTATGACATGAAGTTAGGCTATAATCCTAGTATGTGTACTTATTTGCAAACAAGCGTCATTAAACATAGTGAGACTTACTCCAAGTTAGTATGCACATGATTCTGGCTGCATGTTTGCAAACCTGTTTGCACCTATTTCAAGTAACTTCCAAGCATATAGAATTAGATTATAATCTGCACAGAAAGTTTCCAAAGCAAAGCCATGCAAAACTGGGAGATCTCCAGCATTTCTAAAACTGGTGCTTGCAAAAAAGAATAATAATAGACTGGTTAGGTTTCCTCCAAGGGTCTAAAATGTGGAAGCTGAATATATGGACCTCCAGAAATTGTTGGGCTCCCAACTCCCATCACCCCAGCCAACTGGTGAACTATCGAGTGTGATGGGAGCTGGAGTATAGCATCTGTAGGACCACAGGTCCCCAATCCCCATCAATGGTCTAAAATAATGGACCTAAAAATCAATATTGAAATAATTTGCTTTTAAAAAGTGGCACAGTTTTTTATATTATATTGGCAACTCAAAAGTGGGAGCAATGTGTTATTTAATTTTAAAGCAAAGTATTATCTAACTGCCATTGCAGAAGTATAGATCTCCTCCTAAAGTCAGAGCTGACTTCACCCAGTATTTACTGTCATCTTCTGATAAGTTTAACATGTTAGCCTGGCAACATCAATTCTCATGCGAAAAAGTATTATGGATCATTGCTTCTCATCACATGAAGCAATTACCCAGAAATGGCAGCCATGATGGAATATGATGGGATTAATTAAAGTATACGAATCTGTTGTCAAATATCCAATGTCAGCTGTTGCCTAAATTGAAAGTATAAACTTGCCCTAAAATGGGATTGGTGGTTGCTAATTATACATTATGTCAACAGGGGACCTGTTGCTTTTGGTTAATCATCTTTATTGCATCTTATTCATGTCCCAGGCAGATATGATCAAGGGCAATTGTAACTATAACAGCAACATAAGCCCCAAATCTTCATTGTGGCATTAAAAGCATTAATCAAGGGTATGATGGTTGTGGGCATGGCCACTGTGCATTAATGTTCTATCTGAAACCCCCATTAATGGCACATCTCTGGGGATTCTTTTTTTAAAAGAGCTGAACTAGAATTAACTTGGAAACTAAGGGATGATTGATTAAACGGCATCAAGGCATAATAGCTTCAAGTACACTTGTCATATTCAATGCAAATTCTGGAAACAACAAATAGATGCTTGTCAACACTTGTCATTTTTCTGCCACCACATGATGACAAAATGCAAGGTGTTTTAGACTTCTCTTGTCAACAGGATGCAATTAACTATGGCTACACTTAGATAGGATTTTGACTGAGGAGAGCAGCAACTCCTCTTCTCCCAGTAGGGAGTGCCTTTGTTTAGAAAGGGACATCCTTTTCCTGATACAATGGCATCAAGTTTTCTCCAGGGGTTTCAAAGCAGTCCTTCTCCAAAACAGCATCATTGGGAAAGCTACCCAAACCAGCACAACATTTTCACAATATCTGATATCTGATAAACAATCTGCAATCATTATGCCTCCCCTTAAATATGCAGTTTAGTAAGATGCTGTGACACATTGTATATATCTCTCATTATCATTCTGTGTCAATAAGTGAAGGAGAAAATAAGATCTACAAATGTATTCCTCTTCCATGACACTGGGACTTCTGTCCTATTTGTATCTCAAACATCCAGTGTGGTCACGTTTGCAGTTAAGCTTGTTCAAGGATGGGGAATAGTGGGCAAAGACCAGAGGCACTTGGTGCATGCTTCTTATCTAAACAGACTTAGAAAATTACAGGGTGATGTAAATATCTAGGAACTTTCTGGAACATTTGACTCATAGACAGTACATGTGCCTGAATTCTGGGATGAAGGGTCAATTGAAGTACTTCATTTGATGTACAAACCTTATATAGAATCCAAATCTGATGAACTATGTAAGAAAAAGGGTCTTGAGGGTGCATATGATTCTTTTGGGGCTGGACTACCAAATCCTTAAACTATAAGCCGGAGATTATGGGATCTTGGGTGATGTTTAATCATCCCTATGTAAGAAAAGCCTCTTCTTTCTTGTGTGGCTTTATTGTTTTAAATGTTTGCATGAAGTTGTGTGAATGTGTCTTGTGATTACAGTGGAACCTCGGGTTACGTACCGTCCTCCTTATGAACGCTTTGGGTTACGAGCTCTGCTAATCCAGAATTAGATGCTCCTTGTTGTGAGTGGATGCGAGCGGAAGTTGTATGCCAGCGGTGCGGCAGCAGTGGGAGGCCCCATTAGTGGAAGCACGCCTCATGTTAAGAACGGTTTTGGGCTACGAACGGACCTCTGGAATGAATTAAGTTTGTAACCGGAGGTGCCACTGTACAATAAAGGTTGTTTCAACTATTACCTCCTTTGTTCTGATAAATCAGCAAGTGACCAAGCTCCAAGCACCAGCAAAAAGTGATAGAGAAATTTTGCAAATGCTTCCAGCTCAAACTCTGGTACCTAACTGAAGTTTCCTAAAAGGAAGAAAGAAAATTATATCCAAAAAAATTATTAAGGGGAAGGGAGAATTTGATGAAATTCTCATGGTATGTCTCTCTGTGTGTAAAGCTTCATTCTGCTGGAAATACACATAGCACATTACATCCTTCTCTTAAAGTTTTAAACTTGCATTGATTTCAGTTGAAACCAGCATAGGATCATTTGTTTGCTTATCATATATATATATTTGCTCATTAATTCAAAGTGAGAACGATAAAAGTGCTGCAAAGATAGAATGCATTGCGCCGCTCTGTCACCATCACCTGAGATTATGTCAACTCACCGCAGCATAAAGATGTCACCTCCCCAAAAATATCTCACCGAGGCAACGAGTCTGTTTTCTAGAAATGAGACAGTTATTATTATCAAGGGTGATTACAGGATATGATGACACTAAAAGAGAAGGGCAAATTCTTGACCTCAATCTGTCGCCTTAGTTCACCATTTACTTGTTGCAAGGTTACATAATGGGGATTTTAATGAATCACTATAGTCATCTTAACACACACACACACACCAGGCTGCCATCAGATTTTAAGAAGACATTTGAATTCTATGCAAAACAGGAAACCCATAAATTCTATGCAACACTGAGAATTCCCTACATTATAAAGATTCATTGCTCACTGACATAAAAAGTGTGTGTGGAGGGGGACCCAGTGACTCATCAAAGCAGGATGTTGTTGCAAATAGATCTTCTAGGAAAGTAACTTCACCCAACTGCCTAAAAGCTATTTGGGCATGTAAGTGGTATTATAAATTAATAAAATAATAAGAATGCTTTGTTTTTAAGCTAAATTTCATGTGATGGATCTTTGGAGATACTGGGACTCGTTTGGAGTTCACAATCATCTACGCTTATGGATGTTTGTATTGGATTTATGGATTTTCTTGGTGAAAAATTGCCTAGTTTCTATGTACACTAGTACAAAGCATCAAGGACTGAAAGGCTTTTTAATGTGCAGTAGTCATGGGAAATGGGACGCGGGTGGCGCTGTGGGTAAAAGCCTCAGCACCTAGGACTTGCCGATCGAAAGGTCGGCGGTTCGAATCCCTGCGGCGGGGTGCGCTCCTGTCACTCGGTCCCAGCGCCTGCCAACCTAGCAGTTCGAAAGCACTCTCGGGTGCAAGTAGATAAATAGGGACCGCTTACTAGCGGGAAGGTAAACGGCGTGTGCTGCGCTGGCTCACCAGATGCAGCTTGTCACGCTGGCCACGTGACCCAGAAGTGTCTTCGGACAGCGCTGGCCCCCGGCCTCTTAAGTGAGATGGGCGCACAACCCTAGAGTCTGGCAAGACTGGCCCGTACGGGCAGGGGTACCTTTACCTTTACCTTTTAGTCATGGGAAATACTCTTCCCAATAAAGCTTGTCTGGTGCCGACACTGGTATCTTTTCAGTTGCAGACAAAGTCTTTTTGATCTAATACGATGACCTGGTTGTTACATCTAGTTGGCTCACATGCTGTTGTTGAGTTGCTAGTGACATTTCTGTTTGTTGAAGAATGGTCCTGTTTTTATATTGTTATGATGTTTAATTGTTGATGGTTGCTATGTGTACCGTATAAGGTAACTAACAATAGTAAATTATAACAATACTGAACAGCAATGAGCTTAATCAAGATTTACATAATTACAAAGGTCATAAACAATAAATAAAGAACATCAAAAAATACACAATCAAAATCTAAAACTGAGAATACAGCATTAATACCTACGGGACCGCCTCTCCTGGTATGCCCCACGGAGAGCCTCAAGGTCCATAAATAACAACACCCTAGTGGTCCCAGGCCCTAAGGCGGTTAGATTGGCTTCAACCAGAGCCAGGGCCTTTTTAACTCTGGCTCTGGTCTGGTGGAACGCTCTGCCTCATGAGACCAGGGCCCTGCAGGATCTGATTTCTTTCCGCAGGACCTGTAAGACAGAGTTGTTCCGCCTGGCCTTTGGCTTGGAGCCAATTTGATTCCCTCCCTCCCTCTCTTTCTTTTTTCTTTTCCTTCTCCTCCTGCGATGAGGCTACATTTTAATATTTTAATGTTGTATTTTATTTTTGTTTTTAAGTTGTAATCCTTCATCTTGTTTTTATTATTCCTTGTAAGCCGCTCTGAGCCCGGCCTTGGCTGGGGAGGGCAGGGTATAAATAAAAAATTATTATTGTTGTTGTTGTTATAATATCAAAGTTTAAAATGACATAGGTAAAAAATAACAGCAATTTAAATCAAAAACAAAACAAAACAGAGCCCTCTCTGTTCAGCAGCAGCAGTGGCAGCAGTCCTTTATAGAGCCCATCAGGCCCCGCCCTGGGCCAGGTGGTGAGTGGCAGGACTGGGACCCTCAGGCGCTGAGCAGGGCAGTCCTCCTGGGTATGCATGCATTTGAGCTGCATTCAAACAATCAATGTGACATCTAGCTTGGACCTGAGACATACAGTAGCAGCTTCTCAAGCTTTTGAATGAGTTCGTGTTTTATCTGAACCAAGCACTTCTAGATTCATAGTTCATGCTGCTAGCCAGTGGCCTATAGTAGCTGTTAGACTGCAGTGGTCTCTGTTTTGCTTTTCAAACTCCTCACCATCTCAGGGACTTGAGAAGTGACAGCCTGGGAAACTTCGTGTCTGTGACCTTTCATGAGGAATTGAATGAAAAGAACAACATCTGATTTCATGTGTGTGTGCGTAATATAATATAATAATTAAAGTGACATTTACTCCCATTTATCCATAAGCTCTATCATGGGGAACCCATTAAACATGTGACTGCCTTTTCTTCATCAAACTATATATAAATCTCAGTCCAGTAGCACACACAGCAAGTGGATTTCAGTGCCCTTTAAAAATGTTCATCTCTTTTTGGGGAAATGTATTGATCACCAGCTAACCTGCCGACAAAGGCTGGCTTATAATAAAGATTACACCAAACCTCAAATTAAACTACTGGTATATTGATCGGAAAATCATTTTCATCTGCTCTTGATGCTGGAGCTGCCATTGGAATTATGATTCTTTTTAAAGCCACAGCCCAGCGGGAAAGGGCCTTTCCAGCAGCTGCTCTTGTTCCCATCTCATTCATTTCAAGGGGGCTTGTGCAAAGGAAGTCATAGCATGACTGTGTCGCTTTTTAAAAATGGAGACAAACATTTATTTATTTACCCCATTCCCTCTTTTAAAAGGCAAAAAAAAAGGTTTGTAGCTTCTTACAAAACAAAACGTGATATCGTGCCCTCCTACAGGCATCTCACTCAGGAAAAAGTCCCATTAAGTTTAATGGGGCTTATTCTCAGGCCAGCGGATTTGTAGACCGAAGGTACTAGTTTACAATGAAACCTATTTTTAACATTTCTGCAAAGGCAACAATAAGGACTGGGATCTGGAGGTACACTCAGTGTTGTGGGCATGACTTATGAAATATGTGACCTTTTTTCTCATTTAGTAGAAAATTCTCATGTCCATCATGAGCTGCTTGGGGGAGACCCTTCAAAGTGGTTTGTCATTATTATTATTATTATTATTATTATTATTACTACCTGCACGAGGATGTGAATGGTTTGATCATGTGACATGGCAACCACCTCATCTTAGTTCCTTTAATTCATTGAAATGTCCTTATAAACAGATTTTTTTAAATTATACAGGATTTTTCACGCAGCCATTCATTTTCAGTTTAGAATTGTTTCTATTTATTTTTCTCATGATGCATCAACTGCAAACTTTAGGTTCATTTTTTTATTATTTCCTTCACAGAATCAAGGCTTACACTCTGAATAGCCAAAGAACCAGTGTGCCCTTTTAATAAACATTCAATATCTACTTTTTCAAAAGTTCAGCACTGACAAAGGAAGAAGAAAGCAGGAAAATAAATGCTCTGATATACTACCCACATTTTATATACTGTATAGATAGAACGAAAGAGATGCAGTAACTTCAATACAATACTGCAGGTCAAAAGGGATTATATATAATACACACACACACACAAATCACTAATGCTTTGTGACTTTTTTTTTCTAGAGTGACTAGTCCTGCCAGAGCTGTACTTGTTCCATGTCAGACACCTGCAGCTCTCAAACAAACACTAAAGCAGAAATTCACCTGGAGGAAATCTTCACCTGACAATAGCCTTTCTCCAGTGTCATGTTACGGAAAGATCACAATTTCAAGTGTTTGTTACAAACTGAACTGAAGCAAGTGATCACAGCAACAGATCAGACTTCTACCCATCAAAATAACAGATATGGAACTTGACATCAACACTTGAACTGAGGAGTGTACTGTACAGTCTTATTATTTTCCCCCTTGTGAGACACTCTACTAACCTGCAAAGAAAATCCTATCAATAATTACCTTTTATTGCATAGTTTGGGTTGAAATATAGTTCCATTCTTCTGAAATGATATAAATTGACCCTTACATTGAACTTCTAACTGCATCCAGTGTTCTCAAATCAGAAAAGTGTGCAGTTAGTTAGCCCTATTACTATCAAGTATTTCCAAGTGGCTGATTTAGTCTCTTTATCCTCTGCTGAGACCATAGCAACACCCTGAAGGACCTTGCAGAATACATGCAGGAGTCTTGATCTAATTCATACCTTCCCAATGAGAAGCAGTGAACTGGTGGAGGGTGCTCTGGTGGTTAACATGCTGGGATTTGGCGGAAGAGACCTGAGCTTTCAGTTTGGATCAGTCACTACAATCCAGAGAGGAAGAACCTTTCAGATGTTCTTGGACGGCATAGAATCAAAGCCATGCTGGTAGGGACTGATGGGAGTTGGAATCCAACAACTGCAGAGCCTCTGATTCCCCCATCCCTGTTATATATAGTTATCTGGGAGTAAGCTCTCTTTAACTCAGTGCTACATACATGTAATGTAGCCTTCGCTTTCAATAAAAAAAGACCTAGCAAACTTGCAAAGAAGTGTTACCATGAAGTGAGTACTCCATCAAAGGGGAGAGAGTATCTTGCCTCTACTTACTGTCCTCATTCCCTGACTCAAACAATAAGAAATCTTGAAATAATTTCTTATTGCGTGTCAAGACCCTCAAGCCAACACCCCATTAGAATAAAGAAATTCACACACAGATTTTTTGTTTAAGGTTATTGGGCAAATTTTGGCCACAACTTTATTGATTACAGGAAATGTGAACGGTATTGGCTTAGGCATTGGCAAAAGACTATATTGGACTCCTGCCCTCTTTGCAGGAAGTCAGTAAGAGTAAACCACCAAAAGAGAGAGCTGCTTTGGGGGAACCCCCCTGCATCTCCCCCGGTGTTCCCAGAGGCCGGGCATGGCCCTAGCCCCTCAACCGGACTTTGGACAGGATCCAGATCCCGGATTCCTTTAATGGAATACCCTTGAAATGGAGGGGGAAGGCAATGGCCGACCTCCCCTCCCCCACTCACCAATAAGCCAATGCCTAACCACCAAACCTTGCAAAGTTGTGACGATTGCTAAGAGGTAAGCGAAAACCAAAAGGCTAGTGCCAATCTGCCGAATGGAACAAAGCCCAAAGCAAGGCCAGAGGACACCTAAATTAAAGGGAGGGTGGGCGGGTGATCGGCAGCGCGAAGCAGGTGCTTGGCACACATCACAGTGCCGCTTTTATACTCCCCCCCCCCAATCACCCCACTCAAATTGATTGGGCAATAGCCCTGGGTAATTGTGATGCCACCCTGGCGTGAGGGTAATGGCTCCTCCCATGCCAGGGTGGGGGGACCGGGTTGAGGGCCTGCCCGCAACCAGGACCATCTATTAAGACGATCCCACATGCCTCAAACAATAAGAAAGCTTGAAATCCTCACAACCACTTCATTCACCTGCCAAAGCAAGGAAGACCTGCCCATTGTTAAATTCTGGCAATAATGATATCACTCTTGCTCTGGAAAGTGTTCCAGAATGGGGCTGTCTCTCCCTCCTATTAGGTCCACTACACCACCGAAGTATAGACCACAACCTGCTCAGTGTGAGTTAGGCCCTTCTCCACTAATTCCTTATATGTAATGTGTAACCTGAGACTATGCAAAACACTATACCCTATGTCAAATCCTCTAGTTCTCCGTTGTATTGGGTAGGGTCACATAACAAACCATGACCACAGCATCTTGTAGAGTTCGCTGCCTCCAGGATCAGCCAAAGATGTGGAGGGTAAATGGGGAAATGTACAATGTGATGATAGCAGAGCATGAAAAATCCTCCACATTAAGCAGAAGAACTCAACTGGTGATGAGCACCATAGGCTGCTCAGTCCTAAATCCTATTCACTTCTGCAGGCCTTCTGCATCAGCCATTAGTCACAAGACTGCACCATTATTTGCCAGCACAGTGGGCAATGGGATTGACGATACAAATTGCTGTTTTAATCATTTTGAATTTGCCTTATGATTATTTTAATAGTGAAGGTTGTTGTGAGCGCTGTAGGTTCATTGCTCAGCATCTTATGCTGTTTGTTCTGCCTGTTTAAAAATTGAAGAAAACTTTAACTGCTGTGGAAGCTGTTGTGTTGTGCTATTTTTCTCTCGCCTCCTATTATGCATTTTCCTTTTTGATAGCCTTATTGTGATATTCATTCTCTGGCGCTGGACCCTGACCTTCCCCTCTAATGAAAGATTAAAGCCTTGTAAGTGTGCATCTTTCCTCTCCTCTCTGCAGTGTGAAAAATGCACAAAAGGCCTCGACTCGCCGGATAATTATTTTCATCCTTCATCGTGATTTTAAGTTTATTTGTCTTTATTATTATTTAGCACTTCTTAATTATTTAACATGCAGAGACTTATTTATTATTTAAAACTCCCCACCACCCATGGTTATTTCTCTCTAGATTTTCGTTATTTGCCAAAAGAAGTTGTGTCTTCTCCTGAGTGCCAGCTCTTGCTGTTATGAGGCTGAGCAGAACATCTCCCATGGGCAAAGATCTAACCTGTAAGACTATGTCACAACAAATGCAATCTGACCTTTACTTTCGGTCCCTGTTATGATGCACAGGTTTAATTTTTCTCCCTTAATGAACACTTGTGCTTTCTTTCTGAAGCCTCCTCCTTCTTAGTCTTTGAAACCTTGTAAAATTATTGTTTCTTTCTCCCTCAGTATTCCTGGGTTTTTAATTTGTCCAAAAGCCTGGTACTCTAGCCTACTGGTTTTCAACTGGGGGCTTGCGACCCACAATCAGGTTTTGGCCTGCTCTAAAGTGGGTCACAATGACAATGACAAACCTAGACAGCATCTTAAAAAGTAGAGACATCACCTTGCCAACAAAGGCCTGTATAGTAAAAGCTATGGTTTTCCCAGTAGTGATGTATGGAAGTGAAGGCTGGACCATAAAGAAGGCTGATCGCCGAAGAATTGATGCTTTTGAATTATGGTGCTGGGGGAGACTCATGAGAGTCCCATGGACTGCAAGAAGATCAAACCTATCCATTCTTAAGGAAACCAGCCCTGAGTGCTTACTGGAAGGACAGATCCTGAAGCTAGAGGCTCTAATACCTAGAGAAGAGAAGACTCCCTGGAAAAGACCCTGATGTTGGGACGACAGAGGATGAGATGGTTGGATAGTGTTCTCGAAGCTACCATCATGAGTTTGACCAAACTGTGGGAGGCAGTGGAAGACAGGAGTGCCTGGCGTGCTCTGGTCCATGGGGACACGAAGAGTCAGACACGACTAAACGACTAAACAACAACAACAGCAAAGTGAGTCACAACAGCAGCACTACCATCATACTACAAAATGGGTCTCCAAAGGGATGTTTGGGTTAAAGGAGGGTCCTGGGTCTGGAAAAAGTTGAAGACTACTGCTCTAAGACTTCTTTACTCTCTATCCAGTCCCACATTTAATGAAAATATGAGGGAAGAAAAGAATTGCATCAGCTATGCCTTCTTCTGAGATCCATTAGCCCACTGACCTAGTGATAATTGAAAAGGGGTTTATGTGTGCACATACATAGAGCCCCTTCACATGAGAAGGAAAGAGAGGGCCAATGGGTGTTCCTGATCTAATGGAGGAAATGTGCACGCATACACTTGAATATGTATAGGCCTTCGTTCACACTTCTGCAGAATGGAGGGCCACGGGGATGATGCTGAGTGATATCATGAGAGGGGATACCTAGGACCAACGCTCTTGTTATATTGCTTTTGAATGCTGCATGTTGTTATATTTATGGTATTGGCGTGTGTTTTATGTAATCTGTTAAAATTGCTATTGCTTTGCTATGTTCTTCTGAAATTGTTATTGCTTTGCTGTGTTACGAAATTGTTGCTATTTTATTGTTTTGCCGTGTTAAGTAGTGGTTTTTGTGGTGTTTGAAATGCATCTCTGTCTCTTTGTTGTAAGCTGCTTTGAGCATAAAATGAATGAATGAAAGCTAGAGGGCTTTTTAACATCAAGGGCTGTGATCACCTGACTGCATAAGGGGGTGTTTGAAGAAAGGCTCGGAAGTCAGCACATTGCAATCTCAGGGTCTGGTATTAAATGGTCTGCCTGCCCATGGTGTGAGGCAATCTTTGGGGTTGCACTCACATCATGTCACAACCCAAACCCTCAGTCAGATGATATCTCTAAAAACTCAAAGCATAGGTGTGATTGGTCTCTGATTTTTTTTTGAAGTGTGACATCACTAGAGGATTTCATGCCAGAGGGGTCCCAGAAGACAATGAAGCCTCTACCACTGGTTTCAGAGGAGGTAGATTGCACCCTGCTCCTTTGACTCAGACTCCGACCCCTCAGAATCCTCCAGCCCCAATGGAAACTTCTTCTCTACCCACCAAGTACAGGAGACCCATTACATTTTACATAAGAGAATGTATCTCCATAATTTCCAAGCAAGCTTCCTCCAGGGCAGCTTCACCCACACCCCTCTTTGTAAGACGCTAGAAAGTATCAGTCAGTGCTGGAACAACACAGTTAGTTCCCTACTACCTAAGAACTCTATTAATCTATGATCCAGTCCCATCCTGAATCTCCCACAGAGAACTCTCCATGGTGCTGACCATCATCTATCTAACATTGGCAGAATTCCCCTAATTCCTCACCCCTCTATTTGAAACTGAAAAGGCAGACATTTGTCTCTAAGGCCCAATTTACATGTGATGGTTCCAGCTGAGATGGTTAGGAAAATAGGATAGAGACACCTGGAATGTGCTTGTAAGCATGTGAATATAAGAACAGTGTATATTGTTTCCATGTGTTTGGAATAACTGGTAACTCTGTATACATTCATGGGGCTCAACCAACCTTTGGTGAGAAACTATAAAAATGAGTTAAGATCCACATAATGACTTCGGCAAAACAAGTGCAGAGTGTCTATACTACCAGACAATTTAGTCATGAGCAAGGTGGTAGCTTCAAGAGCTAAGCTAGAATGCAACCATTCATATAGGGGTTGTCCAGAAATTTATAGCCGGGCATGATCTACTGGTATTTGTGAATTTGGCAATGTTATAGTATCCTTGTTGATTTGTATGCTGTATTTTACTGGGACTATTGTACATAGCCCTGGACACTTGGGTCAAAGGACAGTCTAAAAATATAATCATCTTGATGCCCAACTTGCCTAATTTCTGTATGTTTAGATATGGTTGGGAGAAGGGGTGAGAACTTAAGCAAAGAAGACTTCTAAAAGCCTATTTCAGGTTCTGATGACTTCACTGCACTTATTTAGGATGCATAACTGGACAAATTCATGCATTAAAATTCTCTTACATGGAATGGGGCCATCACCACATCTATGTAAAGCAGTGTTGGCCAAACTTGGGTTGCCAGCTATTTTTGGACTACAACTCCCATCATCACTGACCCCTGGTCCTACAAGCAAGAGATTATGGGAGTTGTAGTTCAAAAACAGCTAGAGACCCAAGTATGGCCAACACTGATGTAAATGAACTGTGCAAAAGCTGGACATTCCATTATATTAAGATGCTCTTCAGGTGATTTCTAAATACACACACACCTTGCCAATCCCCGAATGTAAGGGAATCAGAGAATGTGAGCTTCTACATGATTGCAGAAGCAACTCACCAGGTGAGGCTAGACAACAGTGGCTTCTTGACAGGCAGCTGCATCTTCACCATACCAAACTCCCTGCTTCCTCCCCATCTCCCTCCCAGTAAGCAATAGCAACCCACCTGCTAGAAGCTAGCATAGCTGCTTTGTCCCACCTGCCAATTGAACATTGACATGGGGCATCTGTTGCATCCATTATGCCATCTGTAAAATGGAGGGGAGGGAAGCATGTCACCACATGAAGACCTGGTAAGAAGTGTGAGTCTGGGCCTTCTTTTCCCTTCCCAGTTGCTACAGCATTCCAAATGTTATGGTATTACTTTGAATGGAATGGAAACAAGTTAGCTTGTTGGAAATGGAAGATGCTTATAGGATAGAACTTGTCAGCGCAGCTCTTGCTGTGAATGAAATCGATGTCTATCTCTCAGACTTTTTAGATTACTTGACTGAGGTGTTGATTAAACTAAGATGAGGACTGCAGTTGCAATTACCACCAGATGAGATTTGTTAATTGGCTTCTTTTGAATCAGATCAGGGTTTCCCTTCTGCTATCTTCTACCTTTGATGTGACTCGATATATGTGGAGAAGGCGCAATGAAAATTGACTGTGGAGGGGCTGCCACTTGAAAATTCAATCTGTTAATTCATGCACATACAACACAAATTGGAATTTAAATAAATAGTTGAAGGAAATGATAAATGCTGTTTTTAATGCCACTGGTTAGCCAAAACGATGTATAATTTGTTCACTTGCTAATGCGATTAATTGAACTGGTTTCTTAGACTCTGACAACAACAACAAAGTAATGATCAAAGATAGATGATCTCTTTAGGAAAGTGAGCAAAAGCCAATATCTAATCCTTATTTCCCTACTGCCGACTACAGAAGTGTATATCCATATTTTTGCTTGCATTTACACTGTTAATTTTGTTGCTATTGTATGTTTGGAAATAACAGCCCCAATCTGAAAAACAACGATACAGTCACAGGAATATAGCATAATCCAACATAAGAACACTGACAGTTGGGATTTGTTGCATGGAAGCAGTGCTAGTGACGTGAATTGAAGGTGATATTTTGCAGAGATTCCATGCTGATTACTACTGACCTCTTTACAGAATTTACTGCTGGGTTACAAACTAAGCTGCTTACCTAAGTGAAGCAAGCAGATTTTTTTGCGATATTTAGTTTTTGCTCTGTGTGATGATCCAAATCTGCTGTGGAGCCTTTGTGAGCCTCTGTTACGTAGTGTCACAATCTGCTTCAAATGTTACTACATCCTGTGCAACGGCTGCTGAGCCATTTCTCCAAAGAAGATATCCTAATGCTGGAGAGTGAAGCATTGCAGGATGTGGGCAGGGGGCGGTGGGATTAATGTGAGAGAAACTGCAGCTACTACATGTTCCTTGTGCTGCCTCCATCTTAGTTGCAGGTGTGTAGGCGGAGAAGTCTAATAACAGCTAAATAATGATGGATGGAGCTTTGGAGCAGGTTCTTGCTGAATGGGCAGGGAGCTCTCGATGCAATGATTTCCATAGGGGTAGCCAATCCATCAATCAAGGCAATGATGGGTGGTGAATCTGTAACATAAAGCTTCATTTTTAAGACCTCACCCCACAAACATTATAAATGTAGTTCATTATAGAGGTGCTTCATCTCAATCTTGAAATGTCCTATGTTGTTTGCCATTCAAAAGTGTATGAGTTAGTGATTCTCAAGGCTTTTTTTGTGGGGGTGTGCTGATATTTGCTCAGAGTTAGTGCAATGCTGAAATGCTGGGGGCAGTTTATGAACATTTCTCCCCCTATAAAATGCACCTCACCTGCTGAAATTTCAAGGGGGAATATCAACCCCCCCCCCCATGAAGAAGGGGGTTCTGTGAAGCATGTGTTAGCATCCTCTGACACACTTTAATACGAGAAATCCTTAGCATTCAGACAGCAGCCCATATTGGTTGTGGCTCCGGCATCATTTTTGTTTTGTGGGGAAATGTGTTTTTTACTGGGTAGCAGTAACGTTATCACACTCCTGTTGGTTATATGATGATGTCATTGAGGACAAACAAAGCCAGTTCAGAGTCAGGGTATTGCCTACTCCGGAAGGATGGCCCTCACTCTGAACAGGCTCCATTTTACTGTCTATCCCATGATAAAATCTATTTCGCTTCATGATATTAGTGTTACTATGCAGATTTTTTAAATTAAAAAATAACATGCAGAAGCTACAGTCAATGGGTTTGCAATCGCAGAGTTAACTTACAAAATCTGCTTGCAGGAGAAATAGTGACAGTCACTACCTGAGGGCTGTACAGATGCATCGGGTCAGGCACTGAGAGAGACAGCATGTTGGACTAGATAGGTCTTTGATCTGTGACCCGACAAGGCTTTTCTCCTATTGATATGCAAGGTTATAGGGTCTTTTCTAAGAAAGGGGGAAATCCACTTCCCCTAAATCTTCTTTTCCACATTCAATTCACTAGATAACATTCACTTCAGCCCCATTAATTATATTACTGTGGAATAAGATATGCTGAAATATTTGTGGTAAAAGTGCCAGCCTTTGATTTAATAGCACTGAATGCTGGGTAATCCAATATTAATTGTTCTTAATCAGGGCAATATTGTGCAGGATGACCTTTTGAAGTATTCCACCTGTGGCATTAGATACCATAATGTATCCTTGGCTTTTGAATAATGTCCAATATTCAACATTATTTTGACAAACGCCTGGTTCAAGGGTTGCACAGAGCATGGAAGTGCATTTAAAACTTCACAATAAGCGGAGAAATAGAGGCTCTTTTTGAATTCTTTTTGTTTAATAGAAACCTGGTAAATTGGTGGAGTTAGTGGACTTTGGTAGTGCCAATAACATTTGGCAGGCAGGAATGTTCCACTTTCAAGCTGGGCAGTACCGTTATTGAACAATTATGGGACAACGGATATGTTGCTGGGCATGTAAATAAAATAACCTGTGCATAGAGTCATATTTTACCTGGATAGTCAAACTGCAGAAAACAACAACACTGTGCATCCAGATTTCTGGTATACTAATGATATATGTTTGGGCATCAGTGCTATTAGCCATGTGTAATCCTGCATGAAAGTTTGTTTTTTACAACAAGTGACATAGAATCAGAAAACCATAGTGTTAACAGAGAAGTCATCAGTCCTCTGCTCAGTACAGGATCTGCAGTACAGGACACAATTACAGCATCCTTGGCAATGCAATATTCGGTATGGAAGAATCTATCTCTTTTGGTTCCTCTAAATTTTTCATTTTTTTCCAATCTTAAGCACAGAACTCCAAATTTACACGTCAGCATTTTAGTGCAAATTTCTGCTTACACAATTTTGTTTGCAATTTCCCCTAAGACGCACATTTTTGCAAATCAACATTCCCTTATTTAATTCATTTTTGCATATTATTTTCACCAACAATTGCGTTGTTATACAAACTTTAGCCATGTATATGCATTTTTGTACATATTATTTGACTGGAAAGCTGCATTTCAAAATTCAGAGATGTGTAAATGTTCAAAGAGGGCTCTGTTTAACTTCTGCCTGATCTGGTGCTCTTGAGGCCTGGGGCTAGCAGGGGTGGGGCATGCACATCAGATCCCACATACCCAATGCCCCACTATATTGGGAACTGGAAATCCTATGTTCTCATAACTCACTTGAATGTGATGGAGCCAAGCTAGGGTGGTTTTCCCCAGGGTGGCAGACTCTTCAGCTGTGAAAAAAAATATTCAGACGTTAGGGGAAAAACTAGTTTTGTTATTTTATTTTCATTTCCCCGCTTTACAAAGTCACTAGAGTTGCCATGCTGTACACATTCCCCCCCCCCCAGTCCTCTGTATCTTGCAATTCTCTGTTGTTATTTTACCTTTCTGTCAGTCACACTCTGCCTTCATTCAATTAATTTTTCCTTCATTAGAATTCGAGATGCTGTTTTCAGGTGGAAGACGATTCAGAGAAAGCTGTTAGAAGCTGACAAAAAAGGGGAATGAGATTGGTATTACTAGTGAAGCAAAGAAGATCCAGGAGAATTTGGAGTGGCAACCAAATAAGATTCTTCTTAATTTATCTAGACACCCCAATCAGAACGGTTCCTCATTTTGTTGGGTAAAGGCAGAAACAAAGATGTTAATCTGTACTTCTCAAGTACTGCCTTGATAAGGACTTGTTTTATCTAAAGAAAATCAAAGCCAGTTTAACCCAACAAGGCAATTTAGATACTTGCTAAAATTCCAGTCATCTTCAGAAGCAGTAAATGGGTTCAAGTATATTGACAGTGGAATTCCATAACTTCACTCCTGCCCCATAACAATTGAGAACCATTAATCTAGCAATTTCTGGGAGTTAAATTCACCCTGAAGAATTCCAGTAAGAAATAGAGACAAATGTAGTAGCCGGGGTAGTCAACATGAAGCCCACCAGACGTTGAAAGACAGCACACAGAATGGTCACATGTGATGGGAGATAGATTCCACCATTTGGAGGGTAAGACATTGGCTAGCCCTCTGATACAGCAATTATAAGACACAAAGAGGGATGCAGAGATCTGTCTATTTGGGAGCCATGACACTTTCACTCATGCTTTCTCATAAATATGTTGCATCCTACTTCTGCATTAATCTGTGTCTTATTCTTCTTAATCTCCATGCAAATTAACAGTCAAAAGTGTATTTTTTTTAACAATGCAATCTTATACATGCCTACTCAGAAGTAAGCTTTATTTCTTACAGAGAAAAAGGCCTTCAGTGGCTACTAGCCATGTTCCACTTCCACTGTCAGAGCAATATGCCTCTCAATACTGGTTTCTGAGAATCACAGCAGGGCAGAATACTGTCATATTCACATCTTACTTGTGGGCATCTCACAGGCATTTGGTTGGCACTGTGAGAATAGGATGATGGACTAAAGGGCTCATTGGCTTAATTCAGCAGGCTATTCCTATGTTCATAGTGTTATGAACATAGGGGGGCAGTCTAAATAGTACCCTGGGTCCCTCCCAGGCCTGGTCAGAATCTAGTAAAGGAGGCTGTGGAACCAGCCCAATCAGTTTCTTTGTTAAGGTAATGCCTTTGGCTGACTAGATGCGTACCCATAATCTGCATCTCAAATAACAAGCTCTATTGCCATAGAGACAAATGGGTGGGACTTTTTCAACTTCATCTGGTTGGATGTTCATCATTCTTGGATAGAGAACAATAGGCTGTGCATGAGAGCTGTTTTTCATTGGTACTGATACTGGAAGCTGAAGACACAGGAATGTCTGCTCTGTGCTGGCTTCAAAGCTAGACTTCATTGAAATCTTAAAGAGGAAGCAAGATATGTTGAGGTGTTAATGCTGTGAGCCCCTCCATTCTATGCACAACTTGCATATATCTGTAAATAAAACCATATGTCCAAAAGACAACACAGTCTCCACTGACCTTTATTCCAATGAAACTCAACCCTGGGATAAACACAAGAATCCCTGAAGTCTCTCACTGCTCAGTGATTGGGATTGTACTTAACAATATATTCTTAAAAACCCTGTTGAATCAGACAAAAGGCACATCTAGATAAGGATCATGTTTTCACAGCTGCGGGTGGCGCTGTGGGTTAAACCACAGAGCCTAGGACTTGCCGATCATAAGGTCGGAGGTTCGAATCCCCGTGACGGGGTGAGCTCCCGTTGCTCATTCCCTGCTCCTGCCAACCTACAGTTCGAAAGCACATCAAAGTGCAAGTAGGTAAAAGGGACCGCTGTGGTGGGAAGGTAAACGACATTTCCGTGCGCTGCTTTGGTTCACCAGAAGTGGCTTAGTCATGCTGGCCACATGACCCGGAAGCTGTACGCCAGCTCCCTTGGCCAATAAAGCGAGAAGAGCGCTGTAACCCCAGAGTTGGTCACGATTGGACCTAATGGTCAGGGGTCCCTTTACCTTTAACCAAATACTTATGGCAGGAGTGTGGAAAATGTTTGGCCTGGTGAACCAGATACCATATTTTTCATTCTATAAGACGCACCAGACCACAAGACGCACCTAGTTTTTGGAGGAGGAAAAGAAGAAAAAAAGATTCTGAATCTCAGAAACCAGAACAGCAAGAGGGATCGCTGCGCAGTGAAAGCAGCAATCCCTCTTGCTGTTCTGGCTTCTGTGATAGCTGCGCAGCCTGCATTCGCTCCATAAGACGCACACACATTTCCACTTACTTTTTAGGAGGGAAAAAGTGAGTCTTATAGAGCAAAAAATACAGTAATTATCTCCCCACACTCCATGTGCCAATTTTTAAAAGGTAGGAAGAAGTCTATCAATCAACTGATGTCCTAATGGCTTTCCACAGGTTTTCCTAGAGCAGACGTAAAGCCAAAGGGCCTGTAATTTCCTGAGTCCACTCTGGATCCCTTAAAAATGGTGTATAATCAGTCACTTTCTAGACTCCAGGCACTGGGACTGATCTTAGGAACAAGTTACATATTTTTAATAGATCAGCACTCCTCTGTGGTGGTGTACATGCATTTCTGTCTAGGTAGGAACATGATCAGACATGAATAGGTCCTTAGTATAACTGGGAAATCCTGAGCAGTTCTTCCCATCTGCTGATGAGTGGCTGATGGTGACAACTCTGAAAAGCCCTGATGTATTCTTCCTTTGAATATGCAAAAAAAGCCCAAACCTTTTGATATACCTCCTCCTGGTTAGAAAACTATTACATGAAAGAAAGCAAAGTGATTGCCAGAAGAAATATGATTTTGCTCTACAGAGCATCACATAGAGAGGGTAATAGTGAAGGAAAATGAGAAAAGATAATAATCTTCATGAAGAAATACATCTGTCAGAGAGAAATAAGAGGGCAGGTCATGGACAGCTCTCAGCAGCTGCATGCCATCTGCATGCAGTAAATCGGTTTCTCTTTGATGGAACACACTCAGGAAGGTGAATGGTGACGGAAACTGCATAAAATGGGTTCTTACAGTCTGCATCAAAGGTGTGATCCAGGCGCTAGAATCAACCACATTTGTACATTAAAAACTTCAAGTACTTGTATGTGCAGTGTTGTGCATTGCTGTGTGTATGTGTATGGGGGGGGGGTATTCATGCTATACTACAACAGCAATTTCTGGCTAGCAATGTGGGCTGTCACCAGAACCCATATCCCCCAGGTTCAAAGATGACAATGGTAGGGCTGGCTTTTGATATAAACCCCCCAATCTGAACAACAGTAACCTTGGAGATATGCCCCCCCAAGTCAAAACAACAGTCCAAACATTTTGTTACCTACATCTGCTTTCAAAGTGTTCTTGTTTTTAATTGTTTTTATGATGGTGATTTTGTGTATATTTGTTTTTCTAGCTGTATTTTATATTCAGTTACAAGTAGGTAGCCGTGTTGGTCTGCCGCAGTCGAAACAAAATAAAAAAAATTCTTCCACTAGCACCTTAGAGACCAACTAAGTTTGTTATTGGTATGAGCTTTCGTGTGCATCTGAAGAATCTGAAGGTATCTGAACAAGTGTGCAAAGCTCATACCAATAACAAACTTAGTTGGTCCCCTAAGGTGCTACTGGAAGGGTTTTTTTTTATTTTGTTTATATTCATTGTTATTTGTACGCCGCTCAGAGACCTCCTTGATCAAGTGGTTTATAAATAAATGATCCATTTCCCCAGTGGCCCACCACAGAGGCTGAAATATTTGACCGCATTTGATACTCCATTCCAAACTAGAGAAGGATCCCACTCCATAATGTAAAACATTCCCTCCATTTTTATCATCACAAATGTATTTACAATCAGCTGTTCTCTTTCCACCTCCAACATTTTGTGCCTTCAAAAAGCCCAAGTAGTGGAGCATAGAAGAGCTTGCAGTGTGTGAATGTGAAGTGGCAGAAAGAGAGAAGGGGATAAGAGAGTCTTGATGCAGTTTTCCTGAGTTGTAGGTTGTGCTAAAACAACAACTTCTGGTATGTTGGTCAAAAGAGTAGGGTTTTTTGGGGGGGGACTGAGAGCAATCTCAGAGACTTCAAAAGGTGGCAGCAGAAAGTAATCATAGATTGTAACATGTTTCTGTTCGGCGCTTCTCATGGAGTAACTGATTCTATTAGTGCACTTCTCCAAAGCAAGAATACACATGTGGAGAATTTAGCAATAAACACGAATGCAATGCATCAGAGGGACTTCACATCTCCAAAGGCAAGAAGAGGCGGGCAAATTTCTCATGAAATTTCATTTGGAGGAGGGCCTCAGGAATCGTTTATTTTAGCTGTGTTGAGCTCCAATAAGTGGTCCAATATTCCCACATTGTATGAAGAAGGAAAATACAAAAGTGGCCCATGTAGCACTACCGTATTTGGTGACTGAATTGCAATTTAACTTACACTAATAATAATCAGCGTCAAACCAGAATATCAATACAGGCACAGATAGCTCAGTTGGTAGCACATGAGACTCTTAAACTAAGGGTCATGGGTTTGAGCCCCACATTGAGCAAAAGATTCCGGCATTGCAGGGGGCTTGGACTAGATGGTCCCTTCCAGCTCTACAATTCTGTGAATCTAGCCATCTAAGAGCCAAGTAGGCCAGGATTATTATTATCATCTAAGAAATTTATATAGAGAGCAACTGAGATTTGAATGTTGCGCTTTCTGGCTCTTTTCTCCTGTAAGACAGACTTCAAGGATACATTCTAGCCAGGAACCAGGCACTTGAATAAAATATTGGAGGGGACCAGTTAATTGATCACATTACATGGTAAACACACGCATTCTGAATGACAATGCTCATCAACTGGGGGTGGGGTGGGTGACTGCCCTGAAATATTTTATTGGGACCTCAGCCACTAGGAGTTGGCTCCTATGTCTCCAAGGGTCAGACAGAGAAGCTTGAAGAGCCACACTGGGCCCCTGAGACTAAGCTGCCCTCCACCTCACTTTTATTAAAACAGTGCACTAACTCCCCGGAATCGTTAGACTGAATATAGAATAAAGTATGGGTTATATTCATCACAGTGTTAAAGCAAATGTTCCATCAGTGCAATGATTTATTCTTGTACAGCAAAACATTTTCTCTGTCCCCTTCCTCCTAAATCTGGTCTGAGTTTTCCCCCAATGCCCCAAAGCACAATCCCATTATGTTAGTGCTAATCCTTGTCCTAGCCCAATACTTTAGTTGAATACTGCCCCAGGTCAATATTCCTTATACTTGAAATTAATTTAACATACACAGAGAGAGACTATGGATTGGTAAAAAAAACCCCAAACAATTCCAAATAAGGGCAGAGACTGGCTCTCTATTTTACAAATCCGAATGATTACTCCTCCATGATTTTCTTGCTCTGTTTTTGATCACACTCTGTGTGTTGCACTTCAAGCTTCCTTGCACGCTTCATAACAAGATATTGTGTCTCAAGAGGGTTTTGACTGATAGAACAGTAGCAGGAAAGATCAAAAGGGGGCTTCTCATTATTAATAGATCAAATGATTCTCCCTCTTTTGGGGGAAGGGAGTGCTCGTCATTATCCAAATACTTCCCCACCACTACCCTCTTATCCACTGGACCTGCCAAAATGTCCTTTCTTCAAAAAAAACGGGGGAAGAAGATTTTGTATACTCTGCCAAGTAAATGACACACAACCAGGGATTTAATTATTTTTATGTCACAGATCTCTCTCTCTCTCGATCTCTCTCTCCCTATCCCCCTCTCTCTTTCTCTCTTTCTCTATGTCTCTCTCTTTGTATCTGTCTCTCTCTCTCTCTCACACACACACTTGAATTCAAATGTATTTTGCTGCTGTGTTAAAGAATCTCTGGAGCCTCTGAATCTGAATAGCTGGTTTTAATTGCTTAGTTACTGGGATTGTTCTCTGCGTTCCATTTTACAGTGGAATTCCACCTGGGCTGAAACACATTACTCTGGCAATATACAATGTAAACAAGGCTTTTTGGGTTTTTTAATGCAGCAAGGTCTGCAGAATTGAAATTGTGGGGCATTACTGTTGAGATTGCACACACACAGAGAGAGACAGAGTCAAGGTCAACTGAACTGTGCTCCAGGGCTTAGTCACTACATTTGAGAGTTCTTTCTTTGAGAGCAGGCATCTCCAAGGTATTCCTAACGGCAATTAAAAATAGAATGCTAAAAAAAAAGTCTGCACAATGCAGGCCTGTAAAGACCCTGGCTGTCCTTCCTTGGACCAGGTTTGGGATTCCTTCAGTTCTGCAAGCATGCTCTTTCCTCCTGCGATGCACAACACAGGTCACATCCACACCGTGCACAAAGCAGTGGAGCCAATATTGCACTCCATTCCATGTGTCCATTAAGCCCCAACCTTGCCTCCCCATCCCAGTAAGTGGCAACAATGCTGCTGCTGGGAGGCTATTGGTACCCACGCCCCTGGACAAGCAGCTCCTGGTTGCTTTGAAACACCCTACAGATAACCTGTGGCCTCTAGATGTTGCTCAACTACAACTGCCACCATCACTAACCATTGCCCAAGTTGAGGCTGATGGGAGTTGGAATTCAATAACATCACGAGAGTTGCAGATTACCTACCTCTGCCCTATGGTATAATTTTCAGACCCCATGCACTAAGACAAGAAAACCAATGTGGTTCCTTTCAGAAGTTATTGTACTACAACTACCATCATCCCTGACTATGTTAGGGGGGACCAGTGGGAGTTGTAGTCCAGCTGAAGGACATTGTAATGTCTACCCTTGCTCTCTGGCAAGCAGAGTCCAAAGAGGATGAGCAGATTCTGTCCTCCAGTGGAAAGAGCCTAGAGAGAGTCTGCTGGCAGCTCCCCAATTCCCAAGTCTGTTTCCCTGAAATCTACCAGCCAAGGGAATTGCATGACAGGTGGTGCCAGAAATCCCCCAAGACAGGGGTGGTCAGCTTTTTTGACTCAAGAGCCGCATTGCTCTTTTCCAAACTTCTGGGGACTGCATGCCAGAAATGGGCATGGCTACCCCACACTCTCACATGCATGGAACACACAGTGAGAGCTCTTCAATGGATCAAATGTTCATTCTGATGACCAGAGTGAGAGGGGCAGAATAGGCCCCTGAACTGGGGGTCAGTTATCAATAAGTTCTAGAGTTGTGTGTGGTGCTACATCCCACTTGTATGATTAGTACCCCCCATGGGCTCTGGAAAAATTGGACAATATCATTAAATATATTGGTAAGAGCACACTTTAGGTAAAGGTAAAGGTAAAGGTAAAGGACCCCTGACAGTTAAGTCCGGTCGCAGACGACTCTGGGGTTGCAGCGCTCATCTCGCTTTACAGGCTGAGGGAACCAGTGATTGCCCACAGACAGTTTTTCCGGGTCATGTGGCCAGCATGACTAAGCCACTTCTGGCAAAACTAGAGCAGCGCACAGAAACACCGTTTACCTTCCCGCCGGAGTGGTACCTATTTATCTACTTGCATTTTTGCCGTGCTTTTGAACTGCTAGGTTGGCAGGAGCAGGGACCAAGCAACGGGAGCTCACCCCATCTCAGGAATTTCAACTGCCAACCTTCTGATTGGCAAGTCCAAGAAGCTCAGTGGTTTAGACCACAGCACCACCAGCATCCTTAAGAGCACACTTTAAGGTAAAGGTAAAGGTACCCCTGCCCGTACGGGCCAGTCTTGCCAGACTCTAGAGTTGTGCGCTCATCTCACTCTATAGGCCGGGAGCCAGCGCTGTCTGCAGACACTTCCGGGTCACGTGGCCAGCGTGACAAGCTGCTTCTGGCGAGCCAGCGCAGCACACGGAACACCGTTTACCTTCCCGCTAGTAAGCGGTCCCTATTTATCTACTTGCACCCAGGGGTGCTTTCGAACTGCTAGGTTGGCAGGCGCTGGGACCGAGCGACAGGAGCGCACCCCGCCGCGGGGATTCGAACCGCCGACCTTTCGATCAGCAAGTCCTAGGCGCTGAGGCTTTTACCCACAGCGCCACCCGCGTCCCTTCAGAGCACACTTTAGAAGATACCTAAAAGGATGTCTTAATTATGCCGGGTTTCCCTTTCAGATACAGCATGAGAAGTAGATCCTACATTATCAGTCACTCTACTGGTACTAGAAAGAACAGCAGAAAAACTCTGATTCTTTAGTAGCCTTAACAGTAGATAATAAGCCTGCAGTCAAACTGCAGTATAGGTACATTCACTCTGTCTGTGACTGGCACACATTTTCTACTTCACTGTGCTTTCATATTTCCCTTTTTAATTTAATCCTGTTAATGTTCACATTTTAAACTCGGTATCCTCAAACCACAATTAAATGTCAAAGAGTATATTGAAGTACTCTAATACAAGAAGCTTGATTCAACACTTCTCAAATGGAGTGCACTGTTCAGAGAAAGCATTTCGCAAGCTAACTGCTGTCGTGTGACACAGAGGTGCCGCCCCAGTTCCAAGGAACCGCCAGCACAGCAGAACGAACAGGAACACTGGGTTACATCTGGAAGAGGTTCCTCAAATGAAGGAAACCCTCTGTGTCCAACCCATTGACGGTCACTTATCAAGCACTTAAGGTATGGTGAATGTAAACTATGCTTTCCACTCCTGCCCTCCCTCCAATTTGGCTTTGCAACAAAGCCATGCAGTAATGTTTTCAGTCTGTCTTTGAAAGTTTTGGTGCCCAGCAGAAGCAGGAATAGGCAGTAGAAGCAGCAAAAATGTTGAATGAGGGTTATGCGCTTTCAGGAAACCTCCCTACCGACACCTGTCAAATTCAAGCTGGAAAAGTTCCTTTAAGGCTATATGCTGATCTGTACAAGTTCCAGGAACCTGTCACTCTTCTTTACAGACTGAGGATGCAATGTTATGATCCCTGGGAGGGATCCAGAATATTGCGGATTTTCCACTCTATAGACAGGGGTGGAAGTTAACTCTTGAATAGGGAGGTCCACTCCTCCCTTACTTTAGTGGTGTGTTGATGTTGGTAGGGAATGAAAATGTGCTGGAGCTAGGGACAGGCTAGGGATAGTCAATTTTAGTTTTCCCCAGATTCTCAGCAGCCCTGTTTAGGGAAGTTTTTAATGTTTGATCTTTTATTGTGTTTTTAATGTTCTGTTGGGAGCCACCCAGAGTGGCTGGGGAAATCCAGCCAGATGGGTGGGGTATAAATACATTATTATTATTATTATTATTATTATTATTATTATTATTATTACACTCTGAAATTCAGTTTTCCACATTTCCACAGCAATTTGTGAATTTTCTTTCAACGTGCTCACTAGAATTAATCTATATTTTAGGGCAATTTTCCTAATGTACACATTTCTGTCTAATATACACATTTTTTCCCCAAAGCTGTTTCCCCATATAATATAATTTAATACATTGATTTAACTAAACGTATATATCACATGATTATAACAAACCTCTCATAGTTTACAAGAAATTATCAATCAAAATAATTACAAACAAGTAATTAAAAGCAATTACAACAAAGCGTGTTCTCCTTCAGGGAGAGCACGTGTTGCGGTGGGGTCTACTGAGCCACCCCTCTGTTACCAGGCAGGGTCTCTAAAGATGGCCTGGGGCAGTGATTGGTTCACTGGGTTGCTGGGGTAAAAGTTATGTTGCAATTTTGGTGGGAGGGGTAAAAGGTTTTAATACTCTGCACGCAGCCTTGTACTTTCTCTTTTGCTGCGTGCAACGGATCACCCACCCACCCGCCCTAGAGTAAGGGGTTGTTGCGTTGACCTTGCTATTGCCTGTCATGGGGTCGTCTGCCTTTGAGCAGGGGCCTGGTAGGAATTTTTCCACCTGGCAAATTGGCTGGCTGGGTGGTTTTTACCTACTGCATAGCAAATCGTCACAACTTGTAAGGTTGTGGTTAGGCATTGGTTATAAATTGGTGGAGGAGGGGTTAGGATAGGCTGGGCCTGCCCCTCCATGGTTGCTGCGGAAAGGGAATTCCATTAAAGGAATCCTGGGGTTTGCCATCTTTTCGTCCAATCCCTGGAATGGGACTAGGGCCGGCAAGCCTTCGGGGAGCAGGCGGGTGAGAGTTGAGGGTCTGTGACTCAGCTCCAATGCCTCCCCGACTTGCTTTCCCCCACACTGTCTTTTGGTGGTGCCCGGAAGTCAGTTTTGTCCCCAGGCGGGGGGACAGATAGTCTTAACCAATGCCTAAACAACCACTCACGGTTTGTATTTGAATAAAGTTGTGGCCAAAATCATGCCAAAAATCTTAAACAAAAATTACGTGTCTTTTGTGAGTTATTTGGGGGCTGGATTGGGGACCTCGACACGCAATTACAAAAACTACAAAGAGATTAAAACACATCTATGTGTCTGGATAGGCTTGCTTAAACAAAAACGTTTCAAGCGGGCAGCAAAATGAGTAGTGACTGTGCCTGCCTTAAGACATAGAATAATGTGTGCTATTTTCACTAACATTAAAAACATTAAATTGATTTTTTGCCCTATTATATGCATTTTTGCACACTTTACTTGGCTGAAGACCTGCATTGCAATATTCGGAGACATGCAAATGTGGAAAAAACTACTGTGTGTTGGTTTGTGTATTTTTTCCAGAAAGTATGAATTAGGTAAGTTTGTCTTTAAATGTGAACCGAGTCAATTTTCTCCTCCCATCCCTAATTATTAGTGCAGATCTGGGGAGGCCCTGGATCTGCAAGACTCACATACATCCAGTTCACTCTATATACCTTGACAAGGGAGACAAACTGTGCTGGGGACAGGTATTTTTGCTCCATTATGAACTAGAGGGAGGGAAAAGAAAGAAAGAAAGAAAGAAAGAAAGAAAGAAAGAAAGAAAGAAAGAAAGAAAAGAAGTTTTGTGGAAGAGAATTCTGCTCTGGCTGGTTTGAACTCTGCAGCTCCTCTGTCGCAGACTCTCCCACTGATGTCTGCTAACCGAGGTTGCTAACCTATACACACAATCACCTGTGAGAAGGTCCCACTGAACCTTTGAACAGGATTGAACCTATGTATAGGACTGCACTGTAAATTCTCACTCAATTAGTGCTTACTGCGATTACAGCCAGCAATTGCGTTCCACTGGTCTTCATCACATTGGTGCCTGTGTGCTGCATCATTATTTTCAGGAACTAAATAGTAAAGCAGTCTTTTCTTTTCAGGCATAATTAACTTTTGTGCTCACTTGCTGCTTTCCTGGCGAGTGTATGACTCTTGGGCACCTCACTGTGGTCCTCGTTTAATGTAGTTTAACAAACCTTTGAAAATCGGCATCTGTTTGAATAAACACAGAGACCAACCAGTGCCTGGTTTACGTATAAGCTATACAAGGTATAGTTTAGGGCCCCACTCTCTTGGTGCCCCCCAAAAAATTGAAGGGAAAAAAACCCCACTGAATGTACATTTCCAAAATATAGGATAAAAATAAAATAATAAAACCTACATACAGCAACAGTGGTTTGTGTTGTGTAGGCTCCTATGATGTAAGTAAAGGGTCCCGGCCTGCTAGCCTTCTCCCTAAAATATCACTATCACTGTTAATATACTTCTTCTTAATTGTTTTTCACTTCAACAATTACTTTGATAAAATACGTATTTTGTTATGTGCAAATGGCTTTAGAAAACTATTAGGTTCATAAATTACCATATAGCATATATTCAAAAACAGCAACAATTTGTTGTTGACAAAGGACAGCTGGGCATATAAAGGGCCCTATTACCTTCAGTAGCTTCGGGCCTCATCAAACCTAAATCCGGCTCTGAGACTAACACAGACACACACACAATCATACACACACACACACACAGGTTTTTCTTTTCCTCCACTTTTTGTCATTTATTATGCCAACTGTGGGAGAACAAGTGATGCAACTGAAAAATTCTGCATCATGTTTCATGAAACTGCCTTGGTTAAAGCTTTTTTTTAGAAGAAAAAGCTCTGAAATCCTCCTCTGTTTCAGAGCCTTGTGCAACCACTATGCACAATGGGTACCCAAGAAAAAGACATAAAGATTGCAAAATACCCTTATTGCTAAAAAGGAGCACCTGCACTCTGCATATCTGCTGATTATAGAGAAAGTCTATGGTGTTGGTATCTAATTAGCTGCAAAAGGGCACTACTCATCTTTTTTGTGCACCTGAAAGCATTTTTATTTTAGAGCAATAAACCTATGCGGATGCCCTTGTCATGTTGCAATGCCATCGCTGTATTTCTTTTGCTAGACTTCGTTTAATTATTGATGTTCTAAAACCTAGTTCCAGAATAATCTGGGAACAGGGCTCAGGTCTGGCAGAATAACCAAAACAGATTTTTCATGGGATCTTACTGCTCCCTGGAGAACTCACTAAACCCTGACAGAGCTTTCTAGCAACTGTCACCTGCTGCTGCCACCACTAAGTGCAATTTAGACATCTCCGCTGCACCTTCTAATGTCAGCCAGTGACCTAAGGTCAGTGGCCTTCTGTACAGCGTTTACAGAGGTGCATTCTGGATTGGGCTTGATATTGGAACTACATTTCCCATAGTGCCACTTGACCTAGAATGCTTTGGGCATGAGTATGGGTCTTGCAAAACCTGCCAACCACATGGGGAATGTTTGCCAACTAGCAGTTTACCTCCCCTAAACTAAGCCTGGCTGGTTTTCAGGTATCTGGGCCAGCTGCCAAAGAAGGAATAACTCTCAGATGGGGAAAAGCCAATTTTGGTCCCCACTAAAATCTATCCGTAATAAGGATACAAAACGATAAGCTAAGTCATAAAACACTGGCATAATTCCAAAACTGCAGCAGTGCAGAGCCGTAGCTCAGAATATACCAGCCAGCAATTTTGTGAGGCTTTCATGGACAAGAAGTGAAGAGTCTCTTTGAACTGCTGTCTCTTTCAATGCAAGTAGCACTATAGTAAGCTTGTTTGCTTCCAAAAAGAACGTACTTCAATAAACCAAGCATGCCTCCACATGTGTATGGACTGTGTAAGAGAAAGAGTGTGCATGTGTGCTTCTGAGTGGATCAGTGGCGTAGCGTGGGTTGTCAGCACCTGGGGCAAGGCAAGTAATTTGCGCCCCCTAACCCGGGGCAAGGCAAGTAATTTGCGCCCCCCCCCGCTGCACTGTCCCTCCCCCAGATAGTCCCCCTCTCTCTCTCTGCACTGCACCGCACCCCTGGCACCCTCCCCTCCACAGTGGGCGGCAACCCGGCGGCTCGGATCGGATTCGTACAGCCAGCACTGCAGTGAGAGAGTGAGTGAGCCAGGTAGGGGCAGAGAGCTGCGAGTGCGAGCGCGCCCCCCCCCCCGATGTTGCTCCCAGTGCGGCCGGCACCCCCTGCACCCCCCACGCTACGCCGCTGGAGTGGATAATAATAATAATAATAATTTATTTATACCCCACTCATCTAGCTTATGTAAGAACACTTATGTAAGAACACTTTCCCTCTGAAAACATCAAAATGCACATACATGGGGTAAGGACACCAATTGGAAGGAGGTCTCCTGTTAAGGAATTCTTTCTTGACCTAAATAATTTTTAGTAGACATTTGCAGATAATAATAATAATAATAATAATAATAATAATAATAATAATAAATTTTGCTCCGCCCACCTGGCTGGGTTTCCCCAGCCACTCTGGGCAGCTTCCAACAAAATATTAAAAATACATTAAAATATCAGTCATTAAAAACTCCCTTAAACAGGGCTGCCTTCAGATGTCTTCTAAACCTCAGATAGTTGTTTATCTCCTTGACATCTGCTGGGAGGGCATTCCACAGAGGTGGTGCCACTACCGAGAAGGCCCTCTGCCTGGTTCCCTCTGACCTCACCTCACCTCTCACAGTGAGGGAACCACCAGAAGGCCCTTGGCACTGGACCTCAGTGTCTGGGTTGAACGATGGGGGTGGAGACGCTCCTTCAGGTATACATGCTGAGAACGTTTAGGGCTTTAAAGGTCAGCACCAACACTTGGAATTGTGCTCGGAAACATACTCGGAAACGCACACAAGTGTACGTATGCCTCTGGGCTTTGCTTTCTGACTGTGTCTCCCTGTCCTTTTCATTCTGTATCTGACCTGGATCAGGTTGTGTTCAAGTACCCTGCCGTAGACTCATGGGTTTGTGTGAGCAATTGTCTCCAAACCTTCTAGATTGCAAGACCTGACAGCCCTTGTTTTGCGAATAAAATTAAATTGCTATGATTGGAAACTAATTTTCCTGTAGATTGGGTTGGCTGCTGGAGGTGTCACTCCTTTTAGCATGCAGGATCTCTGCTTTTTGTATCACTTGAGATGTATTCCTTGTATTGCCGACATGGTGAACTTTGGTTTCTGATCTGCCTATGGCTCTAATCTGGAAATCAAACCTTGGACATTTCTGCACAGCAGTTGACAGCGAGTTGAATTCTGCTCATGCATGCAAGTCTTGTTCCGCATCCGAACAATGATGTCCTCATCAAAATGCTGCCTCATATTATTTCCCCATTTAATCTGGATTTACCATTTCTGCAGAAAGACCAATAAGTAAAAGAAGAATAAACAAACAAACAAACAAACAAACACCTAAGGAAACTAAGGTTGCCATACGGCCTGTATTTTCTGGACATATCCGGGAAACAACTTTGCCAAATATCGGTGGGAGAATATGAGATGGAATTTTGATGAGGATGACACCCTATTATACTGAAGATCCTATGAAAATGATTTTATTTAGTTTTTATTTTTGTTTATTTTTGTTTTAAAAAGGTGATGACAGGATTAACAAATCTGCTTTAAACAAGCAGACTTTAAACACTGTGCATTCTCCATTGTTCTTTTTTCCTGGTGTTAAACTAATTTATTTTATTAAAAAGTTTAGCTGGTACTGTGGAACTGACCTGTCTTCATAATTACACTATCAACCTTCAGGAGACTGTAGCCCTGTCTTTGCCAACCTGGTGCCTTCCATATGTTAATAATAATAATAATAATAATAATAATAATAATAATAATGTGTTTATACCCCGCCCTCCCCGGCCAGATTTGGGCTCAGGGTGGCTAACACCAGTAAAATTACAATAAAAACATAATAGAAGAAAAGGGGGGGAAAACAATTTAAAATATAGGTTAAAATACATTTAAACAACTCTCATCAGCCCCAACCAACATGGCTATGCTGGTTTGAGCTAATGGGAGTTGTAGTCCAATAGTTGTAGTTCAAACTATTGGAAGGGCACCAGGTTAGCAAAAGCTGCTATAGCCACTGCTTAAACTATTGTTCTTTTGTTCTTGCGGTGATGAGAGAGTGCCTGTGGCGAAATCATACTTGAGATGTATATAGCAAAATAAAAAAGAGAGGCAGGCATGAATGAATTCCCTTTTCAAACACGATCTCCAAAGAAAACGTGTTGTTTGACTACCACCCCATTTGTCATTTCATGGAAAAACTAGAATGTGCATGGTGGTAGAATTTACCCAGTTTTCTATTGCCTTGAATTCCCTTTTTTAAATTATTAAAACCTGCTGAGGGTTTTAATACTGTTATTTTTTCTGGTTGCAGCACAACAATTTCCCACCTCCAATCATTGATTCACATCTCACTAAGTGTGGTGTTCCCGATATAAGGTAGCAGATTATACTTCTTACATGATTTTAAAGAGTTCTGTTTCTATTGTATGCTTTGAACACCTGCTATAATACAGTTCTAGCTTTTTATTCTTCACCTCGCAGAACCTAAAATAAATAAATGAATAAAAATCACATACCACCTTCTGGAGGAAGTGACAGAGCAGAGGAGAAAATGCTGGAATATTTGCTTAGTGTTGCTTTTGTCCTTTGTGTTATCCTTAAAGCAATCTATTCAGTGCTGTCTCCTTCAACATCGTTCTGCATAATTATCCTTTCCTTGACTTTCTACCCACTTTGGAAAGCATTCTGAAAGAAAGTGAGACAAAACAAACCTCTTTACTTCAGAAGAATAAAAGCAGGAGCTTATTAAAGGTGTAACGTAATCTTTAATAAGATGTAAGTTCCTTCTTTGCTACAGAGTGAAGAATTTAAATTAGGGTCAGTGGCAATTAAAGAGAACAGTAGGTAGCAAAACTTTAATTGTTTTGCTCTTTAACAATGCAATCCTATCATCATCATCATCATCATCATCATCATCATCATTATTATTATAGCTTTTTTCAGCCGGAACTGACCAGAACTCAGTTCCAACACCTATTTGATGGGCACCATTGCCATTCTGAGAGAATGAGGGAGGTGTTCATGGTGATTTGCAGCACCTCTTTTTCCAGAAAAATAGCACTGATTATTATTCTTATTAATTTATTTATAGCCTGCTTTGTTGCCTGGCAGGACAACAGATGAAAACAATAACCTCTAAAAACATAGAAAAACCATACATCAAAATAAGATTAGCATTGATAGAACTAAATACATATATAAAATGTATTTTAAACATACCACCAATTTCAATAAAATCAGCATGGCACTCGCTCTTTAATTAAAGCAGTCAATTCCCAAAATCCTATTCGAAAAATAAAGTCTTCACCTGCCAGTGGAAGGACAGCAAAGAGGAACCTAGTCTAGCTTCACTAGGGAAGGAGTCCAAAAGTCTGGGAGCAGCCAAAGAAAAGGCCCTCTTCTGTGAGGGTGGTGGGACCAAGAGAAGGGCTTCCCCTGAAGATCTCAAAATCTGGGCAACGTCTTATGTGGGAACACGGTCTTTCAGATAGCTTGGACCTAAGCCATACAGGGCTTTACAAGGGATAACAAGCATTTGGAATTGTGCCTGGAAACAGATCGGTAGCTGTTCTAACATGAGAGTTATATGCTCCCTATAACCAGCCCTGGTCTACAATGTTGCTGCAGCTCTTTGAGCCAGTTGAAGTTCCTGGGCATTTTTCAACGGCAGCCACCCCAGAAAGAGTGTGTTACAGTAAAGCCTCTCCTCCTTCCAGAGGGGAGGGATTGTGAGTGGGAGATGATTCCCACGTCACGCAGGGGGCATTCTGCCCCCTTCCCTCTCATCATCACTGGCGTGCCACACCTCCCAGTTGGGCACCCAATTGTTTAGCTGTTCAAATGCGGCTGCGCCAGCTCTCCCTGCCATTGAGCTTCAGATTTTCCTCGAGTCACCCACCCACCACTCCCTTTAGGGCGTAGCTTCTTGCTTGACCTTGCTATGGACCCATGGTTGGTCGCCCTGGTTGCCCAGGGGGCCTGGTCGGAGTTTTTTCCAATTGGCAAATTGGCACTGGCATCTTGGTTTTTTTCGCCTACCTCGTAGCAATCGTCACAACTTTCTTGGTATTTGGAGGTTAGGCATTGGAATGTGTTGTTGGTGTATGGAAGGGCAAGGTGTGGCCATCGCCTACCCCTTCACTTATGGGTATTCCGTTAAAGGAATCTGGCGGTCGTGGATCCTGTCCGATGCCCTGTGTGGCGGGGGGCCATGGCACGACCCTCGGTGACATCAGGGGAGAGCTTATAGTTGTATTTGCATCAACAGGCTCCCCCTACTGGTGGTTAACCCCTCCTCAGACTCACCCCTCTCCGAGGGGGTGGAGTCAAATTTGCTGGGGTCCAATGCCTAAGCCAATACCTTCTCACATGCTGTAATCAATAAAGTTGTGGCCTTTGCTTGCCCATTAACCTAATATACTGTGTCCACATGTCTTCATTCCCCCAAGCGGGGATCGGGTCCTTGAATCACAATCCAAATGGCCTGTAACTAAGACACGTGTCACTGTGGTGAAATTAGACACCTCAAGGAATGGGTGCAGCTGGTGCACTAGCTTGAACCATGCAAAGGCACTCCTGGCTTCCACAGAGACCTGGGCATCCATTCTCAGGACTGAGTCTAGGTCGAACTGCAAACCTCAGTCTTTAGGGGGAGTGTTAGAGCCCTTGAAGCTGAATTCCAATTCTTTGTTTTGCCTTTCGACTGACCGAGAGCACCTCTATCTTTTCTGGATTAAGTTTCAATTTGTTCAGCCTCATCCACTCCATTAGTGGTGACAGACACAACAACTGAGACAGCTTCCTTGGATTGAGAATTTTTTGGCAAAAAGTCCCATGCATTTTTTTATTCAGAAGCCCCACTCTGTTCGGGTAAGTACAGCCACCATCTTAATTCCCCACGATGTCCCTAAGCAACACTATGTCATGGACATAGTATGTTGAAGATGCTCTGAAGTCTAAGAGTTGGCCTGGCTTCCTTTCCTTTCCTTTCCATACTGATCTTAATTTTTCAGAACCACCACCATTTGCCATGGAAGAGTCCCTGCTCCAGTTTGCATTATGAATCAGTCCGTTACACAAATGGATTCCTTTGCAGGTTTTTGCTGGAAATATGATATATTTGGCATTATAGAATAGCCTCTTTACAAAACATGATAAAGTTATGCAGCTGCTTATCATGAAACAATGTGGCAGGTAAAAATTACCAGGCTACTTCAGATCAGGCATTAAGCATTCACTTTATTTATCCTCCCATGAAACATTAGTGGCATGGGGGGAAATTGATGAATAAGCCCTTCTTTTATTTTAATAGAGATGGATTGATAGTTGTTGTTGCTTTACCAGAGGGTCTCTTGAATTCTGACTGTAGTTGTTGAAAGGAAATAACTCTGATAAAGCACACTGACTTGCTCTTTAGCTGGACTTAGACTGGCCAACCCTTCAAACAGAGGATTTCTTCAAATAGAAGATTGTCCTCTAGCAGTCAGAAAACTTCCCTCTGTAAGGTAGGATATATGAATACTTTACCTATCTCTGTGGATTAAAACATCCATGTGACAAGTTCTGCATGTACAAAGTCATTTATTTCTCCCTTCCTTACACTCCACCTCCTAAATAGCTACTCCTCAAGATCAGGAGACTATCCAGAACTGGGCTGGATCTACACTGATCTGTAAAAACGTCAATTTTCCATAGATGACAGGTTGCTGCTCTACAGAGACCTCTGGTGTCACATTTCTATAATACATTTTAATGTTATAAATGACCAGTGTAGATTCCATGCAGGTGAAAGGGCAAGGCTGTAGTTGAAAAGGAAAGGAAAATTGAAAGTGCCTCTCCACTTTCTCTGTGAGCAGAAACACTTTCCTCTCACTTAACAAAAGCATTTGGACCACTGTTTATACTGTAAGAAATTGGAGCACTAATGGTCCAGTCAAGAACATGTTGTCTGCTGGAGGGCAGAATGGACTATAAAGAAGTTCCATTACCTTTGCTAGACCTTTTTTCCAGCTACAGTTGCAGATTGTAGGTACTGCTAGAAGTGGGCAAGTGCTTTATTTAAAATCGCAGGGTTCATCCAGAATTAATGGGATATATTCAAGCATTTGCTTAACTCTCATATTGAAATCAATATGGCTGAATCATGGGATTGTATCCAACCAAGTGCTACTCAGCACACACCCATTGAAATTATATGTACCTAAATTGGCCATATCCATTAATTTCAATAGGTCTTGACTAACTCTGGTTATCCATATGGATCTGAGTGTGAATTTGCTGAAGTTAAGGACTTGTAAAGATATCAGCGGCAAAGAGTTAATCAAGTGCATAACTATAACGCTGCAAAAAGTTTGCTTGGATTCAGCAGTGGCTTGTGTGGGGGAGGGGAAAAGGCACTGACATCATTCCAGCAGTGGTGCTGCACTCGTCCGGACAGTGGTTGGGTGGGCTGAGGTAGGGTTGCCCCAGTATTTTGAGGGGCTGTTTAAGATACTCATTTGAGGCCCTCTTAAAGCATACAATTTCACTTATTTCTGTTTATGAAGCCATAATGGAAGTACGAATAAATGTATCATAACACATTCACTGTGGTCAATTCTTACAACAGCTGGAGTGAAGAATATGACTTAATACATTATATCAACACTACGTAGTTAATACAAATCAGAAACAAGCCATGACCTCCAAATGTGTTGTTCTAACAGAAACAGATAAGGAATAAAAAGATCCCTAAAACGCATATTGTATGATAACCTTTTAGGAGAAACCTATGGTGAATTGGTGATAGCCAGATCACCGATGAATGTTGATGCAGTGGTTCTTTAAGAGTAAATTATGTGGTACCCAATTTTAATGAAAGGAACCTTTCAACCTCTCCCAATTTTATGTTCAATCGAAATCAATGCCAATCCTACCAAGCATTCTTGTGAAATGGATGAGAGCAGATAACATTTTTCATCACTTTCAACTTTGAAAATCACCTCTCATCAGACACAAAAGCTGCAGGCAGAGTGAGAATAAAGTGAAGCACAACACATAAATTGTGGTTAATATCTTGAATATTATATTTATGAATGAATAGAAGGGCAGCCAATGCTGTGTATCGTTACTGAGTTTGAGTATGAAACCTAAAAACAAATCAACCAACAACCAACTGTAGATTTCAGTCAGAAAGTTGGTTAAATCAATAACCCCTTCAAAGTGCAAAGATTCATCTTTGCAGCCCTTTTCAAGATGATCACCTCCCTTGTTAGCCAAAGACTTAACATCAGATATGAATCCATGCTCATTCCTAAACTGCACCATTTTGTTAAATCTGACATCTTAGGTGAGCAATTGTTCCATCTGCCATACCATTAAAGAATTATATGTGAAATTTGTCTTTTGGATCGAGAATGGGGCCATCTGATGTTTCATCTAGGGAAAGCCAATGTTTCTTTATCACACACTGCTCTGGGAATGTTCTCTCTACTGATATCCACTACTAGACTGGATGGACCTGGCTTAATGGGGAAAGCTCCAGGTCTGCTGTTTTGTAGGGATGCACTTGTTTGCCTGAAATGCATAAGGCAGATAAGGCAGACTGAGACAGACTGACTATAAAGGTAGGTAGGCAGGCTTTCTTTACTAGATTTTGGTGTCCTTTCAAATGTGGAGCCTTGAGCGATTGCCCAGTTTGCTCCCCTACCAGAAGCCATCACTGGTGGTAGTGATGAGATCAGGAGAGTTCCAGGTTGTTTGTGGCCTTGCAGGTGAACCTGCATCTTCAGGGCTGTTGCCCTGGGATTCCCTGACCTTGCTGCTGCTACCATGCCACACCTCACCCCAACAAGAATAGCACCACTGCCAGGGAGACTCCACTGTCTGTTCCCTTTCCTCCTGAGCCACTTCTAATCAGAAAGTTTCTTGGGTGTGTAACGATATCGCGATAGTGCAATATGATACCTTCCTTCTTTAAAGGATTGCAATATTGCACCAGGAGTTTAAACGATCATAGTATTCATATATATGGAAAAGTTTTAGTCTGTTCTTTTTCCCCCCTAATGTTGATATGGATTTCTTTTTTCTTATTGAAACACTTAAAGGCAGTTTCTCTGGCTTCCAAGTACTTAACTTATGATCTAGAAGTGTCAATCCTCATTTCTAAGAAAGTGTGCAAATTGCAAGTCTGGTAATTTGGAGCAATTATACGCTTTCTTAATTACTAATTTGAGTAAATCAAGATACAGTAATTTCTGCACTGTGGGTGAGAATACACTAAACTTCAACCCAGCTGTTTCTGCTACTTTATATAACATGAATATTAATGCATTTTGATAACCAGAATAATTCATTGCTTGTCACAGATTGACATTCAATTAATAAAGAGGAATCATATTTTTTTCTGTCTCAGAATAGAACACCTAACAAAAAATTAATAGGAATGACTAGTAATAAGTCCTATATATTTAGAGGATGGATCAAACATGTGGAAAATATTTGCCAGGATGCTTGCCATGCTCATTCTTAATTTGTTAATGTGTCAAATACCTGGAAGTATTTTGATAAACGTTCTCTCAAGATTCCCATTAGAGCTGGAAGAGGGAGATATTTTGGATGGAGAGATTTAAAAAAAAAAATGGCAAGGAGAAAGGGAAGGGAAAGTAGTCAAATTTTCATTTGACAACCAGATACAACAAGTCAAAGAGTAACCTTCAAGCATCTAATAAATTGTATTTTTCTCAAAATTCACATGGGATTCCCTATCATTGACTCTTGCCCTCATTTCAACTTGGACCTCCTCATTGTCAAAGTTACTTAAACATCATGCTACCTCCAAGAAAAGGGTAGCAAAATTCCCATCACAAATGGAAAATAAGTGAAATCATGATAGTTACCCCATTCAGTCTTTGGTTGAGGCTGCACTGCTTGCATCCTGTTTTGATGGGGTTGAAGAGAACTCTATCTAGATGAAAACGCCACCCGTTCTCACATAAATTGATCATAGGTGACATCCACTGTTGGCCATACATGTGTGGAATTAACTTCCACCTTCCACTCACAAAATGGGACCTTATCTTCCTTCCCCCCCCCCACAAGACCCCACACATGCCCCAAAATTTTGCATACACATGCACACAGATATATAATTTCCTTGAATACAGCCTACCTCAATACCAATTATTCTTCATCCAATTCTTTTCAAAGAACCCCGTATTTCATTTTATGCATCTTCATTGTACACAAAGCCTCTCCTCTGGACACTTGGTTTTTCGCCTACCTCGTAGCAAATCGTCACAACTTTTGGGTATTGGCGGTTAGGCATTGGAATATGGTTGTGTGTTGGAAGGCAGGGTGTGGCCATCGCCTACCCATCCATTTTATGGGTATTCCGGTAAAGATGCCCTTGCTGGTGGGTAGGGCCATGGCACGACCCCCAGTGACATCAGGGGGAGCTTTCAGTTGTATTTGCATCAACAGGCTCCTCTCACTGGTAGTTAACCCTTGATAGACTCACCCCTCCCTGAGGGGGTGGAGTCACGCTCTGTTGTTTTATCCAATGCCTAAGCCAATACCTCTCACATGCTGCAATCAATAAAGTTGTGGCCTTTTTTTGCTCATTAACCCAATATACCATGTCCATGTGTCTTTCTTATCCTCAAGCGGGTGGCGGGTCCTTGAATCACAAACTTGAGATGCTTCCACAACAGGGGGGATAGAGGTTTAAATAAAAGACCTAGGACCTGAAGAGCACCACATGGAGCCTCAGAAATGGAACATCTTAGCCCCCCTTCCAAATGCTTCACCATTGCAAAAGGCACAGCTGACAGGGAGGGGCAATGCTGCGTATTTGGCCTCCTGGAAGCACCATCCTGGCAATGTGGTGGTGAGGTCACAGGTGGGGGCACTGGTTTGGCTCCATTGGTGCTCCTGAGCTGTTCTGACCTCCTTGCCACTCCACCTCATTTCTCTACTTCCGAGTTTGTGATGCTGCTTCTGGGTGGCCTCATCACCAGATCTTCTTGTAAATGCCAGAGACAAATGAGTCTGGTGACAGAACTGGAAGGTTCTTCTGTGGCACTGCTAACCTGAAGCTATTCTCTGACTGGTCTAACAAAGTAATGACATGTTTTTTTCTTCTACAGATCCAGCTTCCAGGGGTGGGCAGGTTAATACTAAAAGCTCTCTCTCTCACTGATCTATTCATATGGTGCTATAATGAAAAACCATTAAGGACTGGGGAGGAATTTGGATTACTTGAAAGAAAAGCACTACAGGGCTGCAATTGCAAAATATTAATTATTATCATTATATTCTCAGCTAGATAATGTAGGTTTTGAAGAGCACGTAAAATGCTCTTTGCTCCTCTTCTCTTCTGAGGCTTCAGATTCTTGTATTTTCATGGAGGTGTCTTTGTTGTTGTTGTTGTTGCTGGCCACATCTTATCCATCAAGACTAAGGTTGGATGAGGACTCTGTTTTAAACAGATTTATACATAGAATTTGGCAGTTCTGGCCTAACTGTACTTTTTAAACATTGGACTGCCTCTTATAATAATTTATTATTTATACTCCGGTCATCTGACTGGGTTGCCCCAGCCACTCTGGGCGGCTTCCACCATATATAAAAATATAGTAAAATATTAAACCTTAAAAAGCTTCCCTAAATTAGTATTATTATTAGTATTAGTAGTGTTAGTAGCAGTAATATTATTTATTACTCTTGTACTGAGTACCCAGTTATGTCCAAGATACTTTTGCATTAACATTTATTTAATAAAAAAAGTGCTTGCTAGTTAAATTCAAACTTAAAAAGCTAATTAAACATAATATTTTTATATTATTTTGAACATTTGCTTAGCCTCCCTGCAAACAAATAATAATCAACACTCAATAAATAGCTTGTGTCGTCTAACCTCCCTTCAAACTGTGTGCAAACAAATTGGAATGGATGTTCAATAAACATGTTGTCCGGATGCGACCTTGGTTCTGCAAGTTGCAACATTGCTCTGTTGTTCAGGAACTCCTCTCCATTTTCCCATAGTAACATTGACAAAGTCACATAGTAAAGCTGTTCAGTGACTTGAGAGTGCCAAACATTTCCAGTGCACTAGTTCAACATTTATAAGCACACTGGGGGTACTTAGGTTTGTCTGATAATTCAGAATCTCTATTGTCAGCCAACAGAATAGAGACTCGCACTTCGTATTGTTGATAGATTTCCCCAATAAAATCTGAGCACACTTAATTCCCCCCCAGAGGAAAGAGTGTCACTTTACAAGTTCCACATCAGAAAGTTGCACAATGCTCTTCTTCCTTTCCTCTTTTTTATCCTCATTTTGTTGCATCCCCTTGGTAGCAACAAACAAGTGACACAAAGAGAAAATACAAGCACATCAGTTCCCGCGCAGTCCCCTGGTTCTATCATCCCCATTCCCACTATCTTTTAGCACAGATTTAAAAACACATTTGTGGCTTCCCTCTCCCAAACACCTTTGTCCTTTCAAGGACTGATGGACGAAAAGAAATCTGAGAAAGTATCTCTTAAGTTCAAACATGGTTGTGTACCTTTCAGATACGCTCACCAGGGGCAGATACATAGCACCGATTCCCAGTACTCAAGGGAACACAGTACTGGCATCTTCCCCCCTCTCCAATGTTAAAAGTATGGCACTTAATGTAACAACTTCATTTTTTTAAAAAGCACTGCCAATTCCCCAGTTCTGGTTTGGGAATATAGCACCTAACCCAAAGCAAGGGAAATATCCCCAGAGAAGCTGGATTTGATCCTTGGTGGAATAGCCCACCTATAAAAAGGAAAGCCAGCTACATGGAACATGTGTACTGCCTGCTGGTTGAATGACGACTGCTGTGCTGTCCATGGCACAGATAGGCTGTCTGCCTACCCTGGAGACCATGCGTCTGGATATCCCAGTGACTGTATATGCTGGTGTTGATAGGGAACTTATCTGATCCAGTCAATGACAGTGATATGGATTGCTCCAGATCTACACAAAGGAGCTTTGTATTTTTCAAATATTATAGCTTAATTTCTGGAGCAGTTGGATGACTCTTGAAGAAGAGGTGCATCTAAAAAGTAGATGTGTAATGAAAGTGATCCCAAAAACCATTGCCAGAATTCTCCTCTATAACTTGTGAACATAGACATTCTCCAATGCTTCTCCAACTCCTATGCTTGTGAGATTTTGGCATTTGATATTTGTCACTTGGTTACAATCAAGAGATTCTCCCCTGCCTATCGCTCTTTCATTCTAATGTCAAGTAAAATCTGGATTGTAGAATTTAAAGTAGAATTTGGCCAGTGTTTTACTAAATTTGAAACCTTCTTCCTGAATAGTGTCTTCTAACATTCTTAGAGCTATATGGATCATTTACTGGGAGAGCCTCAGGTAAAAGCAGAAAACAGAGCACAATCCAATCTGTTAAATTCTCTTGTGCACATTGAGTCTTATTTAATCCCAACTGATAGCTCAATTGGCAGAGCATAAGACTCTTAATCTCAGGATTGTGGGTTCGAGCACCACATTGGCTAAAAATATTCTTACATTGCAGGAGGTTGGACTAGATGATCTTTGTAGTCCCTTCCTGCTCTAGAATTCTATGATTCCTGGTTAAGTATGTTTAGGATTACAGATGTGACCAAAGATAACTGTGTGGCTATGCGCCATGGACACCACTGTCTTCATCACACTACCTCCAACTCTCTCAGAAATAATAGTTGGACTCTAGTCCAACTGGTTTCTAGGCACTAGATCTTCTGATCTCTAGGAAACTTGAGAGTGGAAGAAATGCTATGATTGTTATCTTTCTTTACCACATGAAGGCACATTTATAGTAAGGAGTAAACATAGCAGAATTGCTTCCCTTCCCCATTTCATGAAGCTCATGGATATCTCACCACATGTCCTGTGATTCCTCTGTAGGAAATGAGAATGCAAGTTCAGCCTCCATCACAGACTTTCTTATATGAGAATAATTCCAGGAGCCAAACTTGCATATGGGGAAGCTTTAGTGAAATTGGGTATAACTTCACATTGGGAATCATAGCAATAAGATAAATGGCTGCCATGGACCTAACACATATGAATAATTCTTACAGATGTGAGTAATATCACAGGAATCAATGGGCCGTCTTATGAGTTGCAGAGAAAGAGCACTGTGTTTTGAAACCATTATAGGGGAAGCAAAAAGAACGAACATCTGTCAGTCTTGCTAACACATTTAACATCAGAGTGATTATACAGTGCTGAGCACCTTCCGTGGGTGTTAATATGCAAAATCACTGGCATTGTGGAGCTTATGATATATACCTTGCACATATGCCTTTCAGAGTGGGGTAATAAAATGTAATGTATTTGCCCTTTCATGCTTCATCACTGTTTGAACTGTTGTGATCCTTCCAAGTTTAAATATTTCCTGTCTTCTCAGAGAACAAATTCAAGGGCATCAGATTATTTGGCAGCCATTCATTTTGAAACAAAGGCGGCTGCTTGGTATCAGAAAGATGGAAGATGCAACACACACACACACACACACAGAGAGAGAGAGAGAGAGAGAGAGAGAGAGGGCCTTCTTGACATTTATTGGAACATGTCAAAGCCCCTCACTGATACTCTCCTGAAAGGAATACAGCACTTCCGCACTCAATGACTCTTCCTTTAATTGAAATCAATTTGATAAAAATGCACCTCTGTTTCCTCTCACACAGTGCTTCCTTCCGATGCACACACACAAAAAAATCTAATTCTGAAAGTGAAGCAAGGCCTACTGTCAATATTATAGGCACCTCAAATCAATGCTGCTGTTTTTCTTCCATTCCAGGTGCATATGCACGTGCCACAAAATATTTCCTATATACAACAAAAGTAGACACAGGACTTTTTAATATATGGTCAACGAAATACCATATTGTCAATGAAATCTTAGATCTGGGGCGGATGGAAATTGTAGTCTACACTATCTAGAGCAGGCATAGGCAAACTCAGCCCTCCAGATGTTGGGGACTACAACTCCTATCATCCCTTGCTAACAGGACCAGTGATCAGGGATGATGGGAGTTGTAGTCCCAGAACATCTGGAGGGCCGAGTTTGCCTATGCCTGTCTTAGATCTTCATTACAGAGTAGCTGATCAGGGTTACCATTTTAGCTCAGGGCTTGAATTGATGTGATGTTTGTCATGTTGTTTGGCTGATGCAATGCATGCAGAGCTGATTGTGGTTATATAAATAGCCAGCATGGGGGGGGGGGCAAGCCAGTTTGGGACCATAGCATGGGGTTGTGGGACCACTTCTGCTGTGGTCCTCAGTAACAATCGTTTGCTTATGTGGAGCATGAGTCTGCCTGGGACCCTTCTTCCTTCTCTTTTTCACTCTTCATCTTGGAACTCTCATAAAGATGATAGCTAGGCACAGACTCAATCAATTAATGTGTTTATTAGGACCAACCAAAATGTCACAATATGTTCCTTATCTGACATTTTGGTGGGTCCTAATAAAGGTATCCACCTTCTGTGGCTTTTGGAACTCTCAGGGCTGCTTCAACTGGGCATGCTCATTTCAAGAAATTGAAGCTGGTGGTGTGGCAATCATTGGCCCTTAGGGGGACATAATTTTGTGGATTGTAGGGACAACTTTTGCTCCAGTGCTTATTTCTGTGCAAAATGTCCTGAGTGAAGTCTCTGCCACTGTAGTAAGCATCTACCACACATGCCAAGTTCAGGCTAGCATATAAATAGTTGTTCGCAAGAAAATGTCTTTGAACGGCAGTTCAGCAATCCCTTACAGGGTTCAGTAAGTAACCAGAGAAAAATATTTTAGACCTAGGGAGGGGATACAACATTAACTAGTGAAATGTCACCTATTTCTATAGTGCCATGGTCAAGCATGAAGAGCTGCAGGGGATGACTTCAATGTTGCTGTTCTGAGAAGGTGGATGGTTCTAAAGGAACTCTATACTCAGACTTCCACATACTTTTTAGTGCCTATTAATATCAATACCTGTGATCTGCTAATACCTGTGATCTGTTATGGGGGTAGCTGTCTCATCACCCACAGGCAGCTGAGACAACCCACCTGTCAGTCAAATTATATCATTATGAAGTCAGGTGAATGACTGATGGGTTGCCCCACCCACCTGAAAAATTTCTTTGCACAGTACTTCACATATGTCTGACAGCTAGTTGTTAGACAGTTAGGAACCCCACTACAAGGAGGCTTCAGGGAGCTAGCCATGTTGGTCTGACACAGTCAAAATAAATAAAAAATAAATAAAATTGTCCAGTAGCACTGATAAGGGGGCTTGTCAGCCCTATGCTCAGAGCATAGGGCAGGCAAAGTGGCTTTCTGCAAGGATCAAGCATATAATCAAGTTGTTCACACAGCTGACCCAATAGGGTTGAATTCCATGCCCATCAGCTAATGGGTGTTGACTTCAATCCTGTTTTATTCCCCTTGGGAATGTTTTATTTTAAAGTCATCTTTCCTGTGTGACCAGTACTGATGCCTGACTACTTGCAACATAATATGGATGGAGCTGTCATGTTCAAATGTGCATATAAGTCACAAAATCGTATCCCACTGAAAAGCAATTCAGGGTGAGTAGATGACATTGGCATGTTCAACCGGATGTGGATATGCATGGTATTGCTTTCAGCCAGATGTGCATGGCGTTACTTTCGGTGGTTAGGATTCAACCCCCACTGCACCAGCATGAAAGCAGGGAAGGACTGATACTTGCAGAAGCAACCCCTTGTGCTTCATGGAGGGCCTCTCTGGAGGGCCTGCAATCTTAAAATTGCTTGTGCTTGAATGGAAGGCTGCTTCTATTTACTTATTTTAATGAACCATGTTTGAGGTTTGCGTTTGAAGGGGTGAAAGCAGATGTTGCCTGGAATATGGGGTGGTGGTGGGGATAATTTTGTCCACTGACAGATGGAAGAGGAAGAGAAGAACAGGTGCAGGACAGAGGGGATTACCTGTGTGGGGACTGGTTTGAGAGATTTCTAGTTTACTCTGCCTTTGTTTTCATTGTTGCTCAAATAAATATTCTTGTTTGCTGTTAACTCTGGGCAATTTTCAGTGAAACCCATGAGCACTTATATTCAATTATTATTTGTTGCTGGCATCCATTTCCATAACACTTTATATTTTTAAGAAAAAAATCTCGACGCAGTTTACAACCTACATTAAAACATCAAATAAAACAACCCAGAATAAAACATTACTGGAGAATGTCAAGTATACATTCAAAGCAACATAATTAACAGGAGACTAAAATATTACCTTAAAGATTTGAAAATAAAGCAAAAGCAGTCAACTTAAGAATGCACATTTAACGCAGCAAAGTTAACAACAAAAATTATCTTAAACATTTTTTAAAAAATAAAACATTACTAAAGCAAGTCAGATATAAAATGTTCATAGCCAATGCCTACATGCACAGAGTGTAATTAGCAAAGTAAAAATGTGACACTTTGGATCCTGCCCAGTAGAATATACATCCCCCATCCATGCAACTAGTCAACAACATAGTGAAGGTGAGTTGGTTGGCATCCATCTATCTCAGGAGACAATGGAGAAGTACACCTTTTTTCCTCTCCATTTGGCCCCATCTGTCAGGTAGCCAAGGCCTTTAATCACTCAGCTATGCAACCCACCTAGAGCTCTCACAATGTCCTGCATCCTCCCATGTGATCTGGAGAGAGCTGGTTAGGAAGGCCTTGTCCCTCCTCCTGCTGCCCAGAGCCACCACTCTGCTACACAAATAAGGTGGCTTTTTGCAATCTAGCTTCACTTCTCCACATTCCACAGTATATTGCAATTCATATTAGTTTCTTAAAAGTCCGAATGGAAATTTATCAACATTTAATAGTGTGCAATTTTGCCTAATATACATATTTTTCACAAAGCAATTTCCCCTAATATAATGCATTTTTGTATTATATCACTACTTACCACTACTATTAAAATTTGCATACCACCCTTTTTATGCACACTTTATCCTAATATATACATTTCTGTACACAATACCTAGCCGGATAACTGCACTGAAAAAGAAAAAGAAAAATGTGGATTTTGAAGAATGGCTGTGTTTTCATTTTCATACTGTTTTGGAAAGCGCATATGCAGCACATTCACCCTTAAATGTTTACTGGACTGAATTTATCTTCCATCTTTAATTGTGAAAAGGGTTTAGCTCATTTGCTTTGACAACAGAGATGTCTTTTATTTTCTCCCAATTCCTTTCCCGCTTGCAAACCATTTTGCACCCTTCTCCAGAGGGTTGTACAAAGTTATCCAAAGGGAGGCCTATTACAAAAATATCCAAGGGAGGCATGCGAGAATATTCACAAAGCGCACCATCCATGTTGGCTTTGCACTAGTTTCAGCTGACAGCATGAAATGGTATTGAAAAACTGAACGGCTTTGTGGATGCTTCTTTGATACATGAGCAGCTGTGTCGGAGTGAAAATACTCAGGAAGATACCTGACGAGGTCTAGTGTCTGACAGCCAATAAACAAGATATATAGACATCTTTGCCTTCTTTTTTGCCATCAACTTATCCCAAATAGAGTTCAAACACAGTTCAGAATCTGGGTCAGAATGACCTAGTTCTTTTACTAGATAGCTGGGACATCTTTCTGAATGTCCTAAAATTCTCAGAAGGAACTTTTACCAATGTAAGTAACAATTTGAAAATGATTACTGTGAAACCAAGGATAGCAGTATGTAGTACGCAACTTTCTAAAAAGTGGCCAATAGTGTTTTTGGCTGCCTGAACAGAGCAGGGAAACTTTGCAAAATGACTTTCCTTTGGCTGGTAGAGAGAGAACAAAATATGCATCCTAAAAATAGCCAATTAGACAGTCACAAATAGCCAGTTAGACAATCACAAATAGCCAATTAAACAAGTCAATTAGACAAGCACATGGTAATTTATGGAAACATCTGGGGAATGTTGATGGCTTTGCAATTTAAAAGGAGGGTTCTTTATTAAGTACAGTTGAAGTGTGTTGTGGCCCATCAAACAAAGCTTTACATGCAATGGAATGCTTCTGTGGTTGCAAATCACAAAATTAAAACTAAAAGTTCCCATACAGTTTCATAGTAGCTTGGAGCAATATACTAGATGGTGTGCTACCTGGTATTATTATCAAACTTTCACAGGCATTTGCCTCTTCCCACCTATGAAGGCTCCAGCACAAGCAACAAAGCTGGCCTACAGTTGACTCGCACACTGGGTCAACATTTTCATTGAACTATGTTACTAAGAACCCTGAGGCATATATGACTTGTTCAAGTGCTTTAACTCTTTCTACACTGTTAACCACAACCCCAAGATCTCTTTTCTGGTCACCCATTGCCAGGTCAGACCCCATAAGTGTACGAGTGAAGGTTTTTTTTTTTTGCCCCAGTGTACATTACTTCATACCTGCTTACTCTGAATCACATTTACCATTTTAATGCCCATTCACTTAGTTTGAAGAGATTGAGTCTCAATAGATTTCACTCCCGAGAAACATCACAACTGACCCCTGTGACAATGATAGCTGCTGCAAACATTGTGAATTAAATAGTGATTTCTCTGATGTTTTAAAGGGGATAGTTGCTTCTAAATTATTAGTAATTAGCAATCTGCATGTTCACTATACCCTTACTGGCCCTAGGATTCACCTTACAAAAGAGCGCTGCACTGTTATCGTTTTGTTTCTTATTAATAAGCTGACATTTAATGGCAAACAAACAAACAAACAAACAACCTCTCTTTATTACATCTATAATTCCAACCCTGATTGTCTTCTCATGATAATATATTGCTTTGTAACTATGAATTAAAAATTCTTCCCAAATCATGCTTATATCGTCAGAAAATTAATATAACAGAAAAAGCCATGATGCTCTTAGCCTTAAAACAATAATGTAATACTCTACAAAGGCAACTACCAGAAAGTAAGAAAAAACAAAAGCAAGAAAAAAAATTGCAAGTACAGTGGTACCTCAGGTTACATACGCTTCAGGTTACATACGCTTCAAGTTACAGACTCCGCTAACCCAGAAATAGTGCTTCAGGTTAAGAACTTTGCTTCAGGGTGAGAACAGAAATCGTGCTCTGGTGGAGGCCCCATTAGCTGAAGTGGTACTTCAGGTTAAGAACAGTTTCAGGTTAAGAACAGACCTCCAGAACAAATTAAGTACTTAACCCGAGGTGCCACTGTAATATCAAGGAACTCCATATGATACCCCCATGTTAAAGCAATGGGTGATAGGGGTGATCATGGGGCTATGTGGACCAGCCCTGCCCCTACCGTTGATACATGCCATTCAGTGTGGAAAAGAGCTCTTTGAAAATATTGTCAGCTTCACTCTGAAAATGGATTGATTGTTAAACTACTCTGAGTTGTAGCTCTGGGAGTGGAATAGGAACTTCTTAACACTTAGCAAACTAAAGCTCCCACAATTTTTGGGAGGGAAGCTATGACGGTTTAAAGTAGTATAATAGTTTCTTGATTTAAAAAGGCAAGAAAGAGGCATTGTCCTCTTAATAATCAAGCACCTTCTTCCCATAGCTATTAAATTCAGCCCCTCAAAAGTGGCATCTAGAAACATGTTCAGTAAAAACTTTATAAGTGCTAAATGAGTGTTCATGTACAATTAGCAATATGGTTCCGTCATCAGTTACATGCAGGCCAATGCTGAGGGCAATTAGGGGAAGAAGAGAGATAGATCCATTTCATATTATGCGCTGCCAGGATGGTCTTTGTTATTTGCAGACATTTCATCACTTATCTGGGGAAGAGATTAAGCTTTATGAGCTATATTCACACTTTTAATTAAAAAAGCATGCCCAAAATGGATGGTTGTGAAGGTCAGGCTATTCATTTTGAGTAGACTGGCAAAACAATGACATTTCGCCACCAGATTTCTAGTGCTTTAGTGATATGTTTTGTGATATTTTGACAAATTAGCTCTAGAGAGACAGCAGAACAATACCTCAGATATTGCAATTATTCATTCACCAACTGGATAAACATCAGGGTTATTAAGAAAATGACAAGTAATTATAGCAAATATTACTGATTCTGTGGGTGCAGGCATTCTCAAATTTGATTCTTTTAACACACGCCCGATGAGGCTTTCTCTGCAGTTGTGAGATAATTTGGGCAAGTGGGCACAGGGAATACAACTATATTTGGGAAATCATCATGTTATGTTGGGAGCTCGTATGCATTCATCATGTAGAGGGTTTATTTTCAATCCATGGTAACTTCTTGCTTGGGTCCGGAGAAAATAAACAGCATACAATTATCTATCATTCTTCCCTGCTTCTCCGCAAGTATAAACTATCTCCGGAATGCACCATTTGTTGAATTTCATCTGTAGCAGAGGATGGTTGGGCTGAATATTATTATGCTTGGATGACAAAAACAGAATGTTTACCTGTGAGTAAGCACCATGGATGGGATTTACTTATGAGTAAACATGTGTACGAGACGTGGGTGGCGCTGTGGGTTAAACCACAGAGCCTAGGACTTGCCGATCAGAAGGTTGGTGGTTTGAATCCCCGCAACGGGCTGAGCTCCCGTTGCTTGGTCCCTGCTCTTGCCAACCTAGCAGTTCGAAAGCATGTCAAAGTGCAAGTAGATAAATAGGTACCGCTCCAACAGGAAGGTAAATGGTGTTTCCGTGTGCTGCTCTGGTTCGCCAGAAGCAGCTTAGTCATGCTGGCCACATGACCCGGAAGCTCCCTTGGCCAATAAAGCAAGATGAGCGCTGCAACCCCAGAGTCGGCCACAACTGGACCTAATGGTCAAGAGTCCCTTTAGCTTTACCTTTATACATGTGTACGATCTTGCCTTGTCACTTGACCCTCCTCTTTCTCCTTCACTTCCTCCCTTATCCACCTATATAAAATGTTGCTGTCACTATTTTTCAATTTTCTCGACTCTTATCTGACATCATAAGGTCCCTCCTTTTTTTATTGCAACACAAGATAGAGACCTAGATTTACATCCAATCTTAGAATAGGCATGTTGAAATTAGTGGATCTAGGGGTGCATTCAGACATGGGAATTATTGCATTAGTTTTCCTGGCTATAATGCTAGCATTTCTGTACTTGTTTCTAATATTCCTTTTATATTTCTATAAAGGAATATTATAATATTCCTTTTATACTTCAATACTTGTTGCGTTATGGAAATGTGGCTTTTTGATTGGTATTCCACCATATCATGCTAAATTTCATTCACTTCAGTGGAGGCGCTGTGACCCAATGGCAGATGTCATTGGACATGTCACCACCCATTAAGCACATCTACACATTCGCCATGATTCCCTCATGAAAACAGCAATATGAGATGGAAATGATTAGTATATGAGGGTAAATCTCTCTGGGTCCCACTTCACTTCTCCACTTCTCCGGTCGGGGACAGAGGGTGGCGCTTGGGGGGGAATTGTCATCCCGCCACTCCTTGGTGTGTGGAGTGCCCCAGGGTGCGATACTCTCCCCGATGCTTTTTAACATCTTTATGCGCCCCCTCGCCCAGCTTGTCCAGAGTTTTGGGCTGGGCTGCCATCAGTATGCTGATGACACCCAACTCTATCTGTTGATGGATGGCCATCCTGACTCGGCCCCAGACACACTGATCAGATGCTTGGAAGCTGTGGCTGGATGGTTACGTGGGAGCCGGTTGAAGTTAAATCCTTCGAAGACAGAGGTCCTCTGGCTGGGACGGGACGATATGGGATTGAGGGGACAACTCCCATCTCTAGCGGGGGTGCAATTAGTGCCAGCACCGTCCGTTAAGAGTTTGGGTGTAATCTTCGACACCTCCCTCTCCATGGAGGCGCAGATTGCAGCTATAACAAAGGCGGCATTTTTTCATCTCCGCCAAGCTAAGCAGTTGGCTCCTTACCTCTCTCGCCCTGACCTAGCCACTGTGATCCACGCAACGGTCACCTCCAGACTGGATTATTGTAACTCGTTCTACGTAGGGCTGCCCTTGAGACTGACCCAGAAACTCCAGCGGGTGCAGAATGCCGCAGCGAGACTCCTTACAGGGTCTTCACTGCGAGATCACATTCATCCGGTGCTATACCAGCTGCACTGGCTCCCGGTGGAGTACAGGATCAGGTTTAAGGTGCTGGTTTTAACTTTTAAAGCCCTATACGGCCTAGGACCCTCGTACCTACAGGACCGCCTCTCCTGGTATGCCCCACAGAGAAACCTACGCTCGTCAAATAAAAGCATCCTGAAGGTCCCAGGCCTCAGAGAGGTTAGGCTGGCCTCAACTGGAGCCAGGGCTTTCTCGGCTGCGACTCCAATCTGGTGGAACGCTCTGTCACAAGAGACTAGGGCCCTGCAGGACCTGACATCTTTCCGCAGAGCCTGCAAGACAGAGTTGTTCCACCAGGCCTTTGGTCAGGGCCCAGCCTGACTCCCTCCTCTGGCAACCTGCACAGAATTTTGCTTAACGGTTGCCATTAATTTGACTTTAATTAATTTTTATAATGGAATGTTTTTAGAATGTTTGATTATTTGATTGTTTGATTATTTAATTGTTGTTAGCCGCCCTGAGCCCGGCTTCGGCTGGGGAGGGCGGGATATAAATAAAATTTATTATTATTATTATTCATTAGCTAAAAATACTAAACCCTAAACAAGCTGAAACCAAAGGGATATAAGATTGTCACAATTAACTTGTTCCATTTGTTTAATGACAAGCCAATATTTAGACTGGGCTCAATAGTTCTAAAATCTCTCAGTGGAAAAAAATATACCCAGAGATTAACAGGACCTCAATAACCCTGATTAAAAGGTTAGTAGGGCCTCAATAATGCAAGTTTGTTGTCACTTACAACTCCAAGGAGCTATTTTGTCCCTTTCATATTTTATGTTGATCAGTAATTGTCAACCCTAATCATCACACTAGGTAAATATGTTTGGTAGTTGTAACATGGGTGTAGCTCCTCAAATAGTTCCATTCACTTCAATTAAGTTATAATAATTATTTTTAAAAAGCAACAACAACAACAACCACCACCACAACAACTGTGTTGGACATTTTCTTTATTGTGGTGTTTTTTTAGTCAAGCTGAAAGACCCAATTAAACCCATACATAAAATCCTTAAAAACCTGCTCTCCTGCTGGTTTGTTTACACAGATGAGATGAAGAATTATAGCAATGAAAGTGCTAGTTGCATTAGAAATCCCATTTAAGATCCTGTTTATTGTGTTTCCTGAACAGGAAGCCTCTTAGCCAAATTAAATACATTTTCCCATGTGAACCTATAACAGTATGACTGAAGGTGTACTTAAAAAAAAAAAAAGGTTCATTGCTGGTCTTTGCTGGTCTTTCAATGTGGTTTTATAGTTACAAGCACATTTAGATGTACTGCATGTACCAGCAGAATCAACAGTAAACAAAAGTTCTTATTCCACATACCACTTAAAGGGATCCTGTGAAAAGAGTCTGAAACACTAAGAAGAAGAAGAGTTTGGATTTGATATCCCGCCTTTCACTCCCTTTAAGGAGTCTCAAAGCGGCTAACATTCTCCTTTCCCTTCCTCCCCCACAATAAACACTCTGTGAGGTGAGTGGGGCTGAGAGACTTCGAAGAAGTGACTAGCCCAAGGTCACCCAGCAGCTGCATGTGGAGGAGCGGAGACGCAAACCCGGTTCCCCAGATTACGAGACTACCACTCTTAACCACTACACCACACTGGCTCTCTTTAGCTGCAGAATTCATTTTGGTTTTATCTGCTTTGCCCACATGCAAAAGGAAAAGTACACACTGTCTTGTATGGATGCACTTTGCATTCTAAATGAGGGGATGGCTCAAAAATCCACAAATACTGTTCCATTCTGGTTTGTGCTAGCTCAGACTCTCCTGCATTGAACAGTGGCATGATTTTGATCAGGGCTATGCGCACAACACATCCATATCACATGTAGTTTGTCTCTGGGAGGTTCTACCCGAGATGCCCATTTTCACACACCACAGCCAGCATAGGTTGCACACAGTGCTGTTTCCATTCTGCTGTCGTTTGGTTTCTGTCAAAAAACTTTGCTGTCTGCTATGGTGATATATGCAATTAATTAAATAAATAAAGTGGTACCTCTGGTTATGAACTTAATTCATTCCGGAGGTCTGTTCTTAACCTGAAACCATTCTTTTTTAAAAAAAATAAAATAAAATCATTTTTATTAAGTTTTCAAAAGCAAACTCAAAGAAGAACATAAGTCAAATTTTCAAAAACGAAGTCCACTTAAACATAAACTCTTGCATCCAGCATCTTAGTGTTTTCTTATTTACACTGCGCTTTGTCGGGCTCAGACTTCCTTCCTTCATTCCCTGCTTTGGCTTTCACACATTAACACCTACTCCTACAGATTCTTATTTAACCTCCACCCACATCACAAGATTTAAGTTAATCCTGCTGAAACTATTCTTAACCACTTTAGCTAGTGCCCCCCCCCCCCCCGCTTCTGCCATGCCGCCGGTGCACCATTTCTGTTCCTATCCTGAGGTAAAGTTCTTAACCCGAGGTACTACTTCTGGGTTAGCGGAGTCTGTAACCTGAAGTGTTTGTAACCCAAGGTGTTGTAACCTGAGGTACCACTGTAATTATATCACTATTATGCTATTCTGGACCATTCATTTCAATTCAAAGGAAAAACAATGCATTGGGAGGGGGGTTGTCATCAGTTGTGTATCATTTCCAAGACAGAGAACAACAACAGTGAATAATGATCACATTTGCTAGATTGATTCCCATTCTGGACATAGAACCAATGAGCAAATATCAGCAACTTCTGCTCCCATTTACATTTCCATCAGAATTCTATCCCTAGTCATGATGGAGTCTTATCTAGTATACCCAGTTGCAATAAGAAGTCACTTTCCTGTGATGCTTCTGCCATGGCTTTTGGAAAGTCAAATGAATTAATGCACATGCACAGTCAAATTACAGCCTCATTCACCAAATAACCAAAACTATAATATTTTTCCCATAATTTATTTCCCCACATCGAGGAATGATGAACACTCCTAGTCAATTAAATATGTGCACATTTTCTTTCTTCTTTCTGTGAGTTAATGATGCATTTCCCCATCATTCTTCTGACATTTATCACATATACATTCTGCGTTCAATTTAGCATGGCTTTTTCAATCCCGGTCCTTGAATTGGATTGTTCTCAAAAACACAAAATTAGTTTTGGTTAATGAGGAGATCCATTTTCTTATTAATGTAAAGAAATCCGAAACATTTTTATGAGTCCGCCTGCTAAAGAAAATCACATTAAAGGAAACATGGTGCCATTATGAATAGGTCTAATCTCTCTAAGTGAATCTTGATTTGAATATTTAAGAGGCTACAGAGGCCATTCTTCAAATAACTGAAAAATATAAACAAATGTACATAAATTACATGCACAGACACAAAAATGTAATAACATATAGCATCATATTCTGTTGGACATTCTAAAATACCATATTTTTCGCTCTGTAAGACGCACCAGACCACAAGACGCACCTAGTTTTTGGAGGAGGAAAACAATTAAAAAAATATTCTGAATCTCAGAAGCCAAAACAGCAAGAGAGATCGCTGTGCAGTGAAAGCAGCAATCCCTCTTGCTGTTCTGGCTTCTGGGATAGCTGCACAGCCTGCATTCGCTCCATAAGACGCGCACACATCTCCCCTTACTTTTTAGGAGGGGAAAAGTGAGTCTTATAGAGCAATAAATACGGTATATTTTCCTAGAATCTAGAGGGTTGAAAGAGTTTGGGGCATTACATGGCTGTTTAATTGCTTGCTTTGGTTTATACCTGGCACAGGAAAACTCTAGAATGGCTGCCAAAAGCAGCCCTCTGTGCCTCTCTATGACGAATTGCCCCTCCCCTCCCCGCTAGACCACATCTCTCACATGTTCCATTGGGGCCTGGCTCCCCAATATTGTACATTGCCATCACTCTCAAGTGCTCTTGTTAGACTGGAATGTGTCCTTGAACTATGACAATACCTCTTGCTTGCATGGATAGAGAAATGTTGCTTGTGTGTGGTGTGTGTGTGTTTATAGAAGCATTTGACTTTTGTGTGGCTAGAAGGACAACCCTGCAGGGAGACTGAGAGCCCTGCTCCTGCCTCTATCCACCTGGTCCAGGGCGGGGCCTGACAGGTTTTATAAGGACTGCTGCTGCTGCTCAGCAGAGATGGCTTCTTCTTTTAAATTGATTTTTTAAAAAATCAGTGGTACCTCAGGTTAATAACTTAATTCATTCTGGAGGTCTGTTCTTAAACTGAAACCATTCTTAACCTGAGGTACCACTTTAGCTAATGGGGCCTCCTACTGCCTCCACGCCACCACCACACAATTTCTGTTCTCATCCTGAAGCAAAGTTCTTAACCTGAGGTACTATTTCTAGGTTAGCAGAGTCTGTAACCCGAAGCGTCTGTAACCGGAAGCATCTGTAACCCGAGGTACCACTGTACTTTTTAAGCATTTTAACTGCTTTTAACTGGGTTGTAAGGGCATTTTGTGGGATGTGCCTAGGAGGAGGAGGAGAGCAGGGGGATGCCCAGTTACAGTGGTTCTGGGTAGGAGGAGGTATGGCATTGGGGGCGGGGGAGGAGCAGGCTGGGTAAGGGGCATACGGCACAGGCAGTTAGTGACTGCGCCATTAGCCATTAGCCATTAGCCAGCCCATCTTCCAACCTGGAGAATTGTGGTTGTCATATCAGCCAGCCTTCAGGTTTGCGACTGCTTCTGTTGAATGCCAGGTCAGCCCGGAATAAAATCTCCCTCATCCATGATCTGATAATGGATGAGGAGGCTGGTTGGGCATGTATCACTGAAGCCTGGTTTGGTGAACAGGGTGGAGTTGGTCTCATCCAGCTGTGCCCACCGAGGTACTCAGTGCAGCATCAGACCAGACTTGAGGGTCAGGTAGGGGGAGTTGCTGTGGTCTATAGAGATTCTCTCTCAATTTCCAGGCTCTCTGTCCAGTCGGAGGCAGGGGAATCTAGAGTGTGTGTTCCTGGCATTGGGCAATCGGGACAGATTAGGGATTCTGCTTGTTTAACGCCCGCCTCGCTGCCCAGGAGTCTCCCTGCCCAAGCTGACAGAAATGGTCTCAGAGGAGCCCCAGACTGCTGGTTTTGGGAGACTTCAACATCCATGCCGATAAAATCAATTGCATCCACCAAGACTCTCATGTTATAGCAGATAAATCTCATGGGCTGTCCAGAGCACAGTCCAGTCCTCTTCTTTGACAGCTCCTCAAATAGAGGACTGTCCTCAGTAAAGCAGAGCACATGTTCACCCTGTATTTTGCCCTTTTTAATATGGAAAGAAGGTGTGACAATATTTGTACAGTGGTACCTCGGGTTACATACGCTTCAGGTTACAGACTCCGCTAACCCAGAAATATTACCTCAGGTTAAGAACTTTGCTTCAGGATGAGAACAGAAATTGTGCAGCAGCGGCGCGGCAGCAGCAGGAGGCCCCATTAGCTAAAGTGGTGCTTCAGGTTAAGAAAAGTTTCAGGTTAAGTACGGACTTCTAGAACGAATTAAGTACTTAACCCAAGGTACCACTGTAGTAGATATACTGAGAGATAGAGTTCATTAAATGCTGTGCAGGATTTAATCCCAAGCACGTGTATCAATTTTCTATTCAGTATTTTAATATTTTGAAATTATTCAAAATTTTGAGGTTCTAAAGCACAGACAGTATGTAACACTATTAGTTCAAACTTTGAAGTTCTGCATTTCTACTTAAATCAGAATCAAAATTATGAATTCATTTAGTCAAACATAAATCATCTCAGTACTAGTGATATTGCCCTGTACACCATGCATCATATATGCAAAGTACTCTAGGCCAGAGATTTCCACTTACATCAAAATGTATAGCAAATGATGGCTTTAATACTGATCTCTTTGAAGTTACTGCAAAGTTCTTGTGAACTCAAATGAGAAAGACTCAAGTTTTCTAAGGAAAACTTTGCTGAAATGCAGTGTACCACAGATCTAGGCAAAACAAGAAATGAAAAAGGAATACGTATGTAGTGGGACTGACTTGAGCAAGACTGAAAAAATGTTAAATTATTTGACAGTATTAAGATGAATAAAACAAGTTCCAATCCTAGGAGCAGCAATCATGAAAAACTCCTTCCCTGCTGTCCAGGGTCCTGCCTGGGAGAGGAGAATGTCTGAAAGTCTAGGCATGCTCTCTATGCCCAATAGTGGAAAGCACAAGGAGTTGCTATCCAGATCTGATGTGAATCCTTGCTCCCAAGCATAGAGGCTGTCATGTAGAAATTTCTTGGAGATAATGGAAGCCTGGACCTGTAATCTAAAATTAACTGTTGCTCAGGATAGACACCATTTGTGATGGACTTCAGTTGACATACAGTGTCTCAAAGAAACAGCTCCGTTTCCCTCAGATAATTTGGAAGCTGCATGAGTTGGATCAGTGGTCCAAGGGCCCCCAAACCAATAATTCAAATCAAAATATAGCTATATCTTTACTCCTGTAAAGCTGTCGCAACCCCACCCCCACCCCTCCGCAAAAAAAGTACTGTGATTGGAGAGTGCAGGTAAAATCATTCTTGATACGTGATACATATGATACATGTTAATCACAATAGAGCTTTTCCTCCATGTCATATGCCCACACTGGTGTTTGTTCTTCCTTCACCCATCATTCCACCCTGGGGCTATGACATCATGGCAAGTTTTAGAGAGTTGTTTTCTGCCTGCAATACTTTTTGATGGCCAGATTAGCAAGATTCTAGTACAAAACACTTCAGGGGTTCTTGCTCCAACTTGGGGGGGATCGGGTCCTCGAACCACAATTCTACATTTTCTTCTGTAACACTGAGCAATGAATTTTAAAAAAGAGGATATGCTGAGTTCACATTGCTCATAGCTGAATTATATAGACCCATGCTGGAAAATTGCTATTAAGGAAAAAAATACAAACATGATATTCTGGCCAATTTGGTTCCACTGGGAGGGGATATCTTCCCTGGTTCCATAAATTAGTGCTTAACATAGCCTGTGTCATCCCTGCCAAAGTGATGATAACATGTAAATTGGAACATCACTTAGTGATATGCTTGGTGTGAAACCTCTGTTGTCACAGAACTTGATTAGCTAGTATTCAAGTATTTTGTTCTGATCAAGATAGGACTGGAGACTAAATAAGGGAAACCATGCATTCACAGGAGTAAAAAAATGAAAAGAAGGTAAATGACCCTTGGACGGTTAAGTCCGGTCAAAGGAGACTATAGGGTGCAGCACTCATCTCAATTTCAGGCTGAGGGAGCTGGTGTTTGTTCACAGATAGCTTTCTGGGTCATGTAGCCAGCATGACTAAACAGCTTCTGCCGATACGGAACACCGTGACGGAAGCCAGAGTGCATGGAAATGCTGTCTACCTTACCCCCCACAGCAGTACCTATTTATCTACTTGTGCTGGCATGCTTTCAAACTGCTAGGTTGGCAGAAGCTGGGACAGAGCAACGGGAGCTCACCCCATCATGGGGAATTGAACCGCCAACCTGATTAGTAAGCCCAAGGGGCTCAGTGGTTTAGACCACAGAGACACCTGCCCCAGGAGTATGGTATGGCTGCATATGGTGTTCAGGACCAGAGATTCTTGGGGAATTTGATGTTTTTAAATTCCAAGACTAACTGACCACGTCAGACAACATTTGCATTTCTCTGAATGTTGCAAACCACTTCTTGGTGCAAATCTGTATTTCGAAAGAAAGTATATTTTAAAATATGTTTAACATACATTTAAATGTGAATTTTCATACAGATCTAAGATCTTTTTTGCTGTATGACAGATTAAAAGAGGAATGTAATGGACTTATGGGTGAATATGTATGGAAGTGGCAAATGCTAAAATACATTGATCCACTCACCCAACTCAAGTTCAAGGTGGGCAGGTGGCAGGAAGTAGACTAGTAGGCTAAAGGCCATGGTTTGACAGGACAGAAGGAGAATCTGGTTGCTTTCTTCACCAAGTAGTGCCAAGGTGGGAAGCAGCAAAGGCTGGTAGGACAGCATGGCCATGTTGCATTGGAGACCTGGCTCCCCGATATTGTGCATTGCCATCTCACCCATCCCAAGGAAGCGTCAAGACACTGCTTTAAATTGGGGGGAAAGGTTATAGTTATTATATATAACTTTAAAGAAAACTTGAGGATCTGCAGAGAAAACCAATTAATCTAACCAGATCCAATTCAACAAAACAAAACATAGTCTGAGCAGGAAAGTTTCCTGTTTGGGAGTGGAGAATGGGATCATTTGCCTCCCAACTTCTGAGGCAATGAAAATCACTACCTGTGCTCTGCAGCAATGAATGCAATAAATGATTCCTCCTTGCTACACAAGCCATGGGTCTGTGAATCAGACAAGTGCACTGTGACCCACTAAGCAGATACAGTGTAGGGCAATGCCAGAGTGTCCCTATGCCATAATGCCTCAGGATTAAAGGTCACCATAACTTAAGCCGTCTTTCCTGCCTGGACTAAAGGCCACTGGAGGCGGTCATCGGTGACCTGGCCACCTCCTCCCAAGAATGAACAAAAGCTCAAACATAACCTTCCACAGATCCTCTAGAAAAATGCCTGAACCCTTTTCGGACAGGTGAACTCCATCATCCCTAAAAAGAAAAGGAAGGTTATGGCGTATCCTTTCATGGGAGATGTACACACACACAGGCTTCATACCTTCAGCTTCCTAACGCCTAACAGCTTGTTTGTTTTTTACTGCATTGCCTTCTGAATTAGCTGTTGCACTGCAATCACAGCTCCCTGACCATTTCACAATATAGAATAGTCCATCACTTGTTGAGTAGTTTTTCAAATGTGAAATCAATTGTTATCAGGTGATCTATCCCATATAAATAGACAATTTGCAGTATGTCTCTTGTAAACTCATTTCCATCCAAAGATTATATTTCAAGTACCTGCACTTAGTGCCACCATATTGTGATTTTGGTGATTACATCATCTGGCTATTACAAGCTGACTCATTTAGAGCATATCTCTGTGTGTATTTCATTTGTTTATTTTGGTGGGAAAATGGATTTCAGACTGTATAAATGAATTTCAAAGCTAAAAGGGGGGGTTGCTGAGTTGTATTGATTTGACTTCACTTCTTGTGCAATGCATTAAATGTAAGCAAAGGAAGCAAATTATGCACTATAAATGACATGTCAAACAATATACTCAAACGTATCAGTCAGCAGTCCTCACTGCAGATTGCTGAATCAACAAAGAATTTTCGTACTGCCTTTCCTGTATTTACTCTATACACAAGATGTTTCTGAATAAATCATTAAATGAACAAGGACTACCATTCTGAATATATCTGTTCTGGCTTTTCCAACCAGGTACCTTCTGGATGTTTTAGACTACAACTTCCATCAGCCCTAGCCAGCTCAGGACTGATGCAAGTCGGTACCCCAAATATCTGAAGGGCAGCACTTTGAAGAAGTCTGCTCTGTATAATACAGAAAGCAGCCATGCACTTTTGTCTCACATTTGTACCCATGTATCATATATATTTCTCATTGCAGGTAGATGGTCTCTGCAATATACAGTGGTACCTTGGTTTAAGACAGCTTAGTTTATGAACAACTTGGATTAGGAACTCTGCAAACCCGGAAGTAGGTGTTTTGGTTTGTGAACTTTGTCTTGGAATAATAACATGTTTCACTTCCTGTTGTGTGTGTTCCATTTGCAAATCGAGTCCCCCACTGCTATGGGAAAGCATGACTTGGTTTAAGAATGCTTTGGTTTAAGAATGGACTTCTGGATTAAGTTTGTAAACCAAGGTACCACTGTATATTGCAGAGACCAGCTACCTTGCACTAAGTCCCTGAAATGAGAAAGTACCATCCCTTAGCAATCTTTCCAGTGTCACCACAGCCCCAGCTTATAGAATCACACATTTGTCAAGCATATAGATTCAGTCAGGCTTAGCAAAGGTGGGCAACAGATCTGCATAGCAGAGTAATAAAGGCTGTCGTCTTGCTGCTTGCGTTACAATCAAATTCCTTCACGCAACAGCTTGAGGAAGTAGAAAGCACTTTAGATTTCATACTCCCTCTAGACTCCAGCTTAATTTGCATCACAGACTTCAAGCATTGTCACTAGCATGTTAATGTAACCTTCAGAATAACCTCTTCGCAGCCTCTAATTTTTTTTTAAAAAGAGATGCTAAATTCTTCATGCTAAGAAGAATGTCCCTTCGCCTAACAGAAGTAGTAATGTCTTCCTGTCTCATAAATGCCTAACTCGTATGGCTTTGCTTTCCACAGCGAGTTATTTAAAACCTAAACTCTTGATTGCTATTTTACTGCAACTCAATGAATAAATAAAAATATAGTTGTTTGACGTATGCAAAGATACACACACATTCCATACACGATGCTCCCTGAAAGCATAAACCATTTAATACACAGCGTTTCTTTTTAATAGTCATAGATATGGGAGCCGTGGGCAAGACTGGCTGAATCACCCCACCAAGTCTTCACCCAAACAGTCGCAGATGTGGGTTTGCCCTGCCTAATATATGAAAAACAGTGGTACCTTGGGTTACAGACGCTTCAGGTTACAGACTCCGCTAACCTAGAAATAGTACCTCGGGTTAAGAACTTTGCTTCAGGATGAGAACAGAAATCATGCTCCGGTGGCATGGCGGCAGTGGGAGGCCCCATAAGCTAAAGTGGTACCTCAGGTTAAGAACAGTTTCAGGTTAAGAACGGACCTCCAGAACAAATTAACTTCTTAACCCGAGGTACCCCTGTAGCCTTCTGATTATGAATAGAATCTTTGTGTTGTGGATCATAGTTTGTATTACCATTAGCAACAATGGCCTTCATTTCTGAGATATTTGAGCATAGCAGAAAGCTGTGCCTGAGTGTTTATGTTCCATAAAACCAAGGCAAGCACAAATCTGGTGCTATGTATATGGTACAGAAGCACATGGATGTGGCCCTTATCATATTGTCTCATGGGGAAATGGCTGCATTTTGATCTCTTACTGCCCTTCCTAGATTATGAATATTGTTGTCCATGTTTGTTACATTTAGCACAGATCTGAGCATTATTTGAACTGAGGATGGCTTTACTATTGTCATGCTGTTGGGGAAATAACTTGCTCAGTTTTCAGAATCATGAGAAGTATAGCTGAAAGGGTTGCCATTTCGCTCACTTTAGAGACAGCTCAGATACATAGTGAGGCAGAGCACAGGGTCATTTATTGATCTGATTTGTGCTTTGTTAATCAACAGGTTTCCAGGCCACTAGAAAACACAGTGCTTGATGGGGGTACTATTCCAGTACAGGGGTGGTGGTGGTTATTGACATCACACTTTGACTTGGAAGGATCCCACTTAATCTCAATTTACCTTATTATTTGGCCCACAAACAGAGCCAGTACTTACCCTTAGTATATATCACACTCACATGTTTTGACAAGACATTTAGAACATAGTCATTTATAAGCACAACATCCTTCAGCTGTATGAGGTTAAAAAAGAAGGTGGTAAAGGACTCCTGGAGAGTTAAGTGCAGTCAAAGGCGACTGTGGGGTGCAGCGCTCATCTCGCTTTTCAGGCCAAGGGAGCTGGCATTTGTCCACAGACAGCTTTCCAGGTTATGTGACCAGTAGCAGACACATTACGTTTTGGTAATTTCTTTGTGGTTTATTATTGCTTGCAGCTAATTTTGAGAAATAATTCCAAGCAAGCCATCATTATAGAAACATGTGCGCTACATCCTGGGGAATTGTACCATCCATTTAATAGCAATTGGCTTTTGTGAGATTGCAACTCCCTTTTGTTCCTGTAAACATGTTCTGCTCTAAAAAATGCAGTTCAGAAATTATGTTTCTCTAATTACATTAATGCTTCGATTCTCACACTCTTAGGCCTAGGTATTAGCACTTACATAAATGGCTATTTTATGTCACATTGCCTCAGTCACTGGCCAAGTATCCACAAAGAAATTATAAACAAAGCTGCTTTTAAATACTTCACTTCCTCAGAGGTGAATTTTCAACGTCCTTCTGATAGAAAGACAGTGCATTTGATTCATTCAGTTAATTGTCTGCTTATGCAAACATCTCCCAAAGTATTTGGTGAAAGCAACACAAGGTCATACCAAGGTCTTTTAAACTGATGCTTCAGTGTTAACGCTGCTGTAAAATGAGCCATATTTGTACATTTCTAAAAAAAACCCAAAACACTTATGTGTATATTTGGTATGTGAACCGACCAAATGATTTGGTTCAGAACCCTGCTCGACACCCCACATTAACCAATGGGAAAACAGTTTCTAATTTCCTTAATTACATCCCATATACAAAAGGATGCACATGCAATCCTGCTGGCTTCATTGAACTGAATCATGAGTCTTAACCAAGAGAGCCTATTAGATTGTGCATGGTATTTCAGACCTTGGCAGTAAACTGACTTAAACAATCCCATGTAATGTGGGCTTTCACTGCTATCTCTTCCTCTCATCTCTGTCAAAGAACTAGTATCACTCAGTTATTGTGATTTTCTGTTACATTCTTTTGAGGAATGGTGTCTATCTCCCATCTCTCAGATGTGATTCTACTTCCCTTTCCAATTTTTTCACTGTATAGTTATACTTCAGTGTGTTTCATGCAATCAGCCTTCATTCACATGGCCGATCATAAATCTAAATAAATAAGTTAAAGAAACAGGCTGTGTATTCAAACGCCTTTTCATCTTCTGCAATTGCTTCAGGAAAGCTACAGGAATAATCAACCTACTGTCAGTAGAGCCATGCAGGTTTACAATGTGGTTAATCCCAGACCTTTCATTTCATGATGACCCAACTGTTCAGTTATTCACAGTCTTAGAGTTCACTTCACTTTACTGAGTTCCCACTGGAGCAGTCAGGGAGAGTTTTATGTTCAGTGAGCACAGCACACAAAATACCAGCCTGCTTTAATTAAACATAACTAGAAGGAGTTAATTATGGACAGTTACAGGTTGAGCTATGCATTAGCAAATGTATATGGGAACTACAGCAAAAGAACCTAAACTCATGTTCCCTATTGGCATATTCCAAGTGGCCATTAAATGATGCAGGATGGAAATCTATAAGCAGTTCAATTTCCTCATGGCATTAGATTTTATTGAAGAGGCTGCAGAAAAATAAACCAGAGCTGCTTAAGGTAAAAACCCTTCATATTATTGTCAGCCCCAGAATCCCTGGCACATGTTTATAGAGGGTGTCGCTTAATCCCATAGGCCAGAAGCCAGAGAATGATTTGAGGCATATCCTTGGGGATTTTGAAGATCTTTCTTTGGAAGGCAGGCCCTAAAGCTGAGTTAGTCACATGGTCATAGTATTTCAAAATGGTCATGAAGCATAGGGTTGTCTTCATCTAACTTTTGCTGAAAGTAAACCCATAGAAATTAATCAAACAAACTTAGCAATGATCATCAATTCCAATGTGTCTACTCCCAGTGAAAGATAGTTGAACACAACCCATAGAATCCCATTTCATGGCAGCTGAACTCTTTCATGTAAGTATGTAATGAGACCCTGGGAATACAAAGGAACAGGTTTGTATGAAAGTAGCCTTTCTCAACCAGGTGTGCTTCAGATGTTTTGTACTCCAACTCCCATCATCCCTGAACACTGGTCCTGTTAGCTAGGGATGGTGGGAGTTGTAGTCCCAAAACATCTGGAGGGTCAAGTTTGCCTATGCCTGATCTAGAGGTCACCAGGTTTTGAGAATAAGCATTGGATGGGGTAAGCCAGGAGTGAGGAACCTGAGGGCCTCAATACTCCAACTCCCATCAACCTAAGCCAGCAGGCCCCCCACCAACCCACTGCAGGTCATGTAGTCAAATCCCTGTTTGATGCAGGAAATCCAGAGCTAGAGCTACTCCAGTATTTGTCTGCCCAGCTTCTGCCTGAAGGCCTCCACTGAAGGAGAACCTACTTTCAAATTCCATGCAATCTTCCTGGAACTTTCCCTCTGCAAAATTAATTGAAATAAGCAAGAATTGTGCAAACTCTCTTGGTACTATTCACATTCCTGTCCATGGATGTGCACAACAACAAAAATCTCTTCCCCCCCCCAATGTTTTTATAAGAAGAACTCATACCACTTAGCACCTAACTGAATGCTTCCTAGGAATCTCAAGAGGAGGACAGGGAGGAAATTGCTAGCGTGCTGACAAAGGGCAAATTTGCAATAACATGTTCATCATCCGATAACCATGACTACAAGCCATCTGCATGAGTACAATGGATGGAACGTTCAGATTTAGTCCCATTGCTTCTAGCAGGCTACTTTTCAATGGAGCCAGTTCTCGCATTGTTCAGAATGTCATTCAGTGATAAGTCATCAAGTCATGATATCTCAAGAGATGAGTCATGTGTGTATGACTCAGCCCTTGGGCTGATTCTGACTTTTTCAAAAACCTGTCAAGTGATTAAAATGATGGCGAAGATAAGGACTTTGTTATGAAGTTAATATGACTGTAATTTTTTGTTAGAAGGAAACTTCCTAATAGCACTCTTGTAAGAGTCAGCCTTAACACGAGCACGAAAATGCCAGCAACCTATGGATTAAGCTTTAGCCCCTTTGCAAGAACAACTCTTAATCTTAATATTCAGAAGCAGTGGGAAGAAAACTAACTCAGGCTTCCTCAAACTCAGATGTTTTGATACTACAATTCCCATCATGCATGACCACTGGTCCTGCTAGCTAGGAATCATGGGAGTCGTAGACCAAAAACATCTGGAGGGCCGAGTTTGAGGAAGCCTGATCTAACTAATACAGCGGTGCCCCGCAAGACGAATGCCTCGCAAGACGGAAAACCCGCTAGACGAAAGGGTTTTCCGTTTTTCGATGCGCTTCGCAGGACGAATTTCCCTATGGGCTTGCTTCGCAAGACAAAAATGTCTTGCGAGTCTTGAGATTTTTTTTCGCTCCCCACCCCCTTTTTCTAAGCCGCTAAACCGCTAATAGCCTTTTAGCAGCTAATCCGCTAATCCCTTAAGCCTTTAATAGCCGCTAATAGCCACTAATAGCCGCTAATAGCCGCTAAACCGCTAATAGCGCTAATCCGCTAAGTCGCTAATAGGGTTGCTTCACAAGACGAAAAAAACGCTAGACGAAGAGACTCGCGGAACGAATTAATTTCGTCTTGCGAGGCACCACTGTACATCCCATCGGTGCAAGGATTTACCCCTCCTTCCCACATGCACCCTCTTAATCTATTCAAGGAGTTTCCCCAGCCTCAATATTTGAGGAGGGTGTGGGGTGCTTGCAGGGAGATAAACAGGGGGAAAGTTCCACTAAGCAAGTATAAATCCCTCCGCTGATGGGATGCATTGTTTGGACACTGCCCAGTATTTTTGCTTTGCCATGCTGTTCTAGATTACAACCCTATTCAACCTTCCTGGTTGTAATGACTGTAATTACAACAATGCCCGGTTGTAAGTAAGGAGGCAGGCAGGAGGGGGCTGGCTGAGGGTAGACTGTGCTTGGTGGGGCAGTGTCCAATTTGCCGAAATTGACCAATCACTACTGTTGCTATCTGTTCATCTATACACCTATCTGATGTTACTCAAGGGAATCTATCTGGCTGACCCCAATGGTAGATTATGATACAGCTGTGCTATTAAAGTAAGTTCATATGATGTTTGGGATGGTAGGCATTAACATCGACTTTATAATATTTACATGCTACCGCTCTCAACAATGCACACATAGGGAACATAGGAAGTTAATTGCCGTATTCTGAGTCAGACCGCTAGTCCGTTTAGCTCAGTATTGTCTACACTAACTAGCAGAAGCACTCCTATCCGGAGTTGCTGGGGATTGAGCCTGGGACCTTTTGCAAAGCAGAGCTATGGCCCTCCTCAGAAATGCTAGTAAGTGCATATATCTATATATGTAGCTACACCTACACACACACACACAGACACACACACACACACACACAGAGTTTTCAAATGAGACAAGGATGCCACAGTACATATTCTGCAAACAAAAACAAAGCACCTGTAGCGCATTAAGGAAAAAAATAAGAGTTTTAATCAGCCATTACTGCAATGGCTTTCCACTGCTGTGTTCCTGTTTGTTTGCATTTCTCACTTTTGTGTCCCTGAGACAACGCTACATTGCTATATGTCTCGCTTTGTAAAGTCGGCAAGAAAGCGGGAAACGTTAAGCGTATTGTTAGCGCAAAAAGGATTTTCTGCTGTTAACTGAATATAAATTGTAATTAAGCTAAGCAAAATGAATACATTATCTTTCATTTCTAGACATGATACGAGATTAATGCCCTAAACCAGCAGCCAAGTACTTGCTGCCAGCTAGGATTACTGCTCTCTTCCCAGTGCTGCTTTGCTTGCATTCATTTGCAGTGGGCTTTTAGGTCCAGGAATTAAATTTGTCTTAAAGAGTCAGGGATGTAGGTTTGACTACCGCTTCAGACAAGCATCAAAGCAACAGAGAAAGATGAATAAAAGAACAACAGTGGGGGCAGGGCAGAAACCCTTCCAGCTCTGTGCTATAAAGTAGGGATGGTTGCACACCAGCTTGCACGCCTTGAAATAAGAAAACAAAGGGGAAGACGTCAAATTTTGGCCTCATACAGGGCGCCATATCACCAAGATCCAGCAACTCCAGGGTAGAAGCATGGCTCTACCCAGAGATTCCATGGATTGAACCATTCACTTTCTGCCTGCAATGCATATGCTCAATGTCATGAAGTGGCAGGATGATGGGGAGGAGGAAGAGTATCCTGGTGAAGGGTGTTGCTGGGACTGGGGCACACCAGGGCAATCAGGGGATGGGGAAGGAAGTACTCACAGAGTGAAGGAGGATGGTGACGGGATGGGAGTCAATGCACAGGAACCAGAGCAGCAGGGCCCATCACCAGAACCAGAGGGGACCCTGTCTCCACAAACAAGGCTGGCATAGTGAGCAGCAGGAGGGTTTCTCTAAGATGTTGAGGCAGGCAAGGGCCCAGAGCCCAGCTCCCTAGCTGGCCAGGTGGGGCTCGCTAGCTCTGGGAGGAGGGGTGTGATTCCTCAGCTGGAGGAGGCTTGGAACACATGAAGGTCACATGCCTCATCAAGCCCAGATGCTGCAATCAACATGCAAAGTACAAAAGGCCAGCTGAGCTGAGATGCTGTGTCTGCTGAACATCCCATGTTATTGGACCTTGGCTTGGATGCTCACGAACCTCTACAGGACTGTATTCTGACTGCTGGACTTCAGACTTGCCTACTTGGATTGACCCTGGATTGCTTTTCTTGGACTTTGGTTGTGTGGCTTGACCCCCGGCCTTGGACTTGAGATATTGACCTGCTGCCAGGTAAGCCAGGGGTTCAGGATACTTAAACACAGAGCTACAGCCCTTCTGCTATCTCAGTTTTGTAAGCATTCCTTGCACAAATACTTGCAAAACATTGGAAGATAAACACAAAGGTTTTTACCCATCTGTTCTCCTCTCCTATCAGATCCACACACTTTCCCCCACATACAGGAGGAAAAAACACAACCCCCTTGTTGTGAAAGTGCAGGTATGCAATGATGGGAGTCTGTGCTATGTGCCCTTCTGACATGCAGGAGTTGAAACAACACATTTGGGCATGTTCAGAAATGTTTCCTTCTAAGGTTAAGAAAGCCATAGTCCCAGAAAACGATGTTTTGATTTCTGCAGTAGGATGGACAGGTAGACTGGCTGGCTAGACTGTCACCTAGTGAGCCAAGGTTCTTCCACCTGTCACAACAGTATGAGTTTTGTTTTCATTTTGTTGTTGGTAGGAAATGTCAGAGTGGAGGGAGATAAGAAAGGAGGAGATGCGAGTATAATTTGCATGCCTGGATAATTCAGATTTATGTGGGTCTGGACTGACACAAAATAGGTTGCAAGTTTTATTTTCAGCAGGGTTAACCTTCTCAATTTCATATTTCCTTTTGCTCAGTTTGAATATTTAAACCATCCCTGCTATTAGACCTTTCCCATGTATAAGGATGGAGTAGTAGGAAACATGCCTATTTTATACTGTAGAGCTCAAGTTCTTAGCATTTCCTGTGAAGCACAATCTTCTGCCACAGTGGAGGCTCTGAAGCTAGCAGGAAACCACACATAGAGACAAATTATGACACCAATGAGCATTCAGAGCCAATGATAGAAACCTGTATACTACCAGCAAGAGTCTAGGGCCATAAAGGGATGACTACATGTTTCTGCTTCAACCTGCATGAGTAATAGTGATTTCCTTCTGGCTCACCCCCTCCCCCCAAGTTTCTCAAGCAGCGCTTCAGACATCTGCTTTACCAACTTGACTTAGCCATCCAGTCTCATGTGCAAAGTTAACCTAAGTTCTCAGGATAAGGTTCACCATCAATCATTTGGCTATCTGTTTGATTCATACCTCTGTGCTGGCCCTACTATGCATACACACAATTTTGAGCTTTGTAGAGCTGTTCTTCAGTTCTCCTTGAAGGACCACATGAAGCTGAATGTTTGCATATTCTTGGCAATATGCTTCAACGGAAGTGATGTCCCTATAGTTTTGTCAAATTACCCTTATTCCTTGGTTTCCACTTGTGTTGTGGATAAAGCTCTCCTCAGTTCCATATGAAGACATTTTGTCAAGCAGGCCAATGAGCTGTGTAACTTATCGGATGCCAACTTTGTCACAGCTGACTATTTTGGCTGAATCCTCAATTGACCATAATGTGGCCCACAGGCTCTTTTCATCAGAATAGTTTCCAAGTGCCAGGTGTGGGCTGGTGTCCACCTTGGACCATAATCACACTCTCATACAGACATTTTGGCAGGCAGATAATGGAAATCCACAGTGTGCTTATGTCCTGCTCTAGCTTCTGGCAAGGAATACAATTGCATTACCATGGCTCCATGAGGAGATGTCATGCCAATTAGCAGTGAACTGTCTTACCATCGCAGCGGGCCACAAGATGATGACCTAGAACCTGCAGTGCCTGCATAGCATTTGGACAACCTTCATAAGTGCAATTTAGCACCTGCCTCCACAGAACCTCAGAGAGCACCAGTTTCCCTTATCTCTCATATGTGAAAAGGGCAAGGAGTCAACTACCAATGATTTAACTGCAGTAGATATAGGTAATCGTATCTACTGCAGGGTGAAATCATGCTTTGCTGTAGGTTGCCCAAGGAAGGCACATCCAGTCCTCCAGCCATATTTCTCTTGCAGTCTATGTGTGTTTAAAATAAGTTTGCTCACCTTTGGTTATTTATACATTTATCATACATTCCTGAAACCAAGAGTGGTTTGCTTGCAGCTTGCTACACTTATGTAAGCTGCTTTTGTGAGGAAAAAATGTGCAAAAGTGAGAAAAGAAAAAATAACAGAATTATGCACTAGTGCTATGAGTGTTAACCTGTGGGGGGGGGGAGAGATTATTTGGTTCTCCCTCTTCTGCACACATGCATACAGGTTTACATGTGTAAATGATGCAGACAAACTGATTGCTGGATTGCGGGGGCTCATCAAGTATATCTGGTATATATTTTATTGGGAACATATAATAGTTTGTGGTTTGGTTTATGTATTTCCCTGTTTACAGTAAATAATGATAAGTGGGAATAGGAGAGCTGAAAAGAATACCAATATATTTCACATCTGGCAACCAATGTGCCCCTTTGGTTTTCGATAGTACATGGGAAGATGAGTCCAAAAAGCCTGGGATGTAAATTTTCACAGGCTATGGTGGCTCATTTATCAGAAGTACAGTGGTACCTCAGGTTACATACGCTTCAGGTTACATACGCTTCAGGTTACAGACTCCGCTAACCCAGAAATAGTGCTTCAGGTTAAGAACTTTGCTTCAGGATGAGAACAGAAATCAGGCTCCGGTGGCACGGCAGCAGCAGGAGGCCCCATTAGCTAAAGTGGTGCTTCAGGTTAAGAACAGTTTCAAGTTAAGTACAGACCTCCGGAACGAATTAAGTACTTAACCTGAGGTACCACTGTAATGTATTTAGCATTAACTCTGGAAGTGTATAGTTGATTCTGACCAAACTAAGCCTCCTAGAGTAAAATACACATCAGTCAGTCTATAGTCTTAGAATTTGACAGATTTTAGGCTTATGAATGCAGGTCAGTGAAATTAAAGTTACTCAAGTGTGCAAATATTTGAGGTCAAACAGCATAAAAATCATTAGGATTACCTTTCGATATTAGCAGGTGTCTAGGGGAAATGAGATTGATATGCTTTATGTCATAGTTGATATCGATTTAATTTGCAAATATGGCGTTAGATACAAAATAGTTGGGTTTGGCTGCTTACCTCTTAATGAATAATGGGTTTTCCATAGAATAAACTGCAGCCTTTTATAGCTATTGCAGTAAACAAGAATCATAGGTAAGGAGGGAGTGAAGGTTTTACCCAAATACCCAAAGAAATGCAGTGCATTAGAATTAAGGACACAGCTGAAAAACTCTTCCAGCTTTCTCCAAGAGTTATTAATCATGACCTTAATGTTTTCCAAGTTCATGCTGGGAAGACTCAACATGTGTTGGACAAGTTTTCTCTGCAGGCAAAGAGAAATGATGTATTACATGAACAATATGAAACTAATTTTTAAGTTGATATAAAATATCTTTATTTTGTCGCTAATAGGGCTGCCAGGTGTTTGCTGCCCACCTCCCCCATATGGCATGGTTTCTGGCTCCACATAACCTTTGGGTTGCTCCTTTAGAGTGTTACAAGGTCAAGGACATTCCTTGACATTCCTCATGGGTGATGGGCTGTGGATGGGCTTGTTAGTAGATGAGAGACTGCAGCAACTCGTATGTGTTTGAGAGTGTTCACCAGGCATTCAAGAGAGAGATTGATTACTGGGAAGCTGCAAGGGCATGGACACAGTTCAGACACATAGCACACACATTTGGTGGGTATATGGTTATTTTGCTGTTTCACATTGTTTTGATTCATTGATTATACTAGGCCTTTGATTGCACTTTTCTCTTTGAATATGCTGTTTGCTACTTTAGAGGCTTTTGGAGTGAAGAGGGATATATAAATCAACCATAACACAACACAACACAACATAGCATAATCCTAGCTGAATGAAGTGGCTCCTTCACTCTAGCAGCTAATTTTGAATAAAATCCATGTAATCCAAAAATCAGAAGTAGCAGTGTCCCAGTTCACTGTCCACAAAGAAAATGGTGGACCGTTTTTAATCTCTTCTCCTGGTCTCTCTTCCCCAACAATGAATGGTGCTTTCACTGCCCAGTACATTCTTAGTTGGATTTGGGATAATATCTGGAATGGAGAACTCACAGGAACCAATTTTTTCTCTCAGCACATGATGAATAACTGGCCATAAGTGTGAATGTGCAGTATAGGATGAAGATGGTTTTTTTCACCCAAAGTTGTATCATCATACTATCATCTGCAGAACACTTTGAAATAACTGGGTACTTTAGGAAGTTGTTTTTTGCTATGGCATCAAATATTACTGGGGAAATTACCCTTCCAAACTCAGCTTTTGCTCTCTTGTCCATCATAGAACATCTGGAAGTGTTGGTAGTTCATAGAGAACTTGCTCTTCTTGCTGGTTGTGGCCCATATGGGAATAGCATTTCAATGGAAAACTGTGGACAACCTCACAGTTGAGAGGTGGAAGAACTGGATATTGCCCTATCAGAAAAACTAATGCAGTATAGCAGGGCACTACATGTTTTGTGTTGTCATGAAAAATGTGATTGTTTGGTATCCTTTTACCACACATGTTAATAGAACTCTACCCCTCCCCCCCCCACTTTATCCCCAACTCACTCTTATCTCCCTTTGGCAGAGCTCTATAAGATACCATGAGATATAAAATTAGTTATAAGTAGTAATTTATTTTGTAGTAATACATCATATGCAGCAAAATGATTTATGCTTCCTGTATGCTGGCCATACGCTGGATTCCAGGTTTGATTCTGCGTTGTTTGTTCTTCTTCTTTTATTATTCTTCATAAATTCAATAAAATACAATTTCAGATCCATAGGTGTCAACACTGGATGCCATTTTTATGCCAAATCATGTCCCTCAAAAACCACTGGGAATGAGGCAAATACATTTCAAATCCCCTCTACCAAAAAAAAAAAAAAATAAATTAAAAATAGATAAATTCATCTAGCACAAAAACCCTTGGACCTATATCTTTCTATGATTTGGTAGGTTTCTTACCTAGAGACACCTCTCTCATGTGTATTTTTGCACATAGCTTGCCAACAAACATTAGAAGAAATTAAGTGAATTGGGTTTTATTACTCCGCCAAAACTGTAAACTCTGACCTTGTAGGAAAACCACTGCAGCTATCCTTCTGCAATCTGGCCCCTCAGCTGGGGCTGCCATATTTGCACGATTCATTCAATTTTGCCAAAAATATAAATGGTTATAAATGGTCCCTTCAAAAGGGGAAAAAATGGTGCCCAGCACAGCCACCTTGGGCATATGTCCCTGTCACTTGACATGCTTTACTATGTCTGCAATTTCCATCCCATTGTTAAAAACAAAACAAAAAAGATTATAACCATTTTTAAGCTTTCTCCATAATTGCGAATGGAAGAGGCATGAAGTTTTTTGGTTTCCCCCCCAAATTGGACAGCCGCTGAAGCATTTCAGATCAAATCTGGTTGACTTCCATAGTGCCAAATCAGGGTATGAACTAAATACTGTAATCAGTGCAGACCCTTTTTTGCAGCCTGTCTGAATATGTGTTTGGTGGTTGTCAGGGAACTGCCATCGGCAGGACAGGAGGTGCAAAGGCTCTCTGAGGTAGAGAGAGACGTAACAGCTGAAGAGGGAACCAGTAGGGGGCGAACAGGAACGTCAAGGGAAGGAGAGTCGGAGGAATGGCTCAGAGACGCTTCCAGCGAAAACAGTGGGGAGGTCTCAGGACCTCCTATAGGGACACCTGTTCCTCGCCGGAAACTGTCACGCAGAGAGTCCAGAAGACGTGTTTCCGTTAAGGAGCTTTTATGTTGGAAACGTTTCCGAAAGCAACCACTTTCGGATTCTGCTAGCGATTGACGCAGCCATGCTGGAGGGGCTCCGTCACAGGCAGAGGTTTGAGAACTTGTTCAAACTCTGAGGGACTTGCAGTTTACGCACAAGCAGCTCTTCATCCCATCACAGTGGTCATGGAGGAAGACGGGCTTTCTAGCTACATCTTTATTACATGCAAAATAAACAGAAGGATTTTTATTTTATTTTTTAGAAAGCCGTTGGGCAACCTTGTAACAAAGTAAGAACATATTAAACTTGCCATTTTCGCATGTGTCAGAGCTGGCTCCGGGTCCCAGCTCACCAAGGACCAACGCTAGCCGGTAGTACAGTATCAAAGTCTTTATTGAAGAATAGTGTCCATTTACAAGTCTCAGCGTCCCAGCTCTACGTCTGAGCTTTAGACCGGCGAAGCTCTATCTGGATCTCCGCCCCCTGTGCACCAGCTTAACACCCTAATCTTACTCCACCTCTTCCTTCTCTCTCTCTTCCTCTGGGTCTTACTACCCCCCGGTGTCTCTTCCCTCCTGGACTCTTCTGACGCAGAGCTTGACCCCTCTGACTCCTCCCCCTCTCTTCGGCGGGCTTTAGGACCTGGCTCCCTACCCGGGCTGCTCACCTTGCCGCCCTCCTGTACATTTGAACTTGGCGCGCGCGCGCGTTTAACTTTCCTGATGACCGTTTCCTCGCTCCCTGACGAGGGTGTGGCCACTCCTGCCTCACGTTCTCCCTCTGCCTGCGCGCTCCCTGATCCCGATGCCTTGGACTCCTCCCCCCTACTGCACTCTGGGGGGGAAGCTGGTCCGGATTTCCAGCTGTTACTCTCTGAGTCCCCTCTGGCCCCTTCTTCCCGAGGTGTCCCCCTTGCCCTGACCATGGGGGCCCCTTTCTGTGAATCCTCCGAGTCACTGGAGAGACTCAGAGACCTCGGACTACTGTCGTCGCTGACATTTCCTTCAGACTCCTCCCCCTCGCTCTCCGTTTCCTGCCTCTCCTGCGACTCTTCTCCTGAACCCCTGACATCCATCCCCCCCTCGAAGCCCCCCCTTCCCCCCTCCCCTTCCTCCGGCGGGGGTGCTGGGTGCTCCGTCGTTGTGGGGGTGAATGGTGGATACAGTTCGTCCCCCGTGGCGTGCATCCAGTTAGAGAAATCCGGCTCGTCCTCCATGTCTTCGCCGACCTCGTTCTCTTCTGCTTCCATCTCCGTGCCGCCATGCTCAAACCCCACGTCCTCCCCCATCACGTCCATGTCCCTCTCCCCCTCGTTCCCCTCTGGGTCCGTTGCCTGCCAAGGGCCCCTCAGCCACCTCTCTTCACCTCGATTGTCCCACCAAAAGGAGCGGTCTGAGGCAAACCCCGAGGGCGAGCCCTCCGGTGAACGTGTTTCTAATGCTGGTTCTTCGTCCGAGGTGAATCCCTGGAACGTGCTGGTAGAAAGCGTGGGTGTGAAAAGCCAGTCGTCGAAATACTCGGCTGGCATGGGCCTGTGTGGGAACAAGGCATGAAACTCCTCTTTGAGGAGTGGCTCGTCCAGGGCATAGTCCGGCACCCAACTGTTGGCGCTGGCCGGGGTACCTTCCCTTGCGAGAAAATATTCTACTCCCTCTTCCCCCCATCTCGAGTCCAAAATCTCTGTGACCTGGTTGATGGGTTCCCTACTTGGCGACTCCCTCCTTGGGGGGATCTCCCTATACTGGTCTGGTGCCGTGCCCTGCGCCTGAAATCGGTGAGGTGCTTTGTAGGGCGTGAGCACCGACCTATGGAATACTGGGTGCATTCTGGATCCTTCCGGAAGTGTCAACCGGAAGGCCACCGGATTGATCTGTGCCTCAACCAGGTAAGGTCCTAGCTGCTTATGTCCGAGTTTCTTCTTAGCTAAGGATCTGGTCGGCACTGCGTGGGCCGCTAACCACACCCAGTCACCCACCTGTATGTCTTCCCCCACCCTTCTGTGCTTGTCAGCCTGCAGTTTGTATGCGTGCTTTGCAAGCTCTAACTGCCTCCTAAGCTGCTCGTGGACTTCCTGCAATTCCGCCGCCAAGACTTCCGCTGCCTGTGGCTCCCCCTCCCCTAGTCTCTCCAATCCCGGGAAGGTTCTGGGATGCCTCCCGTTGTTGGCGAAGAACGGCGTCACCCCTGTGGACACGTGCTTCGTGTTGTTGTAGGCGAACTCAGCGAGCGGCAGGTAGTCCACCCATGTCGTCGGCTGTTGATTTGCATAGCATCTCAGGTACTGCTGCATGATGGCGTTGACGCGCTCCGCTTGTCCGTTGGTCTGCGGGTGTCTCGCCGACGCTAGGTTGATCTTGACGTTCAGGAAACCCATCAGCTTCTGCCAGAAGCTCGAAATGAACTGGCGCCCCCTGTCGGACAAGATAGACCGTGGCAGTCCATGCACTCTGAAGACGTGGTCTATGAACAGTTTGGCAGTCTGTTCTGCCGTGGCCACCTTCGCGCACGGAATGAAGTGGGCCATTTTAGTGAACATGTCCACCACCACTAGCACTGCCGTTTTACCCCTCGAGCTGGGTAAATCCGTGACAAAGTCCAGTGCCACCCTCTCCCACGGTTCGCTCGGGGTCTGCAGCGGTTCGAGCAGTCCTGCCGGAGGTTTGTGTACTGACTTGGCCCTTTGGCAGGTGTCGCACCTCGAGACGTACTCCGCGACTTCCCCCCTCATCTTGGGCCACCAGAAATCTCTGGCAACGAGTTCCGCCGTCTTCTCTTTGCCGAAGTGCCCGGCGGTTGGCGCGTCGTGTAACTGTTGCAGCACTTTCGCACGGAGCTCATCTCCCGGTACATAGAGTGCTCCTCTGCGGATGAGCAATCCGTCTCGTATTTGGAACTCGTCGTTTTTCACCGTGCCCTTGCGCACCTCCTCCATCTTGGCTAGAGCGAAGGAGTCCTCCTGCAGTGCTCGACGGACCGCCTCTATGTCCACAGTTGCAGAAGCGCACGCCCAGGCTTTCTGGGCGAAAATGTGTTTGGCCGCTGCTGGCGCCGCTTCTTCGAGGTATTGCGGCTTTCTGGACAGTGCATCTGCCATGATGTTGTTGTCGCCTGGGATGTATTCTATCCTGAAGTCGAAATCCGCAAAGAACTCCGCCCATCTGATGTGCCGCTGGTTCAGGAACCTTGCCGTGCGCCAGTACTCCAAGTTCTTATGATCCGTGCGAACCTGCACCGTGTGTTTGGCCCCGATGAGGAAGTGCCGCCACGCCTTGAATGCTGCATGAATGGCCAGCAACTCCCTGTCCCAGATGGTGTAGTTCTGCTCTGACTTGCTGAGCTTCCTGGAGTAGAAGGCACACGGGCGCCAGTCCCCCTGTGGGTCCTCCTGCAACAGTACGGCGCCCACGGCTCTGTCTGAGGCGTCCGTCTCAACCCTCAGCGGTTTGCCGGGATTCACATGCAGTAGCTGCCCTTCGGACGAGAAGAGACGCTTGAGGTTCTGGAAGGACTGCTCCGCTTGCTCCGTCCAGATGAACCTCTTCTTCTTTGAGCTGAGCGTGTCGGTAATGGCCGCTGTCTGCATCGCGAACCCCTTGATGAACTTGCGGTAAAAGTTGGCAAACCCCACAAACCTCTGGACCTCCTTCCGATTGCGCGGGCTCTTCCAATCCAACACCGCGCGAACCTTGGCGCTGTCCATGGCGAGCCCCTTGTCCGACAGCTTGTAGCCCAGGAAATCCACCTCCTTCCTGTCGAACTGGCACTTCTCCAGCTTGGCGTATAGCCGATGCTCCTGCAGTCGCTGCAGAACCTCCTTGACGTCCCCCTCGTGGGTCTCCTCAGATTCTGAGAATATCAGGATGTCGTCCAAGAAGCAGACGCATTTCTTGTAGAGAAGACCCGCCAGGACGTGATGCATGAACGCTTGAAAACAGTGGGCGCCATTTTGTAAACCGAAGGGCATAACTCTGTATTCATATGTGCCCAGGGGCGTGAACATGGCAGTCTTCCACTCGTCCCCCTCCCGTATGCGAATCAGGTTGTACGCCCCTCTCAGATCCAACTTTGTAAAAACGCGTCCTTTCCTCACCGTTGCAAGCAGGTCATCTATTTTGGGCATTGGAAAGGCTGTGGGCTTGGTCTTTGAATTTAAGAGCCTGAAATCCACTACAAGTCTTTTTTGGGGCGTGTCCTTTTTCTTCACAAAGAATACAGGACTGCCCCCCGCTGCCTTCGACTCCCGGATGAAACCGCGCTTCAAGTTGAGGTCTATGAACTCCTTGAGCTCCTGCAGCTCGTCTTCAGACATGGAATACAGTTTCCCGGCTGGCAGCGTCGCCCCTGGCAGGAGGTCAATCTGGCAGTCATAGGGCCTGTGGGGAGGCAGCTTGTCCGCTTCCTTCTCGCAGAAAACCTCCAAAAACGCTGCGTACTTGCGTGGCACTGCTTGCAGCGTGCTCAATTGTAGCTGCGTGTCTTCCCCTCCTTCTTCCGGGCTAGGAAGAATGCAATGTTCCGCGCAATAGGAGGAACCGAAGGTCAGTTGGCGTTGGTACCACGCCAATGCTGGACTGTGCCTGTGCAGCCAACTCATGCCCAAGACTACCGGCGTGCCTGACAGTTTGGTGACGTTGAAGCTGATGACCTCTTGGTGGTTCCCAATCCGCATCACCATTGGTTGCGTTTGTTGCACCACCTGCCCCCCTAACAAGTCTCTGCCATCCACTGTGACAACCTTCAGGGGCAGTGTGGCTGGCAGCAGTGGTATATTGTGTTGCTGAATAAAATCCAGTCCTATAAAGTCGGCGTTGCTGCCAGAGTCAATGGTGATCGGCACTTCCAGAGTGCTTCCGTTGGGCAGTTGGAGAGACGCTGTAAGCTGCACCACTGGTTTGGGTGGGAGGGGGTCCGTGGGCTGCAAAATCTCTGGGGATTGTTTCATTGATTTGTCTGGCTGGACCCCAGTACCTCTTCCTCCAGCCAGACTCTGTCGTTTCCCTGCTGCGTTGCTTCTGTCACTGTTGCCGATGCTGCAGTATGCTTGTGGAGCCTCTGGGGACACTCTTTCGCCATGTGTTGAGCACTGTCGCAGATGTAGCACTTCCTGTTCCCTCTAGGAGGCTTCGGTTTGACTGCTCCCGGCGTGAGGGCTCTGGTAGCTGACTGAGCCCTGGCACCTCCGAGTTCCATCGGTTCCTCTCCCCCGCCCTGTGAGGGCGTGGACTGCGCACGCGCTGCTTCTTTGGGATAGAAGGGAGGTGCTCTGGCTGGTGCCCTTCCCCAACGTCCTTCTTCTCTGTTGTAAGGACGTTCCTCCAGATGCACCCCGATCTCCAGAGCCCTCTGGACCACTTCCTGGGTGCTCCTTGGCCTCTCCCCCCTTCCAATTTCAGCTTTTACTTCTGCATTCAAGCCCTCCCAAAAGAGATCTCTCACTGGCGCAGAAGCTTTGTCCCATCCCAGTGCATGAACCAGTCCGAAGAAACGCGTATGGTACTGACGCACGCTGGCTTTGCTTTGCTTAAGTCCATGTATGTCTCTCCTGGCAATATCAACGTCTATCTTTGATAAAAAACACGAGTCCATAGCTTTAATGAAAGCCTTCGCGTCTTGGAGCGCCGGATCATTGTCCCTCCATAAATTTCTCAGCCACGTTTTGGCTTCACCATGTAAATGGGATAGGATAAACCCCACTTTCTCTCTTTCATCTCTAAAGTCTTTGTCAAGCAGATCCAGCGCAAACAACAGGTCTGCTCTAAAGTTGGGGTACTGCTGTAAACTCCCGTCAAAATGGGATACAAGGCTGCCTCCCCTCTTTCCCAATCCAATGCCCTCTGCTCTGGATCCAGGTGGCCCCTGTTTGGAAATCACGTCCAATCTTACTTGGAGATCCCGGTAGGCGCTACTCATTTCCTCCTCTCTTTTTCTGGATGCAATTACCTCCGTGCTGAGTCGTGTCACAGCTTCTTGCAGGGCTGATATCTGCTCTTCCGTCGTCATCTTGCCTGAGTTTTGTGAGCTGGAAGCACCCCTCCTCTGCCCTCGCTGCGTCAACTCACGTGGCGAGGTTCTTGGTGCCAAAACTTTAAAATTTGCAGATAGAGCTTACTGTCAGAGCTGGCTCCGGGTCCCAGCTCACCAAGGACCAACGCTAGCCGGTAGTACAGTATCAAAGTCTTTATTGAAGAATAGTGTCCATTTACAAGTCTCAGCGTCCCAGCTCTACGTCTGAGCTTTAGACCGGCGAAGCTCTATCTGGATCTCCGCCCCCTGTGCACCAGCTTAACACCCTAATCTTACTCCACCTCTTCCTTCTCTCTCTCTTCCTCTGGGTCTTACTACCCCCCGGTGTCTCTTCCCTCCTGGACTCTTCTGACGCAGAGCTTGACCCCTCTGACTCCTCCCCCTCTCTTCGGCGGGCTTTAGGACCTGGCTCCCTACCCGGGCTGCTCACCTTGCCGCCCTCCTGTACATTTGAACTTGGCGCGCGCGCGCGTTTAACTTTCCTGATGACCGTTTCCTCGCTCCCTGACGAGGGTGTGGCCACTCCTGCCTCACGTTCTCCCTCTGCCTGCGCGCTCCCTGATCCCGATGCCTTGGACTCCTCCCCCCTACTGCACTCTGGGGGGGAAGCTGGTCCGGATTTCCAGCTGTTACTCTCTGAGTCCCCTCTGGCCCCTTCTTCCCGAGGTGTCCCCCTTGCCCTGACCATGGGGGCCCCTTTCTGTGAATCCTCCGAGTCACTGGAGAGACTCAGAGACCTCGGACTACTGTCGTCGCTGACATTTCCTTCAGACTCCTCCCCCTCGCTCTCCGTTTCCTGCCTCTCCTGCGACTCTTCTCCTGAACCCCTGACAGCATGCATCCTAGATTAACAAAGAAACAGGATGGAATTGATTTAGGAGTGAACACACATGAAGTAACATGAATCAGGAATAGATTTGTCAGCTCCTCTCTAGAGATGAAGCAGTACGAAATTAATAAGCACTATGAGAAGTGTTTGACCACCAAGCTAATATATGCAAAGTGCATTGCAACTTAGGTAAAATACTTTATAAATAATGAGGCCAGGATCCAAAGATCCACTTAACTAATTCTGCCTGGACATAGATAATTTAGAGTGCAGTTTGGTTCTTGAACAGCAATTTCCATCCTCCTCTCTCTCCTGTTTCCACACACACAACCCTTCATGGCACATGGCAAAATACACTTGAAAGTTTAAAACTTGAGAAAATAGAAATGGAATGGATATTCTGTAATACATCTTTTTAAAAAACCTCTTGCCATATAAAACAACCCTTCACCTCATTTCACATAGCTCTTTGGATCCCAGCCAATCTGTGTAGGATGATTATGATTATCAGAGGGAAATGCTTATGGGAAACTGCTGCAATAACAAAGGCTGGTTTTCAATGGAGAACGTTTAGCTCTCCAGTATGGGTAATTTTGGGGAGGGTAAGTGGTTCTTTTGATAGCTTATAGTCAAAATGATTATGTGGCATTCCACTGGTGGTTAACATAGCTGTCTTATACGGAGTCAGCTGTCTTATACTGTGCAGCAAGCTCTACATTGTCTCCACTCTATATGCGTCAAGTTCGATATTGTCTCAGCAGCTTTCCAGGATTTCAGAGAGGGTCTTTCCCAGCCCTACCTGGAGATAACAGGCATTGAACATGGGGCATTTTGCCTGCAAAGCAGATGCTCTACTGCTGAGATGCTCTACTGCTGAGACCTTCCCTAGAATCCCCATTGATTTGCCTCCTCATATTTGGCTTTTTGTCCAGAAGTGATACACACCAATTGTCATTAGCATGACAGTGTATTCAGAATCCTCTTTTGATGTACTGAGAGATAGATAGCTCAGTTGGTTAGAGAGTGGTGCTAATAACACCAAGGTTGCCAGTTCAATCCCCGTCTGGTTCAGTGGCATATTCCTGCATTGCAGGGGGTTGGATGATCCCCAGGGTCCCTTTCAACTCTTTGGTTCTATGTTCTATGACTATATGCTACAATAGTATGACCATTATATTACATGGGGCAGAAGCTACTCACCACCTTTAACAGCAGCAGTAGCAAGGACAGTGGCACTTACCTTAGTGTCCACCAGCCAGTGGTTACCATTTTTCCTTCAGAATGGTGTTTTGTATGGAGCATTGGGTGGGTGGGATGGCAGTCATCATATCTGTTGTCATCACAAGCAGAGACAAAACTTAAAGTCACAAAAAGTGGGGAAAGAACACTGGCCCAGTGCCAATGGGCTGTTTGTGTAAAATAAAAAATCACTAACACCACAAACCTGCAAAATTCTCTCCAATCCTACACCTGAAAACATATCTGTGATTTTGGCAAGCCACTAGCAAGATCAGTTCTGTAAAAACAACACACATGTTGACATATTGATAGCTGTGGTGGCGAGTTTCTGAAAGAAACGACTTTTGGGAAGCACACCATCTTCTCTCCTCCAGGAATATTCTTTCGCTGTATATTTTCCCCCTTCCTAAATAGTTATGAATTTCAAAATTTTAAACATCTAAACTTTGGGGAAAGGGTGTGTGGGAGAACAAAATTACATCCCTGGTTTTGAAGAGAAAGTGTAGTCTGTTGAATTACAATGTGGATGAAATAATGCATTATAAAATACTAGGAAATGATGGAAGGAGAACTAATGGGCGTTCTGAATACATTGTGAGCACAATCTGCATTGCAGATATCAGCAATGCATTCCCGGTGTGCATACATAGGAAATTGTGCTGGTATATATTTCCCTGTATTTTGTCATTTCTTATCCATAACTGTTCCAATAAATGCTCCTTGTGGATACCAAGCAACTTCACTATGCAGCAGTGCTTGATTACCAGACTCAACCCTTAACTCAGCTTTGTGCAGTTAAATATATAATGCATGGTTTAATTACTGGAACAGAACTAGTAGGCATACATTTGCTTTTTAAAACAGTAGCTTGGATCCAACAAGATACAAGTTAAGCTCTGTTAGGTGGGATGGGACCTCATGTCTCTCTGCTGCATCTGTCCCAATCCAATTCTGAAATTTAGGGGACTGTTGGAAAGGATGTGGAGCAGGGGGCTACAGATGAAGGGGGAAGTCTGAGGAAATCAAAATGTAGCTAGCAGAAGCCATCCACTCACATCAGAGCACCTTGGGTGTCAACCCAATATTGCCAATGGGAGTATAGCCTTCCCATCACTTAATAATGAAGTGTTTTTCTTATATACTGCATCAGTTTAAATTCTATTAGTTTCCTAATAAAAAGTCAGTTCCATAAGAGGCTCCATCACATCCAAGCTTCAGCAAGGATCAGAATCCATGAGCAAATTTGATTCTCAGTAGAAGCATATTAGAGTTGCCTCTACGTCTACCTGGAGGAATTACAGGTAGCATTATTGCTTTGTTTGTACATTTGGAGATGGTGGAGTTGTCATGGTTGAGAACAATGTCAATATATTTGCCAAAAGGAAAATCTCTCATGAGCACACACACAGACACAGACACACACACATGAGATACATATATGGCTGCATTGTGAAAATTGTAAATGACTGACACTTTATTGCTGGTTGGCATCCAGCAATAGGATTGGCTGGCACAGGCCCTGTGTAGCATAGCTGAGAAGTGCCAAACGTGGTTTCCTCTTTTCATTCAGATCATTACATAGTAAGATTAGTGATTAAACAGAGCTAGTTTTCCTTTCCCAGAGTGGCCTTGGATAGCAAAGCCTGTAATTTCCTAACAGCTGCATAGAATTAGCTGAAAACAATCTTCTGCAGGCAGAGACAATTCAGATTATCAAGCAAACACAAACAAGCCATTTATGCAATCAAGAGCCTCATTCCCCAAGTTTATCTTGGCCATTTATATATGATGATCTACTTCAGTGTGAAGAGAAAGGTAACTAACATAGCCAAGAAAAGGCACACGTGCTATTTTCTAATCCATGGTCACCAGTGCATTTCTAAGTGCTTGATCCTATGGACCATCGATTGCAGCAAAAAGACTTGAGCAGCTGAAGCTAAAAGCCTGTTTTATACATGGGAAGCCTAGTGCAGCCTGAAAAATTGGAGGTTTTTGCTGAATGCATGCATGTGGGCATACATACACAGAACCACTGAGAGGGGTACTGTTGTACCAGGTTCAAAGCCAGCAGGGGTTTCCACAACAGGGGCAGGAGAGCGTGGCATGACTCCATTGTTCCCTTCGTGCCTAGTATTGTGTGATGGAAGAACAGGAGGATACGGCTGTTGTTGTTGCTGTCCAAGGTGCTGTCCAAGGTGCTGCATCTCTAGCCTGAGTTTGCTTGACTAGGCCAGTGTTTCACAACCTTTTCCTGACCATGGCCCCCTTTTGACCTTGTTTCCTTCCTGTGCTCCCCCATGGATGTAGCTGGGGGGGGCCACAAGGGCATCTCCTTTCCCGAAGTAAGAATCATTACAAATCTGAGGTTCTGCCCCCCCCCCCAACATGCTCATGATAACAGGACAGTTAATCTCCAATGGACATCTGGGCATAAACTGTGTTTTTCTTCCTTTAATAATGGCATGATAATAAAACACACAACATATGCCACTGAAATATTGCAGCATGTGCCACCTTGGAAGAATGGCAGATGAAGGTCTATATGGACTATATGGAATTGGCGGAAATGACCGGCAGAATCCGAGACCAGGGAGAAGAGTTGGTGGAAGAAGATTGGAAGTAGTTTAAAGATTACTTACAGAAATATTGCAAAATTAATGAATGTTAGAATGATGTTGGATTGAGGTTAAGTGGTTTTTAGTAATAATGTTATGAAGGAATATGTAAAAACGGATTGTTAACAGGTGAAAATTCAAAGTTACAATATATTAAGATCAAAGATAAGGATAAAAGTAAAGAGGGAAAGGATTTGCTGAATAAATAAATTGAACTGGAATACAAAAAAGGGAGGTGTGAGGAGGTCCGGGAAACAAGCAAATGTAAGATAAGTTATGAAAGATTGAATTGTTTTTAATTGTTTTTAATTGTTTTTTATTTTTATTTTTTTTATTTTTGTAATGTTCTGAAAATTTTAATAAACATTTTATGAAATATTGCAGCATGTGAATGGTGGCTGAGGCACCATTTAAAGGTAAAAACTCCCTTAGGGATAGAGGGTTCAGCTATCAGGGTGAAATGTCTGTTCTTGGATATACTGTATTTAAAATTCAATTGCCAGTACAAAGTGGTGTATTTAAGAATAAATGGTGTGAGTACTTTTTAGAAATCTGTCTCCTAATAGGTACAGAGGAAAACAGTCACACTTTCCCCCAGCAGAAAGTGAAGCAAATAGCATCTCATTCCCACCAGGGAGACTGGAATGTTTATTCCTAGCCGTCTCCCAGTGTGAATGAATACTCTGCTGTGGAACTGAGGGGAATAGTGTGTGTGTGTGTGTGTGTGTGTGTGTGTGTGTGTGTGTAACATTTGGAATTCATATGGAACATCTTCTTCCACAACCCTTTTCTGCTTTTTTCTACTAGTCCATTTTAATCCCTCCCACTCTGCTGCTCTTAGAACAGCTTCCCGTTTCTATTTGACAACCAAGAAACATCAAATTCTCCTTTCACGTCCTCACTCCATGCTTCCTGCTTTATCTGCAGCACTTCAGCCTTCCCTTTCCAAGGCTTCCACTGCCACATGCCTTCACAATCCAACACCATATGAAGGGGGAAATCCAATGCACATGTAGTTTGGTCTATTTCCAGGCACATTTTTTGGATTGCCAATACAACCCCACCCTTCCCAATCACATTCTGGTGTGGCACTTCCACAAACTAAGGGTTGGCTCAAATGCATGGGGCCATTGATGGGCTTCTAACGTGGCCAGGATCAACTGAAGTTATAGATGCATGATATATGGATAGACATCTGTTGAAATTGGCATGATCATAGTAGTTCTTCCCTCCCAGGTTTCCACAGCCATGCACATTTCAGCAGTTATGTATCCAACTGGCACCTCCAAGAGATTCTGGACAGGTCAAAAAACTGCTAATGGAACAATGTATTTCCTCAGGCAAACAGCAGAGAAATCCACATATCTGAAATGGCTTTAATATTACATCCTAACTATGTCTTGGTTTATTCTGTATTAGCTGCTTTTATGAGGCAGATGTTATGTCCTAGATTTCAAGGGGGTGTGAAGATAGATATGTCCAGTTTTGCTATTTTTTCAAGGTAAAGGTAAAGCAAATTTCAATTGTATAGGTGCTGAGGAATTACCTAAATAACTTTTGGTATTCCTGTCATGTCTGTCTGTCTGTCTATCAATCATTGATCTATCTTATATGCAATTCCCTCCCCACCATTTTTGCATTTTTACTATGCAAAAATTGTTTGCACATGCCTATTTGCCAGTTGCTCAGCACCTCTGAAGACTGCACTGTGGAGCATGCCAATTCCCCATTGGCATGTCATGTAATTATCTGGCCAACTTGCTGGTTGTGCCAAGTTGGGACAACTGTTGATCTGGATGTCACATTGTGCCAGAAATCAGCATTCTGCCATTTGCCTATAAGGAGAATGACCATCACATAAAGCAGACATATCAGTAACCAATTTCTTTTCTACCCTCAAGAAATCCTGTCGCCTACATACAATTCAGATTTTAAAAAGACCCCCCTCCCCTTAATGATTTTTTAGTAATGCAGGGGCTGTAAATTTTGGTGAAATCCAATCTTTTTGGATTGCCACTCAGTTTAAAAGAACATTGCCATTCAGTTCAAAAGAACCAGAATTTCATCTTTGATTTGGGAAGCCAGAGGGAAATGTCATGCTGTCATACACTGGTAGGTGATGCTGTTGTACTGTGCAATCATACCTACAGAATGTGGAGAAAGTGATTAGTTACCTGGTCACAAAGAAATTACCTCATTGTTATTAATTCCAACCTGCTCTGTGAAGCATGGCTTGGAACGGCAATCTTCTGAAAGCAGCTGAGTTTCCTACTACCCCAGTTATAGCTTACTGTATATGTTTTTTAACAACTGTTTAGAAAGTGATGGGATTTTCCTTTCTTTTCAGTCTGCGTGTTTTATTTTATTAAGTATAGTCAATGTACAGTGAAAGGCGCATGGGCAAGCATTTAAATCAAATAGATGTTTCTGTCTTCATCTATGCACTGCCTTATTTATTTATTTATAGACGTCTATACTGTCCTTCATCATAATCATCAAATTATGTCTACTTCAAGTGTGTTGATTTTATTGGTATTTCCTTGTGAATATTTCATATTATATTATGCAAACCATGCTTTTGTATTAAGTGGTTTATACATCATATTTATTAAATGAGAGTCAATGAATAAGATTCCAGGCGGTTTCCCAGTTATCCATAGCATAAAAACTCAGTGTGTGGTATGTCCACTCATCTTTCTTGGTGGGCAGTGTTGGAGTCAAGCCCCAGACCTCACCAGTAAACTGGCAAATAGCGGGCTGGATTGCTGCTGGCTATTGGCCAATGCTGGGAGCCCTTAGACACGCATTCCCCTGACAGTGGAACCAACCAGCCAAAGGGGATGCTTGAGCCCCACTCCCAGGATTTGTGGCCTGCCCAGCAGTCATTCCTGCCTTTTTGGCGGGTCTTGGAACACAATACGTACTTCCTCTTCAGTTATAATACTGCTACTTCCCCTTCCCATTACACATGAGTAAGACATATTTTATAGATGGTTCAGCTTCTTCTCCCACTTTCCCTGAAAGCATTAAGCATGGAGAATCCATATTTTGACAATATTTGGATAAAAAAGATATATCATCCAGTTTAGACTATGTGGTATCTGTCATGAGCACAGTAGATGTACATGAGGAACTTTCCAGGATTGACTGTTGTGATTAGACTTATTTGCCAGGCTCATCTAGAAAGGGTCTTGGTTGTGTCAGCAGATACACTGAAAGGAATAAATTCCCAGGCTGCATGGCAGTTCATTTACTATTTATTTCCACTCTTTGGATGGCAGCCTCTCAGCAGTGATGTGTGACCTTTCCACAAAGTTGCTGTTTGTACTGGAGTTGATTTAATTGCAGAGATGAACTTTTACTTCTGAAGAGTCTTAATCCAGTCATTTGATGCATACATCGTTAGCCTTCTTGTCCTCTATCTATTACAAAAGAGCCTATTAAAGTTCAAAGCATGCCAATTTTATTTGTAATCTGGAAATACAAGGTTTTGCATAGTATAATGTAAAAAAATAAATGGTTGGGTGACATTGCCTCGATAGAATCATAACCTCCCCTATAATAAGAGAGCTTTAAAAACAACGAAAGTGACTTCTTGACACAAGAAAAGGTTATTTTTCTCTCGGTGTCTTTCACCCATGGCACCCAAAGACAAATCCCGTAAGTCCTAATCAACAAACATTTCTCTTTCCCTCCTGTGTTTTTTATGTGTTTTAAAGATCTCTCTGGCTAGAATAAATAACCTTTGTCAATAAACAGAACAATAAAGTCAGGCCCCGTTCCTAGGATATTTGTCAAGGTGGACCTCTGTTTTCTCAAAGCCAGGAGCTTAATCAATGACTATAGTCCAGAGAGTTCCTTAACTCTAAGCCAAATTTCTAGATCACATCTCATCCTTGCACTGCATCAGAGATTGTTCATGAAGATCCCTTGAGCGTCATGGGAAACACAATGGGTGGTGCAGTTAAGATGGGCACGTGCATGATTGGGAGCCCTATGAAAAGCGAAACCCTCAACTGCAAATTCATAGCCTGTGTGACTGCAGTTGAATGTATGTAGGGCTCTGTTCAAATCTTTGGCTAAATAAACAGAGGTTTGAGCAGGACAAGCAGATGCAAATGCTCTCCCCCCCCCCCTTCTCAGCTTCAGCCTGCATATACTAAAGATATGCAAAGACATGCAAAACTTTTCCACCCTAGTCAGCATGGCCAATTTCAGGGATGATAATTTATTTATTTAAAAGCATTTCTAAACCTAAAAATATATAAGTAGTACACACTATGCACATCAGAGAAACAATATCCATTGAAATAAAAATTCAACAGAAAAACAGTGAAAACAACATACGGTATATAAATTGCACGCACACACAAACATACGAACATACTTAAAGCAAAAAAATAAGAGATTCTGGGGTTTCATACACATGGAACAGGGAGTTAAAGTCCAGCAAGTCTACAACACATTGAGCTCCTTGAATGTAAGCTGAATAGCTCAGCTGATTAGGGCATTGTTCTAATAACACCAAGGTCACAGGTTTGATCCCCAAATGGGAGAGCTGCACATTCTTGCATTCCAAGGGGTTGCATGATCCTCCGGGTCCCTTCCAACTCTAGAATTCTATGAAATGGACTTTATGAAAGGTGGTGTATAAATAAATATAAATAAATCAGAAAGATCCAGAGGCTAACTCTTGCTTTCTACAATATGATTTTAATGAAGACTTTTGAGAATCTGACTATTGTAATCTGGGGCAAGGTAGCATAAGCTCTAGCCATATTGCCCTGGTATTCACTACCACCCTAAGTCCAATCAATAACTTTTTAAAATTTGTATTTATCTGTGCCTGCAGGATATTTGATAGTGCATCAAGATGTATTCCTGAGTCATATTGCTGTCAGCGCAATGAGTCATTCATTATATCCAGTAGCTGTATTTTTGTTTTCCTTTGTCAAGTGTATAAATCTCAGCAGCAGATGGAAATTTATAGTCATGGCACTCATTGCTCAGCATTCATCAATTTCTGAACCTTATATCACTTTTTAGTCTACCCCATGGTAGGCTTCTTGCATTTTTATGTTACTCTTCCCCCTGTGAACTAACCATGAATCACATGGCCTTGATGAAGGCCATGTGACTTTAAACAATGGATGCTGGAAGATAAATCTGACATTAAAATAGTACCAATCAACAAAACAGTGAGAAAGGGGCTGTGTGATGCCAGATTTAAAATGGATGTGCTGCTACAAATCCTGACTTGTACAAAAAGCTGGAGACCAACATTAAAGCTGTAAAATGTGAAAGCTTTGAGAACAAAGTGAAAACTCACTTGAGCTAAACCAACATACCTGTCTGCTAAAGTTCACAAATTCATAAAAGTGAGTTGATGTGAAAAACTTTCAAGCCTGTCAAGATTTTCAAGCAATGCTAGATGGGCATGTGTTCAAAAACATGGTCAAACTAACATTCACCCTACTTAGGGCTTCCTCGGACTGGAATTTTATTGCAAGTGTATTCTGCACCACGTTTTTGGCACAATAACGGTGTGTTAGTGATGGATGTATTTTGCTTTAGTTTGTTTGCAGGATTTCAGCAGAAAGTTATGGGGGTATGCACTAACTGGGAATGAAACACTGTGACCACTTAAGAACTTTTGCATTCACAAAAAGTATAGAAAGTGGGGTCACATGACCAGAAGGTTGTGGCGAGTTACAAAACCTAAGAGAGATCAAAGGGTTCACACATGTAATTCTTATTCGCGCCTTGTCATTGTTATTTCAGTTGAACCTGCCAGCCTGCACAGTATTTTTGAGATGTTCCTGGAGCCATGACAAATTCTACTTGCTTGTCAAGCAATTTTTGTCACCTCCAGAAGGACTGCATTCTCTAGAGAACACATTTGCATACTGTAAATGTAAAAATGCAGCTAAACGAGTCCTTAAACATGTCCTTATATTTAACCATAGCTCCTCATTCAAAGTTAAAAGCTGTGAAGGCATTGCAATGTAGAAGGTACCGCACATACCCACACAATCTGAAAAATATAAAGTGGCACAAGCTATTTGTTTGTCAGATGGAAATCCAATTTTCTTCGTAATTCTGCATCAAGTACTTAAATAAAAATGAAGACGAATAGCTAAATAAGGTGGTGGAGAAAGAATGTTAATGAAGGTGGTGCTGCCCACCAAATGGTGGGAATGGATAAGGAAGCAAAGCCCTAAAAGGGCTATGTAGCTGTTTGCATAGATTAGTGCTACACACAACTTATCGTCCATGTCCTCAGCAGGGTTGGCAGGTGGACTTCCATTGAGTTGTGTTCTGAACCAGACACACCTGATTCAGTTTGCTTGTATCAATGACTTTGCCTATGCCTAAACATGCCACAACTCCATTGTGTCTTTCTGCCTCCCCTCCCATTGCCAGAGAATGAGGAGCATTTTCAGAGGCTATTTCCTCTCTTCTTGCTCCAAATGAATGTACAATCATTGGAGGGGTTGGCTTTGAAATCCACCTTCCCTCAATTCCCACTTTCTAATGAATTTGTACACTAGGTGGGCTAAACACCACTGAGAGCCAGTGTGGTGTAGTGGTTAAGAGTGAATAGACTCGTAATCTGGTGAACCAGTTTCGTGTCTCCGCTCCTCCACATGCAGCTGCTGGGTTATCTTGGGCTAGTCACACTTCCTTGAAGGCTCTCAGCCCCACTCAGCTCAGAATGTTTGTTGTGAGGGAAGAAGGGAAAGAAGAATGTTAGCCGCTTTGAGACTCCTTCGGGTGGTGATAAAGCAAGATATCAAATCCAAACTCCTCTTCTTCTTGTCGTCATTAAAAAGCAACTTGAGTCCTCTTTTTTTCTTCTTCTCTAAGTATCGCTGGCAGGGACTAGTGTGGTGCTGTGGGTTAAACCACAGAGCCTAGGACTTGCTGATCAGAAGGTCGGTGGTTCGAATCCCTGAGATGGGGTGAGCTCCCATTGCTTGGTCCCTGCTCCTGCCAACCTAGCAGTTTGAAAGCACATCAAAGTGCAAGTAGATAAATAGGTACCGCTCCGGCGGGAAGGTAAACGGCGTTTCCGTGAGCTGCTCTGGTTCACCAGAAGCGGCTTAGTCATGCTGGCCACATGACCCAGAAGCTGTATGCCGGCTCCCTTGGCCAATAAAGCGAGATGAGCACCGCAACCCCAGAGTCGGCCACGACTGGACCTAATGGTCAGGGGTCCCGTTACCTTTAGCTTTAAGCATCGCTGGCACTCTACACAGGTATGGGACTGGCCAGTCATGCATTGTGAGGGATCTGATTAGGAATGTAGAGGATGTCCCCCATTATTTGAGAATGCACCCTTTCTCCTCTATTCTCTAACCTTGGACGTGGTGGTGTTATATGGTTAAACTGACATGTTGTCTGGCACAACAGGCAGATAGTGTGGGTGGGGAGGAAAAGCTGAATGGGCTGCCTAGCAAGCACCCTGAGGCACCAACAGGAGGCAGTGGTGGCCACCAGCTTGGGTGGCTTTAAAAGAGGAATAGACAAATTTGTGGAGGAGAGATAGATGAATATGCTGCTCTTCCACAGATGGAGGCAGCAATGCTTCTGAATATGAGTGGTACCTCAAGTTAAGAACTTAATTCGTTCCGGAGGTCCATTCTTAACCTGAAACTGTTCTTAACCCAAGGTACCACTTTAGCTAATGGGGCCTCCCACTGCCGCTGCACTCCCGCCACACGATTTCTGTTCTCATCCTGAAGCAAAGTTATTAACCCGAGGTACTATTTCTGGGTTAGCGAGGTCTATAACCTGAAGCGTCTGTAACCTGAGGTACCACTGGAAGTGTTCTTGTGCTCAAACCCTGCTTGCTGGTTTCCCACAGGCTGGCCACTGTGGGAACTGCTAACTAGGCTTCCTCAACCTTGGCCTTCCAGATGTTTTTTGCCTACAACTCCCATGATCCCTAGCTAGCAGGACCAGTGGTCAAGGATGATGGGAATTGTAGTCTCAAAACATCTGGAGGGCAGAGGTTGAGGAAGCCTGTGCTAGACTAAAGGGCAACTGACCTGATCCAGCTGGTTCTTCCTATGTTCTTAATGTTGGGGTGCTGCAGTCACTACCCATCAATGCTGCATCTCAGGGGGTTGGGAAAAGAGCATGCCTTGGACCTTGGATGTTTCACTTTTCTGTACATGTGATACCCAAGGAGAAGGGGAGCTGTCAGGTGCTGCCTCAGCTTACCTTTTGGTGAGCAAGCAGAAAGTGGCATCAGACAGCTAATTTATGTTCCAATGCTCAGAGATAGGATGGAAACTTGCACCTATCTGTCTCATCCAGTTAAGCATGTCCACAGGGACTGATTTAATTGATCCTGCCTCATTGTATATTCTGCATGCAAACCAATAAATAAAGTCATGGTTTTTTAAACCAGATATAGGGCTGAGTCCTATCTAGGTGTAGGGTCAAAACAGATGTTGATTTAGGAGGCCTTTTTAGTGATTCATGGTTTGTTATATAAGATGTACAATTAATCACAGAAGGCTGTTCTCTGTAGGCTCCATCTATAGAAGAAATGATGCTTGCACAAAAGAGAGAGTCTTCTTTCTAGTAGTGATGCAACTCTGGAATCATCTCCCAAAGGAGGTACAATCAATGCTGTATTCTTTCTGTGATTTCTAAGGTAAAGGTAGATGAATAATTTTTTTACAGGATGCAGTGGTACAGTTCTTGGTCACCTTAATTTGTATCTGAGAAACTGCTTGATTCAGACTCCTCCTTATAAAAATAATCAGCTTTGGATTTGTCTTTTTTGGGGGGGGGGAGGGAATCACTTACTAGGAACATAGAAAGCTGTCCAATCTTAAGTCTGACCATTGATCCATCTAACTTGGTGTTGTCAATACAGTCAATACAGTCAAACAGCAGGCAGGCAGGTTCTATCCTAACCCCACCTGGAGATACCAGGCTTTGAATCTGAGACCTTTTATATGCAAAGAAGAATTCCCAGGTTTTTTCACCTAGAATTCATTTTGAATTCCTTCATTCATATTCAGCTTGCTGTGCAGATTTTACACAAGACATCTACTGCCAGTGGCCTGGTGGTCCATTCAGAAACTAATTTGCATGTACTGACATATCATGGCTCCACACTGCAATATTGATTGATTGTTTCAAATAATGAGCACATTGTGATTTGAGAAATATTTCTAATGACCACGCCCCCCAAACACTATTGGAGAAAACCATAATATACAGCCTAATTGAAGACTTCCAAAGAAGGTTTACTGTGTTTACAAGTTCTTATTTTAATCTTTCTCCAAGTGCACGGTGTCTTACAACTGTCAGTAACATTTCCTCAGTTGTTGATAATCCTCGCTTTGAAGTTTTGTGCTAGATTATAAAGAGGATAACACAATGGCTGGCTACTTTGCAATGATAGCTGGGTGAAACCATTGTAAATACTGAAGATAGCTTTCCATATGGCAAGAATTTTTGACAGTTTATATGGTAATCACCACTACGTGCTAATCAAAGACCAAGGAACGTTGTTCCATTTGATTCCTTGTTTCCAAACTGAGTGGATGCCTTCACAGTAAGCTATGTCTTAGCGGTCAATGCAAGCCAAAATATTTCATCTTTTTATGGATTTTGAACACCACACAGCTCAACAGTATTTTAATGAGGGACTTTTTACCTACTTCATTATTAGGACCAATGATAAGACAGACATCAAAGTTGTCTCATTATGTTATTGAAGAACAATTTTCAATGCTTCTTTCTGGTGCATTTCACTCATTTCTCAAGTACTATTATGGATTCTCCCAAATTCATAATTCCAAAAAGTTACCCTGTGTTTAACAATTTGACATATATAGAAATTAGTGCTGAACTACATTTTTATTGTGTTCAGTGTTGACTGCAAAACCTGTTATTTCCAGAGGTGAAAATGTTCACTTTTCCACACCTTTAACATTTTTATAAATATTCTTTATGAATATGAAGACCGCAGTTTTTCTAAATTAAAAAGACGTGAAGCATTTTAGTCTTTCTTTGTAGGAGTGATGCCACAACAACAATCATTTCAAGTGTTGTCTTCATCTTTTATACTGTTGTGAACCCTATGGGGGGCATATTCAAGTAGTAGTAGTAATTGAATAGAATGATACATCAAACCCAGAGCATGAAACAAGAAAAGTGGGAGAGCAAGAATTACACCAAAACAGGAAATGAAGCAAGAATAGCCACAATTTTGTATTGGTTAGTTTCCTCTCTGAGGACCTCAGGACACCCCCGGAAATAAATTCATACAGACACATATTTTAGTTTAAGGTTGATGGGCAACATTTAGGCCACAACTTTATTGATTACACAATGCGAGCGGTATTGGCTTAGGCATTGACAAACTATAACCAACTTCTGTCCACCCCACAGGAGGTCTGGAAGAGTAAACCAAATGAGGGAGCTACATCTATGCAAATTGACTGTAGCTCATCCCGGGGTTTCCGTGGTACTGGCATAGCCCTAGCCCCTCAAGTGGACTTCAGATGAGATCTAGGACCCCCAGATTCCATTAATGGAATACCCTTCTCATGGAGGGGCAGGTGATGTCCGCACCTCGCCTCTCCCATCGACAACTAAGTCAGTGCCTAGCCACCAAACCTTTGTGACAATTGCTGGGAGGTAGGCAAAAACCAAATGGCAGGTGCCAATCTGCCAAATGGACGAAATTCCTATCAGGCCCCTGCCACAAAACAGCCAACCAAACGAAGTCCCAAGCTAGGCCAAAGCACAGAAAACCAAAGAGGGTGGGTGGGGAGTTGTTCAGCAGCACAAAGCAAGTGGCTCCAACGCGTCACACTGGCACAATCATGGGGCTGCCCCAGAAACAACCGGGCTATGCCCAGCCTCCAGATGGTGTGTGGGGTCCCACGGTCCCTTGCGCAAGCAGGACACTGCTTGAAGAGGGTCCCATTTATATAGAGTTTGGTCCAGCACAGGGCAAGGATCCAGATTTCTGACAAGCTGATGGAGATGCCTCAGAATATGTCTCTCTATTCTGATAATGTTGAGATACTTTTTTTAAAAAAAAACTTGTTCTATATCTTTAGTTCTAGTTGGAGTCAGTATAGGAAATTGGCAGAAAGTTCAGGACTTCATAAAGGAAGTACTTCATAAAATGATCAGATATTTCCTGTAGAATCTATGTACTTATATTTAAATATATAATAATATTTGGACTCAATTCCTCTTTGTAAGGGATCAGTGTTATCTTGGTTGACCTCTCGAATGCATTTCTTTAAATCAGATATCCATCAGTCTCTCTGAAATATATGATAACGTCAACATCTTACATTTCTGTTTCAAAACGTAGGGTTGACTTTGAAAATCATAATCAGTGCAGACATTCACTATATCTTATTATTTTCATGTTTTATGCAGCAAGTATTATGAATATCAAAGAAAAGTGAGAAATGATTAATTATTCACAGTAGCACTGAACAATTTTTAATGACTATTCTACCATTTCTGAAGGATTGCTAAAACGTAAGAAGAAAGTCAAATATATAGGGGTGTATCTAATGTTAGTTCTATTCAAATTTGATGGAAATTAATGGCTGACTTAGGTCTACACTGGGCAGAACTGAGCTGAATACAATCCATATTTTTGAATTATGATCGTCCCCACATTTCTCCTACATGTCAATAATGGATAACGATGTCTCACATCAGAATGGCATTCCACAAATGTCATGGGTCAGCACCAGCTGGGCAGCAGTCAGAGGTGGCACCACCAGTAAGAACTCCCTTGCCAACTGTTTGGCCAGAGATGGTAGATCTTCTGTGAGTTGCTCTTTTAGTTCTATGAATTGCCCTGAGATCTTATCACAAAGGGCGGTATATAAACCTAGTAAAATTTAAATAAATAAATAAATTTAGTTACTTTGGTCAGAAGCCATTTAGGCCTTTGTACACGACTGGACCTAATGGTCAGGGGTCCTTTTACCTTTACCTTTTTACACTATCAATAGCACACTGAATCGTGTTCAGTAGCTGGTTGGCAGCCAATGCAGAGCTCTGAAGGACCAACGAGCCATGGTCTCACCAGGTTATCTGACTTACCAGCCTAACAGTCACATTCTGCACTAGCTTGCAGCTTGTGGATTCCATCAACGGCAGCCCAAAGTAGAGTGCATTGCAGTAGTCTAAGCAGGAGGTCACCAGAACATGGACAACTGAAGCCAGGGTTTCCTGGTACAGGACTGGCCATAGCTGGTGAGCCAGACTAACCTGGGCATAAACACTTCTAGCCACAGAAGTTGGGACTCTTGCTCAGTTGGGAGTCCTGTAGACTTCACAGCAAAAGAAAGTAGGTTTGAAGCAATAGACTTCACTGGGCACAGATCTATCAAAATATGTTCCCTGATAAAAAGCTGCCATAGCAGAGACTCACTCACAACCTGGCCCATATTCAGTACTATTTAAGGAATGAAAAGAAAGGAAAGGAATAAAATGAGCAGCAGTACCAGTTATACTAATGTCCCCCTAACAAAGGGAGAGTTCGAGGCTCCTGGGATGCCCAGCCCTCTGTCTAATAGTGAAGTCAGGAAGGTGACTCTCAGAAGACTAGAATTTTATTTGTACTAGCATGAAAAATCCATATAATGCCCTGTCTGTGTAAAAAAGAGCTGTAAGTAAGTAAAAAAAAGGGGGGGAAGCTTTTAAATGAATTACTACTAACCTGCTCACTAAAGTTCCTTTCTAGCAATTCTTTTGTCAGTTTTCCTGCTCTTCAGGTAAAAAAGAAAAGAAAGAAAAGACAGTGTGTGATACTGAAGATTGGTCCGAGGAACATGAAGATAATGACATGGATAAACTGAATCACTCTGTCAGACACAGTGGGAGAGCTGCTTTTTGTGCCACTGATGGAATGACACAGTTTCAGAAATAGTCCTTTTTCTTTTGCTCCAGGTTCTTCTTTTATCACTTCAAAGGGTCACAATGAGCATCAGATATAGATGGAAGATACCTTGAGTTGCAAATGATGGCACATGGAATGGGGGAGGGGGCACCAGGACTGGTGACCTCAAAAAGGTGAGCCGACTCTATCCCTATCCCTGAGGAGATTGCCTTTGTTCAGTAGCTGCCCACAGAAATAAACACCCGCTCGTTTAATTGCCTTGTGAAAAGAGTTATCCCTCTTGACTGGTTAAAACCCTAAGCCCAGTTAATATTCCAGACCCACCAGTGAAGGTTCCCTGGGTACTCAGTGTAAGACACTTCTTCTCAGCTCTCTCCAGCCAGCAGTAGGGCAAAATTAGAGAGCCCTTCAGACAGATTGTGGTTGTGTGTGTTTTTGGGAGGGGGCAGGTATCTTCTGCAACCTGGCACTGGTTCAATAACTGGTTTATAATAGACCATTCACACATCCTTCCATTTTATTATATATTTATTTAAAAAATACAATCTGCACATTCACATCAAATATAACATGGCAGTATGCAACCTTAAAAACAGAGCAAAAACAAACTGGGGAAAAAAGTCAAGCAGATAAGTAAAAACTGGTTGGCAAAGAATCTCAGATTTGAAAGGCCTTGAATGAAGATGTAAAAGCAACAACAACCAGGGCATGAACCTCTTCTGGGAAGGTTAGCCGAACTGAAGGCATATTCTGACTTTCATCCACCAAGGAACCCAAGGTAGTTTCTATCTCAAGGAACTCAGCATAACACTGAGTTTCCAGGGGGGTTCCCCCTCAAGCACTGACCATACCCAGACCTCCTTAGCTTCAGCAAGGTGTCGGTATCTTTTGTTCTCAGACCACACTGGTCTAGGTGCCACGCAGGCAAGCACCAGGAATTGAGGGGTGGGTGGGTGGGCAGGCAATATTTGGAGCTAAATTTCTGGGGATGAAGTTTTGTACCGAAACCCTTCATTGCTTGTACGGCTCTACCAGATATCATGTGCTGGCTGGATGCAGAAAAGTGGTGGGAGTCCCCAACTGGGGAACTCTTGAGGGAAGCCTCAAGGGAAGAAGGCTCAGAGATAGGGGGCTGGTGGTGGGCTGATGATGAGTGGTCAGAGGGAGAAGAAAGAACAGGCTTGGAGAAAGCGGTGTCAGAAGACGTAACAAGGTTTAGTGAGCAGGAAGAAGCTGTGGCAGAGAGCAGTCCAGAACCAGAGGCAGAAGAGGAGGCTGAAGAGGAGGCTGGCCAAGAAGCAGAGTTGAGGCAGGCTGTGGAAGAATATAGGGAGTCTCTCCTTCCTTCTGTGACCAGCTCTCCTCCCCCAGGTTTTCCAGAACTAGAAGAGGTATGAAGAGGGTGCAGCAAAGACAAGCAAGGCAACAGAGTCTCAGATTGCTTGGGAAGGACTTGGGGGATGAGGGGGACTTAGGAAACCATGAGAAGGTGGGGCCCTTCAGTTCCCAAAACTGCCTCATTGGAGCAATATCTACCAGGAAGGGTAGATGTGCTCAAAAAGGTTGGCCTTCTGTGTTGTCTTGTTTCTTTGAATGAATAGATAACTTTACTGGTGTTGTATGAGTTATTGCAGACCTGCTCCTGACACCTGCTCCTGACCCTAAACAATTTTCAAAAGTCTGATTCATACCATTATCAGCAGTGGTGTGGGAGCTACTCAGCATGGAATCACAATGAACATAAGTAATGGTGTAGCACAGTTAGAGACATCTATTAAGAATCTACAGCTTGAATGATCTAAGAAATTCGAGTCTCAATTAATGACTAATACATTACATATTTTGGAAAAGTAATTGGATAATTTGCATAATAGAGCCAAAATGAAAAAGAAGACATAGGCAGATTATGTCAATCAAAGGTTTACTCATGGTTGATGGATGCATAAAAAATCAGTCTCATTTCTAGATTTCAACTGACACTGAGTTCCATGAAAGCAATAATGATTCTGCCAATCCTTTGAGAGTATTTTAAGGGGGTTATTTTAAGGTGACAGGCTCAGAAAAAGAAAAGAGTGTTCAAATCTAGAATGACCATGAATTTTACTCAGGGGTAGACTAGGCACTGCAATGAGGTCTTGACTTGACAGTGGAGAAATTAATTTGTTGGATGAAAGCTATCAGATTTCTACCCTTCCTCTAAATACAATGGTTTTTTATGAGAGCGGATCTGTATAAATTCACTAGAATATAATGAGAGATTTAAAAAAAATAAAAAATACCTCAATGAGCCCACATGCAAATACTTGTAGGTGTAGATCTAATTTTGTACCAACTCTCACATTACTGTTTTTGATTAATTAGTCCTATGAGATTTGCACTTTTTAGAACAGAAACGTATTTCTGTTTGGCATAATTTGTCTGGTAATGAATTGAGAATTCTTAACCATTTGCAAAACGATATGGAAATGATCAAACCTACTAATGAGGGAAGGACTGTTGTTAGAGGAATGCAAAAGATCATAGAAAAGAAATCAGCAGACAACTTAACATATAACTCATTTCAAATACATGAAGCTTGATCTTGTGATTCGAGGACCCGATCCCCGCTTGGGGAATAAAGACACGTGGGCACAGAATGTAAGGTTAATGGGTAAGGTAAAGGCCACAACTTTATTGATTACAGCATGTGAGAAGGTATTGGCTTAGGCATTGGACCACGGAACATTAGACTCCACCCACTCGTAGACGGGTGAGTCTGAGGAGGGGTTAACCACCAGTAGGGGAAGCCTGTTGATGCTAATCCAACTATAGGCTCTCTTCCTGATGTCACTGAGGGTCGTGCCATGGCCCCCCGCCACACGGGCATCGGACAGGATCCACAACCGCCGGATTCCTTTAGCGGAATACCCAAAATTGTCGGGGAAGGCGATGGCCACACCTTGCCCCCCGAAACACCAACAACACATTCCAATGCCTAACCGCCAAATACCACGAAAGTTGTGACGGTTGCTACGAGGTAGGCGAAAAAAACCAAGAGGCCCGGCCAATTTAGCCAATTGGAAAAAACTCCTACCAGGCCCCTTGGTTAAACAGGGCGACCAACCAGAGGTCCATAACAAAGTCTCAGAAACAGCTAATCTAAAGGGAGTGGGGGGTGGGTGACTCGAAGAAAATGTGTGTGCGATGGTGGAGATGGCTGGCGCGGCTGCGTTTGAGCAGCAAGCCACGTCCCCGCCGAGCTTCCCTATTGGGTGCCCAACTGGGGAGGGGCGTGGCGCCAGCCCTGGAGTTGAAGCAGGGGGCGGAGCGCCCCCTGCATGATGCAGGAATCATCTCCCGCTCACAATCCCTTCCCTCCTGGGAGTAGGAAAGGCTTTATCAGAACCATTTAATTTATCACTTGCACGTATGCAAGAAAAAAGCACATACACGGAAGATAGTGGGTTGTCTCCATTGCTGCTGTTCTGTTCACACAGCAGACTTTTATTTGCCGAATAGAACTTCCCTGTTCTCTCTTCTCCCCTTGCACCTTCAAAACCTGCTCCAGAGGGCTGATGGATCCTCTGGGGCAGTTTATTGGCAGGGCAGGTGTTGTAGGGAAATGAAGGGGAAGTTATGCAGCATGACTAGGAAGAAGGTTGGTGGCTTGAACCCACCCCATTTCTACGTTGCAGGGGGTTGGACCCTTCCAACTCTACAATTCTATGATTCTACGAATATATTGTATCAAAATATTTTGTTAACATATATCCTAGAATCAGTCCTTTTGTTTTCTTGAAAAAAATGTTTAGTGGTACAGTGGTTGTGAATGGGATCTGTTTCGGAGTCCCGTTCGCGACATGAAAAGAGTGCAACCCACAGCGGTGTGTCTCTGCATGCACGGGTTGCGATTCACTGCTTCTGCGCTTGCACGTGATGTCATTTTGTGCTTCTGCACATGCGCAAGTGGCGAAACCCGGAAGTAACCCTTTCTGGTACTTCCGGGTCGCCACAGGACATAACCTGAAAGAACGTAACATGAAGCAGATGTAACATGAGGTATGACTGTACTCTCATTTTGACTCAAGAAAATCACCATTTTATAGTTCAAATCGGGAAAAATAAATACAGTAAATAGACAAAGATTCACAAAATGTTTAGGGGTATGCTTTCCCCTGCATCTCCCCAGAAAAAAAGCACTGCCTAGAATACCATATTTTCAGCAGTCCAAAGCTGCTAATATCATAATGCCCATTACACCAATATATGGTAAGACCATATTTGTTCACTTCTGTGCACAGTTCTAGTTGCCTCACCTCAAAAGGGATATTGTAGAGTTGGGAAAGGTCCAGAAAAGCACAACCAAATTGATTCCCATATGAGGAAAGGTTACAGAATTTGGAACTTTGCAGTTTAGAGTAAGAGGTGACATGATAGATGTTTATAACATGATGCATGTCACGGCAAAAACTGATAGAGAAAAGTTTTCCACCCCAGAGGAACTTGTGGGCATCCAGTTAAGATGCTGGAAGATTCGGGACAGGTAAAAGAAAGTGCTTATTCACAGACCATGTGGTTAAAACAACAGAACTCACAACCAATTGGTCGCCAACTTGGTTGGCTTTAAAAGTGGATTGGACAAAATGATGGAGAGGACAATGCTATCAACAGTTTTTTTGCCAGGGTGGCTATTTTCTTCCTCCATAATACCAGTTTCTGGGATTCACAGGTGGGCAGAGTACTTGTCCAGTTTGCAGGCTTCCCACAAACATCATGTCCTTCATCTAAAACAGGATGGAGAAGACTAATGAGTGAATGCAAAGTGAAATGGACACCAACTAGAAACAACTGATCGTGTATGGATTGGGACGAAGCAAAAGAATGCAATGCAACTTTGTAGATATTCTTTGCTGAAATTCTGAATTCAAAACAGCTCTGCTAGTTTAAATGCCTCTGGCTCTTATAATGTATATCCAATGAGGCACAATTTTTAAGATGCACTTGCATTTTACTTTATTTTATTATTTGCTTCTGCTGATTCACTCCCTGAGGATGCAATCTTGCCTATCCTCACACAGAGAACTAGCGGGTCCCCACCATGTAGGAAAAGGCCTGTAGGCAGAACTTCTTCTCTAATTTGGCACAGTTTGCCTACATTAAAAGATGAAGACAGGAAAAAATGACTTCACAATGCTAAGATGGAAGATGGTTTTCTCCCCTCCCCCCCAAGGACCAAATGCAAATAACCTAAATTTGCTTTATGGTATACTGCCACTTCTGTATTCTAAGAAAAGGGAACAGAGAGTAAGAGAAAACAAGTGTCTGAATGATGGGTGAGGTGAATAATTTGCTGTAACACTCCGTGAAGGAGGCTGCAGTAACTGCTAAGTGAGAATTTTGTGGGTTTCCTACATGACTTTTTATGTACAGTAATGATGGGCAGGGACTGGAATTGCTCAGAGAGGCAGGCTGTCTTGCTTGCTCATTAGTTTTTATTCAGTCACTCCTGGAAGTTATTAGAGAGTGTTCAATGACCTAACATGAAACCATTTTGTGGCTTATGTCAAGATGTTCAAAGGGACTGTTATAATTTTTTTTTTAGACATCAGCTTGGACATCAATTCACATCTCTGCAGGGGGATGCCAGAAATTTCTGTGTATGGACATTGTAATGTGAACCTAGTTTCAGACATCACCAGACTCCCAATTGCCGGCTGCATTGGCTGAAATGAGAGTGGATTAGCTTGGAAGTTTTTTAGAGGTTGTGTTTTGGCCGGCAATAATAAGATTAGTTAAAAATTATGCCTCAAGGTCACTTAAACACTGCTCCTAAAAAAGCCTGATTTGGTGACCCATATAATTTATATACCACTCGATTGTCATAAAATCTTTAGGAAATCAGATGAAAGAGAACATTATCAACAAAAGGCAGCTAGAAACCAGTAATTAAAAACATTAAAAAATGAAGAAAAATCGAGAGTAACAAAAAATGGATTAAAACACATGTCAGCATTCTGTGAGTCTGCATAGACTTGCCTAACAAAAATATTTGGAGCAAGCACTGAAAGGAGTACAGTGAAGCTGCCTGCCTGATGTCAATAGGCAGGCACTTGGTTTCTTACAAGTGTGGAATGAGTATTGTGCATGACCTCCAACAGTGCTGGTTCTGCAGAAGTAAAGCCTGTTTGCTCACCGCCGTCAAATGTGTGGCTGATCAGTGTGTGTGTTTGGTCAGTAGTCACATCAGTGGCAAGAGGGTAAATCTAGTCAGTGGGAGCCCACAGTCCCTTCACACGTTTTTTGAGGTACGAGGAAGCTTTGGAGAACTGATTACTTTGAATTTGGAAGTGTAGGGCTGATGTATTTAGGACATCCAAGTTTGCAGTATCTTCAAGAACTGCACAGAATTCTTTGAATTTGGCCACGACTCAATAGTTTTCAAGTTATGATTACTTATTACGGTTGCTGAAGGACTGTGACCTGCCAATCCTAAAGCAGCAGTAAGGGTTGATAGGCAGCAAGTGTGAGTAAATGTGCTGAATTGCACATATTGGTTTGATCTAAGCTGCCCATTTCTTGGCTTTTCAAGGCAGACAAGCTCCCCCCTCCCATTTTCCCCCAGTTTGATGTCTCCTCCCCATTCCACCTCCTCCCCAAGCAGGCTGCATTCAACTAGGCCTTTTAATTAGCACCAAATTGAATGGTAACAAGTAGCTTGTTTGCTTCACAGACTAATTAAATTGAAAATGAATTACGCATGTTTTTCATCGAAATGCTTGATAACAGCACACTTCAAATCCTCCTGTTAGAAAAATAGCCTGTGATGAAAATGATACCTTGAGAGTAGGTTTGGTGAAGGGTTAACATTCCTGGAAATGGGCTAAGTTCTCATGACCTGAATACTGACTTAGCCAACCTGAACACACACCCTACCTTAGATTTCCAAATTGCCATCTTGTCATTTACTATGGCTTTGTCCATTTGTCAGCGAAATTAATTTGATTCCCTATATATAGCACACGTTTCCTTGGCAACTATCTGTTATGCCCTGCAAATACAGAAGCATTTACTGCCTATTTGTGGGAGCCACAAGACTCGTCTGCTTCCTTCTTTCCTATAAGAATTGTCACAATATTGAATGGGAAAATGCCGTGAAACCTAAAGCTGTTTCTAATAACCTTTGTTGTGTTTACTTCAAGGTAAATACTTTAGAGGGCTGATCAGTTTAGTTTCCATTGGGCAAACAGGATAGATTGTGCTAATGCTGGATTGAAATAGTTGGCCTAGTAATTAATGCAAGTTTTTTTTTCCGGGGGGGGGGGGGTTGGGAGGGTAGAAAATCCAAAGTCTGGATTAATGTTTTTGGGGACGAGGTTTTGGTGTGTTTAAGTTGATGGTATAAGAATGAAGGAGAAATTTAATTCAGTTCATATTGAGAGATGAATCATCCTGATTCGTACGTTCCAAAATAATACATGAACCAAAACAGCCATCTTTCGAAAATTGCTCTTCTCTGAATTTTGCAATGCAGTTCTCCAGCCGAATAATCTGTATGGAAATGGAAATATTTTACTAAGGTAAAGTGTGCAACAAAACAAATGCACTAGTGAAAATAACGTACAAAGGTGTGTTATATTAGGAAAGCTTGCTTAACAAAAAAGGTGTATAATAGATACAATTGCTTACAAATCGTGTATACTAGAAGTGTGCACTAAAATGCTGATACATTTTTATGAGGACTTTTTTAAATGAATCACAAATTGAGAACTGAGTTTAAGGCTAGAAAGTGAGAAACTGAGATTGACAGATTCACGCATCTCTAGGATTACCTTAACTTTATGAGGTAGCTGAGGGTTTTTCTGTATGTGACAACTGTTCATGATGTCATGTTATAATGAGACATTTCGGAAGTTTATTTGGGCGACTTCTCCACCTTGTTTTTCACTTGTAAAGATGCAGCTGTCAATATTGGAAGGATGATTTAATTTTACAGATCTTCGTTTGTAACATAAGGCACAAGGCTTGTAGAAGTGATTAGTAGGTTTCTCTTTCTGCAGATACGCTAACATGGGTAATATTGGAGATGATGCAGTTGGGTGACTATAGAAAAAGGAAAGGGCAATTTCCACCTATCATTTCAGTGACTAGGGAGGCATAGAGCATCATCTCCCATCATTTACACCTTGACTCGTGTGCTCATACTAAATTAACTCTTATGGGTAACCTAGATTTGATAACAGAGAGGCAGTCTTGTTTTGTAGAAGAATTGGGGTGATAGTGGGATTCTATGTTAGATCAGTTAATATGATTGGATAGAGAATTCTTGTTCTCTCCTCTATACAAAAATTCCGTCCATATAAACACACACAAGCACACACACACACACACACAGAGAGAGAGAGAGAGAGAGAAGCAGTTTGTAGATGTTGCAGAGAAAAGTTAATGGATTTGCCTTCACATGAGAAAACATTCCTCTTCAGCTAGCTCTTTGGCTGTTGATCAATCTATGGCCTTTTAAAGGGATGTTATTTCCTTTAAAAAACACCCTTTATTGTGTATTTTGAGATTTATGTTATAAATTGTCCTGTGGTCTCTTGAAGAAAGGTAGCTTAGAAATTTAATAAATAAAAATTAAGAAACCAGGTTTCTGTGTTTATAAATATTTTCATGGAAGAACATTCTATATACAGTGGTACCTTGGGTTACATACGCTTCAGGTTATAGACTCCGCTAACCCAGAAATAGTGCTTCAGGTTAAGCACTTTGCTTCAGGATAAGAACAGAAATCGGGCTCTGGCAGCGTGGCAGCAGCAGGAGGCCCCATTAGCTAAAGCAGTGCTTTAGGTTAAGAACAGTTTCAGGTTAAGAACGGACCTCCGGAACGAATTAAGTACTTAACCTGAGGTACCACTGTATGAGCTCTTGCCTTCACTGGAAGACTACATGTGAAATCAGCTGTTTTTAAAAAAACAAACAAACAAACAAACAAATAAACAAACCAGATGTTGGAGACCAGATTTGCATCTGGACCAAACCACATGGGATAATTCCAAAGCATTGCACCACTGTGCTGTTAATATCACTCCCAACTATTAGCTGGTGGCGGGTTTGCTCTACCTCAGTGATGGAGGAAGACTTGAGGAACCAGCTGGTGAGTGGAGAGTGGAAAGTGCAGTCATGCTCAGGTCTGCTTTGCTAGTGCGTTTCCTGCACAGTTTTCTGCACAGCAGACCCAACAGCCAGCAGGATTGCAGTCTCCATGCACCAGCCCTATTAAGGGTTGCCGAACTGTATGGCAGCCATGACCATACAGCTATCAGATTCAATCTATCTTTAAGAAGTCCAGCACTGTCACATTTAATTTCAGGAGATGAAGCTTCTTAAAAATAAAGGGATTACTTAAAAGGAAGATGTCAGGGAGAGTCCAAAGGGTCAAATCTCTTCAGGATGCTTGGATGGCATCTAAAACCTTTGTAAGAGAAACTCAGATAAAATTTGTACCACCAGTTAGGACAGGCACCAGTCAAGGTCAGCTTGGCTAGCGAGCAGAGTCAAAGAAGCTATAAAAAGCCTGAAAACTTCCTTTAAAAATGGAAGTGTTGCCCAAATGAAAAAAGCAAAAAGGAGCATGTAAAGGTAAAGGTAAAGGGACCCCTGACCATTAGGTCCAGTCGTGGCTGACTCTGGGATTGCGGTGCTCATCTCGCTTTATTGGCCAAGGGAAGTGGCGTACAGCTTCCGGGTCATGTGGCCAGCATGACTAAGCCGCTTCTGGCGAACCAGAGCAGCGCACGGAAACGCCATTTACCTTCCCGCCGGAGCAGTACCTATTTATCGACTTGCACTTTAACATGCTTTTGAACTGCTAGGTTGGCAGGAGCAGGGACTGAGCAATGGGAGCTTTGTCCCATCACGGGGATTAGAATCATAGAATCATAGAGTTGGAAGAGACCACAAGGGCCATCGAGTCCAACCCCCTGCCAAGCAGGAAACACCATCAGAGCACTCCTGACATATGGTTGTCAAGCCTCTGCTTAAAGACCTCCAAAGAAGGAGATTCCACCACACTCCTTGGCAGCAAATTCCACTGTCGAACAGCTCTTACTGTCAGGAAGTTCTTCCTAATGTTTAGGTGGAATCTTCTTTCTTGTAGTTTGGATCCATTGCTCCGTGTTCACTTCTCTGGAGCAGCAGAAAACAACCTTTCTCCCTCCTCTATGTGACATCCTTTTATATATTTGAACATGGCTATCATATCACCCCTTAACCTCCTCTTCTCCAGGCTAAACATGCCCAGCTCCCTTAGCCGTTCCTCATAAGGCATCGTTTCCAGGCCTTTGACCATTTTGGTTGGATTCGAACCGCCGACCTTCTGATCAGCAAGCCCTAGGCTCTGTGGTTTAAACCACAGCGCCACCAGCGTCCCTATAAAAAAAAAAAAGAGGAGCATAATATCTGCTAAAACCAGGCATCCCCAAACTCGGCCCTCCAGATGTTTTGGGGCTACAATTCCCATCACCCCTGTCCTATTAGCTAGGGATGATGGGAGTTGTAGTCCCAAAACATCTGGAGGGCTGAGTTTGGGGATGCCTGGCTAAAACCAATGCAAATTGACACTAAAACATACAAAGCAGGATTTAGGAGGTCTCGGTGACTGCTAAAAACATTTATTTAAATACACTGCCAGCAGAAATCTAGTCAAAACGGTAGTTGGATTGTTGAAGGAGGGCAGGAAGATTGCAGAAAACCTGGTTTATTGGTGTTCATCTGAACTGCAGAAGATGTTCAGCAAAATACATGGAATATACTCATGAAGGAAGGGATGACCATGTATATTGGAAGGCAGAGTGGCCTCTAGCTAAGGGGCTGAGGCTGCCAATGTATACCACATATCTGGGAGTAATCCTTACTGAACTCAGGGTGAGACTTCCTTCTGAACAAATATCAATAGCATTGTCTATAAGACCATATTTACTTCTTACAGTTACCTACAGCAGGAATGGGGACCCTTAGCCCTCCACATGTTGTTTGAGTCCAAGGGCAGCATTCAACTCACTCCGAGTAAACCTGTTGAAATAAATAGCCCTTGGTTATGCACATGAATTTCAATGGATCCACTCAGAGTAAAATTTTGCTGAATACCAAGGCATATCTTATCACCCTTTACCTTTGGCCATGCTGGCTGGTGTTTATGGGAGCTGGAGTCTAATAATATCTAGAGGGTCACAGGTGTTGGTGTAATGTCCCTATTTCTAGCTGATAGGGATAGATTAATCCAATAGCAGTTCGTGCTGATTCAATATCATACTGAATAGGAGAGCACTTCACCTGAGAGAACACTGCAAGATTAAAACAAGCCATTATAATTTTTTAATTTTGTTTTTAAAGCAAGCGGAACAGTTTGAGGATTTTTTAAAAAAAATCTATTGTATTTTCTGGATCAGATACCCACTAGTCACAAACTTGCTTTTTCTCCTCACCATAAGGGTTTTTCTAGTCTTAAATAAAGTTCACTACATTTCCATATCAGTTTACTTTTTTTTTTTAAGTCCTCAGGCAAACACATCAAAATTTAAGCATGCATTTCTCCAAATATACGTGTTAGGAGGCAAAACTGCCTGTAAAATTGCATACACATTTCTGTAAGCAATTTCTCCTGATATATTGTATGTTTATTATTTATACACACTGCCCATACATACATACATACATACACAGACACATATTTGATATTTGGAAAATAGCAGCTTAAAATTCAGACAACCGTGAATTTCAATGTGAACCAAACTGAAATTCTTTCTTATCCATACTTTACCATAAGGAATGCAAACAGGAAATGTTTAACCAACTCTTAAGCAAAATTGCTTTTCTGCAATAACATCTGAAAAGCTTTCACCAAGTACTTATGTAGGTTTACTGTATATATGACTCTATAAGAAAAATATCTCTCTTTATTCCATTCTACCTTATGTGTTTTCTGTTTGGGAGGGAGCAAACAGCTCAAAATTACTCCCCATATAACACTGCAGACAGAAAAATAAAACATGCCAGCACAGTTTATTCGGGGGATACTCGAGGCTGTGCCCTGAGAGAAACCAAACCAGGTCTGCAGCTAGAAAAGACCTGGTCAGAAGTCCCAGGGGAGTGAGCAGTCATTGCAGAACAACCAGCCTGATGCACTTAAAATTATTTAATTGAATTAAATATTAATAAAATAAAATGGAATGTTACACATTTCAAATAAAGCCTTAATGTTTCTGAGTATTTATCCCAGTGCTTTTCACTTATTGCTCAGATGAAATAAAAGGATCTAGTTAACTGCCTGAAAGCTTCTATTTCCACTAGTAAGTAGCCTAGAGCAGGGATGGGAAACAGATGATGTTGCCATCAGGATCATCCTTGCTATTATGTAGGGTGAGGCAGCTGCTTCCTGTAACAGATGCTTAGGGACAGGTAATGGACAGAGCTGTGTGTACCATGAAGTCCGCTCTGTAGACCCTAAGTTGGTTGCTGTCCTCAGGTGTGGTAGAAGATAGGGATGTCAGAGAATTCTGACGAAAGTAAAAACAAGAGGGGAAATTGCTGGTGTTTGATTATTGGCCCAATGATCAATCCAGACAATGTGATTGGTATTTGTTACTGTTGTTTTTCAGACCCCAAATGATACATAATCAATTACATCCTCCCCCCTTCATTTGGACTGCATTTCCTTTGGGGTAGAATGACACAATTTACGTACCGTATTTTTCGCTCCATAAGATGCACCTGACCATAAGATGCACCTAGTTTTTAGAGTAGGAAAACAAGAAAAAAAATATTCTGAATGAAACAGTGGGTGTATGGTTCATGCTGTGGCAAAAATCCTGAGGATCAATGTGGATCCGTGCTTTGTAACCACGTTTTTGTGCCATTGCGGCTCCACGCAACAGTGCATGTGTGATTTTTTTGGTGCAGGCTGTAGCCATGGGCATGCTATGATCTGATGGTGAATTTGGGGTGACCCAATGCAAAAATCCTGAGGATACATGGGCTTTTACCTCCCCCCTCCCAGGCAGCCTCCGCTAGCGTCCCTTATCTTTTTTCTGATCCCACCGATCAGCTGCTGCCTTTCAACACTCCCTTCCCTCTTGTTTGCCTTAGTGTCTTTTCCTTAGCTGGAGCAGTTTTCTGCTCCTCCTTTTCTTCTAATTTCTCTCCTTATTTCTTTAGTCTTCCTGTTTCCCCCCTTTGCAAGTTTGCTGTCTTTACCTCCCGCCTCCCAGGCAGCCTCCTTTATCTCTAGCATCCCTTATCTCTCTCCTAATCAGCAAACGATCAGCGGCTTTGTTTCAACACCCACTTCCCTCTTTCAAAATAAGAAAAAGAAAAAAGCATGATCTGCTTTTTGCCCCTGGGCAGTTTGGCTCCAAGGACCATGCATTCACTCCATAAGACGCACAGACATTCCCTGTTACTTTTTAGGAAGGAAAAAGTGTGTCTTATGGAGCGAAAAATACTTTCATATTTCAATATTTCATTATACACATTATGTAAGTTATGCAATATTAGCAATATTAGCAAGACAAATAATGTCGTTCTTGGTGAAAGACAGCATGCAGCTGAATGGAGACAGTGCTGCATGTGATGAGTACAGGGTGGGCTGGAAAAACGGTAACTTGTTACATATCTAGTGGAAGATATTGTCCCTTCACCTATAGTAAGATCCAGCTGGTCAGTGTATGGAACTGGAGTTAGGACTGCCATATTTCAAAAAGTGAAAATGCGGACACAAAAGTTGTTGAAAAACCGCAAAAAAATAGAGTTATTTATTTATTTATTTATTTATTTATTTGGAAATTCACCCCCAAAAACCAACACTTTCATTACAGGCTGCCATATGCCCGGATTTTCCCAGACATTTCAACCAATTTCTGAAAATTCTGCCCAAACGCTATTGTCGGAGAACAAATCCTGGATATGTCCGGGAAATTCCGGACGTATGGCAGTCCTATCTGGAGTAGGAGAGGCACCATCTTGCTCTTCATTTGAGGTGGCAAAATGTCTTGGGCTAGTCAGGCCCAGCAAACATTATTGAAAGACGGGGAGGGATGTTTGGAGCTGGAGTCCAGTAACATTTGGAGGGACACATCCTTGAAACTTGCTTCTACTTCTTTGTGTGGCTTTTCCATTTGAAAGAAAAACTGTCATTCCACACAGATAAATGAATACACTTTGGCACAGAAAACACCAGAGCACACATCCCACCCCCACCCCCCATGGAGCACAAAGCTTGTGGTGGATTTGAATAGCTGAGTTTTGAAGGAGAAAAGAAGCAGTGAGTTGGGAACAATACATCACCTCTCTCCTGAGGTCACCTCATTTGTTAATTTTATTTTGGAAGTTTTGTGTAAACTGGCAAGAAAAACTAAAGCAACTGAAATCTTGCAGTTAAAGGTTAGTACCCATGTATGTGGGTGGCGCTGTGGGTTAAACCACAGAGCCTAGGACTTGCCGATCAGAAGGTCGGCAGTTCAAATCCCTGTGACGGGGTGAGCTCCCGCTGCTCGGTCCCTGCTCCTGCCAACCTAGCAGTTCGAAAGCACGTCAAAGTGCAAGTAGATAAATAGGTACCGCTCCTGTGGGAAGGTAAACGGTGTTTCCGTGCGCTGCTCTGGTTCACCAGAAGCGGCTTTGTCATGCTGGCCAGGTGACCCGGAAGCTGTATGCTGGCTCCCTCAGCCAGTAAAGTGAGATGAGCGCTGCAACCCCAGAGTCAGCCACGACTGGACCTAATGGTCAGGGATCCCTTTACCTTTACCTTTCACCCATGTATTTAAATTCCACTTGTCATTATTATCAGTAGTAATAATGTTCAGGGTAGCTGAGTTGCCACATCCTACTTAAAAAGTATATGAGGGAAGTAGTGAATTTCTAGGTGGGTGTGAGATCTGTTCCTGTTAGTTGGCCACCAAACAACCTCTGTCAACCTCTGTGGTCCAAACTTAGCACTTAGGTAGTATTGGTGGGATTGTGGACCTGGTTAATCTCAGATATTGTTTCAAACATCAATACAGGCTTCTATCTGCTTTATAATTTGAATTTGCTCTGGAAGAGTATCTTTGTTTCTTGAAAAGCAATGCCATCCAGTGGCATAGCGTGGGGGGTCCAGGGGGTCCCGGCCACACCAGGCGCAACATCTGGGGGTTAGGGTTAGGGGGCGCAAATCCACGGGTTAGGGGGTGCAAATAACTTGCCTTGCCCCGGGTGCTGACAACCCACGCTACGCCACTGATGTCATCTGTGAATACAAAGTACAAACACATCAGTGTTTAGCATTGCTTGTATGATGTGAGCTTTCTTAAAATGCCCCCCATCTTGTTTTGTCCAAGGCTCTACATTTTAGTCATGAACAACAACAAAAATGAGAGTTAACACTCTCATTTCTTACTGGTAAATAGAATTTACAGTAGGCTTATAAACAAGTGGCTGGCCTCTCCATTTTCTATCACCCAAGCATTTAGAGGCAAGAAGGAAGGCAGTTTTTCACCCCCAAAAAAGGTCATAAATGAAATGGAATGCAGCAGTACTGACAACAAACACTTTAAAGATCTATTGGAGGCCTGTTAAGGGCTGTTTGCTCTTGGATGAAGGATTGCCTATTAAATCCGAGAAAGGTTGCAAGCTGAATAAACACCATCTAGTAGGGTCAGTACTCTTTAAAGTCATGTAATAGAAAGCACAAAAATGCTCTGGGTAATGTACAGTATATCTACATCAGATTGAATAGTGTGGGAGGTAACGCTAGTCTTGAATGGCACTTACCGGAATTGGTTTCTGTGGATTCTCAGTTTGATTAATATATAAAAAATAAGTTGTGGTTTGCATTAATGTTTTCGGTCTAAATAGGACAAAGCCTCCTACTGCTCTGCATATGAAGATAAGGGTTGTATTAAGTAAACCAAGTCCAGACCAAGACAATTTGCTGCCTGAAATGGATCAAGCAAATGGCATTGCTTCCCCAGTCAAGTTCCATAGTACCTAAGGCTAGCGAAATTATTTTTTCGCCCGATGCAAAATAGGGTTGGCATATTTCAAGAAAGCAAAATTTCTGACACTCACAAAGTTGTTGAGTTTTTTGTTTTTGTTTTAGGAAACCACCAAAATTGTTGAGCTTTGGGGAAACCTCCCTCCCCCCAGTGATTTTTAGTTTTTGGAGCTGTTTCCGCTGCTTTTTCCATGACGTTGCCATACACCTGCGTTTTCCCTGGCATTTTGCCGATTTGGCAAAATTCCCCCCAATGCCATTTTTATATACCATGTCAGGAATTTTCATGACCTATGCAAAATATCCCACGAGTAACTCTCTGGCTCCTGGTAGTAAAAATACTACAATAATAAATTAAATGACTGTCGATCTGCTGCCCTTTCATGGCACTCACAGTTTCCTGAGGCAGTCACCTAACTCTGGCTAATGGTAGGTCTGGTCTTGGAGCAAGTTACAGGAAAGCTGAAGGCAACTTAAAAGCTCAATATGTAGTTACTCTCAAGCTTGGTAATGAGAAGCTATTCAGTGCTTCACCAGAGAACTGGATTGCTGGCACACTATACTAACTAACTTTATGTGACCATCAGTCATTGGGGGAATGGGGCAGAGAGGGGGGATTTTAAGCCTTAACTGGAGCATTGAATGCTTCTGTTTTTGTGAATTCTATTCTGTTGTTGGTTTTGGAAAATACTGTTTTACACTTCTAGTTTTTATTGTTGTGAGCTGCTTTAGATGGGCTTTGCCCAGAAAAGTGGCACATGACTAAAATAAAATAAAATAAAATAAATACAGAATAACCACAAACCCTATCTCCCTCCAGATCAGCCTATCTCATCCCTTTGCTGAGAAGAAGTGGCTTTAATACTCCCACATTTACATTTTCTGTCAAAAATATAGATCAGGCATGCCTACAATTTAGGGTCAGCACCTGGTAATTCATATTGATGTGCGTGGGCCTGAATAGCTATGTACAGTGCACTGAATAAAAATATAAAGTCTTTGAAGTGATAAATGGGCATGTAAATACACAGCTAGCTGTATACTTAGACTGTGATCTAGAATCCAGTTTACTCCAGAGTTGCGCAGGGCTACTTGGGGGCAGTTAAGCTGTGGATGGCAGAAAACTGTGGAGCTAATGAATAGCCCTAATAAACATATGCATGAATTGAAGAAGAGATGCCTCTTTTTAGCAGAATGAGAGATTTCTGCATTAGTGATAGAAATTATTAATTCCCATTTTGGTGATTTATTACTATCAGAGTGGGAGTCATTCTTCTCCCATACACACAGACCTCCAAGACCCTCTCAGGGCATACAGTCTGGAAGGAATTTATGAATGCTCCCACTGCTATTCTGATTAGCACTATAAATAATACAGGATATGCAATGATAAATATGAAAAATGAGCCCAATCTGACCTTTTGAGGAACTTCTGAAAGTCAAAGTCATGCTTTGCCTCATTCATTGCCTAAGGGAAGCAAATACTGGAGTGATAAGGGCATCAACAAATAAGGTCTTTTGTAATGTAATTCCTCCTTGAAGACAATGGTATGATTAGTTTACTTTCTGATCATAGATCAACCGCCTCCTGCTGCTATCTATTTCTACTGGTTTGTGTGTGTTTTTCTTATCAGTGGGCCAGAAACCTAGTGGGGAAAATGGATAGTAAATAAAATATTAATTTGCTCCTCTTTGAAGAGGGATAGATGCAAAATTAGATCATTGTGATCAATGTCAGTGTGAATTATTTTACAGTTTTGTATGCATTGTACTGTCACAACTGTACATTAACAATATTATGTGATTCAAGGACCATTTACAAAATTGTTTTAGAGAAATGTATGCTGGTGCAAGTTCAATGGAGGCATCCAGGGCACTGTCTGTTCCATCTGTACTGGTCATAGGTTCTTTTATTGTCCAATAACTCTTATTGGACTTCTGAGTAAACATGCAGAGGTTTGCACTGTAAGAATCCTAGTATTGCCAATGTGAGGTGACTTTTTTTTACTGGTCTAGTTAGCACATAAGCTTGAAGCCGTTTTCAGTGCTCCAGCTCTTCAGCAGATCACATACAGTACAGTGGTACTGTATACCTCAGGTTAAGTACTTAAGTACAGTGGTACCTCAGGTTAAGTACTTAATTCGTTCTGCGAATTCGTTAAGCGTATGTAACCTGAAGCGTATGTAACCCGAGGTACCACTGTACATGCTATATAAAGATTATTGCGTCACTCTTTCTGCATCTTTTTTTTTAAAAAAAAAACTTACACTAAACATTCAGTTTGTGCATATTTTTCACTAGTGCAATTTTGTATAGATTAAACTTAAATGCACATTTTTGTGTGCTTTTTGGTGTGTTTAAGTGCAAAAATAATTAAAAACCCCATTTGAACATGTGCAAATCAAGTCAGTTTGCTGAACAATGTAGACCGGCTAAAAGCTCTGAGCATTCCTATTGGTAACATATTCCAGATCCAGGACATTTAGAATCACAGAAGGCACCCCAAAGGTCAGGTAGTCCAACTCCCTGTGATGCAGGACTCTCAACTACACGATCATACATGGCAGATGGCCATCCAAACTCTGCTTAAAAACCTCCAGGGAAGGAGAGTCCACTGCCTCTTGTGAGAGTCTGTTCCATTGTCAAACAGCTCTTTGGATGAACGTGACTGAAAATAACAAATTTATCCCTGGTACCTAGGCAGTCATATTTAGATCAACTCTCTATGCCCATGATTTTTTAATATGTCTCAGCTGCAAGTCTACCTCAAATAAGATCTACAGAAAATACTCAAGGAAATGTTTCTGTCACGGCAATATAGATACACATGCATAAATTAACTCATCCCTCATGGTTTGTATAATGAGAACGGCAGTGTGAGGAACAGCAGAGAGGTTCTTTAAGGGAAAAAATCATGTGTACTTCAGCACATTTGTCACTCATAGCAGATGGGACTTTGTAACCCTGAGTGACATAATTCTCCTTAGACATTTCAAGGTCTGCCACCTCCCTTTATAGGAGCTACAAGTGACTGAGCATTGAACTTGAGGTGCAAAGGATATAAAAGACAGGCACCAATTTCTGGGATTAATCAAACTACACCGTTAGTTTAAAAAAATATGGTGAAAACATCCCCACTGTAAACTATTTAGACAAATGTGGAATGGGTATTTATAACCAGTTCTACTAAGATAGACAGGCAACTGAGACAGGCACATGTCAGTCAGTGCTAAAGTCACACTGAGAATAATAACAACAAGAAGAAGAAGAGGTAGCTTTGAGGTGGGATTTCCAATGGAGCTGCCTGCAACTTTCCACAATTGTAGGGTGAAATCACTCTCAGCTTTAATGCATTGGCACTACGTATTAATGCCCAGGTACAGGAATGAGGTCCTAATTCTGAATCCTAAGCCCTGCAGTAGTGTGGTGGCAGAACATAGCATTTGCTTATAAGATAGTGGACCCAGTACAGAAGCAATCGTATACATAAGCAGAGCTGGCTTGAGACATTTTGCTGTCTGGGGCATAGCAGGAAACGGTGTCCCCTTGCAACTCAAGGTTCAGAGTACCCAAGGCAGTCAAGCTGTTTTGGCGCCTGCGCTGGAACATCTCACAGAATCTCTTCCACCCCAGCAGTAAAAATGCAATGGAAAGAAATTAAAAAATTCATAAGGCTCAAAGTCAGCATCCTTGGGTGGCCAACACATTCTGTCTAATGGTAGGGCCAGCTCCGTACACAAGACAATGAAAGGGGCACAATGCAGCTGCCGTGAAGGCTAAATACTACTACACACAATCTATTTAAAGTACAATACACTTTGCAGTAAATCCGCTTACCCCCTTTTAGGGGTGTGGCGGTTTCGCAGGATGGCCAGTGACTCCCTCCGCAACTGACAATGCAGAGCTGGGATGCCAGGCACTTGTCTTACCAGAGTGTGAGCTTCGACTCATGCTCCCAGCTTGAAATCTGGTACCATGCCAGCCTGCCAAATTGGCCAATGGCAGGCTGGCACGGAGCGCTGGGTTCTGTGGAGGGAACAATCAAGCTTCCCTCTGGCAGCTCCTGGTGGATTTAAACAGTCCAGGCCAGCCCCCAACTCATACAGTGGTACCTCAGGTTAAGTACTTAATTCGTTCCGGAGGTCCGTTCTTAACCTGAAACTGTTCTTAACCTAAAGCACCACTTTAGCTAATGGGGCCTCCTGCTGCACAATTTCTGTTCTCATCCTGAAGCAAAGTTCTTAACCCGAGGTACTATTTCTGGGTTAGCAGAGTCTGTAACCTGAAGCGTATGTAACCTGAGGTACCACTGTATATATATTATGACGTCCCACTTTTCATAGTTTCCTCCATCTGTTTATTTGCTGCTTGGGATCAGCGGCAGAGCAAGCCGATCAGATGCCTGGGGCGGTGTGTGTGCCCTGCACCCAGGGGTGCGGCCAGCTGGGGCAGGACGCTCCGTAGGGCCTCCGAGGAATCTGCCTGCCTCCTCCCACTCAGCCACCGTACAGCTGAGGGGGAGAAGGTGGGTGAACCATTGGGGGCAGTGCCATCAAAGCCACGACCTCACTCCCAGGAGAGACGCGTGGCTGAGGTACACTGCAGGCCCCACGGTGAGTGCTACCTGGCATTTTGTCACCCCCTCAGTGGTGACACCTGGGGCGGACTACCCTCACTGCATCCTCCTTCCTCTGCCCCTGCTTGGAATGAACTGGTTTCACTTTATAAAATTCACTAAATTAGTTTCAATATCTCTGAACTACACCGGAAAGTAATTCCCATAATTGCTGAGTGAACTGAACCGGAATTAAATTTGTTTTGGGCAAGAACTCTGAGTGATTTCCAGTTCATCTTCAAGTTCGTTCTCTTTCATTCATTCTTTACTGGTTAGACTTCTTTGGTCCGTTAAGCTTAAAGATTATACTCGTTGGGGGGGAAATAAACAATTCACATTCCACCGTGTGTGTATTTTGATGTTTTATAAGTTTGATTTAGTAGTATACTTAAACTTCAGCACAGCAGCTTGTAACATTTTGAAGGCTGAAAAGAATTGCTGAGGATAATTTGGATGAACTCGAACTGAACATAGTTCAGTTTGTTTTGTAAAGGAACAAATGTGAAGTGGAATTAATTCCTTCTTGGAGATCTTGAAGTAGAACCAGTTCCTTTTTAGAATGACTTATCTATATCTACATCCATGTTATATTCCCCATATGATTTCATAACATAATACCCGTGTGCAAGCAAGCCACATTTCTATGGAAACAATGTTGAATATTGCAAATGAATAACAGATACTAAAGCACACTTTCTGGGGAGCCAGGTACTTGCAAGTGGGGCTAACAAATTCCATGAGTGAAGGGCAACATTTCCAACACAGCAATGCTGCACATGTGTTTGTGAAGGGAAAGTTTTCCCTCACACCCTAAGGCAATCATTTTAGTTCATGAAGCATGAGATTTAATTTCCCTTATCATTAGTTTCCACAACTACAACTTTTATTTGCTGTAATAATAATTACTGTAACTTTTTAAAATGAAGCTAGCTATGATATTTGTCAAATATATTTCCTGTAATGTGGGTGAGGTTGGATAAAGAAAGCACAAGTCTGATATTTACCTGAAAACAGAAAATGATTGCTAATGATAAAATGATTTATTGCCCATCATTTCTGGGCATGGACAATCTCAAATTTCTACTCAGCTGGAGAAAGAATACACTACTTCAATTGAGGGACTGTTACAAAAGGGGAAATCCTCTATCAGAAGAGGATAGCAAAGTTCTCTCAGAAGATCCACAAATTCCTTGGCTACTAAAAACCAGATTACCAATTTTATTTTAAAAAATTAGTGATTAAGGGACAATTGAACCAACCACCCCACCCTTCTCAGATTTAGCCGGTGTACCTAAGAAAGATGGGTTGCATCTGTTACTTCATGCAGTATAAAAATAAATTCCTTTATTTGTTGTCTGAAGGGGGCAGGGAGTCAATATTTGTCCCACAAGTGGAAAAATGCCTCGGACATATCCCATTATTGTGTATGTGTTAATCTAGTCGATTAAAAGTTGCCAGAAAATGAAGAGACTTTGCTTTTCCTTTGGCCAGTTAAACGGCAAAAATTAGTTTTTCTGCCAAGGCTGCATTCCAAGTTCTACACAGCCATTATTTGAATGCCACATTTTTTTTACCAATTGCCAGTCCTTCCCTATCTCTAACCTAGCTGCCAGTAGAAGGAATGCATTAATGGGTCCTAGCTAAGGGAGAAAGGAGTACAGCTTGTTTTGTTACTGCTGTAATTTGCTTACAAATCACAGTCCAGTAAGATGTTTCTTTAGGGCAACTCCAACAGACACACATATAGGACCCTCTTATCCCACATGCCTTCCAGCAATATATCATTTGAAGCCAGAAACATGGGTCAAATGTAATGGAGATATATTTCCTGTGGTAGACCCATTTCCTTTGCTGCCGCCATGTGAAGACTCACCATTCCCTTTCCTGTGGCTAGCAGGAACACAGAGAGGAACCATGGATGCTCATAATTGTGTGTGTGTGTGTGTAAGAGAGAGAGAGATTAAGCACAAAAAGTGGCTGACATAATGTGGTGCTACAGCTCAAATATCTGGTGGGTCTGCACTGCACTTCAGTGGCTTTGAATCTCCTGAATGCTTTTGAATCATAATTCTGATGCTCTTTGTTTAATTTTCTTTGCTTTCGTATTGCTCATTATTCTGGAAAGCAAGCTACATTGGGAAAACCACAGCTGTGTACATCTCCAGATAATCGCTGTCTGCATAATACGTATATAATGAGATTGTGAGTCAGCTAACACCTCACCCTTTCCTTTTCACTTTGAATAATATTGTGTATCTTTACTCAAGAACAAACAAGGACATCATCAATATGTGTGTGTGGGGGGGAGAGAGAGATGAAAGCATCAAACAGCACTTCACACACACAAATGTTTACTGTGATAATTAACATAGTGCTAAATGAGAACGCACAAAAATATCAGGAATAAAAGCCACTATTCATCACCTTTTTGGTAGCACAAATTCTGTTCTATGTCCACACACAGAGAGCACCTACGATTGCCTTCATGAACTGTGAATTTGGGAAGTTGGGTGTCCCAGGCTAATGATATGTGTCACAGGGTAAAGAAGGAGATTTTGTTATATAATTTAATTTATACCTTAGTTATCTTGGAAATCCTTCTGGAGCAAATGCTGGGAAAGAGATCTATATTATTTATCTATCTATCATCTATCTATCTGCAGTTTGTTTTAGTACTAAGTATATAAATATAGATTTTGAATTATGGTGCTGGAGGAGACTCTTGAGAGTCCCATGGACTGCAAGAAGATCAAACCTATGTGTTCTTAAGGAAATCAGCCCTGAGTGCTCACTGGAAGGACAGATCCTGAAGCTGAGATGCCAATACTTTGGCCACTCATGAGAAGAGAAGACTCCCTGGAAAAGACCCTGATGTTGGGAAAGAAGGAGGGCACACGGAGAAGGGGATGACAGAGGACGAGATGGTTGGATGGTGTTCTCGAAGCTACCAACATGAGTTTGACCAAACTGCAGGAGGCAGTGCAAGACAGATGTGCCTGGCGTGCTCTGGTCCATGGGGTCACGAAGAGTCGGACACGACTAAACAACTAAACAACAACATATAAATATAGAAAGGAAGGGAGACAGAAAGAGAAACACTGTGGCATAGTGTAGAGGAATAGAGTGAGGAAGCATAGCTCTGGGACTTTTTTCTTTTCAGAGCATGAGCAATGACATCATCTGCCAGAGCACCAGGGTAATCGACAGACTCTGCTTATCCATCCATCCATCCATCCATTAGCTATATCCATCACATTCTGTTTAACTTCAGTTATGATTTCTGTCTCTTTATTTCCTTCACACTGCAACTGCAATTTTCTCATCAAGCTGTCAGTTTTACATTAAGAACAAACACATACAATTTCAAGAAAACCCCAAACGTTTGTAAAGTGTGAGCATGTGAACAATCCTTTTTAAAGGGGGGGCAGCAGTAAAAATAAATGGTGGGGGGAACAATTTGTTTGGAAGATCATCATTCTGATCAGCATCATATTCAGCTGATTCACTTTCGCCATAGAATATTTTTTTTTGTTCAGGAGATCCTGAGAGATCATACTTTTCAGTTCTATTTTTCCTAGAATGGAGTGGGTGCAATTGTTTGTCTATGACTACATGAGCATTCATTTCTATTAAACGGTGGTTTAAAGCTTTCAGTTGCATGAAATGTATTAAAAGCAAAGAGAAATGGATAACAACCAAGGGAAAACAAATTGAACTCTGCAGCTTCCTTCTGGCATTGTGTCTTTGTTGTGCCGGTTGTGGGGCTTCTGTTTGGCAGGAGGATGCAATTTCTTAAAGCAGAACAAGTACAAATGGAATGTGCAGGATACTTACGGGTATTTATTTTATCACCATTATCTATAATGGCTTGATGCATTTTTGTTTCTCTGCGTTATTTTTCTTCTGAGTTGTAGTACAAGGCAATAAATGTCACAGTCGGTTTGAATCTGTAGTAAAGGACAAAATGTGAATATTCATGAGCAGGCAATTCCCAGGGCCTGGAGCTAAGCCATGGGACAATGTCTGCTAAAGGGACACTCCTGTTTGTATTGAGCTCGTAAGAAAAGCACTGCAGGATCAGATCATCAGACCAAAGGCTTCTCTGATGCAACACCACCTTTTCCACAACAGCCTGCTTTTCTTTTGCAGCTACTCCAGCAGACTTCCACTCTGCCACCTATGAGCTGGTGGGCAGTAAAGAAGAAGCCAGCACACAACCGGAAACCCATTTTAAGGTTCTTGATTGTGCATTGGCTTTTGTCTAATGTGGGTGTATTACCGTAAGACACACTTTTTTCCTCCTAAAAAGTAAGGGGAAATGTCTGTGCGTCTTATGGAGTGAATGTGTGGTCCCTGGCAGAGGCAAAGCAGAAAACAGCACATACTAGATTCAGTAATGTTCCTTTTTATTTCAGCTACACCTGGCTTATTCCCTGGTAGGCAAAAAGAACCTCCTTGATTGGCAACCATGGGTAATAATCATTGGCTAAAGATCTCCAGAATTTATCCCCCCCCCCGTAAACGTTAAGCTCCTATTGCTCAGAGAAAAAGATATGGCTGGGGGGGGGGGGGACAGGAAGTCGGAATCTAAAAAACCCAAACTTTTCACACCTTATGATCAGTTCAAAATACTTTGGAAGCAAGTTCCCCCAGTACTCCACTGGTGCAGGCACTCAGATCGTCACACAAAGGGAAGGATTCACCTAACAATTCCCTTCGGAGGAAATAAGGACTGCTGTGTGCACAAGGAGGCTTCTCCCCCCTGCACCCCTCCAGATGAGCTTTGAAGGGGTCATAGACATCCCCAAAGCACAGGAAAAGGGGGATCATTCCGTTTGCCAAACTGATTTGCTTTTGCAGACAGAACAGTGGTATTAGTGTGGTGCTGAATTCTTTAAGTTTCTTGAATTTAATAAAAGAAGGTATTTGCTTAACTCAAAATACCTTCACCTTTTGATTAACTGCATCTACCTGCTCGAAGCTTTGCCTGGAAGTGTGCAACAACCCAACACAACCCCTGCTATTCAGTGGGGGGAGGTGAGGTGGGGGAAGAGGACTTTAGAACACTCTTTAGAGTTCCCTCCATCCAAGGGGCTCTGTGACGTGCATTAGAGCAGCCAGGAGCCAGTATGGAGGGGGATCTTTCTCCCTCGCACACTCTATCAAATTGGGACGGGGAGCTCCCACAAGCAATATATTCGCATCTTACCCTGAGGCTTAGCTGCCAGATGCCCATGTGTGTCTGAAGGCTCTGAGGGAGACGTTGCCCAGAAGTAGAGGAAACGGGTCTCTTTATCCCTTGGATGAGCCAACAAGGCTGGCAGGCCACACTTTTGGGTTTTGTTTGCAGGGCGAGGTGGTGACCTTCACTTTTGATTCAGAATTATTTTTTTCTTGCTTTCCTCTTCTAAAAACTAGGTGCGTCTTATGGTCAGGTGCGTCTCATGGAGCAAAAAGAATACGGTAAAAGGGGTTCACCTAATTCTCTAATCGATAATCTATATTAGCACAGTCCTTATTTTCCAGAGACAGTGCCAAATTTACAGAAGCTGTCCCAGTTTCTGATTTGATGCCAGAATGTCCAGTTTTTCCTTAGGACGGCCCTATTTTCATTGAAGAAATGTTGGAGGGTATGGAATTATGCAACCCCCAGTGAAGGAGATAAGTAACTACAACCTTTAGAAGACATATGAAGGCAGCTTTATATGGGAAAGTTTCTTAATGTTTTATTATGTTTTTATATATTTTGGAAACTGCCCAGAGTAGAATTATTATGGAACAGGTTGTTCCTATTTTCATCGGAGAAATGTTGGAGGATATGTATTACTATTAGGCAAATTGAAACTTCATATTACTTTCATCTTTTTGCAGAGGATTTTTCTTTTCTTTGAAACAGAGCAAAATACTTTCTTTCCTTTAAGTTATATCAAACTTTTAACTTTAAAAAATCACCTACAACCATGAAATAGAAGCAATAAAAAAACCCCATAATCATCTAGAGGTCTTCAGTGCTCTTCACGCCACATTCTAGACAGCCTCACTTCATGCAAAACTCTGGATCTAGAGAAACATAAATACATAGGAAAATAGAAATACAGAGCAACTGGGTGAAACGGGGCTTTGTGGGTGCCCTGATTTGACTAATGGCATTTTTCCTTTTTTCCCTTTTTTACATCATAGTTTGATTCACAGAAGGTTAAAAAATCACCCTGAATCATCTCTATTAAGCTCTTTATTTGGTTCCAGCACAGAGCCACTGCACATCCCTCATATTTGTCCAAAAGCAAATATGAGTCACTCTTAAGACATTTATTTTAAAAGAGCAAAGTATACAACTCCCCCAATTAGGATTATGACAAAATGGGAGGTTCTAATTCTAACTAGTTAATATGCACAAAATAGAAAAGCTATTTCTGGCTTCTGCATGCCAGGATCTATTTCAGATTCAAGGTTCCTGAGCTAAAAGGCAGAGGAACCTTACTTTGTATTTTCACTGCATGCAACTTGCTATAGAATGCTGATTCAATCTACTCTGGCAGAAAAAGACAGCCTGGTTTGAAGAAAATAACACACCAATAATGCCAAAAAGCTGGGTGGTTCTGTGAATCATCCTTGAGTGTTAATACTAGATGCTTTCGTGAATCTGAAACTGTTTATGGTTTGTGAAATATTACATTCTGTTTTCCTTTTCAAAATCCTTCTCACATAAAATAGCATCACCAAACTCGTTAATGTTCAAGAGAGCAAAAATGCACTGCTGATTATCTCTGCGTAGACAAACAGGCATTTGGAGTTGGGTCTTAAAAATATATGTGACAGGTGTTAGAAATATAAAAGTGGATTTATCAAGAGATTAAATTAATTTCCATGATTACGCTCTCTGAAATGAAGTGTGTTTGTTGCCTTCTGAGAAATGCAGAATTGTATGCTGCTAAAAGCTTTAAACTTTTTTGCCTAAATATTGTCAGCATTTAAAAATGCATGCTACATTTTAATTATATTTTGCTATTACTGATGAATGCATATGCCCTTGTAAGGTGGCTTATTATTATAGTCCATCACAAAACACAATAGCACTATAAAAATATTCCAAATAATGAAAATGATGGCAAAATAGCAGAAATAGGTGGCAAAACAGAGTCCCATACAGTGATTCAAACACTGTATTTAAAATGTCTTCAAAGGGACCACATATATTTCCCTGGGGAGAGTATTTCAGAAGTGTGGGGCCACCACAGAAAAGGCTCTACCCCTGGTACTTACCAACTAGACAGCTCTCTTAATAGCTGTGGCTACCTACTTTTATTTATCATTTGTCCTGTTTTTATTTTATTGTTTTTATTGCTTCTATGGCATGAAACAATGTCTAAAAACTTAATTATTGGCTTGCTGGTTTTTTGTTTCTTTGTTTCTTTGTTTGACTTCCTACCATGCAAATAAGCATGATCACTGTTACTGCAGTATAAAGCAAAAGCTGATGAGGGGTAATACTGAAAAATCGGATCTGGAGTGTGCATAATCTCCAGTTTAAGGCCCCTAAGGTCTGTTCCTGTGGTCTGAAGGTACTTCTCAATTTATATCAGATAAGGGCTAAAACCCAGGCCCCTAGGATTTAACAGATCTGAGAAATCTAGAGGCTTTGCGGTTTTACAGACCAAATTAAAGCTCACACATTGCCAGGACCAGATGGCATCCACCTGAGAGTTCTTAAATAACTCAAATGTGAAATAGCTGATCTTCTAACCAAAATATGTAACTTGTGCTTAAGATCTGTCTGCGTACCTAAGATTGGAAAATTACCAATGCAGCCACAGTTTTTTTAAAAGGGATCCAGATTGGATTCTGGAAATACTAGGTCAGTTAGCTTAACATCTGCTTGGGAAAACATGTGGAAAGCATATAAAAGAACAAGTGCTGCTGAAGCAGAACCAGCATGGCTTCTGCAAGGGTAATTCCTGTCTCACAGACATAGTTCTTAGAAAATGTCAGCAAACATATAGGCAATGGAGATCTGGTTGACACTGTGTGCTTAAACTTTCAAAAAACTTTTGATAAAGTACATCACCAAAGACTCCTGAGGAAGCTTAGCAGTCCCAGGATAAAAGGAGCAGCCCTCTTATGGATCAGCAGCTGGTTAAGAAACAGGAGGCCAATAATGGGAATAAATGGACAGTTGTCCCAATGGAGGCATGTAAGCAATGGAGTCTCCAAAGCATCAGTATTGAAAACTGTAACTGTGCTTTTTTACTTGCTCATAAATGATCTGCAGTTGGGTGTGAGCAGTAAGGGATTGTGGGGAGCTCCAAAAGGATCTCCCCAAAAAAGTGAATAGGCAATAAAATGACAAATGCAATTCAGTCTAATCAAGTGTAATGTAAGGTGTTGTTGTTGTTGTTTAGTCGTGTAGTCATGTCCGACTCTTCGTGACCCCATGGACCAGAGCACGCCAGAAACTCCTGTGTTCCATTGCCTCCCGCAGTTTAGTCAAACTCATGCTGGTAGCTTCGAGAACACTGTCCATCCATCTTGTCCTCTGTCGTCCCCTTCTCCTTGTGCCCTCCATCTTTCCCAACATCAGTGTCTTTTCCAGGGAGTCTTCTCTTCTCATGAGGTGGCCAAAGTATTGGAGCCTCAGCTTCAGGCTCTGTCCTTCCAGTGAGCACTCAGGGCTGATTTCCTTCAGAATGGATAGGTCAGTCCATGGGACTTTCAAGAGTCTCCTCCAGCACCATAATTCAAAAGCATGTAATGTAAGGTGCACTGAGGCAAAGAAAGTCCAAATTTGACACATAGATTCATGGGGCTTGAGCTGGTGGTGACTGACCAGGAATGAAACTTGGGGTCATAGTGGATAGCTCAGTGAATTGTATTGATCAACTGGCTTTCTGCCAAGAACAACCAAGGTGATGTACAGTTTTAAAGGGCTAAAACAAATGATATAAATCCAGCACTATTTTTCTATAAAAAGAGGGGCCAGAACTTGCAATGAACGCCTCCCTTGTTCTCTTATAATGGCAATGGCATCCACCTGAGGAGTGCCGGAACTGAGTTCTGGCTGAAAATAAGTCCTGGATATAACGTGGAAAGTTGGCAGGGGAAGGGGGCAGTATCACTGGAGCAGGCCCTGATGTTGTCTATGCCTCTCCCCTTAACCATCTTCTTCCTCATCACAGTGGTGTCCATTGGCCCTGTGGGTGGGCGGAGGGAGCGGTCCAGCTGGAATTGGCCCCAATATTGTGCTCACTTGCCTCACTGGATCTCTGCTTTTTCTTACAAGGCAGATTTGAGGCAGACCCCTACCCAAACTGTTTAGCTTGTCTCTTAAGGGCAACACTGTTGCTTTAGTTTAGTTTCAATTTCACTTTTGGTTGTTAGAAGGCTAGATTTGGAAGAAGCCTTGCTTTGTTTCTACCAAAGCCTACCACTTTGAGTGTTCATGGAATTATTACCTGCAAAACACTATTATTCCCCTCTGTGCCTGAAGAAGTCCCTCAGCACGTTCAGTCCCGGTAAGCTAGATAAGACCCTGGTAGATAAGATAAGATGTCTCATAAGACCATAAGTTTCCTGCTGAAACATTGGAGAGCTAAACACATTTCTCTATACCCATTGACCTCAATGGGACATTCTTCTGAGTAGGCATACATAAGATTGAAGTGTTAGTCTCTAGTTTCCTTAATTCCATTCACAATCCTTGCTTTACCTTTGTCAGAACATTCATATGATGTCCTCTGCTAGTCATGTCAACTACAATTTTAAGAGAAAACTTACCCAGACTCGCTCCAGTGACAGATTTCATTTGTATGGGCTGCCACTGATATTTCAATATAAACTCAAGCTTAAAGCTGTGTTGTGTTTTGCTGTAAAATTGTGTTTCCCTTTAGTGATTGATTATGCTCTTTTACACCTCGGTGGATTTCTCATCTATTTTATTTTTAATTGTTTTTTAATTAAATGATATATTTTACTTCAGGCATGCAGGGGGATAATAAGAATTCAAGTGTGCTGCCAGATGTTCGGGTGGATTGCATATCAACAACATTTCCCTGCAGGCAGAGAACCAAGAAAGCTTGGGGAGTTTTAAAACAGCCTGTGCCGTCCGTAATGCCTACTTGTTTACACAGTTTTATTCTGTGTAAACAGTGGTGAAGCAGTATTTGTTTCTCTCCGTAATGGACTAGCTATTCCTATGGCATGCTGATCAATTGTTTACAACTTCAGAAATGCCCTTTCAGCAGAGGGTGGAAGCCACAGGAATTGCTACTGGGGCAATTCACATAAAAAACCAAAACCAAAACATGCTTCTGTGCACAAATGCTCTATGAAAGCATGGGGGGGGGGGAATCGCTATGATTCCTGAAGTTTATTTCAGAGTACAGTGGTACCTCGTGTTACAGACACTTCAGGTTACAGACTCCGCTAACCCAGAAACAGTACCTTGGGTTAAGAACTTTGCTTCAGGATGAGAACACAAATTGTATGGCGGTGGCGCGGCACCAGCGGGAGGCCCCATTAGCTAAAGTGGTACCTCAGGTAAAGAACAGTTTCAGGTTAAGAACGGAACTCCAGAACAAATTAAGTTCTTAACCCGAGGTACTGCTGTACATTTGGTGAACGCAGACCTGCTACTGTACATAAGAAGCTGTGATCATGAACACAATATGTTTAGAGGACAAAGGGTTGAATCCAGGGTTCTCTGTTGGTTTGTGCAAGGCCTCTTGCATTGCTAAGTGGGCAGGTTTTAATTTTGTGAAACCAAGGCATCCAGTGCAACAGTTGAGCCAGTGGAAACTCATTGTACAACAGATTGTACAATATACTGTGCAACAAAGTTACCAGCAACCTGCATATGCATGCTCTTGTGGAACAGTGCAGCAGAACAAGTGTACCACTAAGTGACTTTAATTTCACACTACAGTACATTGGATGCAAACCGGTGACTGTGTTAAGGCAGAGTAGCCAACATGTTCTGGTGTTCTGGATTAGAACTATCTGATCCTTGGCTATCCTGACTGGGGCTGTTTTGAATTGTAGTCCAAAAAATCTGGATGGTTATCCCTATATTATGACACTTCAATGACTTTCCAAGTCTTCACAAAGACAGTATCAAATGATATCATTTTGGGTTTATGGATATATAGGTGGAGATGTGGGGAAGTTTGGTAGGAGCAGGGTCTCAGAGCATGTGGAAAGGAGTAGAGAGGAGCTCTAGCCCAGTGACAGAATATGTCAGGCTGCAGAAATATGACATCTGTGAACTGCATAGTGAACTGACCTATTTCCCACCTACCGGATTAATACGCAGATTGAAATATAATTTTTCCTTCTTAAATTTTGTAATACAGTTCTTGGCTCAAACAAGATCAGAAACAGCATGCTAAAATGCATATATAAATTGTATTTCAGAATATAAAGCATTTAGAAATGTGCGCCTCTGTATAAAACATCTTTATAAGAGCATGTTTTTTGATGAAAATATACATTTCATGCAGTGTTTTTCTTTTTAAACATCTGCACATTAATCTGGATTTGGGATGGGAAAGAGTTATGAATGAATATATGTGAAATTTACATAGACTGACTCCGCTATCACTAATATTATGCTCAATGGCATAATTGTAAGAAATTGCAGAATGCACAAAAAGTATACATTTCATACAATTATGCTCAAAGGCATAATATTAAAAGATATTTGGTAGCAGAACCTCTACCTGAGAGCTGAAAAGAGCTTATTCTATTCTAAGGTTGATAACGCTGATCTATTTAGACCACTGTTCTGATTCAGTATAAGGAAGATTTTCATATTTAGAATGGCTTTACTGCTGACATTTGCTGTGCAGTAAATTTCAAGAGCAGAAATTCATCTAGAGATATTTGCTTTGTCTACTATGCCCAAATAGCAACTCAACATAGTATGATCAATGACCTGAACATATGAAATGTGATTATAATAGGCTATAGCTGGACAAAACCTACAGAGAGCCAACCTTTTAGTAAGATTGCATTGGGGAAAGTTATACAATCAAACTGGCAGGCATATTGTAAAACATTTGTGTGCTTTTCTAATTATAGTGCTAGTCATATACAACTCATTCTGTAGTCATCAGCCTTGCAGATTTAGGAAGTGTGAATGAGGCTACATTTGACTTCTCATTTGAAAGTATCAAATTAGTGTTAAATCTAAAGCAATTTCCATGATAGGTTAATATACTTCTTTCATTCACAGGGCTGATTGGGCAAAGAACATTAATTTTGGTTAAACATAGGAAATCAACCTGTGAATCATCTCTAAGCTCTGACCAAAAATGGTGATGGAATACGGGAAAATACAGTTTATTATTGTATTATTAATGGATTTTATTATAAACCATATTTTGATGTTTTCATACTAGACAGCATATAATAATTATTTTTAAAAAAATATTTTAAAAATCCAGTTGACTGGAGCAGGTCACATAATAAGATACAACTGCAGGGTCAGTCTGGCTTCCTTGTCTGAAAAATAAAACATTTCTGTTTTGGTGCCAGGACTTTGCTACCATTGAACCATCTCCAACTTGGAATTATCAAGGTCCCGGAAAAGGTTCTGCAATGAAGGTGTTCTCCTATCACTAGCCTCATTTTCTCAAAATAATATGACAAGTGGGACCTGCAATAAATTGTCACAATGAAATATTTCTGCTTAGGATTCTAGCCAGCCATGACCTATTTCAGGATATTCCAATCTATTCTCATTCTCCCCTAGTTTTCCAGCACCAACAGACATTTTGCTCCTGTAGTCCTTGAGAATGCTGACTTCTGACTGGTGTGTTTTGAGGCGCCACCCACTTCTCAGAGGGGTTTCCTCCCTATTTTTCCTCCTCCTATCATGTTGATACCTCCCTCTTGTTTCTTAGTGACCCAGGTTTGAATAGAATCCTGTCAACAGCACCAGCTGAGCATGCTCTAGCTATATCAAAAGATTTCAACCTTGCTGGATACCAGATTTTATTCAATCACACACACACACACACACACACAGTGGTTAACACTGAAGTTTACTACACTTTTCATAATACACCTGCACAGTGTATTATGTATTGTATAAGTAGCTGTAGGCTTTAAAGAAGGTGATAACATATAGAAACTCATGAAGACAGAAAGATTAGGTTACCACAACTTAAGTTGTACAAGCATACCAACTGAAACAGTTAATAAATAACATTAATAACAACTCAAAGAAGCAGTGGATTGTGATGGAACATGACATCCACCTAGGTAATAAAATCAAGAAGGGCCACATTTTTAATTACATACATCAAAGAAAATCCATCAAATTAAAAAATAACTTTTTTAAAAAACACACCACACTGTGATGGTATGATGGTTTGGAAGACTTGGGTCAAGAAACCAGCACCACTAATATCCGCACTAATGTTTTTTCTCAACTGTGCTTTCTTTTTGATGAATATTCTATTTCAAGGTCTGGTAGAGCAATAGTCTAAGTCCTATTGAATATGTTTACATGAGTAATAAATATTGGACTGGGGAAATAGCTGGTTTCCAAAGGACACAACACAGCTGGATGCAAATTCACCAGGTAGTAGACTCTTTAGATTGTCCTGATGTTCACATCCAAACAACTAGAGCTTCAGCCCAGTTTGAGCTACCAATTGCTCAAGCCAAATTCTTAAGCAAGGGAAGTTGTTCCAAATGTATACATTATTCTCTAGGAAATGTACAAGACCCACAGAAGCAGTCTAGGTAGTATGGGGAAATTATCTAAAAATACAAACTAAAGCCATGCTGTGTTAAGCTACTGTGCATAGGATTGCTGTTTCATTCTTTAACTGTTCCTTCAAGGTTTCCTTTCTCTCTTCCAACATAATTCTTCCAGAAAACTTGTCCCTCATTTAGTATCCTCAACCAAGTTCCTATTTTTAGACCACTGAGAAGTGACTGAGAATAGATGAACATTTGTGATTTGATTTTCAACACAGAGTACTTGCCTCCAGCAAAAATGTATTTATAGAAACATTCTTACTTGGTATTTAACGCTAAACAGATTTTCCCACACCTCTCTCTGTTTAAAGGGAATTGTCACCTAAATCATGAAAAATTGTGTTTTGTTATAGTTTGGGAAAGCACTGAAACAAAACTAACTATTGTTTATTTTTGCATTTTTTTTAAAAAAAGGATTTACGTATACATATACAATATATACATATAAAAGATCATGTACAGGTTGTTACAATAAAAACATCACTGCGCCAGCCATTTCCTTAAAAGTAAGTGGCCTAAATAGAGAAGAAAGTTCCAAAGGACTGATTGAAATAAGCTGCTGATTCTGTAGGTTCACCCTATATGTACTTTTCATATACAGTCATGAAAACATGAAGAATAAAATTACAACATAATAAAAGAATAATCATAATAATCATCATAGAAAGCTTAAACATGGATGACATAAAATATATTCCATAATGGGGTATAAGGTTCATATTTCTACCAAACATACCAAATATTCATGAATGCTGCCAAATAAGCTCATATTTCGTGTGAATGTGCCAACCTTGTGATTGTTTGGTCATACAAATTACAAACTGTTCCCAAAGTTGGAGGGGTCTGCATCAAACCCTGGTGGCCTGTATTTTATTAGACAAGTGTTTCAGAAATGGGAATAAACATTACTTTTTGAAATTATTGATCCATAAAATAACAAGAAGTGTCCTTTCAGCCTTGAGAGATCACTAGATAAGCGACAACTACCAGATACAGAATTAGTAGTTGAAAAGTAAGGTCAGCATTGGCAACATAAAAAAATAAATAAAAATAAGAGTCATAGCTTAGTGTCCAAGGTGACCTGTTTGCTAACAATAATGTCAACCTCCATTACACCTTGCCTCCAGAACTTGTGTACATAATTACATCCTTGCCACATATGCCAATATGTTCCTCGTACAGAGGAACCAGATCTTACAATATGATCTACTTGGATTGGGGTTAAAAACCAGCAGTGGACCACCTTCACAGAATTCTCCCTAATGTTAGCAGGCAGGGACCAAAAGGGACAAGTGGACCAGATTGTAAGCCACTGAGAATCTTTCAGTTCACCTATAGCAGTGGTTCCCAGTTGGTGGTCCGCAGACTCTAGTGGGTCTGTGTAACCCATCAGGGAATCTTAGGTACCATTCACATGACAAAAATTACCACAGAGATATCAAAATTTTCTAAAGTAGAACGTCCATGTCTTGGCCTTTGACAAAACAGGGGGGCTGCAATACTTAGCTAATTAGGAACTACTGGGCTATAGGCTCCATCTCCTAAGTCAATTTTAAAGTTGTTAGTACAGTGGTACCTCTGGTTACATACTTAATTTGTTCCGGAGGTCCGTTCTTAACCTGAAACTGTTCTTAACCTGAAGCACCACTTTAGCTAATGGGGCCTCCCGCTGCTTCCGTGCTGCCGCCGTGCGATTTCTGTTCTCATCCTGAAGCAAAATTCTTAACCTGAGGTACTATTTCTGGGTTAGCGGAGTCTGTAACCTGAAGCATATGGAACCTGAAGCATATGTAACCGGAGGTACCATTGTAGAGAGAACTGGGATTGTATTAGTAGGAAATACATCTTAGATCTTTGCCTCTCTGGGTGCTTGCTACAGCTAGATGTTCATAAGTTTTCAGGGCTCTAGTAGGTACACTATGTACCACAGAATCATTCAAGATGATGCTAATCTGGTTGATATGTAGCCAATTTATGCCTGAATCTTCCCTAATTCACAATCCATAGAATAATTTATTGATATTCCTACTTATGGACTGGTGAACTGAGGGCTTTGACAGAGATTGGGGTTCTGAGCACACTTTTCAAAAGCAAATGCTAGCTGTTATTTAACATTGGTTCTCTATTTAACATTGGGGAAGAATTCACATGGAAGGTTTTATCCTATGCTGACTAATCTAGGAATAAGACCAACTATGTCCGGTGAGATTTACTTTAGTGTAATAATCTGTAGGATTGGCCTGTAAGATTTTTAAAAAAATATTTTTTCCTGTGCTCTGAATAAGGTGAAAATTAATTATTTCCCTGAGAGCAAAGCTCTTGGAAAGCTTTATGCTCTAGTTGAGGCCTCTGTGAATGGAATAAATATGCGGATTTTAAAGTATAATAAATATATTATTTCTCCTGAATCCCCTTGACCCCATATGGTAAATCTTACACTGTTGCAAAGGACTTGGCCTCAGCAATCTGGAACATGGGGTGGTGCATGGGGAGCTGCAGATGGAAAGGGGAATAATGTACAAATATCCTTTCCTGCCTTCCATCCACGGAAGCTTCCATTGGTTTGCAGAGCCTTCCATGAATAGAGGGACAAAATTGGATACAATCCATTATTTGGACATGTTGCCTTAGCCAAGATAGCAGGAAAAGGTAGTTAATGGACCATTGCATGCCTCTCATTAGGGCAGTATGTTTTTCCATTGTCCTGATATATGAGTGCATCCACGAGTGGATGATGATGATTCAGTGTTTAAGATGCCATTTCTATTTTATTACCATAGATCTATATCTAGAACTGTAAGGTGCTCTAGTAATTTCACATCATTTTTATACCAGTTCAGTATTGCTTCAAATGCAAACACTTATATAAAAATGACCAAAGTGTCGGAACAGTTATTTATTTCTCTAGACAACATATATCTTAGATTTCACTGCTTGCAAACTTTAATTCATTTGAACTTATTGGGTTGTTGTTGTTTTTTTTAATGGAAAGCCCCCTTTAGCAACTGGCCAACTTGACAAGGAAGAAATCAGGGCCTTCTTCCATCTGGATACAATATAGGAAGAACAATGAAGATAAATGGCGCTGTAATCCATCAGAGAAAATATCTGCTGTTCAAGTATGGCGTTCTCTTCCTCTGGATACTTCCCAGCCTCTGAGCTTGTGTGTCCTCTAAATTTGGTGTACAGTGTTATGAGGATGTTGACTGCTGTTCATCAGAGCTGGAAAGGAGCACAGAGATGGAAAAGCCCAGAAAACCCATCGGCATATCCCTCTCTAGTGGCCCTGCCAACTGTGAGCCCCTTGAGATTTGTAAGAACTGGGAAGAGAAAAACAACAACTTGGACACTCTTGGTGATGGCCTGAGCAGGGTCAAAGGTGTTAAGCTGCTCAAAAGCTACAGAGTGAGTCTGTTGATACGGAGTGAGGCCTGCTTTGTGTGAGAGACAAAGGGAGAGTCAGTGTGTTGCCTCAGATGAGAGATGGGGTAGACAGAAAATGGTACTTTAGTGGTAGGGAAGGTTTGAGTTCACTGGTAGGGAATTCAAGAGGGCTGGTGGGGAATTCCATTACAACTTTATATGTAGGGATGGAGGAAGAATTCAACTCAGTTTACATTTAAAGGTGAGCTTGCTTAATTCACACAAGCATCTTTCAAAATTTGCATTTCTCTGAATATTTGCAGTAGTGTTCTCCAGTCAAGTAAAGTGTACAGAATTCCATATATCTTACATGATAGTGAAAATAACATACAAAATGCATTACACTAGTGGGAATTGCTTGCAAAATGTGTCTGTTTGTCAAAAGTAAATACATAAATGTGCTAGGGAAAATGCTTACAAATTTTCATGAATATTTTTTTTTTGAAAAAAAAAATGGAAAATTGTTGCACAAATGTGGAGAACTTAATTTCACATTAGGAAAAAATGAGAAATGGAGAGAAACCAAAATTGATAGATTTGTTCATTGTCATTTACATTATTTTTTTTTTTAAAAAAGCCCAGTTTGGTGGTAGAACACATGTCTTGCATGAAGAAGTTTGCATGTTCAATCCCTGGCATCGCTAGTTTGGGGGTAGCATAAGGAGAACAGATCAAATAGGTTAGGTAAAAGACTTCTACCAGAGACTGTAGATACTTGCTTTCAATCAAAATTAGCTATACTGGGCTACATGAACAAATAGTTTGATCTGGTATAAGAAAGATTTCCATGTTCCTGCACTTCTGTTACTATCTCCCTTATTGCTGGAGTCTTCGTCTCTGAGGGGCAACCTAATTTTAATAGCTTTCCCAGTTATCTAGTTTCTCCTAACCTGGTGATAACCAAGTGTTTTGGACTATGATTCAATTTATCACTGGTGGAAGCAGGGCTGATGGAAGTTTTAGTTCAACAACAATTGAGGACATCTCATGGGCATCTGCTATTCTAGAATTTGGGACATATGCCCAAATTGCTCCATTATTAGAAACAGTGGTGTACATTCCTATCATTTGGTTCTTCTCTCATCAGGGGACTTATAAAACCATTTCAGTTCTCATGTGATTTGAAGGAATAACACACCCAGCACGGGCTGTCATAATGGTTCATATAGCAGCCTTGATTGGTGAAGCTTTTGCAATTCCACAGCATCTGTAGTTGGGATTTAATGGACTTGGAATTATCTTTGTTCAGAATGAGAAGTTGGTTTCTATATTGGGCTGCACCCATTAAAGATTATGTAACACATCACTGATAACATCAGGCAATTTCTTGTCATTTTTATAATGCACTGTCAGACTTTGAGAGAAATAATGTTTAAAATGGCTTGCTTTATAATTATATCTCAGGAAAGGAAAGGAAAGAAATTACACCATTGAGGCTGCTTACTTTACAGAGTTCATCAAGCTGCACAATCTATTGGTTCCCATGGGAAATTCAAGATGTACTAGTGTGAAAATAAAAAAAGAAAGAGCTAAGTGTTATGTTTTCTTTTACAATTGGGTTTGCCTTTCTTAAATCCTTGATGGAGGATCTCCTGAAACCTTTTCTTTTGGTAAATAATATCAGAGAACTGCTTTCTTTCTTGATACTACCCATTATTAGTGTTCTGCACTGGTTCTGTGTCCTTCCCGAGCTACTCAGGTGATGTTTTCACATGCCCCAATTGGATCTTACTATTAATGAGGTATCTTAAGTTGAATCTAAATGCTGCAGTTTTAAAGCAACCTCTGCATATTTTTAAAAAGTGAAACCACCCTAACTAGGGAGATGCCCTGAGCTTAAGAGAGAAGGGGGTGGTGAGGGGGTGGTGATGATAGACCCATGTGGCAGGGGGGAGCTGGGTGCACTTGCACCAGGACTTGGTGGGCTAAGTTGGCCAGAGGGCCCTGCCAGGGGCTTGCCAAACTTACATTGTCATGCTAAGAACAAGACTCCCGCCCTGGGCCTCAGACAATCTCTGCACAGGCCTGAGTGATGATGTGTGTATGTGTTTAGAGATCTTTCACTTTGGTGGTTTTAAATACTGCAGATTATTTCCCCAGGGCACTGCAATCACAGTGACTGGAAGTGATTTGAAATTAATATGAAGAACCAAATCCCACACACACTTCTTTTCATATGCATCTATGCTGTGTGTTTTGCTCCTACACCCACTCCTTTCCTTATGCAAGCCAATGGACAGATCTCTCTTCCTGGAGAAAGGGGCTGCATCCCCCAAAATCCAGGTTGGAAGGTAGATGCCCATTCCTATTACTGGCCCTTGTGGTGACAGGGCCCTTGCTGAGAGGGTGATGCTTCTCTCACCACAAAACTATCACATGGGGCAACTCTGTAAGTTCAGGAGGTTCCCAAAGGGAGATAGGTAAAGGTAAAGGGACCCCTGACCATTAGGTCCAGTCGTGGCCGACTCTGGGGTCACCTCGCTTTATTGGCAGAGGGAGCTGGCGTACAGCTTCCGGGTCATGTGGCCAGCATGACTAAGCCGCTTCTGGTGAACCAGAGCAGAGCACTGAAACACCGTTTACCTTTCCGTCATAGCGTTCCCTATTTATCTACTTGCACTTTGACATGCTTTTGAACTGCTAGGTTGGCAGGAGCAGGGACCGAATAACAGGAGCTCACCCCGTCGCCAGGATTCAAACCACCGACCTTCTGATCGGCAAGTCCTAGGCTCTGTGGTTTAACCCACAGCGCCACCCGCGTCCCATCAAAGGGAGATATGTGGCCTCAAATTCATGGAAGGGTGTAAAGGAGGCTGCAGGTGACGTGTGAGAAGGATGGAGGTTGGTTGCGTTTACATGCTTCCCTTTGCACAATTGCTTATCATGAATGCCCAAATACCATTGTAGAATTTGTGTTTTCCACTGTTTTTCATGACAGACTGATGGTTCCACTTTTGTGGAATTGAACTGGGTCACATGAAGAAACAACTCATATCGGAACAGAGCAGGACCTTAAGAATAAACTTAGTTGTGGTAAATCACACTAGACACGCAAGCCTGCTTTCCTTTCTCTGTGTCTATCTTTCTTGCTGTCTATATGCATGCTCTTTAAATCCTTTAAAATGTTTACCGTTGCCTGAGGCATATTGAGCCTTCATCTAGAAAGAACTAAATTGACTCTCATTTGCATGTGGCAAGGTGAAAAAGAACTCAGTATTGACTTATTTTGGCAAACAACTGATGTATACAAATGGAATCTATAACAGGTATAGACATTTGTTTTCTGAACTGTTTACTGAGAGAATTCATAAAACGCTAATACTGCACAAGTCAATGAAGGATTCATTTTGCTGTTTAGCTCGGGTCTCTTTCTATTACATTGCTGAAATAAGATTGCCTAGAATCCTGTCATGCAGCTTTAAAAAGACCCAAAACTAAACCAACAAGGGGCAGGTGCTAAATCTAAAACTGAATTAACTGAATGGGGCTTCATGTCCAGATCACATGATACACTTTTTGGTTGTTTTAGTCTGTAGAATGATCAGGTGTAGGGTTTTTTTGGGGGGGGCGGGGGTAGAGCATCATGGCCGGATCTTACCCCTAACTTATATCATGAAGACTTATAACTTATATCTTGAAGACTTCTATTTTGGATGGCTCAGTTGGTTAGAGTGTGGTGCTGATAATGCCAAGGTTGCAGGTTTGATCCACGTATGGGACAGCTACATCTTTCTGGATTGCAGTGGGGGACCAGATGATCCTCAGGGTCCCTTCCAACTCTACAATTCTATGTTTTAGGGGAAAATCTCCTGGGGAAATTTCCTGAAAAGTCATAGTGAAATAAACTTGGGATGCAACATTTGCACAGCTCCCATTCATTTCAGTGGTCCTCATTTGGACCAACTTCCCAGTTAGATTAGGAACAGCAGTGTTGCAGAAAGGTCCTTGTTAGTGAAAATGAAAGAGAAACGATGCAATTTCTAACAGTCAAGGCAACCAAACAGTTTTACTGATCAATGCTTCCTTTGCTTATAAAAGAAGAATTCATTTTAAGGAACAGATTATTCATCTGGTTTATGAAATGAATTCCTCATTAAAGCTGAAGGCATGCAAGTTTTGAAATAGAGGAGGACAATGACATAAAATAAATTATTCTTTATTGCCCAGAGACATCAAGGATCTTGCTGTGCTATCCTGAATGTTTTGGTCCCCTGTGAGATAATTCTCCCCTCTTCATAATAGTCATATATAGTCAAGTTGCTGTGTTAGGGACTCATTTAGGACTGCATGACCAAGCTCACAAGTAGGCTATTTAACAAATCTGAGGTGTTGCTGCCAGCTCTTCCCAGTTCCTGTTCACTAACTGCTCATCAAAGTTCAGGGCCAGGCTATGTGTGATATTCTCCTTTATGAAGTTTCAGTCTGACTTTTTCCTTTTCTTTGGTAGAATACAGCCGCAGAAGCCAATTCACATGATGGGGTTGCTCTAAAATGCTCCACGGAAAGTGCTATTTTAGTATTCTATTAACTCCCACCTCACATGTTTCAATGCTCCTGTAAACAAAATATGCACATACAGGGGAACTTGTGAGTGGGATTTGCTGGAGAGTGACTGCCTTCTGCTGCAGCCTTCTGTGTGCTGATCTTTTAGGAGAAGAAAAATGGTTGGAAAAGGTGTTAGTGCTGTGTGAACATAACGCTGCAAACAAATCTGGAAGGGTCTTTGTTGTTGTTAAATATATTTGTCCCAAAGTGGAAAATGGGTTGTATCCTCCTAAAGGCATATCCACATTTCCTCTTGTCCTGCTGATTCCCCTCCTCTCCGAAAACTGCTCTTTAGTGCTCAATCGGAGCAAATGGCAATCAGGTTACCACAGATTGCTGTTTATTCCAATTTAAAGCTAAAGAGTGGGTTTTCCCTATAAGAGGAGCAGGGCAAGGGAAAAACCACTCAGGCCTGTGCTTTCCAGGTATGGGACAAGCCCTAAGTTTTCCAGGTAGTGCAAGGAGCTATGGAACATTCCCTCCCTCTCTTCCCACTGAGCGTCTGCCAAATTGGTCCAGGGGCTTCCCTCTGGAGCACAAAACAAAATAATCATAGAGATGGAAGTGACCCTGAGGATCATATCGTCCAAGCCCCCTGCAATGCAGGAATATGTAGCTATCCCATAAGGGGAGCAAACATGCAACTCTCTAACCAGCTGAGTTATCCAATATGTTAAGCAGATTTAGGTATGTTTGTAGGGGCACAGAGGAAGAGGGAGATGTTCTGTTGTGCAAGCAAAAGTCATTGTACTAAGCAGGCAACCCAATTTTATTGCTGTACCAAATGGGTAAAGCAGGGGTGGGGAACTTGTGGTCCTCCGGATGCTGTTGGACTCTAGCTCCCATCATCCACAACCAGTATGGCTAATGGTCAGGGATGGTGGGAGTTTCCCATACCTGGTGTAAAGGTGTAAGATATCAATGTGTTGCTACTTTGGCCAGAAGCCAAGAGGCAGGCACCAACTTTTATATAGTACCTGAAGAGGTGGGAGGAAATAAACCAGTGCAAATTGCAGTCTGGGGCCCTAGCCAAGTCTCTTCTGCCAAACACACAGTGCCACACGTCGTCTTCAATACTTCCCTCCTCCAGTTCATTGTGATGGCAGCACACTTGGACAATTATCCATTGTGATTAAAAGCTAGACCTGTTCATAAAAGTGGAAGACCCCCCCTCCACCTCCTCCCCTTTTGACCTCACTCAGCTTGTTTTTCTTAAAAAATGCAGTTGCTAGTTAAAAAATGCAGTATTTATTGGGCACCGGAATCCACATAACGATTTGAAACTTTAGGGAGCTCCTGATCTGACACAAGATGCTGATGGCACAATAAGACTCAGGAATGTATCATTGTCACCAGTGCTATTTTTCTAGAAAAAGAGGTGGCAGAACTCACCATGAACGCCTCCCTTGTTCTCTTATAATGGCAATGGCAGACACCTGAGAGATGCCGGAACTGCGTTCTAGTGAGTTTGGGCTGAAAAAAAGCCCTGATTGTCACTTGAATCACTTTCCACCTCATAATTTGAGGACTACACAGAGCTGATGCTCACTCCTAATGGAGGGAGCCTCCTCAATGCCCACTTGGGCAATACTACCCTGGCTCAAATCTAGTGGGTCAACCAGAGCCAGTCTGTGCCCTCCATCACTTGCTCACCTTAAAGGCAAGCAAATGGAGCTCAGTAATGCTCACTGCTACTTGCACAGTTCAGCATTCATCAGTGTCAAAACCCTTGAGCCAGCCAGAGATGAGAGGTAGGCAGGTTGACAGCTCATTTAGCTTCCAGATACATTCCTCAAAGTTAATCAGGGGTGCACAAAATTCCTAGTCAGTCCTACACAGGGCAAACAGCTCATCCTACATATATACATGGGAGGGCAGGTAAGTTACCATGGAGAGTGCTCACGGGTGGAGTAGGCTTATAAAAGTTCATCTTATTCTCCCTGACTAACAAGATCTTTCCAATATCATAATACAACCATGGCCCATAGAAAGAAAGACCCCTCCTGCTGTAAGTGGAGAAAAAAAATTGCCCCTGCCCAAGCACCATGGAGAGGTGCTTAACCGAATGGATATGAATTGCACTACTTGCGATTCATAGGATTCAGTGCTTAATTTAACACTCGAACTTTGAAACCTCACACTTTTAACAGATGTTTACCAAATCAACTGCAGGCATAACCTTGCAATATCCATGAATGTATGACCTATTGTAAATGGCCACAAGATGAAATTGTGTGGGAATATACTTGGTGTGCAAGGTCATGTGTTCAGTTTGTTGGCAATGCTGCTGAGTGACACTTTCAAATAAGATGCAAACTGCTGCATAACAGTTTGCAGCCCAAGGTTACTATGATTCTTTCCTTATGCTGTTCAATGCTTATAGAAATAGTTTTTAATATATACTGTATATATGCTATTGTAGCGGGTTGCAAGCTTGGGGCAAATTGCCCTGATTTCATGATGAATAGCATATTGGGGTTTTACTGGGACAGAATGTTCTGTGTTTGCTGAAAAAGTGGCACATTATCCTAAGGATCATTGTGTTGGTCTAGGATAATTGTAATCCATAAACCTTTGAGAAACACAAGTCAATTCCACTTTTAGAGCTCAATAGAAATATAGGTCTTCTATTTGTTGGTCTCCTATATATAGCATCACCTGTTTCTTATTTTTATAACCCCATTATTCTACAATATGACAGTGATGCATTACTGTATTGGTGATGAGACATTACACTGAGCAGTTCCATATATCAAATAACTTTTTCAGACATTGGGCATCTGACCTTTCCTTCTTTTTTAAAATGCCAACCAAGTCATATTATTCCATATTACTGCTACTGTTATCATTATACCTTTACCGAGATTACTATATCTAAGCTATTTGACTTGATAATTACTACCTCTAAGGTGCAGCAATAGCAGACTGTGTAGCCAGCCCCTGAAATGCATTACTGCCGAGCAAAAATTGCTATCATCTTTTCCTACCCAAAATAATTGTTTGCGGACTGTCGGCCCAATCTTGTGCTTTCGGCTTGTGCTGCCATGCTTAAAATGGTAGCCATCCAACTCCTAGGCAAATTAGACAGCTATCCATTTCTGCCTTGCATACCATTAAAAATTAATAATTTTCCTATAGCACAATAACACATGAGTAACAGGGAAAGACAGTGTTGTGTGGTGTGTGGTGGTTAGAGTGTTGAACTATGTCCTGGAAAACTGGAGTTTGGAGTGATACTCAGCCAGGAAGCGCAATGGGTGACCTTGGGGCTATTGCTGTCTCTCAAGCTAACCCACCTCACAGGGTTGTTGTAAAGAGAACAGGTGGAAAGGAGAACCATTAAAGTAGGCTGAAATATAAATACTATGAATAAATGAATGTTTCTGTACGGGATAATGTTTTGATGGCTCTGTTGATCCCTGTCAGCTTCTAATAATGTTATTAATTGATTTATTTATGAATAGAGCACCATCAGCGTGCATGACACTTTACAGAACAGAAGAGCAGAGGAGAAGCTTATGTTTGAAGTTCTAATGAAGGGGAAACACAAGGGGAAGGAAAGGAAGGTGGACACAGGGATAAACAGAGAAACAGGGGTTTGTTGCATGCATTGGTTGGAATAGAGCATGGGGATTAGTAGGTTGAGTGGAAAAGGTGGGATTTGTGGAGGTAGTGAATGAATGAAGAGAGATGACATTATGGAAGTGGCCTGGGCATCAGTTCCACGCATATGGGAACCTTAAAGGATGGAGTCTTTTCAGGTGACAGGAAACCTTCAGGAAACTGAGGGTGTTGAAGCTGAGAGGCGAATGATTTTGGTAACAGGGTGCTGGAGAGATGGGATGATACAATGGAGCACTAGAAAGGAGAGGCTTGCAGGTAATGTAGGTGAGAGATCAAATAAACTAGAGGTTTCCCCAGAAATCTTTAAGGTATCCAATTACAAGCCTTCATCCTTGACAAAAATCTACCAATCCTATGTTGTTGTTGTTGTTGTTTTAAAAAAACCTTTCTTCTCATCCTCCTATCAAAGCCAGAGTTTTATCCCTGGTCCTCTGTGCCATTGCTTTAGTCCAGCAGAGCACAAAAGCAGGCTGTCAGAGAGACAGCCACTTTTCCAATCAAACTGCTCATTTCCTTCCCTCCTCATTGACTGTATCTTTGATGTATAACAGTGAAGAGGCAGATTAAAATAAACACTATGAAGTACCTTTGAAAATGAATAGAACAGCTCCTCATACTGCTGAAATTGGTAGTGGTATCACTGTCTTTATGCACCGAGATTTATGCTGACAATGATTTAAGTCAACAGGGTTCTAAAATCATGATAATCCACTGTAATGAATTTAATTAGAACCGCACTGTAGCAATTGGCTATGACTTACAATGCCGCCTAGCAAAATAAACTACAATGGTGATTATGCTGTTGTGTGGTGTAAGATGAAAGTTAAGGGAAATGGAAGGCCATAATTGCTTTTCAGCTTTCTCCTAGCATTGTGTTGTAATGGATATAGTATCCTTATTGTACATAAATTGCAAGGTAATTATTTCAGATCTACACCATATATCCTTTTCAAGTAATGTGCAGAATAAAAATGTATTTAGGCAGTTGTCTTTTTATCTTTTGTTTGCTCCCAGTGTTTCTCAAATGATGGTTTGAGGACCACCAACAGGCCTCAGTCCATTTTCAGGTAGGCCTCAGTGTCTCCACCCATCTTGCCCCTGGTGAAAAGCTACAGCTTTTTCTTGGACTGATGCCAGAACCAGCAGCTCCCTTTATGCTGTTTGTCAAAGTTTACTGTAGCTGCCTTTTGGGATATCATCAACAAACTTGTCAGGATATATTTTTTAAAAAGTTCCTGAGGTGTGGGCAATGGCCACAATCAATCTTTGGCTTCCAGCTGCCATTTTGAATCAAGATGGCAGACTGAAATGTGACTTTGGCTTGGCTTCACCTGTTTTCCGGCATAAGTTCAGCCACCTCTTGAAACATTATTCCCAAACTCGGAATCAAGGTGGCAATAGTGGACTTGAGTGAAGTTTGGATACTGGCTACCATTTTGAATCAGGATGGTACACCAAGATGGAACTTTGACATTACTTGTCCCATTTTTGGTGTGATAGTTTCAAACTCACAAATTACCTTAATATTGAAAAATCACTCCCTCCCCAAAAAATTCCCAGGCAATGCCAGACACTCCCCTCTAGTAAAATTGTATAAAATTGCAATATTGTAATAGTATATTTTTACATTGTTGTAACCTGCCATGGGATCTTATGGTGAAGGGTGGGTAAGATATCTAAATAATACTGAATTTGTGTGTGTGTGTGTGTGTGTGTGTGTGTATTTAAACTTTACAAAATGATATAATGGGACTATGAGCACACGGAAACATGGCATGGAATGGTGCAATCTGTCCATAGTGTTAAAAGTAGAAGACAAACAAAAAAGCAAACCCGAAAGGAGAATGTTGGAATGGTTGGTAAAGAATCCAAGAGAACTAGCTTAAGTTTAAAGTCAGGAACTAGTTTTCAATATTTCTTGTATGTAACAGGCCATACTGTTTTATATAGTTACAGGAAAATCTCATTGATTTTGACTTTTCTGTTTTAGATTTTTCATGTTTTCAAAATATCCTGCATCATTTATGTCATGCCCTTCTATGCCAGCAACTGTAATTTGTAAATCACAAAGTAATGTCAGGAAATCATCTAGACACAAAGGATTCTAGTGTATGTTTGTTTGTTTTGTTAACATTAAAAACTGCCACTAAGCATTCCAAGTGGCAGTTCTTTGATATACCAAATGCCATTACAGGAAATCATTAAGTGCACAATTAATTGGTTCAAAAATTAATATGATGCCAATGGTAAAAGGAAGCTTTCTTACAATTTTGTCATGGCAATAAGCATATTATTTGATAAAGGTAATTCAGTACTACAAAACCTCTATTATATCTCATTAAAACAAAATGACTTCTTAACTGAAATACTGCAACGCCAGAAACTGCAAGATTTGTCTAATGATTAACAGCATAGCTTGCTGTAGTTCTGTGACAAGAAATAGGAAAAGAATCCAGGAAGTAACAGATTAAGACATCCTTGTTTTTATGCTGTCCTGATTTTTTATATTTTGCAACTTAGATGGTTTGTTCTGGTGCTGCTGATCAAGTATTTCCTAGTGTTTTCCCATTGCCCTGCTGCTGTGATTAATATATATCTATACTTTGTTTTTAATTATGATTTGAATAAAAGAGATCTGAGGACCATTTCTTTGGGGGGGTGTGTGTGGAAGAAATAGACTACAAGCTTCCCATTAAAAAATGCATTGTTATAAGGTGGGTCTTCCAACATAATTATATAAGGCTCCAAATTATGTTCCTATACCCATTTTACCCTGTAGTAAGCCTCACTGAAATTAATGGGCCTCACTTCTGTAAAAAAATTGCATTATAAAGGTGTCCTTTCCCCATTTTCTTCTTTAAACCACTCTACCCCCAACCTCACCTGATAATTAGTTATGTGCGTTCTCTTCATCAAAATAGGGCTGTGCCAGCACACTGGATGGAATTGATTTAAAAAGCATTATCTGTACCTGTGTAAATTTGTCTAGTGAAGCAATGGGTTGATGAGAGAGAAGAGAAACTAATTTTGCCAACAGTGTACTGTATATCACTTTGGTCTTTTGTCATTTGACATCTGCTTGCTCAAATATAACTGATATACATTTACAAAGCTCCTCTTTACAAATTATCCCCTGTTTTGCAATACTCTTCAGATCTTATTTTACATTATGGATTCCGGGGGTGGGGGGTGGGGTTACTCACAAATAATAAATACAGGGATGGAAGAGGAATTACATTCACTTTTCATCATATTGGGAAATTCACACTTGGAGCAAACAACAACAACAACAACAACAACAACAACAACCTATCCAAAAACATGGATATTTGTATTTTATTTTGTTTCATAAAATTAATATGCTGTATGCAATCTGTTATCTTTTTTTTATAAAAAAAAAATATTTCTAATCTTAAATTCAGTTATTCACGTTTCCACATCAGGTTGTGCATGTATTTGTGTGTGTCCTCATGAAAATTCATCAGCATTTAAGTGTGAAAGTTTCCTGATATACACATTTTAGTAAGCAGTTTTTAACTAATATACATGTTTTGTAAAACAACGTAGAATGCATTTGGGTATGTTATTTTCACTGCCATGTGCGTTTTTATGCACATTTCCTCCGGTACATTATTTTATTGTTTGTAAGCATCCTTGAGCTTTTATTACAATCAAGTATATAAATGTTGTTAATTCAATTCATTAAATAGCACATGTATCTTCATGCATATTACTTGACTGGAGAAAAGTGTGAATTTTATGCATATTACTTGACTGGAGAAAAGTGTGAATTTTTGAAGGATGACTATGTTTCAGGTTGCATATTATTTCAAAAAGTGTGAATTATGTAGGTTTGCATACCAGGTTGAATTTCTCCCCCATCCATGCACAGAGTGTACTATGTTTTGGAATATTCTGCTGAGCGCAAAAGACAATACAGAAATAGAAACAAAAACTTCATATTCCACAGAAATTTTACACACAAGGACCCTGACACCTTGAACCTCTAGGGTGCATTGAATGCAGTTTTCACCCCTTCTGCCAATCAAAGCTAGCTCTCCTGGTTACAGTATGCAGGCGTTCTGTCCTTGCTGTGTTGTTATTCTTTAAGATGGTCACCTTCTGTGGTCATAGTTCTTCCCCCTTTTTTGTTGGTGAGCATGTTGGCTCACTAGGTAAATACATAAAACACCCACTGAGAGTGCTTGCTGTTCAGTATGGATTTATTATCTGTAAAATCCTTTCTGCAAACAATGTACTCTGCAGGATTTGTTGCCAGTGGCTTATTTCAAAACCTATTTTTGCTACTGCCTGAGGTGATTGTCTAAGGCAGATCAGAGTTCTTCATCATTTTCTTTTCTGTAATTTGTTCTGTCTTCCTTTTTCACTCGGCTACATGACATACCAATCCCTTGATATGACTGATGGAACTGGGTGTGACGTCTCACATGTCATCCTGTAATAGCTGACCGGGGAAGAAAAAAGTTGTGGCATTTTCAAAACTTCTAGGTTGTCTAAGTGGATTTGCTGAAATTCAATTTATACACCAGCACTTACACTCCCCCCAAAAGATGTATCTTAAGAGAGGAGGTGAATCCACATTGAGGATGAAGAGATTTAATGTCCTGGTAAAAATGTATAGCTAGATATGCATCTTCCATAGAAACCTAAAGTAACCCAAATTGGGCAGTAACCCCAATTGGGCATTTGAGTTCTTCATTCTTTTCTTTAATTCTTCTGTACCCTTTCTGTTATATGACATATCTCAAAATCTGGACCCTAAAGGGAAAACTGCTCCTTACATGCAAACACATAGACCGAATCCCTCATACGTATCCTTTTGTTCAATGCTGAGATGCTCTAATTCTGAGTGGAGAAGAAAAGGAAAAGAAAGACCCCTTAACCATTTCCCCTTGTATTTTTTCCACCTGAAATTTCTGTGCTACGAAGTAACTTTGAGCAGAAAAGTGGGATATGGGGTTAAGCACTCTCTCCACATGTCAACCTCACTCAGAATTATAGCTCCTTGAGATTGCTTTTCATTAAAAACGAAAACTGTCAAGACATTACCTTTACTTATAAGGTCTAGGTTGCATATAATGTGCTCTGATGTTGATTGTCATTCCTTTAATGCCCTTGAACCCCCCCCCCCCCCGTCAGCATGTCACACCGCCATCTTGGAAATTTCACCAAGAGCTATTGATAAAATATGTCATGATTATTACTGCCTCAAGCTATGGAGATACATTCAGAGCAACGCTCCCTTTCTCAGGTGGTGTCTGTGGGTAAGACTTACAACAACAGAACTTAAACAGGATGAAACATCTGAATATCAAAAAGTGGTCACAAAGATAAAGCGGAAATCCTTACAAGTGTTTCCATCAATTGGTAAAGAAAATGAGAACTTTTTTTGCCATCCCTGTTGCATTTTAGTATGTTACACTGTCCATCCTATGGTAAGTTATGCCCATGTTATCTATTTCTTATGGCTAAAGATGGTAGATCTTACGGCATAAAACAGAGAAAACATTTTCAGTGAAATGCAATGGGAAATAGTCATGCCATACATATGACCCAAAGTGAGTGTGACTCAATATTCTACCTCCTAATAAAGATATTCGGAGAGAATACCTAGCTAAATGTCAGGGTATGCTAACAGAACAGACTTCACTGTCACTGGAGTGAGTTACTTAAAAAGGCAAGTGCTGGAATATGGCATTTTTAAACGAAGCCATCACAGCATCAGGCTACACAAACTTAATTCAGTTAATGTTCCAAAGGATACATCACTCCCACAAAATGATGTGTTGCATAACCCTGAGCTCCTTCTCCTGTAGGGAGAAGGCACACTGACAATGGAGTGAAAAACCATTAGGATACCTGCATTGCAGTGAGCAATTGTTGCTTCCTTGGAACTGCATGGCAGGACCCCACTTGCCACAAGGACTATATCATTCATTTCTTATGATGTATGCCAGAGTCGGTCAATTACTGCCAGAGCTCAAAGGCTGTGTTTTTTATAGAGCAAAAGATGCACTCCACTGAAAAAGTGAGGGAGGGAGAGAGAGAGAAAGAGAAAAGGGGAAAGCTGCAAAAAGAGAAAAAAAGGGAGAAGGCACAAGAATGCCTTATCAGCTCTTTCAACCTTAGACTAGAGAACTCACTCAATTTAGCATCCGTAATATCTCCACAGTGCTATAAATAAAGATGTGGGCTTGCCAAGGGAGAGGCGAGAGGGGAAGGGTGATGGAATAAGTTAACACACACAAACACAGAAAAGGTAACAAATGTCTGGTGAAACGAGCCAATTGCTTGCTTGCTCTGTCATCCAAGCCAGAAATATGTACATGTATGTGGTGTGTGTGTGCATTTAGAGCATTTGCTTTGCATGCAGAAGGTCCCAGGCTTCATCCACAATATCTCAAGGTATTTGCTGAGGGATACTTCCACTGTGAATTCCGGAGAGCCATTGCCAACCAATGTAATAAAGCCTTAGGTAGATGGACCAATGGCCTGGCTCAATTCAACGCACCTTTTTAAGCACCCAATTAAGCACCCAATTTATAATATCTGTGAAAAGGCAAGCAGCTCTCAGTATATGCAAGAATAATTCTGCAAGAGAAATTATATGGCATTTCCCTCATCTACCCAGGTGTCTTTTCTGCATAGGAAGCACAATGCCCCTAGCAGCTTCCTTCTGTCTTAGGTTTCTAATGTAGCAGGGAGACAGAATCGCAGGCTTAAAGTGCCAACAGCCAGCAGCTTTCCAGTGGCATCATTTTGTTTTCTGCTGTTGCTGTGTAAAAAAACAGCAGCAAAAACCCAGCAAGGAAGATTCTCATGTCTCCCACCCCACCTGCAAATGGTTGTCTCATTTCTTATGGATTATCTAATTCTCACATCACCCCCTGCATCCCCCTCCCCTTTTCACAGCTTTCTATCTTTGTGAAACATTAAGGCTGATATGCGATACATGTTCATTTTTATGCCTGTACTTGAACTACTCACTCTGTTCGGCTGCTTCGCTCTGATTTTTTTTCCTGCTCTACCAAGGCACCCGCTCTGCAACCCCCTGATACAGGAGGGCTGCCAAACTGCTGCAGGCTTTCTGAACATTACAGCCCTGCAAAATGTCAAATGATCTTCCAGTGAAGCTTGCTGGCTCAGTGGTATCTATTCATATGCTTGGAACATCTCCCTCTGGGCTTCCTCGAGCTTTCTCTTCTAATCCTTTCGTTCCCTCAAGAGCCCATCACTTGGCATATTGATTTCGCAACCCCCTATTAGCCAGACCAGGCATGGTATTCTCAGCTGAGCTGGTTCCACAAGCTCCTCAAGACTCCTGATGCAGCCTGCAATCCAGGAAGCAAAGCAGTGCATTTGTCGCAAAAATCCTGCTTATTCTGTGTGGGGAATGGCAGGCATTTACTGCACTTTCAAAACATCTTATACAAGTTTGGATGGAATACTAATGCAAATTTGTTGATGCTACCTATAGAGATGGGGAGGGGTGGAATACAGAGACATGGTCTTTGTTAAACATTAAGCAGAAGAAAACTAGAACAATCCACTGCAGTATTTAAATTAATTCAAATGATTAATTAATTAGTTCGACATTTACTTTGTTCTTTAATGAATAGTTTTTCACCACCAGTGTCCCTTCTGGGCTTGATAGCTCCTCAACCCTCATGGGAAACTTCCTGTATAATTGCACAATACAATGTAACCTTTATTTGAGGATCCAACTTGATATGCCGATCTGCCTCATTTCCCCAAAGATTGCTGCTGTTCTTTTGCCATGTGAAGCCACTGCTTTTCAGCTACGACTTTCACATTCTTCCTTCCCAACATTTATTAGTCTTTTGTTGTCTTATATTCACATCTGTTTTTGCTTAGACATTTCCTGCTGTGACCTCTTTCTCTTGTGATTTTGATCCTTACTCCTTTAATTGTTGTTGTTGTTGTTACTATAGGCATTCTGGGTCCCTGTTCTATTTCATTTGCAAGTATAATGATTCCTTCCCAAATAAGTCTGTAATAGTTCCGTTGGAGCTGAGAACCAGAAACGGAGGCAGAATGACTATCAAAGGACTGGAGTGCAATTCCAGTGACATCGGAGATCCTTTTAAGGCTGGGTGATAGAGAGCCTCAGGTTCCAGGGGACAAATGTGGTCCTTGGGACTCTCCTAGGCCATGACCTCTCTCCTCAAGCCACACCCTTCACTGGTCCTGCTCCATGTCCTCTTCAACTGATTGCCTAGAATTTGTCTGAATGGAGGTGTGTGTGTGTGTTGCTTTGTGAATGTCAAAACATTTGAGTTTTGTGTGACCAGAATGTAACCTCCTGTAGAAAAGTGAGAGTCAAATGTGTTTCTCAGCTCACTTTCCCCTCTTCCTGCCTACCCCTGGCATGAACACACACACACACACACACACATGCACACCAGGTTGGCTATCCTGAAGTGTGGGCTTCAGATTGAAAGAGGTTCTCCAACCCTGCCTAAAGGGACTGAGAAGCACAAGGCTTGCACCAATCAATCTAGGGGGAACTAGGGTGCCATTTACACTCGAAGCCTGGGTGTTCAGGTCATGCAGACAAGTGAAGCTGCCAGTGTCCCATTTCGCCCTTCTTCCCAATATTCTCCTAGCCAGTGTTTTTTTCCTTTTAAAAAATGTTTAGGGGTACTCTCATTTTGACTCAAGAAAATCCCCATTTTATAGTTCAAATTGTGAAAAATAAAGACAGTAAATGGACAAAAGTACAAAAAACATGCATTACCTCATATTACACTGCTGACATCTCACAGTAACTTCCACATTGGCATGAGGTTGTGTGCACTAACATCTTCCCTCCTATTTCCAACTCCTACTTCACACATTAAATGCTCGCTTCCATCAGACTCGGAAAACATCATGACAGGAAATGAGGCCACCATGGGGAGGAGCAATGGAACTGATGATTCACCATGCTAGAGAAGAAACTAAAATTTTTAATTTTTTTTTTTAGTTTCTTCTCCCGTTAGATTCACAAAAAGTTTAGGGGTATGCGTACCCCTGCATACCCCCAGAAAAAACAACACACTGCTCCTAGCAGACAGGCTGGTGTTGTGCATTTCAGTGAGCAATCTGGATCCGTAACTACTTGCTACAGGATTACTTTCTGGAAGTGGGACCCAGTGAAGTGATGGGCTCCTTTCCTTCTACTCTTCCCACCTGGTGCCACCACTCCCTGATGAGGACACAATTATTTCCTTCCCCTAGATTATATATATATATATATATATATATATATATTTGCTTTCGTAGATTTTCACGGGTACAGGAATGCAGGTTTTGGTGTCCTCGGGTGTCTTCCCGTGTAAAAGTTGGGGTGTCTAGGCGACGTTTCGACGAGGTCTCACTCGTCATCTTCAGGCTGGTGCTTTCGGCTTCTTGTTACTGGAACAGAGCAGGATCTCAGTGTTTGAGTTCCTATAAATACTGTTGAGGAGGTGTGGTGTATAGCCTCCAATGTTCTGGGCAGAGAGGAGGTTCCCAGGCTAGTGTGCCTTTTCTTCTTTTGTTCCTTAATTACTTGAGGGATATCTTGAGTGATTTCTTGAGTGATTTCCTGAATCCCACTTAGGTGGGTCATTAGGTGTGGATTAGTTGCTAAAGCCTTCGTGTCTTGAACTCTTGAACTTTGTGAAGAGTTTTTCTGAGAAGATGGCTGTACTGCACTTGGTTGTGCTCTGGCTTGGCTTCGTGTATAGGGGCGAGCTGTGGTTTTGTGGCCTGTGCCAGCCAGATCTGTGTAGGGATTGCAGGGGAGTGCAGCATCCGGAGGTGCCACCCTGGTTTGGCTACTGGATGGTGTCTGTAGTTTATCTGTGGAGAGGGTCTGGGTTTGGGTCTGGTGTGGTTGATTGGTGATGGCGTTCTGTGTGCCTCTGGATCTGGTGTCAGATTTTGTGGGGAGGGCTAATTTCCAGATGTCTGGCAAGCGGGATGTGTCGTCACGCTTGTTCATGTTGTGAGGGTGTTTCTCTATCTCGATGGCTTCCATGATTATTCTCTTGTGGTGATGTTCCATGTTAAAGAGCAATTTGGAATCTGCAAAATTAATTTCGTGTCCTGTTTCTTTCATGTGTTGGAAAAGAGAGGAAGTTTTTTCTTCTTTTTTGACGGCATTCTTGTGTTCTGCGATACGTGCATTTATTCGTCTGTTTGTTTGTCCAATGTACGTGGCTGGGCAGACTTTGCAGGGTATTTCATAGGGTATTTCATAGGTATTTCATAGGCTGGGCAGACTTTGCAGGGTATTTCATATATATATATATATATACCTATGTCACTTTTACTGATTGATTTTATTTGCTTTGCATATTCAAAAGTTGTATCTAGGTTCAGGCAGCCTCAATCGCAGAATGCTGTCTTTTTTTATTACAAAAATTAGGTTACAAATGCAATGATCACTTAGGCTTTCAAGAAGTAGCAACTGCAGTTTTGAAATTATTCTGGTGGTGGGTTAACTGCTAGCATAATTTCAGTTCGCTTTCTCAAATCTGACATTCTGACATGAGCAAAGAAATTTTTGTGCAAACAACTCAAAGGGCTTTAAAGAATCTTTGACAGAAACTGGGGGTGGAGATTTATGGATTAAGATTCCCTTAAAATCACTTACTAGGAATAGAACGTTTGGGACATGGGAAATGGCAATATAACCATCTTCCATTCTGTCAATATCAGCATCTCATAATAATATCCGGGGAGAAAAAGAACAGTGTAATTACTTTCTTACTTTTGGCAGAAGATAAATAGTGAGCTGTGTTTACTCAAATATGTTAATCAAGTATGGCAATTAATTTAAAATCAACTGATTATTTGCAAGTTATGGAAGAAACCATCCTTGTTAATAAATATCTAGTCACATAATTTATTTTTGCCAACTTCAATGTCTATTAAAATATTAGAGATCAATTATTAATGCACTTAGGCTTAAAAATGCATATATGCATTTTTCAAATGTTTCATTCAGTTTAAATGCATTGTGAATTCAATTCCATGCCTAATACTTGGCTGACATTTGGGAAACTTGATTGAAGGATGTGCAGTGGGAATGGAAATCTTCAGGAATTTTCTCCAGATGCAACATTAACATTTTAGATATTTCTTTGAAACGCCTTGCTTATAAACAGTATAGCAATGACCAAAAAATATCCTTCCATGCAAACAAATGCTTGCACAGAATTTTTCACTGCATCCAGTGCTAGTCATAATACTCAAAGTAAACCCACTGAAATCAATATCAACTTAGATCTGATGAGTTCAGTGGGTCTACTTATTTTTGCAATAAGTGAAAATACAGGTTCCTTCATGCAAATAACCATTGCTAGAATAGTGACCATTCACTCAAAAGAGGCTTCATACTTATTTGAAGGGATGAAGCTATTTATCCCACACAACATGTGAAAAATAGAAATGAGTAGTTCCCAATGCATCACTTACGGTGTGTAAATAAAATTGGGTAATTCAGAACTCCAGAATTTGGGGAGAAACATGGATAAGGAGAGTTTCTCTAGAGGTTCTCAGTGTCTATGGAGAGATACGGAGAGTGGCAAATTATGACAGTATTCATGGAAGAAGTAATCCGTATGGATCAATGGAGCCCTGCTTATAGTGAATCAGGCCATTGACATGTATAGCCTAGAGTCTACCAAGGTTCAGAGTCCAATGCTGAAGAGTCTCCAGCTAGGGACTCAAACCAGGTTTACGGTCCTGAATCTTACCCTGGAAATGAGACCAATGAGCCTGTGGCTGAGAGACAGGAGCACACACATCAACCGACTACTAGCATCCGGAGGTCCACAGCCAGCGCCCACATGGGAACCTTCCACTAAGCCCAAGGAAACCAGAGCCTCCCACCATACTACACCCTGCCAATCTAGTAGTTCTCACCAGAAGGGAGTCATGGAATGGGGAATGCCCAACTTCAGGCCAGATTATTGATGCTTTAAGGCTCTAAAGTTATCTGCAAGGGGACAGGTAGCCCAGGGACAAATCTTAGATCAACTTTTATTGGGGTAAGTTGCTCACTTGGGTTGGATCCACACTCATCTGGTTTCTGAACATTTTCGAAGTCGAACAGACTTCCAGAATGGATTCCATTCAGCTTCCAAGGTACGACTGTATTCTGAGAGATAAATGTGTATTGTAAGAAAATATATTTAAAAATAAATAAATATTAATTTCTATGCAGACGGGGGGGGGGGGGAATCACAGATTGATAAAGAAATGTGTTGCACTAGACTTAAAAAGCAAATACATGTGAAAGTTAATGGATCGTCCTCATCCCATCCCTAGAGGAACCATAGAGGTGTTCTAAATGCATATCTTCCTGTTTTCCTTTATGTCATTTTAGAGAGTTTAAGCCTATCATGAGCCAGTTGTGCAGCTACCAAGACATCATAAATATAGTTTCTGAGCCTTCTTAGTGTTTTCTCACATAACTGGCTTTCCACAGGGCAGAAACAACATGTAGAGGCTTTTCAAGTACTTACCCTGCAGCTATCAATCGCTCAGTTGGAACTGGCCCTAATACAGAATCTATCTATCATATTACAAGTCATTAAAGGTACATTCAGCACTATGCCCTACTGCTGTTCCCGAATCATCCCTCGGTAATACCGCAAAGAGTCTTTTCAATCATACAAAGAGAAAGCATCACATTTTGCCAACACGTGGTGTGTGTGCTTTGTTTTTTTGTGGGATATGTTAATATGAAATACAGTATACTTGAGTATTGCAGTAAAATTGTGTAAGCGCTGTATATCTACAGCCACTTAGGTTTACAACAAAATGCATTCATTTTTAATATCATCACGAACTCAATAGCAAAAATTGGATTTATTTTTTAAAAATTATTTCCAAACTTTGTGCATATTCTAGCCAAAACTCCTATTACAAACCAATTACTGTATGTGGGATGGATATGTGTATGTTTAAAGAACTCCGTGAGCAAAGGGGGAAAGATTTTGTGAACATGAGGCTTAAACACCACTAAATTGCTCTGGAGTTAGAATGTGATATGATTGTTTCCTCCAGGGAATTGAAGCACCAAATTAATATGAATGAAAATAATTCTCAAATATCAAAGTCTAATCTTCTACACTGTTGTGATTACATACTTTTTGGATTTTTGTTAATATGCCTGTGCCTGTTGAGACAAAGTGTAGTGGATTATATTTTACTCCCTGTCACTTTCAGAAGCAAATGTCTCCACACTTTGCTTACACTTATGAATGTTAAGTGCAGAAATTTGCATTGATATGAAGGCATGTTTACAATATGTGTGCATGTATGTGCACTATGTGCATGTGTGCTCTTATCATTTTAGACTGGGATGGGACACTCAAAGAAATCCAATGTTAAAATAACTGAACTAGTTATTTAACTGAACTGAACTAAAATAACTGAAAGATAAACTATCTTTATTGATAAACTATCAATAAAGGGTGGCCAACGTGGTGCCCTCCAGATATTGCTAGATCCCAACACCCATCAGCCCCAGCCAACATAACAATGGCCAGAAATGATGGGAACTGTAGTCCAACAACATCTAGGGGGCCACTCACACTCACACACACACCGCATCCCTGTCCTTGGGATGTCTGCCCCATCCTGCACCATGTTGGCTATCCCTCAATTCTCTTTCCCCCTTTCTATCTCAGCAACTCTCTCTCCACAGCAAAGTTCTGCTCCAAAAATTGTCCAAGGAAACCAGTTCCCCTTTATCTTCTTTATCAGTTAGCATTTGACCATTACAACAAGCAGATAATCTGGGGTTCTAGCTCACTTTGCTTCCCCTTTTCTAGGAGCCTTGAGTGCCAGCAGAAAAAGCCTATCTATACGACCCAGTCCTCCATAAAAAACAACTAAGAATCTTGTGGCACATTATTTTCTGCAACAAACCAGGGTGCTTATTCATTTGGAAATCCTCCCTCAGAGGAAGAGTATATGGGTTCCTGGATGCCTCTTTTCCACGCAGGACATCATAGACAACAAAGCAGTGGAGAGCACAGAGAAAGAGGGAGAACAAGAGAAGCATCCCAAAGGACCTCTTCCTCCATTCAAGGTATAAACAGTGGAGAAACCAAGATACACACACACACTAGAACACTAGACCAACCTCAGCATGCTACACTAGTGAGAACTGAATATAAGAAGCAGTCTTATACCGAGTCAAACAACTGTAGGGTTGCCATATATTGAAAAGTGAAAATCTGGACAGAAACGTTGTTCAGCTGTGGTTGGCAACCCTAGCACAACTGATCCATCTAGCAACAGCTCTCCAGAATGTAGACAGAGGACATTCTAGCCCTAGGGCTGGCCCACCCATGAGACACACTGATACAGCTGCTTTGAGCAGGGGAATCCAAGGGGTGCCATTGCCACAGGTGCCCCACTCGCTGCTACCAGAGATGCAAGATGTCACTGGAACCCGGAAGCTGTGGCCGCAACCGTACAACTCCAGTAAGTGAGACTATGGCAGGGGTGGGGAGGGGGGGCAGTGAAGCAGGACATAGCTCCCCTTTATTGGTGCTGGATTTTAAACCTGATACCTTCTGCATGCAATGGAAATGCTCTACCAGTGAGCTGCAGCCCTTTCTTTCAGACTGTAGCATCTATCCCAAAGGTTTCTCTGTTTTCTTCAAGATATCAATAGTGGGAGGAGGAGAAACCTTGAAATATGTACCCCAGATCACCTCTGCAGGCCACACCAGTGACAACTAAAAGTTAGGCATGTCAAGCATGTCTCTTTAAAAAGAAAACAATAGGTTCTATTTGCTATATCCATAGATAGACTCTGTCTGAAACCTGACATGTGGATAGAAAGAAAGAAAATTCCCAGTGGGAAATGTCTGCCAGCTAACAGTACATTAGCATCGTTCTTAAGGACACTTAAAGGTGAAAAGGAACTATTCATTGCTCTCAAGAAAGTATCTAATCAGCTTTGCTAGCTGTTGTAACTCTGCATTTTCACAGTTTGAGGAGGCAACAGTAAGTGTAGCTTTTAAATCAACTATGGCATTTCCCCCCTGTATCTAAGAGAAACAAATAACAATGTTCTAACCATTACAGTATTCATCATAAATGTGGAGGTAATTTCTTGAGGTGATGGCTTAAAATTCAGCCTAGGAGCTCTGAATTGGCATGTGAAAAGATGGTCAGCCACAGTCATCATTCTGGTGGTTTGACCTAATAGCAGTGGACCATACATTTGTAGCGGCATCACAAGTTTCCGGCTGAAAAATCCCGGTTTCTTATCTTGCTGATGTTTAATATTGATCAAGGCACACACAATAACTCTGACAGTCTTCTTGAATAATTACACAGTTGTGTCTGACTTTTTCTGATTGAAATTCTGGGTAAGTGCAGTGTGCACGGAATGTGCAACACTAGAGAAATATCGAAACTTTAGTGTTGTTGCTCAACCCATCATCCAGCAACTTCATAAAGTATCATTTTGACAACAGGTGCATAATCCATCGATATATAAATTTCAGTTCAAGTAATCTAAAGGCAACCTAGAAAATCTATGCCACACCCCAAAACGCTAGGAAAAAGCATTAAATATATTATCTCTATGTGTTGACTAGGGCTTCCATAGAACACCCAGCAGTGAGTTGATATAAAAAGTATCTTACAGAAAAACCTATACACGTCTACTTCAGAAGAAAGCTCAATTGACATCAATGGTGTTTACTTCCAAATAAGTGGGCACAGGATTGTAGATTTTAGGTATTCTATGGAACTTTACATTGTCAAATGGTTAGGCAACGTTTCACACCAGAGGCTCACTAAGAAATTAGTGTGGACTCTTTAAGTAAGTATTTCATTTCTATTCCATCTTTTTAACAAGGAACTCAGGGTGGCATAGGTGGCATGGTTAATGGCCGAAGGTCACTAAGTGAGCTTCATGACTGAGCAGGGATTTGAACTCTGGTCTGCAAGGTTCTAGCCCAACACTCTAACTGGAAGCCAGCCCAACCATTAGGCAGGATGAGACCACTGCCTCAGGTGGCAGCATGCTCATGAGATCTCACCTCAAATCACTCAAGATCTTGAGGAGTATGGGAGATCTCATTCAATTTTGGGTGAGATCTCACCTCAGACTGGCACGATATTGCCTGAAATCAGTGCCAATGGTGGCAGCGCGTCTCCACCAGTGCTGGATGTAGCAAGGCATGTGTTGACTTCAGGGCAGGCGGTAGTGGCATAAGCAAGGTAGGTGGTGGTGGCAGTGGTGGAGCAAAGTGGCAGCCTCCCCTGCACTGATCACTATGCCAGACTGGCTCTTAATGATACCATAGAGAAGAGGCAGAATGTTCTAGCTTACAAAGCTTATGTGAAACTTACACAGACTGGAAATAAGCTGGTATGTCTCTCCCTTGCCACAGTGGTAGAGCTCACACATTGCATGTGGAAGGTCCCACAGCCAGTTATAGGCATCTTTTTGGCAAGGCTAAAACCCTGGAAAGTCACTGCCAGTCAGGGAGGACAATGGTGAGCTAGATGAAATAAAAGTCTGGCTTTGTTGAAGACAGTGTAGGCAATTCTCAGAACAAAAGCAATACTCAGAACAGAAGGCAGCTTTCTGTCTTTCATTTCCCATGCATATTTGGAACTGCAATATTTGGGACTGCCCACTTGAAGGTCTGCTTCTGTGTGTGTGAAAGAGAGAGAGAGGGAGGGAGGAGGGAGAGGAGCCTCAACAATTTACTTCAAGACTGGCTTAATTGGAAAGGATTTCCCATAAGGAAAAGTTTCACTTGTGTTCCTGTGTGTCTCCTGTGGCTTTATCCATTTTTTAAATACTTGGGTTTTCTTTTGTAGGTGCACTGAGAAAAGATGGCTATTCAGTAATGAGTTGTGAAATGCCCTATCCAGTAACTTACAGGAAGTGAATACTTACAGTAAAACTGACAAGATAATAGCCAGCATGCTGAGATAGACCTGTGCTGGTCACATTACAGATGCAGAAATTAGCTCATTATAACAATTCAACTGTTTCTTTTAAAAAACACACCCAAAAAAAACCTGTCTTCTCTACAAAGGCATGGAATTGAGGTTCAGGTATGTTCTGTGTGTTTATTAGGCCTGTCAGATGATTCATTGGTTGATTAATCAAATGCCTTTTTAACTGATGATTCAATAAATTAAGTAATTAAATTTAAACAGATACATATGACTGAAACCTCAGTATAGTTCCCAGTGTATGAATGCTTTAGTTCCAGATTTAGCCCTAGAAATTTCCCTTGAGAAACTGGAATTCAGGAGGAATAGACCACAGGAGAACCAGAACAATGCAGGAATTGGGCTGGGGAAATAATCTCTTATTAAACATATGCTGACACTTGCGCTACATCCCCTCTCCTCCCCAGTCACAAAATTACAAAATTCATCAAGGATGGATTGGAAAATGCCATCAGCTATACTTATTTCTCATCACAGCTTCCTGTAGTAAGAGCTGTGGATAGGAAGACCAGTGCAGAATGAAGAGTGCTGTCAAAGCTTGGTAAGGAAGAGTACTGGATAAAAACAAACAAACACCTAGTCTAGCAAATAAATCCTACTAACTTTTTTTTTACATGTAGACCCTTGAAATCAATGGGTTCTGCTCAAGAGAAATAGATCATAGTATTGGAAGGGACCATGAAGGGTCATTTAGTCCAAACCCCCTGCGATGCAGGAACATTTTGCCCAATGTGGGACTCAAACCCACAGCCTTGAGATGAAGAATCTCATGCCCTATCAACTGAGCTATACAAATGTGGAGAATCACCTAGTTGCTTTCAAGCTAAAACTGCAATCCTGGGCTCAGTTACTTGGGAGAAGGTCCATTAAACTCAATGTGACTTAATTTCAAGCAGGCATATACAAGGGATTGTGCGTTGTCTAAATCAAGGTATTGGCACATTTTAAAAACCAAGACAGAAAGTAATAATGCATGAAGTTTAGCACTATGAAAGACTAGAAAGCAGTGTGCTTGATTTACATACTCTGCTTATCAGTTTCCGTTAATGCAGCCATCACCATTAAACTATTAATTTTCTATTTCTTAACTCTAACAAATGATAATGCCATTCATTCATTAACACAGGAAAGTGAAAAATATTGACCCATTAAATCTTTGATGAATCCACTCTAAGAGATAATTCTTCTCTCTAAGTTTGTTCTTAATTCTAGCTTGTCAGTGTGATTGGTTTTATTTTTGAAAGGGTTTTCTAGTCTTCAGTGCACACAACTAATATTCCCACTCTTCTACACCAGAGACCAGCGCTATACAACCATTCACATCAGGAACACATTGTGATGAGACAGAATATAGATACTGTATGCATGCTTTGAGTAACTCCTTTGGAAGAGAAAAGCAGGTGGTTGCATCCAACTAAACTATTCCAAGTAGACCCATTGAAATTAATGGATTAAAGGCAGCCATGCCAAATAATTTCAACATGCCCTCTCCAAGCAGGACTAACATAGGATCCAACCCAGAATATAAAGTTTTGCATAAATACGTTCTAGTAGTTTTGCTAAAAGCAAATCCCATCATCGGCCACCACAGGCTGAGCCAATTCTGCATACTGATTTCCTGCTCCAGGAAATACTACTCCAATAGGCTAGGAAAGACTAAAGTTTCATCCAAAGATTTTTCTTTAATCTTTAACCTCACCCATAAGTCAGAACTCAACACTTAAAGCCTAAATATTCATAGAAAATAACTTAAGGAAATTGTGTTGGTTTCTGGTAGAGCTGTCAGGTTTGAGGGGGTTCCAAGAAAAATGCCACTCCACATATTCTCACACTGATTTATCTCCATTCCATACTGCCTTCTCCAAGCATTCTTTATATTGATCATTCATAATGGCTTGTGTTCATTATGCTGGTGGGGCTGTTATATGGAAACATGCTTTCAGTTCCATTTGAACCTCCCAGTCTTTTGGGGCTGTCATGCCATAGGCACCTGTCCCATAGTTTCCTGCTGTAATTCTATAAATTCTAATACCACAGATTTTCGGAGGGTTGTCCCGTTGTTGTTGCACTATGTGGAAGAGTGGCCATAATGGGGTGACACTGCTGAAACATTGCAGAATAACTAGTAAAGCATAATGGTGTGTGGTGCCACTATGAAGTTTATCCGAGAAGATGTGCTGCTGGTGGAACAACCTCCAAAGAATCACATTCATTGTCTTCAGGTCTCAGGATGCTTATGCACCAATGTGGGACATGGTGTGTGAATGTGTGTGTTGTCGTTTTCTCTCTTTAAAAATGACAGATATCATGGGGGCTGCCATTGTGACACCAGTTGGGGCCTCTTATGGGCTGTGCAGCCTCAGACGTTCCCCAGGCACTCTGGCTGCAATGAGGTAGTTTCTTCCATCCACAGAATGAAAAATTGGGATCCAAGCCTACATTTGCTGTTATTTCAAGACATCTGTATCTGCTATCATGGAAGATCTATCCAAAACCAAGAATGGACGATAAGCTTCCCAACAATCCAAGTTGGGGATCTACAAACTAACTCATGGCTGCTGAAAGAAGCAGCCATCATTTAGCAAGCCCCCCTGTTCTGTTTGCATCTGCTTTTGTTGCAACAGGTACAAAAAAACAACAACAATCAAATAAATTGGCATGAAGGATGAACATTGGCATTGCATGAGATCTCCCAAAACCCATTAATCCAGCAATATACTCCTTTGGTGCCCTTTCTGTCTTCTTCTGGTATCATTAATAAATGCAGAGTTTGTCAAGCAGGGGAGCACTGCAAGGAAAACAATTTACAAAGACCGAGCAGGTGGTACAATTTGGTCACCATAAGCTGATTGGCATTGTAGGTGGAATACTGAGTTCTAGAAATGTGTTGGGAGCTGCTTTGTACACAACCATGGCAGATCTGTCATTTCTTTCTATCTGTCCTGCATGTTTAGGTGTGCATTTATTTTTAAAGAGAAGAATTAGCCATTCCTTTTCTGCTACAATTTAAATATGTCTTGTACCATCATCATCATCACCATCATCCTCTCTCTCCAAAATCAGTGTCAACATTTCCATGGCTTGATTATTGATGGGGGCCAAGCTACACATTTTTTTAAAAAAACATACACCTTTTTAAATACAAAAGTGTGCTTCAGATGCCACCTTTTTGTTTTCCATTGAATGACCTTTTTTTTAAAAAAAAAAAGTAACAAAAAGTACAAAAATATTTAGTTCAATCTCTTCCCATCAAAACCAAACTAATTCAAACCCAGTTCTAGGCTTTCTCTGCCACTATTTCTCCAGGTGAACAAATTCCAATTTATATGCATTTCAGTGTGAAACTAGCAAATTCACATTTCTCCAATCAATATGTAAACTGAAACATGTCTATTGTTTGAAATCCATACTTCTCCAAAATTTGAAATGCAGCTCTCCATTCAGCCAACATGCAGGAAAATGCATATATTGCTGATGGGGTGGGCTGGCAGTCTGCAAATTGTTGAGGAAATGTGAAAAACTGAATTTAACACTGGACAATTTAGATAACTGCTCTGTAATCCCAAGTGTGCTACTTTTGTACAGCATACTGTGGCTCTTCTTCCCAACTGGGAACAGTTCAAATAATCTCCCACCCCAACAAAAATGGTATGTACACCTCAATGCTGCCAATTAAAGATAGCACTCAAATTACATGTGTCAAAATGCTGAAATACTGTCAAATAGGAAAATATAAAATACAGAAAGGGTAATATCAGATGACAGGTAGCAATTATTTAATATTCATCCCTGGAAATCAAAAGAGGTAGAAAATGTCAAGAACCACAGAATCTGACCGAAACTTAATTTGATTCTGTTTTCATAATTGCCAAAATAATTCTATTTTTGGTGTTTAGATTGCATAGATGCATAAACTCCACCAATGAGGAAATACTCTCCCAAATGTCTGTGAACTCTGCTGTTCTTGCCTGTTGGTTTTATGCTATGTTTTGACTTTTTAAAATTTCAATAACATAAGCCTTCAAATTTTTATTGCATTTCCACACAATGCTCTATCTGCCTGGAGACAGAATTTACATTTGATGCCATTTCTTCCTGGCAGGTACAATGGCAGAATCAGAATAAAAGCAAGCTCTTTGATAAGCATGAGAACTCATTTAGATACCTGGGTGACAATTCTCATTCAGATACTCTCATAAAGACCACATTTACATGCCAGCAATAGGAAACTATAAAGAGGAGAGAAATAATAACGTTAAAGAAGCTCAATGAAATATTAATGTTGCCCTGTATGCGCTCCATTATGGTGCATGCAAACTCTGTAGGTTTACAGTTTTATGGGAAGGCTCCAGGCTGTTATATTTTGATCTCACTGTTGGTTTCAGACCTTTGACTTGATGGCACCATTTCAAATTCACCGTGGTGTAAAAAGCCGTGGGAGGAGGCAGATTGTATCACGATGCAATGCAAAAACAAACTCGCATAATAGAAATTATCTTCAGAGAAACAATAACTGCCTGAGAAATGTGGCAATTTATATTAAATTCGTTGGCAGATACAAACACCAGCTTCCTGGGCAGGGTGATACATTCTTCCTGATCCCACGCAGGATGACAAGTAGATTTTGGATGAGATGAAGCAACCAGACGTACCCTTCTGATCTTGAATGTTCTGGCCTCTAAAAGCAGGGAAGTTCAAGGATCTCTAAACAGTGCAATTCTGTGCAAGTCTGCTCAGAAATAAGTCATAGTGGGGTCTATTCTCAAGTGTTATGCTTTGCAAGCAGACTTTGTGAGGCTGTAACATTGCTTACACCAGAGTAGGAGGGAGTGGGGTGGGCTGAGACACTGCTTTGAAATGAACCTGTGAACTGCATGTGTTTTGTTAAAAAACTTGGAAATGCCAGAACTTTAAAATAGCTGCAGCCCTGCTGCCAGAAGAAGTCATGGCAGTCAGCTGAAGGGAGGACCTCAGTGTTCCACATTGACAATCTTTCCCCTCCACTGATGCCCTATCTCTATCCCCATGTTGTTTGCAAAGGGTGGGAAATGCTGGCTTTGTCAATTTGGTCTGGCCAGTGGATGTCACTGGGCAATGCCCTGATCCATTTTGCGGTCATGGGGACTTGCGGTCATGGTCTGAGATGCTCCACTGCCGTGCTCTCTCTCTTTTTCCCTTCCTCATAAGCATCAGCTAATATTTCATCACTCAACTTGTCAGCTGAACGTAGTAGGAAAATTCTAGCCCTCTTCAGGCATTCACAGTGTGAAGAGGACCATGGGGGACCATAGGCAAATTCTGAGAACCCTGTAGACCTTCCCATCTTGAGCAAGAAGATCTTAAGAGGATTGTAAGCATGTTCAGCTTCATTAAACCTATCTACAAACCTTTTTCAAACCTTTCCAGTCAAAATGGGACGACTGGAATAGGAGTGAGTGGAGACACCACACACAGTGGGCACTGGAAGCAGGGCAGGTCTGTGTGACTCCATACCTTCTACACAATTTGAGATATATACTGTTGAGGAAAAGCCCTTGAACCGGGATTCTGCTTCTTTTGTTTCATTTGTGATGCCCGTTTCACACTTCTCAGCCATTACACTTGTCTCATTGAGTGACAGAAGGGCACGTACAAACTCCCCATGACTCCCATTTCTGTAAGTGGAACTTACATTCCTAAGCTCAGAAATGAAATCTCAAGGAATGTCCAAACAGGTTCTTCTCACACCCTCCCCAGACTGACAGAGGATGATGATGACATCATAGCTCAGGAGGTCGTGCCGGTTTCATTCAAAACATTTTTCTTTTTAAAAAAGCAATTTTCTCAACATATTTGGTATGCGCTATATGAAATATGCTATTAAATCATGTCTCTGAGCCTATGTCTGTATAACGCTAAGCCCTCAATAGGATTTCTTTATCTAGGCCTAGCAGTTCTTAGGCACCAAATGACGACAACAAAGAGGTTCTACTTCAAGCATATATTAAAGGTCTGAAAGTCAACTGGGATTCTCCATTAATGTGACTGTAAGGAAATTACCAGCTAAATTCAGATTTCTGGTGTCACACACGGGTCATGAAAAGCACCTGTCATTTGATGGGGCTGGAAGTGTCAGAACTGCCTTTAGGAACATGCATTCATAAGATAGGGATCAGGGAAAATGCTAAAATCAACAGTTTTGCAGAGGCTATATCCTGTATTTGAAAAGGGGGTATCAAATAGGAGAAAACTACTGTTCCTTTACTCCCTTATGAGTATAAAGAAAGTGGTTTCTCTCATCTGAAAATGCTGCATTTCTTTTTTAAAAAAAAAACAACAATACCCATGCTTCTTGTTGATTATTTTCACTCTTTTGGGTCTTGCAAAAGAAGCTATCAAAATACAAAAATGTTCACAAAAGTACAGAAAAAGGATGCCAAGAAAGTTTAATTAAAATGAATTCCCTTCTGTGGGGTGAAAATTGCAGCTTTCTGAAATATGTAGACATGGAATTCTTTTCTTTAAAAAAAATAATAATTCTGGTAGAAAGGGCGGGGTGGGGGGACCACCAGAACAAATGAATCTTCTGCATATTCAATGCAGTCAATCTGCATGAGAATGGCTTGGCTAAGTCATATTTAAATGAATTGTTTTGCTACTTGGATTAAAAATAAAATAGGAAAAAGCAATTTGGTTTGTCTCCGATAGCTTTCTAAATTGACTACAGACAAGCTATCATGGAGCTCCATAAGGAAATTCATTGTCTTTCAGAAATAGAGGTATTTCATTCAGAGAGTGGATGATCAGTTTTGAAAGCTGAATATCCAGTCCCTACACGGAAAGCTTTCCCCCTCCTTAATGTTTTCCATTTTATGTGTTACTGTATCCGCTCCAAATTTCAACAGGGATTTACAGATGTAAGTGACCTATGCTCAGATTTGTGGTGCATGCAAATTTCTTGCTGTGCACACTTGCCTCTATTTAGTACCACAGGACTTAAACCAGGAGTGGATGTTGTTCAGATGTTGTTGTATTTTTATTTGTTTATTCTTTATTCACTTCAACAATCTGTGTATCGCTTAACCGCAGTCGTCACTAAGTGGTGTACAGGAGACCCAATACAGTAAGGCGAAAAAATGAGTTAAAATGATAAAATCAGATTTCAATTCAAAAGCCTGCTGGAATTCTAATAATAAGTTCAGGCATTCAACAGGGTCTTGTCTGACCTCAACTGGTTGGGAGTTCTCCCAAACTGATTACACAATACTGAACAAGCAGCTCCTAGTGGGTAGAAGATTTGTATCTCAACCAAGGGGCACAACTCACAGTGACTGCCCCAAATACCAAATAAGGCAGGGATATAAGAGATCAGATGGTCCCTGTGGTATCATGGGCCCAAGCTTGTAAATTAATGCAAGAACCTTGAACCTGACCTGGTAGTCTATGGGCAGCCACTGAAAACTTTTGAGGAATGGTGTTATGTGCTGGCAATAGACTGTTCCCATCAACAGTCTAGCCACTGAATTCTACACCAGCTGGAGGCTGCAGACCAGGCCAAGGGTGGCTCTACATTGCAGTAATTGAGTCTTGAGATTACCAATGCATGAAACATTGTAGGCAAACAATCCCTGTCCAAGAATGACCACAGTCAGTGTAGCAGATGTAGTTGGTAAAAGACATTCCTAGCCCCTGGGAGTACTTGAGCCTCTAGCAACAACTTCCAAAGCTGTTTAAGAGAGAGTGCAATCCTATCCAGGGCAGGAAACTGGCCAGACTCCCAGTCACAGGAACACCAACCACAGTGCCTCCATCACCCTAGGGTTCAAGCTCAGCTTACTGGCCCCATGCCACTGCTCCACTCAGACAACAGTCCAGATCATTCACAGCTTCTCCTGACTCGGATGTTATGGAGAAGTAGAGGTGTGCCTCAAGATTCTGAATGACCACAGCCAGCAGCTTCAACTATATTTTAGACAGCATTGGGGGCAAGATTGTACTCTGTGGTGCGCCATAGTGCAAAAGTTCATGGGTCCAGAGCATAATCTCCCAGTGCTACTCTCTGGACACAACTCTGTAGGCAGGAGCAGAACCACTGTAGAATAGTGTCCCCAAGACTTATCCTACAGACTCAGTCCAGCATCAAAAGCCGCCAAGAGAGGCAGAGCCACCAAGAGAGGCAGAGCCACCAAGAGAGGCAGAGCCACACTCCTCTTGCCCTTCTTTGTATATCGGTCATCCATCTAGATAATTTGAATTCTTCAGGAACTTCTGCAATAGAACCTCAGCCACAATCTTCTCCACCACCTTACTCCAAAAGGGGGCATCTGCAACTGGACGGTCATTGTGATAATAAACTCCCATCATCTCTAAATACTGGTTTTGTGACAGCTGGAATTCAACAGCAACTGGAGGGCACCATATTGCCTACTCCTGCCTTAAACTAAGAAAAGCAGGATATATTTATTTCTCATTGTCTTTCTCACCAGGGGTGAAATGAGGCTGCTGAAGCGACATTAGAAGCAGGGATGAATATTCACAGAGATTTTTGCATTCAACTTCATTTCACTGATTTGCACTGCAGGATACAAATTCTAATATTTGTTCAGAAACACATTTGAGTTCCTTCTTTGAAAACGCCTGCCTCATTCAGTGCAGAATTTCAGCTCATGCATGTTTCTTTTTAAAACAAAAACAAACAAACAAACAAACAAATCCAGATGTCTGAAATAAAATGTCAATATTTAATTACATATCAGTAATTGAATATATGGAAATAAGTAAATATGAATGTTTTGGTCTCTAGATTGAGAAGTGAGTATGAGAGCAAATGAGTTACCCAAGGCAAGCCAGAGATCTCACAGCCAAGCAAATATTTGCATCTACGTTTTCCAAATCTAAATTTAATACATTGCCATTGCCTTATGACAGCATCCTCAGCAATGTCTGCATACAGAAAACCACATGAAATAGGATGCTGCTATTCTCTCCACACCACTGTTTATCCCTCTCAGCTCATGCCATAAGCCACCTTGGTTTTCACCTATTGAAAGGCAGCATACCAATGAAATAATGATGACAATGATGATGAGCAGTGCCTTTGAACTAGGGGAAAGGGATCTTTGCACCACCCTAAGCCATCTATCCATCAATATCATAAAAGGAAATGAGTGTAGGATTATATTCTTTATGTACAAAAAAAATCAATCAAACGTTAATAACAAAAAAGCTGCAATTATGAAAGCATGTTTGTGTTAATGTCCTTAAAGCGTTTCATTTTGACTGCACTTAAATGTAAAAAAGGAGGGTGCCAATCAAATGAAATAAATATGCAAAATTAAATCAAGCATTATTAATCTTCCATCTGAGTAATCGGTTTAATTTAAACCCAAATAGCAACTAGCTATGAAAACAAAAAGAAAAGTTAGCTGCATTATTTTTTAAAAAAATGCTCTTTTGAAAATAGCTTTTAAACATTTCCAGGAAATGAAAAACAAAAGAACAGAGTGCCTAAGACATGCAAACACATTCCTGAATTTCTATGTGCAATTTGGCATCATCTTTGCAAATTCCTAGAATTTTGTTTCCCTTTTTCATAGCTCCCATTGTATACAGTTGTGGGGTTTGGGTCCCCCCCCCTTACTTGTGTTTTAAAAAAACAAAGCAAAACAAAAAAAACCAGGCTTTTATGTCACAATTTCTTTCTCAACAGCATTTCATGGTAGACACTAGGCTTTATCTTTCTGTGCCGTTGATAAGGATCCAAAATGTAACACTTGAGTCCTTAAGTCTGGTATACTCTCTGACAGTATCTGCAGAACTAAGAGCAGCCTTGTTATTGGCAATACAGCAGCAGGCTCTGTGCTGTTCGTTCTCTTTCATGATACCATTTTGATTGCTATAAAATTGCTTTAAAATGGCACCGATTTATATTGTACTAGAAGAAGAAATGCTTGAGGAAAAGGAAATTCCATCCATTAAAGTCTATTTCCTTTAACTGCTCAGCAGCAAGAAGATGCAACAGGAAAGCTTGAAATAGGCACTGCTATGCTGTAATGTGTGGCAATTATGCTACACAATTGCCATTTTCTGAATTCTTGTTTAAAAGGAAATGTTATTCTTGTGATATTCCTTTGGTTTCAGTCTACATTCCCCATTACGCTGACTTTCTCGCCAATAGTTGTGTGCATTTTTCAAGAGTACCACATATTTTCAGGTTTCCCAACATAGGGACTGGTTCATGTTAACAAAAAAATGGCCTAGTTGCCTGGCTCATGAAATGAGTAAATTATTCTACATGTTTTACTGTAGAACGGAAAGCAAACCTGTAGGCTGAAAGGCACACAACAGAGAAATCAGACAACTATAAAGGAAGTGTCTACTTGTTTGTATACATAACACACAACCAATGCTTATGAATCCTAGATATATTAATCAACTTTTTTACAAAGAGATTTTACCAAAGCTTTCCCAATGTGGCTTAAATATGAAGCTTACACATGAAATACAGATAGAAAAATAAACTCATTCATATTATAATGTTAAAGCAGCAGTTTCCAAATAGTATTCTACAGTCCAACATATTTATTTTCACTCCAATACAACCTGAGGAAAGTTCTATAGGCATTTAACAATACGACATAGCAATCTAGGAGCCAACTCCTGGGGGCCAAGGTCCTTTTGAACCCCTCAATAAAACATTTCAGGGGACCATCCCCCACAAAGTTAATGGGCATTGCCATTCAAATGGTGTGTGTAGGCCACATCATGTGATTGATTATGGACCCCCTGGGAAACTCAACAAACCTGCCATACCTGGAACTAGATGTGGTAAGTACAGCTGAATGGGACACAGCCATGGGCAGTATCATTCACCTTGGGCCTATCCATAGAAAGCAAGTCTAGAATGAAAGTCTAGGGTGATGCTCTCTGTTTCCTGTAACTCTTCTCACTGTGAGACTTTTGAGAATGAGCTGAAAGTTTGTTTGGACCCTGGGTGAGAACTCAGAGGCTGAGAAGAAGGATATGTCAGATGGAAAATGAATTGGTAGTAAGATATATAGATAGATATAGATATAGATGATATAGATATAAAGTGTTTACTTTTGCTATATTTAAGTTGTTTGTTGTTGCTTCAGTTTTCTTAGATATATTCTTAATATATCAAGTGGTATAGAAATAATAAATCAAACAATGTGATTATCATAATTTAGGCAAAATGCCCCACAAACTGCAGACACCCACAAGGACCTCACTAAACAGATGCCTGAAAAAGCTGCATTTCAGCAATCAAAGGCAACTGCTATATTTAGTAATTTAGTTACTTTGCATTATGCAGATTAGTATTTTTTAAATGTATCAAAGCACCTGTTATGTTATTTGAATCTATTTTCTCTCTTCCCAAGCATTCATAGCTTTACTATTTAGAGACCATATCAGAGGGTTTTTATATAAAGCCTTCATCTCCTGGAAGCTAAGAATGGAAGCTTCATTCAAATTTTGACAGTATTTTCCTCTGGCTTTTTTTAAAAAAAACTGTTAAAATGCTGCTCTTGGAACTAATTACTTGTAAGCAGTCACTATAATATGATTACATTTCCCTATTAAAACTGTAACTGGGAATTGAAATATTGGCAATGGCAAGTCATTACACCTGCTGGGTGAAATGAAACTCTGTGTGTGTGTTCTTTTCTGTTTGTATTTATCTGTAGTGTAGTTCCTCACACAGTGAAGTTAACAGTAGAAGTCCTGGGATATATGCAAGGAGTCCACTATGTTGTTCTTCCCTAGGCAAGTGCTTCTGTAACTTCTAAAGCATTCAGAATTGGCAGGAGCAGGGGCCAAAGCATGAGTTTCATCCATGTAGCCCAGGCCTTTAAAAAGTTAAGCATCATCACCATCACGAAAATGAACTACTGTATTTCAAAAAGCAATTTACAAAGCAGGGTCAGGGATTGTTACAGATGTATCATCTCCTTTTGCATTATCAAGTGGAAGAACTGAGCAGACAAATAAGATTTAGCTTATTGACAATTTCAAATTAATAAGCATCTTCCTGAAGGTTCCAGACCTTGAAAGAACTGTGCTAAGGTGGCTTTCACACCCCCAAATATGTAGGGCCTTTCAGCTGTAGTGGAAAAACAAGATACTTTGGCACTTAAAATGGTAACTTTCACAGAAGAATGTGCAGGAATCAATGCATTTTGCCAAGCTAACACGCCATGTCTTGCAGGTGACTGCAGCATCTGGAGACAGTCAGGTCATGTACTGGGAGGAGCACAGCAAGATGAGATGCATCAGCACAACCAGAAACCTTCATCTGCCCCAGCTGCAACAAAACATATCTATCCTGTATCAGTCTTTACAGCTGAAACAGGTGCTGTAACTCTCCGACAGTTGACTTCACTCTCGAAGGACCACTCTACCATTTTATCAGGAGACAGATGGATGCCAACCAATAATATGCAACCCATGAGGCCTTAAAGAGCACTTAGATATAATACCTACCAACATGGTGTGTTCATGCTGTATTTTCATCTGAATGAATTTCAACATGGAAAAACCAACAAGAACAATATGATATAGATATATTGTTTCAAAGTTGCTACTCCTTTTTAAAATTTAATTACCAGAATGTTTTCTGCCACAGCAAAATGATTTGATGGCTGCATGATTAAGTGATCTAATAGATGTCCCAACAGCAAAAGACATCAATGTTTTACTAAGAGTGAGGGAAACCCATTTTTGTTGCCTTTTGGTCACAGGTAAGAAGCACTAGGACACTTTACGGGGTTAAATAAACAAAGAGATTTTTCCCCCAGTGTTGCACAAGCAGCAAGTAATGTCAAGGATATTTCTAATTCCCCGAACTAAATGTGGTATTTATCAAAGCTTTCTTTCTTGATAATGATGCCACCTCTTACAAGGTTAAAAATCTTTAAGCTCAATTTTACGCTTCTAGGATCTGATGTTAAGTTCCTCGGGTAGCTCTAGTGATTCTTGCATCCCATCGGTCAAATAAAGAAAATTGATTCAGACCCTGTACAGAAGCAGAAGCAAAAATATGCATGGTGTGCTAACACTGCTGCAAAATCCATATTCCGAGGTGAAGATCTATAAAATAGCTTTATAAAACAACAAAAGGGTAGAACTTAGGCTATACTGAGTTTTTGCAAAAGAAGTCCTTGCAACATGTTTTCCCCAATACGTTTTTTCCATCTGGTTCATTAAATGTCCATTCCCCAAATAGCTGGTGCCATTTCTTCAGACGTCTTCCTGATTTGAAGTAACAAGGAATGCGTAGTAACTGTGATAAAGTCATGAGTATCATTAGCCAATCAGAATTGGCTATGTGATGTAGCTGGGTCACTTCAGAGTAAAGGCAGTGCTTCCTGGGTCAGCAAATACTGAATTTACGTGAATATAATGTGCCACCGAATATAATGTGCACCTCAGTTTTCAAAACCTTGAAACCAAAAAAGTATTTGTGGTGAATGTAAATGCACCATTGAATCTAATATGTGTCATAATTTTTGTGACATAATTGGGCTAAAAAAGTTGCACATTACATTCAAGTAAATATGGTGCTAGCCCGCTTTTGTTATAGTATCTTTCCTCCCCATGACTGTGAAGAAGAGGAATTTTGACAGTTGTAAAAGTTCATGAAAAATGTCCCATTTTGTTCAGCATTTGTAGAATATTTTGTGCAGAGAAAAGAGCATTTTTTTCTACCCAGAATTCCTTGGATCAGCTAGATCAAAAGGTTACACGTTCCATTTTGCAGTCAAAGCAACCCAAGTGTTGGTTCCAATGTCTGCCAATAAGCAACTGTTTCGGCAATATGGCCAAGTGATTTCATGGAGGAAGGCCCACCAGTAATGAGCTGCTGTGCTCATTAGGCCTTACACTCAACCAAGATTGTGGAGATTGCGTTTTTGCTAATAAATCGTTAACTCCAACTTTGGACAGTGTGATTACTGACCAGCACACTCTGTGACTGTGTAGTAAGAATATCTGTGGGCTGAATCATATTTAATATGTGGTTGAAAATGGATGGATGGATTGATTGATATAATCACTGTGGGTGAATAAGGCATCAGGTTTTATTCTGTCACTAATGCACAAAGTCCCCTTGCCACAAAATTTCCCCATGAACTTCTGTGGAGTGGGCAGCACTGGGCAAGCAAATGGATAATGGATACTCACTGTAGAAGCTCTGGCACAGGGCAACTTACCTTACAGGACATACATCATAGGATTCTCTTCATTTCTGTCAGCTCCTATAGCCTTGGTACACTTATCTTCAATTACCATTATACCACTTGAGAATGTGGTTGTTCTATTTTTTTTTTTTTTTTTTGCAAACCTATTTGATTTATAATTGAAATGATACTTCATAAAGATTCATACAACAGGGGTTTTGATTTAACTTTTCTTACTGTTGTGCTAAGCATAAAATTTTCATTCCCAGGCTTACGAGTCTCTTGATCCCCATCCTCCGTTTGTTTTTGTTAATATTCTGAGGCTGATTTTGAATTAACCAACAAGAATGCTGGGAACGCCTACATTAACACAGGTTACTACACTGATTTTTTAAAACAGACTTATACATTTTCCTCAAGTGGAACAATGCGCTTAATAGAGTAGATCTCATTGCTCCCATACTGCTAGATAAAATTGGCACATTTTTTTCTCTCTTTAAAAGAAGCACCCAGGGTGTAACCCGCCATGGGCTTCTGTGATTTTCTTTTGTCTGAATGGAATATACACAGGTAATAAAAATTAGGGATAAGTTTCAGCTGAGTAGTTGTAATTAGAAAGGAGCGAAAAGGGGAAGTGCTTTTCAATGAAATTTTCCCAAGCCAAGAAAAGCACGTCTATTGGCCATTTATCACAGCCCCTTGTAAAAGGGGGGGGGGATAAAACGTTCATGGGAAGCAGATGTCAGTGGGTGAGAGAATCCTTTGTTGTTGCCAAGACAACTGAGTCAATGTTTTGTCATTCTCTGCTGTCCCTACAGTGCTGCGTAGAGAAACCTGGAGCATTTGCTCAGTTGCCCTGGCAATGCGAATACACTCCCACCCTCTGTATCCCTGCCCGCAAATTGTGGATAATTTACATTCAGTGATATCACCATATAGCCAAATCTTATTGGCTACATGTTACTGGATATGATCCCACATTGACTGAGATTAGTCAAGGCAAGATCCTAGAGAAAAGGTAGGAGGTAGCAAAAGGGGGTGGGGGGCATCAGTGGCTTCCAACAGATGGGAACCACTATGAAAAATTGTAGGATTAAATTTTGTGTGGCAGTGGTGGCGGAGCAATTTGTAAAATCTTTGCTTTCCCCTCAAAAGCTTTTCAAGACTGCAAATTTAGCACAGCCTTATCTCTCATTGCCCTTGCGAAAAAGAGGAATTGTTGCCTCCTGGATTTTGTATGTCACATTTCATACCTCTAGATATCTGTTTTCAAATCCTGAGCTATGTAGCCGTAAGAGTCAAGGGCTCTGATATAGCTGTAGGATCTTGCCTTGACTAATCTCAGCCAATGTGAGATCATATCCAGTACCATATAGCCAATAAGATTTGAGGACAGCATGTAAAGATTGGCAGCCCTTTATGTATTAGGATTAAAAAGCAACATCCAATCAGTTTGACAGGGTTAGTTGCATAACTTTATCACTTGATTGTCTTTAAGAGTCCCAGGTGGAGATAGATGATAGATAGATGATAGATAGATGATAGATGATAGATGATAGATGATAGATGATAGATGATAGATGATAGATGATAGATGATAGATAGATGATAGATGATAGATAGATAGATAGATAGATAGATATAGATAGATAGATAATGGTGAGGAACTGTTTAAGTGCTACAACCTTTAAATATTACATATTTGCCATAGGACAAACACATGGAAAAGTTGTTCTTACTATTTTGCCATGATGTGAAGGATATCAGAGGGTACTTCATATCATAAGAGGAGGTGAGGCCTGGTAACTTAGCAGTGAGTGACCAATCTTGGGTATTCCAGGTAGACAGCCTCCTGGCTCCCACACCTCAAGTAAAGCCCAGGGAAAGACATCATATGATAGCTTATGATTCAGGGGCCAGAAGACATGCAAACAAATGCCATTTTCCCAAAAAATGCAGAATCTAGTGCCAGGACACAAGGAGCAAAGAGTCTGCAGCAGATCTGAGTAAGGTCCAGACCAGACTATTTGGCAGTGACTCCACTGTTTTCTGAGAGGGAATTGGATGCTTCATGTGCCAGCTATGCCACTCCTCTTTTGATGCCTGGCCACTGTTGATGCAACATCTCATCCAGGTGAGCTCCCAGCAACCTGTATGGGACAGCTCTCTTGCTCTTGAAGACTCCTGGTCCCTGATAGGTTAGACTGCTCCCCAACATAGCTAGTGAGAGGAAGAGCTAAGCCACACAACTCTAGTGGCTGGAAGAGAACACTGTGCAGGTCTGAAACCCTGGTAGTGCACCTTGACTTATTCTGTTACATGACTGTAATGTGTTCGTTGTTGTTTTAGTAGACTTAGGAAGTGGAGGATCTTGCTTCAGTCAAAGGCCGAACTGGGGGTTGGGGGTTGGGATGTTGCAGCAGCTGCCACAACTATGACATCCAATGGAAGGCGAGAGTGGGGGGGGGCACCAGATTTTGGCATTGCACAAGGCACTACTGAAATTTGAGACACCAAGGTCCGCCACTGCCTCAGTGCAGGTTATGCTCCAAGCCCCAACTCTACAATTTAATGGCATTAGCATAAAACAGCATTGAGAAGGGATTAAAGTTACATGATTCAAGTGTCATATCTCAAGACATTTTCCACATTCAGTTGCCTTCATCTTTGTTTATCATGCAGGCAGCATGATATCTAAATTTCTGTAAAACATAAACTGAAAGTAAGTTAATCTCCTCTATAGAATGAAAAAATTTGCATTTAAAGCTATTTGCCAATAAATTAGAACCTATGGTAATCAATTGTTGTGTGTTTTTTTAAAAAGCCTTGACAAATACTACAAATGGATATAATCCCTTGAGGGAAAAAGCTGTAGCTAATTTCTTAGTATGATTAGCTTCATATCAGCAAGCCAGCAGGGAAATAATTATGCGTGAAATGATAAGTAGGCATTTATATTTGCTGGAGTAAGGTTTTGTCTTTAAACAAAAAAATAAAAAAAAAATGCTTCAAGCTCTGGTATGGAGTTCAATGAAGGTGGTTCGCATATTGAAACCTTTTTCATGCAATAAAAGAGCCAATTTTAAATGGGGGGGACTCTGTCGTAGACCAAGTCAGACCATTAGCTAAGCATTGTTTGCATTGGCTTGCAGTGGCTCTCTAGGGATTAAGTCACGAGTCATTATCAGATCTGCCTGGAGAGCAGAAAGAAGATGAAGAGGAATTAGCTCAAAACTAAACTGGGCAGCTCCGTTCCTTTGTGATTGGTCACCTCACCATAGGTAACCTCCTCAACCCTTCTCTTGGGAAATTCCTTCAAGTAAGTGTGGTGATGATGCAAATCTGCCATTGCTAATGGTAGAACACCATTCTCAGATCTACTTAGATATATGCCAGGGATCAAACTTAGGACCATCCACATGCAAAAGCACATGCTGTGCCCTTAAGGAATAGTTGAATTTAAGGGACTGCACTACTGAGCTCTGTTATGATGGAAAAAAGAACAGGCAATACTGTTCTTAAGGCTACCCTAAGCCTACATGTCTTCTCTTTATTTTATTAACTGAATCATGTTCATAGCCTCATTGGCCAGCTAATGCAGATGTACAGAAAGAGACGCACACAAAAATAGTTTCATGCCAGAGACATTAGAGATTAGGTTTCATATGTCTAGTGTTCCACCAACGCGTCCCAATTCATTTCCGCATTTTCATGACCAAAATAGATTGGACAGTCTATAAGGCAGAAAGGACATTTATCACATTATGAAGCAGTAAACCAAGGGCTGCCATCTAGCGTACAATTGATAGGAAGTCACAATCAATCTCAGCTTCCACACAAGTGTATATATAACATGTGCAGAGGTTCCATGAAATCAAAATTGGTGCTTTGCCAAGAAGTTCACCATGAAGCCTATAGATAGAGAACTATGAAATGGGCTGAAACTGTGAAACTTTTTGACCACATGGCATTTTATCCTCCCACAACTCGATCACCCAAGATTTCTGGTCTAAATCTTACATTCTAGCCACTTCACAATGTTCATGCAACATCCAACTGGGATATCAGCCCATGTTTATAAGTCCAGAAAAATCCAAGGTTAGATTGGACTGGCCTGAGTTTATATCATAATTTTCCACAGGGAAGATTTGTCATCAGGTCTGCCATTTTTTAATGGTTACTTCTTGATAGCTACATAAAAATGAACAGGCCTTCTCAGGGGTCCAGAGAAACCCAGCCCTCTTCCAGCTTTACTATGTGTACAATTAAAAGAGGCCAAACACCACAGGAATGCAGCAATAGGAACTATGTGGCTGGGGGTTGTTGTGTAGCTTTGAAATATTCATTGAGTTACAATTACTGGAAATAACAAAGTTGAACATCATTAGGTCCCAATATCATTATGCTACTTAATAATATGTAAAATGAATTATTTCTGCAATGGCTCAATAATTATTTCAGAGAAAGAGAGCATGACCTCGCTAAAGTTTCTTTAGATGTTTCAGTTCCCACTATTTCCAAGAGGAAATTAAGCACATGCACACATCTCTGTTATTGAAAGCAGTGATGAAGTGTATTTAGGCAGGCTAGATTGTGCCCACTGCTTCTACTCTCATTGTTTCATAATTTCTTGTATCCATATAAAAAGAAGTTAGAAATCAGAGTGGGGATGAATTATGAATCCCTTTGTTCTGCTTTGTTATAAGGAAAAAAACACAAAACCATAATTCTTCAGCGTGGAGGAGTCTAATAATAAGATAGGAAAAAGTACCAGCCGTGTAGTAATACAAATTTAAATTATGATGCCTATGGCTATGGTGCTTTCATTTGGCAATTATAATTATTGCTCAGTTTCTTGTAGTGGCTGAGCATGGAATTGTCCTTCCAAGGTACTGTCATTCCAATTTAGTTCAAAATATGCTGATGAACTTGAAGAAACAAAAGTATATTCTTGAAAGATTAATTTATAGGATAAATGAGTGTTGAATCTCTTTGTTCTCAGGCTTGGTACACTGTGCCAATTAAATTAATTAGTAATCCATGCTTATTATGAAAACTGTATAACTCCTTGGAAGATTAGCAAATGCAAAATGTAAAAAAAAAAAAAAAAAAAAAGCATACTAGTGTAGCCTTAATTCATCTCAGCTCAAGAATGAAATGAAACAGTTAATATGATGCATAGGAAAATAATAAACACTATTGTATGTCCCCCCTTTTCCACTGTGGTAGGAAGAGTTGGATAGGCTGGAAATACCATCAGCCGGGCTCAATGGTATAAAGGTAAAAGGTAAAGGACCCTTGGATGGTTAAATCTAGTCAAAGGTGACAGTAGGGTTGCAACACTCATGTCGCTTCAGACTGAGGGAGTTGGCCTTTGTCCACAGACAGCTTTCTGGGTCATGTGGCCAGCAGGACTAAACCACTTCTGGTGCAATGGAACACCATGATGGAAAACAGAGTGCACGGAAATGTCATTTACCTTCCCACTGCAGTCATAGCTCTCTATCTACTTGCACCGCCATGCTTTTGAACTGCTAGGTTGAGAGCCAGTGTGGTGTAGTGGTTAAGAGCGGTAGTCTCGTAATCTGGGGAACCAGGTTCGCGTCTCCGCTCCTCCACATGCAGCTGCTGGGTGACCTTGGGCCAGTCACACTTCTTTGAAGTCTCTCAGCCCCACTCACCTCACAGAGTGTTTGTTGTGGGGGAGGAAGGGAAAGGAGAATGTTAGGCGCTTTGAGACTCCTTAAAGGGAGTGAAAGGCGGGATATCAAATCCAAACTCTTCTTCTTCTTCTTCTTCTTCTTCTTCTTAGGTTGGCAGAAGCTGGGACAGAGCAACGGGAGCTCACTCCATTGCGGGGATTCGAACCTCCAACCTTCTGATTGGCAAGCCCAAGAGGCTCAGTGGTTTAGACCTGGTAGGAAGTTGTATAGGTGAGGCTAGTGAGAAGACTAAAGGATCTATGTTATATCATTAAAATAAAAAATACAGATGGTCCATCAGAGGCTATGGCCCCAGATATACACTCTACTCTCTAGTTGGTTGGTTTTTGAAATAAAAATGTAAAGAAAGTTTCTTGCCAATTGACTTCCAGAGATATATTCCAATATATAGGTGGTGGCAGGGAGGCACGTGGGCTCCACTTCAATCAACAAAATATCTTGGGCCAATACTGGGCAGATAACATTGTGTTATTCCATACCTAAAACCTGCACAGATAGCACTGGAATGATTATATCCTCCCCATGGATTGTTTAATTCATCTCCATTCTTTACTTGAGTTCCCTATATGCAGTTACATCACAATGACTTTTTGTTGTTGTTGTTGCACAGAATATAGATCTCAGGATCAGTCTGGGGGTGTTTCCATTCTGCACAGAAGGATCCGGTTTCGATTTGTGTATGTGGAACAGTTATTTGGGCCTGTCAAAACCTACTAATGTAGAGTGATAAGTCAGTTGAAACACTCAAACGTTACTAAGCAAACTATTGAAAGTATGTTTCAGGTGTATACAGCATTGAATTCAAGCGACAAGTGAATGCAGATGAAACACCAGTGATAAACACTCGAAATGCAATGTGAATTCAAGCTAAGTGATTTTCTTTCTCTTTTTTAAAAAAGGAAATGGAATGTAATAAAGTTCTTTTCTGTCTTGCTGATCTTATTGACATCTCTTGACATTTTAAAAAAGAGGAGTGCACAAAAATCAGTATTTTTTGGCTATCAAATTTTACAAAGTTGAAGAGGGTGAAAAAGTAAGATGCTTTTAGAAAGATGCTGTTTGAATAGAAGGAAGAACAAAGTCCTCTTCAGTCATTCTCAATATGAGTTAAGTGAACACATGGGCAGCAGGGGTGAAAGTGCTAATTCCACCCTCCATGGCTGTTAACAGTCTCCAACCATGAATTGGATGGTTTGCCATTTCAAGCAGGGAGCCTCTTGTACCTATACAGAACTACTTGTGTTTTTGCAACCCTGGGAAAATCATAGTTCTGATACACACAGAAGTTAAAAAGGCTCCTGATTCAGACAGTTGCCACTAGCCACCCTCCAATGCATGATGGGTGACTGGGATGGCAATGGAGGTAGAACTAGCATTTTCTTCCCCACTGCTCTTCTTCCAACATGTTTTACTGAACTTGCACATAGAATGCCTGCAGAGTGCTTATTTAAAATTCCATTGATCCATCATTGCCAACAAACAATGCATAAAGCTTGTAACAAAATTAAATAGGAAAAAGTGGTTATATTTATGAAATATAATACATTAGAAGATCTGCAATGCAATCAAATCAAAGGAGTTCTAGAAAGTGAGCTTATTTAATAAGGAAGGATTAAATTTCTCCCACCTCCTGGGCACATTTACAACCATTATCTGTGGCCACACATAAAAGGCTTGGAAGTAAATTCTTCCTCCATAGATAAATTCTTCGAGCTTCTCTACTACAAAGTTGTGGCTTGTTGCAACAAAACAGTAACCAAGAGAAGAAAGAAGTCTTCCTTATAGATCAATCCCATGAGTGCTTCAAAAATGTATCAACTCTTGTTGTCTGTAACTGTTCACATGGCATGAGAAAGGTAAAATCTAATACAAAGGCTGAATGTTAATTTGCCTTGAATATGTCACAGGCTATCTGAATTTACATATGGCGTGTAGCTAACCTTTCCAGACTTAGTATCTAACACAGGAAGTACCGACTTCATAACGCAGCAAATTGCATTTCTTTGCATCAACAAATAAGGATTGTTTTTCTCCACATTTTATTAGATAATCCCTGCAACAACAGATACTAATTTTGTCTCTTACCATAAAATGTTCATTTCAGCATATAGAAGACAAAGCCTCCGAATGTAAATTCGGTGGTAGAGGAACAGAGGGAAGAAATTACTCGATTGGTTATTTGTCTAGTTATGTTTGTAAAAATAAGTGCTAAGTCTGCATTTTCTGTGGCAGTAGACTGCAGAATTGCATTGAGCTGGTTTTAATGGCAGGGACACTAAAGATTTCCTAATGTTTGGAGATAAGGTCCAAGTCACAACACTGATAGATGCAATGGGCAGGATCTACAGAGTCCGAAATGCATGCCAGATGTTTCTGCCAGTTGTTTGCTGCAGCCCCTCATCATACATTGAATCCAATGGTGTGGGGTGATTTTTTAATCCCTTTTGAATTTATCTCCCTTCCCTTAATCAAATGTTTCAGAGAAGTCGGTTTTGAAAATGAATGGATTACTTCTAATGTATGCATTGAAATACTGTTGTGAGTCGAGGCCCCGCTCCCTGCTTTGTGATGAAATAAGACACATGGACACAAGTATTTTAGGTTAATGGGGTAAAAAAGGCCACAACTTTATTGGTTACAGAATGTGAGCGGTATTGGCTTAGGCATTGGATCTGAACAGACTATACTTGACTCCTGCCTGCTCTGCAGGGAGTCATGCAAGGGAATGTAGGTGGAACTTAGAATCATAGAATCATAGAATCATAGAATCATAGAGTTGGAAGAGACCACAAGGGCCATCGAGTCCAACCCCCTGCCAAGCAGGAACCACCATCAGACCACTCCTGACATATGGTTGTCAAGCCTCTGCTTAAAGACCTCCAAAGAAGGAGACTCCACCACACTCCTTGGCAGCAAATTCCACTGTCGAACAGCTCTTACTGTCAGGAAGTTCTTCCTAATGTTTAGGTGGAATCTTCTTTCTTGTAGTTGATGCAAATCAACTGCAAATCAACTTGTTGATGCAAATCAACTGGAAGCTTTCCCCTAGAGTCACCAGGGGGTCGTGCGATGGCCCTAGCCACCACAGGAACCACAGCCGTTGGATTCCTTTAACGAAATACCCTTCAAGGAGAGGGGGAGGTGATGGCCACAACCTCCCCTCCAACACACAACACATTTTCCAATGCCTAACCGCCAAACCTTACAAAGTTGTGATGATTTGCTACAAGGTAGAGGTGAAAAACCAAGTGGCCGGTGCCAATCTGCCAAGCGGAAAGAAATCCTACCAGGCCCCCTCAACACATGGCCAACCGAGGTCCATAGCAAGGTCAGATGTTGAGTGCAAGACCTAGAGGGAGGGTGGGTGGAAGATCCGAGGAAGCTGGAGCAAACAGGAGCAGCTCGTGGGCCCACAGCCATGTAAATGTGGCCAAACCATGCCCCCCAGCCAGCCGGGGACATGATGCAGGCCCTGGACTCCATGATCCCACGAGCGCGGGATACGATTCCTGCTCACAACCCCTCCCCTCTGGGAAGAGGAGAGGCTTTTTTTATTGGCATAGGTGTCTATTCCTTTTGGAGCCTAAATTTTGATTGAAATCAACACCTGCATTTATGTACAGAGTACGCTGCAAAGTGGAACACTGAGTTCTGTTCTATGATAAGCAAAATGCTGCTTTCCTATAAAGATGAATTGGGAAGCCTGTGGATGTGAGGTTTAAGAAGACTGCAGTCAGTTGCTTCTTCCAGGGAGCTGTGTGCACCAACTTTGGCCCTATCTGCATTGTACAGTGGTACCTCAGGTTACATACACTTCAGGTTACAGACGCTTCAGGTTACAGATTCCGCTAACCCAGAAATAGTACCTCGGCTTAAGAACATTGGTTCAGGATGAGAACAGAAATCGTGCTCTGGTGGGGCGGCAGCAGCAGGAGGCCCCATTAGCTAAAGTGGTCTTCAGGTTAAGAACAGATTCAGGTTAAGAACGGACCTCCGGAACGAATTAAGTACTTAACCAGAGGTACCATTGTATATCTACACTGTATATTTAAAGCAGTCTTTTGCTTTCCCCCCCAAAGAATCCTGGGAACTATAATTTGTTGAGGGTGCTAAGAGTTGTTGGGAGACCCTCATTCCCTCACAAAGGTACATTTCCCAGAGTTCTCTGGGTGGGAAAAGGGTCTGGCTGTTAAACCACTCTGAAAACTGCAGCTCTTCAGAGGGAACAACAGTCTCCTGATAATTCTCAGCACCAAACAACAGTTCCCAGGATTCCTTGGGAGAAGCCATGAGGATTTAAAGTGGCACAAAGCTGCTTTAAATGTATAGTGGAAATGGGGTATTCAGCTCTGTGGCTTGGATCCCTGGGATTTGTAGGCAGCACACCCACCTGATACCTCCTGGTGCTTCCCACAGGCTCATGATCATAACCAAAGCTGTCTGCATTGCCATTTGTGCTGCCTTATTTCACACATCTGACTCAATTTTCTGTATAGGGTTCCCACCTTTTTTCTGGCAAAATACAGGACAGGACGGAGCAGTTGAAGGATGTTTTTTTCTCTCCATCTGCTGCTGAAGCGACTTCAAAGCAATCAATTACAATCTATTGCAGCCTAACAGGATGTCTCCTCTGAAATTTGTCACACATGTACACACATGAATTTGTAAATCTGTCTGTGCTTGGCTAACCAGAGCTTAAATGCATGAACTTTCACACAGTCTTTCAAACCCATGCATGGTGTAGTGGTTAAGAGCAGTGGACTCATAATCTGGTGTACTGGGTTCGATTCCCTGTTCCTCCACATGCAGCTGCTGGGTGACCTTGGGCTAGTCACACTTCTCTGAAGTCTCTCAGCCTCACTTACCTCACAGACTGTTTGTTGTGGGGGAGGAAGGGAAAGGAGATTGTTAGCCACGTTGAGACTCCTTAAGGGTCTCTTCTTCTTCTTCTTCTTTGGAGAGGGAGGACCTGAAATACGGGACAAAACTGTGTCAATACAGGACATAGCATTTTGCATTGAAATATGGGACAACCTTGTATTATTCAGGACAGGTGGCAACCCTATCCTGATGGGGGCATTCCTATCAACCTTCACTGTGCCATGGCCTGGCAATATTGCACCTGACTGGGATGGGCCTGGCACAGTATTGAGCATCCTACCTACCTCACATTTCTGAAACCAATAGGCAAACCAAAACACAACTATCCTTCAACATTTGCATTTCTTCAACTAAAAAAAAAGCTTATGAGGAAGCATTTATTGGGGAATGTGTGCACAAAAACTCATGATACTCACGGCTGTCCATGGAGGCACAGGTTAATTCTGTGTCCAGGGCTGCTGTCTACCAGCTCCACCTGGTACGCAGACTGAGACCCTACCTGCCCACAGACTTTTGCGCCAGAGTGGTGCATGTTCTAGTCATCCCCCGCTTGGACTACTTCAATGCGCTCTACGTGGGGCTACCTTTGAAGGTGACCCGGAAACTGCAATTAATCCAGAATGCGGCAGCTAGACTGGTGACTGGGAGTGGCCGCTGGGACCACATAACACCAGATCTGCATTGGCTCCCAGTACGTTTCCAAGCACAATTCAAAGTGTTGGTGTTGACCTTTAAAGCCCTAAATGGCCTTGGTCCTGTATACCTGAAGGAGATTCTCCACCCCCATCATTCAGCCTGGACACTGAGATCCAGCGCCAAGGGCATTCTGGTGGTTCCCTCATTGTGAGAAGTGAGGTTACAGGGAACCAGACAGAGGGCCTTCTCGGTAGTGGCGCCCGCCCTGTGGAATGCCCTCCCTTCAGATGTGAAGGAAATAAGCAGCTATCTTATCTTTAAAAGACATCTGAAGGCAGCCCTGTTTAGGGAAGTTTTTAATATTTAATGCTGTATTGTTTTTAACACTCGATTGGGAGCCACCCAGAGTGGCTGGGGAAAATCAGCCAGATGGGCGGCATATAGTAGTAGTACCATGACATGTATGTGAGACATGTATGCGACCTATTTCCTTCTTTAAGGCTAGCTTTGATTACCATGGAGGCAGAGGGTAAGAAGAGAAAGTCATTTGCACGTCGAGGTCCCCAAGACACCCCCCCCCCAAGAAAAACACAATTGACACTTAATTTTTGTTTAAGGTTTTTGGCATAATTTTGGCCACAACTTTATTCAAATACAGCAATGTGAGTGGTTGCTTAGGCATTGGTAGCACTAACTGCACCCGCACGGGGACAGCTCTGACATTCACACCCCCCACGAAGTCAGGAAGGGTAAGTCACCTGGGGAGAGAGACGGGACTGGGAACCATGCCTCACCTCTCCCCAGCATGCTCCCAGGGGCTTGTGTGGCCCTAGCCCCTTGCCAGGGGGTTTCGGACAAAAGCATGGGGGAGCCCCTGGGTTCCTTTAACGGTAAAACCCTTCAGCAGCAGCAGCATTTTGGAGGGGCAGGCACAGCCGAATCCATACCCCTCCACCAGCAGCAGCATTTTGGGGGGCAGGCACAGCCAAATCCATACCCCCCAGCAACCAATTCCAGACCAATGCCTAACCGCAAACCTTACAAGTTGTGACGATTTGCTACGTGGTAGGCGAAAACCAAGTGGCACACACTAATCAGTCAAATGGCAAAATTCCTACCGGGCCCCTGCCCCAAAGCAGACGACCCCATGACAGGCAATAGCAAGGTCAAGCACACAGCCTAACATTAGGGAAGGGAGGGCAGGTGATCCGAAGCATGCAGCGAAAGAGGACGTCCGTTGCTGCGTGCCTTGTATTTAACAAATAGGGCTGTCAATCACTAATTGGCAACATCTACATTTCCCCAGTAACAGCCCGCTCCTGCTTACAGGATGGCCAAACCATTTGCCTAGTAACAGTGAGGTGTCTTGTAAGCCCCGCCCGCAACCTGTGCTCTCCATGAGGGAGAACACACTATGTCTGTAAGAATCAAGGCCTATGACAAAATGAAGTTGAAGAATGGATTATTCTTACTCATTTGGTAACAATACAGTGGAAGCATTTGTGACAATGCTCGCTCAAGCAAAACTCGGTATTTAGAGTTTGAAAACAGAGTCCTTTTAGCAGCTACGTGTCTTTGTGTGAAACAAGGGTGTGGGGGGGAGGAATAAAATACTACCCAATAGTTTAAGCTTAACAGGGCCAGGGTAGAATGAATTCATTTCTGAAAAGAGAACTTGAGTTAACACCAATCCATAGCGGAAAGAAGAAAAACAAGCTTCTTCCTTCAGACAGTAGTTCCCTGGCATTATAGTCACACATTTATCTCAGGCAGATCACAGAAAGGCATAATAATCACCTCCCTCTCACTCTGTGATGTTTCTCCACTAGCTTACTGCATAAATCAATACTTCTACTGCAGCAATAGGTGTATACAACTGTTCAAAGGTATAGTGAGATCCTCAAATGTTTCTGGGTCACCTTTGTGCAGAGGACAATTACAACTCTCTTTCTTAACCAGCAGCGGGGCCATCATCGATGGGACACCATGTCACCATGCTAAATACTGGGAGGAATGAAATAAGAGTGCAGAGGAGTGGAACTAAATTTAATCTATCGAGCACAAATTTTCTTTGAAACGTTGACGATGACCCAGATATTACCACTGTCTGAAGGCACTGAGAACTAGACCAAACTGAAAAATGGTGCTGCTTCATAAAGCCATTTACACAGGACGATTTAATAGGTGGTACAGCAATAAAAACCTCAACGATTACAGAATGATTTGTGAGTTCTCACAAGGAAGATATTATTCAAGAGTCTTCCATCTGAGTACCCCACTCCTAGAGTCATCCCATTCATTTGTGTGTATGGCTTCATATTATTCTAATTAGCATTTCTAAAAGACTTCTGCACGACCACATTTCTCTCCTGGGATTAGTGCTTGGACAAACCTTCCGTGGTCATTTATTTCAACCATTTGAGGGGCAGGGAGCAAAGCAAACATGCCTTCAAAGAGAAGTGAGTGAAGTTTGGAGAATGTTTCCCTATTTTTCAGGGGTGGGGCCTCTGCTTAGTTCATTTCGTGATATGAGGAGATTTGTGGTGAGTCTTTATTCTCCTTAAACAGGATGAGTAGAATGTCAAATTCAAGGACTACCTCTTCCCATATGAACCTACCCAGACCCTTCTCCCCAGGGGAGTTTGCCTGGTACCTCCATTATACACCTTTAGGTTCCAGGCAAAAACGTTCCTTTTTAACCAGGCCTTTGGTTGACCTGGTTGACATCCTAAAACCTTTTAAAATGTGGCACTTTTTTTGGGGGGGGGGGATATGTTATTGGGTTATTGTTCTTATTTTGATTTTATATATTGTGTTCTTTTCTGTGAACTGCCCTGAGACCCCCAAGTATAGGGAAGTACGGTATATAAATTAAATAGATAAAATAAAAATTCACTTGTGTCTGCTTAGCAGCACTTCCTGGGACATCCATGTGACTACGTGACATTGTGCAATCACACAGGCTGCATTCACACGGCAGTGAATTCCACATCCCTGATGTTACTTTCCATATTATATTTGAGACTTCAAAAAAAAATAAAAGCCCCTTATGGAAAACTAGTGAGAGGTAGTGGAAGTTTAGCACGCTGTGTAAAGTGGGGGGGTGGGGGTGCAATTAGTGACGGTGTCTAATGTCATCCATTGTTTTGTCACATCACACCCACTGGTGTGAATGAAATTTAACACAACATGGCTGTATATCAGTCAAAAAGCTACAGCTGCATAGCACAACAGGTACTACAGTGTGAAAGGAACTTTAGAGGGAAGGGAAAGGATAGAAGTGCTAGAATCAGTACTTTTTTCTGGGGGTACGCATACCCCTAAACATTTTGTGAATCTAAGTAACAAAATTTGGCCTCATTGAGGGACAGTATTTCAATATCAGTAGGAAAATGAGAGTACCCCTAAACATTTATTTTTTTTTTAGAAAAAAAACAACTGGCTAGAATTATGATCAGAAAAAACAATTGTAATATTCCCCACATCTGAATGCACCCTTAGTGATGCCAGGAAGTGCAGCATGCAGAAAGTTTTGTGTTTGTACAAGTGCACACAGGGCTTTAAAATGTGTTTAAGAGCAGATCTGTTCTACGTTGAAAACAAGAGCAAACAATTCCTAATTTGAAAACTAGGATAGTTTCAGAAGCATCCCCAAGAAATATTATTTGCTTTACCTACAAGATTCCAATTTGGTTCCTAAACAATACATCTAACTTGCCACTTTTGAAGATTATAACATTACACAACAACACCATTTTATATTCCAGATATTTAGGGCAATAATATTACTTTTATTAGAACCAGCATGCAAATAGTATTAATTTTATGGATTGTTCAGAAATATTCAGAAATTATTAGTTTCTTTATGGCATTAGTTCTTCAGTGTCCTTGCATTATTTTAGTGTGTGTATATGTGGGCATGCACATCATACATAAATGTTGTGTGCGCGCACACACATACACACAGAGAGAATGAAATTGCTGTAAATTATTTCATCCATCTTGGCAAAGGATTATGCTGTCATTAATATATTGCCTACAAAAGGAGATCAAGCTGCCATAAAATGTGATTTACGTTCTGAACACTCCATCAGCAATGTTCCTCAACTTACTTAGGTGTACTGTGGGACAAAATCCAAACTTCAAGGATGTTCTTTTTTTTTTTTCCTGGTGAAAATATAAGGTGTACCGCTCCTGAAATTAATATGAAATAAATGGTACTTCAAAGAAAACTTTTGAAGGTGTTTCTTAGGACATTTTAAAGCATCTGAATGTTGAGATTTTTCTTGCCTCTGCGGCCTGCCCAAGACATTTTGCTGTCCACAGCAGAACAGAAGTGGCGGTCTCATGGTGCTCCCCCAATGCGGTGGTGATGCACGGGTTGCCCGAGGCCAGGGCCACAGAGACGGTGGGAGGGAAACTGACAGAATATGCATATAATAATAATAATACCTTTATTGTCAATGCACAACCTGTGTACAATGAAATTAACCAAGCCTGCATAATGGCATCTGTGTCACCCAGGCGATCACAGCTGCATAGATAAGAAAAGAAGAGTTGTTCCATTGTCTGGAGAGGTCACTCACTTCCTGGTTTGCATGGAAAAGCTGTTTTCAACGGAGCCCAGAAACGGAAGCACGTAGCTGTATTGAGGCAGCACTAGGCACTGACATTTTGTGCCCTTAACAATTTTGCGCCCGGGGCGACAACCCAACACTATGCCACTAACCCAATGCCTGTCAAGTTATCTTGACCCTTGAGGTGGAATATTGCACAATATCCCTGGCAGTAAAAATGCAACAATAATAAGTTAACTAGTTTGTCATATGCTGGCCTTTTCTATCACTCAAAATCAGGCCAACTCTCTATGCCTAATGGGAGGGTTGGCCCTGCCTGCCTCTGTGGTGAAAGAAGGAAGGAGAGTCCTCTGGGAGCAAACAGGAAAGAACATCCCATTTTCAAGGCTGCCATTCTAAAGCTATGGCAGTTAGACCCTGGAGATTATGGCACCCTTCCACCCTCATAAAAAACAATGAATAACAAAAAACTCTGCTCCATTTTGTTGGCTGATTTGACCATTTGGGGACTCACTCACTCAAACCATACTTATAAGTCCCCCCCCCCCACACACATTATCCCTTTTCTACAGTCTCACATAATTCCACTCATCAATCAAGCTTTGAGGTCAACATGCAAATATTAAAACAAATAAAACAAAGCCAAGACAATCCCCCAACTCCATGTATTGTTCTAGGTTGTTCTAGGTGCATTATTGTGGAATAGCCTGAAGAGAGAACATATGTGCAACTCCTCAGCCTTTTTCGTGCAAAGAGGAGCAGTGAGTAGAGAGGGATACCATGGCTTCTTAAATCAGTGGAAGTCTCTGCACAAAGTGGTAAATGCAAGAATGCTTCCGCATTTCAGATGAGCATGTTAGCCCATGGAAAGTAGGGACAGAGCTGGGCCGAGTTGTGTGCCATGGGCACAGCACCAAGTGTGGCCCCATTGTCTCTTTGTCTCACAAATAATAACTTTCACATGGACCCTGTGACTTACTAACATCAGTATAGAGCAGCCTTTGCCAGATGTTGTTCCCATCATCCCTGACTACTGGTCCTGCTAGCTAGGGGTGGTGGGAGTTGCAGGGAAACAACATCTGAGAACCCAAGGTTTAAAAAGTCTGGTACAGAGTATGACAAAATTGACTACGCATATGCTTATGTTGTTTGCATTCATATTGGGATTCGTTGCTGGGTGTTTTGAAGTTAGCGCTGGTACTGCATGTTGAAAATACTTTTTGTGTCATCTTATTTATATATTTATTTATTTGATTAACTTTCAGCGCCTAGGTTTCATTTTCTGACTGGCTGTTATTACATTTGCAATTTTGTGTTTCCCAGGATGATATTACTCAAAGAAGTGAAAATAAAAGAACCATGCAGAACTTGAGACAAATTTCTCTGGTGAATACTAAGGAAATTGCCCAAGAAATAAATAGGCACAGAGCAAAATCCTTTGCTTCTGCCAACTTTGAAACTGATATCAGCATGGATAACACTTGCAACGATAGTTAAAATTGAGATATTTCCTTACAGAGGAATTATAATGCAGAGAAGCCTATGCTGGCAATGTGAAGCTGGGCTTTACTGTATTTTGTTCTCTGTTCACACAGGCCTACCTTTCATATACAAATGGATTTTTATTTTAGCCACTGGGTGTGGCAACATGAACAAATCTTGCACAGGAATGCTCAGATGTTCTAGGAATATGTTCAATATGACCTCTCATTTGAAAGAGAAAGCAGCCAAACCAACTGCTGTTATCACCTGCATTAAAGTTATTATTTTCTTATTCAGGGGCTCAGAAAACACAGCAATGGACTCAATAAAGAGAAAAATCTATAGTCGCACTACAAATGAAAGCAGAGATAAACTATTCACAGACCATGGAAGTATCAAGCAACCTGAAGGGCTATACATATGACAAACAGCTTCCATGTGGTAGCCATTTTAAATTGCACCATATGAAGGCTGTATCTGGATAGTGTCTGAACCATTAATCTTTAATAATTCACATTGCAGACAAGAAGCCATATGACACTTCAATGGCACAAACCCAGTTTACCTTTGAGTTTGCAGCCCTCGTGGAAGACAAGATGATGATGATGATGATGACAGCTACAACAACAATTTTACTATTTATACTTTGCCCATCTGACATTGTCACACAGGAACTTCCAGTGCTGAAGGTGCTGTGGACTGTTCCCACATTCTGCATTGCCATATGTAGTGGGGAAGTTAGACTTACAGAGTTTATGAAAAGAAAAGCTCATCTCTACATTGAGCTTCCTTTCTGGGCTCCTGCATAACCAAGCTGGGTTTTCTTGCCTCCCCAGCTGGCAACCTTAATAAGTGCTTTCTTCCAGCTTGCACAACAGGTAAATAATATCTTATCAGTCCTCAAATGAGACCTGCTCTACAAACCCAGTATGTGTACCCAAGCCCCACTGTCAAGCATTCACCTCAAATGCACACGCCAGGCCTGAGGGGAAACCCCAGAAATCCCACCAGGCATAAAGCATTGGCAGATCTCTGAAGGGTGCCCTTAACCCAATAGTGCCTCCGCTTCCCTAATAATTTCTCTCCCACTTCCTTAACTGCCTTGTATTCTGTGCTCTCAACAGGTTGTCATACTGTGCTGCTCTTGGAGAGGCAATCAAATTAATCCTAGCAGTGCAGAATAGGGGAGAAGAAAGGAGGAGGAGGAGGAGGAGGAGGAGGACCCTAAGGCCAATCAAGGAACCCCTACCTCTGCAAGAAAACTTCCATTCAGCCCCATTCAACTGGCGAAGACCACACTGCATATAGGGAGAAATTCTGGGTGCTGAAATTTGGCAAGGAGGAATATTTCAGAGGAGGAGCCAGTTTATCAATCCAAGCTCCACCACCACCACCAATTGGCCCTCAGTTCTCCACCTGTCCATGTCCCTCAACCCCTCCTTTTGGGAGCTGCTAATGCACCAAGCGTGATCTTCTGAAGGAAGGGGTGAGAGCAAATTTCCCCCCATTTTATTTGTGAAAAGAATGTTCTCTAGCGCTGTTGCCTAGTCTAAATTTCTATGGTATTTTCTTAACATCTATTAATAGTTACAGTCTAAAACATATAAGCTGAATAAAAAAAGTTGTTTCCTACCAACATTGTTTCTATTCTGCGGAGTGCACTTGGTTTGCTTCTGATTCCTGCCATATATACTCCATACCTGTACTGTTAACCAGCTGCACAGGAGGAACTGCATATTGCAATGAGTTACAAAGTGTATGCAGCAAATTGAGGATTGTTTAGATGCTTTAAAGTAGCAGTGATTGCCTTGCAGCTATGAGATGACTTGTCTTACTTATACATTTTATGACCTTTCAAGATTGCTTCTAGAATTGGATAATTGGATTAGCACAGCCATGCAAAAAGAGAATTCAAAATCATCAAACCATCCCCCAAATTCTAAGCTTTAAAATGGCATTTCTGTATTGTTGTTATTTTAATATAAAGTTCTGTCTTATACTCTTCCTTTGGGGAAAGTTTAACAGCGTTAGATTTAAGGAAAGCAAGAGCAAAAGAAAGAAAAACAGGGAGCTGAAAGCTCTGATACAGTATGTTGATTGTATTCAGGCTTCTATAATCTCTAGGCAGCAGCTGTTATGAGGGCAGTGCATATGAAATAATAAAGGTTGGGGAAATGGGAAATCAGCAAATGTATGTCATTCTAAAACCAAACAAACTTCAATAGCAGGTAGAGGAATATACAACAACAAAAGACTACAAGTGACACTAAAGTCCTGATAAGGGGAAATGAAAGTACAAAACACATGAACTCCTAAAAGTAACAATGTTTTAGGCAAACAAGCAAAACTGGTCACATCCAGGGCTTTTTTTCCAGCCGGAACTCACCAGAATTCACCAGTTCTGGCACCTCTCAGGTGGGCACCATTGCTATTGTATGAGAACAAGGGAGGCGTTCATGGTGAGATCCAGCACCTCGTTTTCTAGAAAAATAGTACTGGTCACATCCAAAAAAGAACTGAAGCCATTTTAGCAATGATCACCATACTTAAATTTGCTAGAGAGCACATCGCTTCAACATCCCTCTCTGCTACTTCAAAAAATCTCATACTAAAATGAAGCCACAGATTACTTGCAAAATTAACAGCTTGAAGCCCTCTGTGACTGCCATTCAGAACTTAATTTTCAGCTCTGGGTAAGGAAAGGGATTATTCCAGCACTTCTCTTTTTAAAACCCTTCAATTAGCTCTCATGAATGGGTTGCCTCTGCTCAGTGGTCAAGTGCATATTTTATATGTATAAGGTCCCAGCTTCAATGAGGCCTATTGAGTTCAAAGTGATTTACTTCTATGGAAATCACACTTTTCTTTTTTCACATTCGTCATACCAAATCTTTTTTTAAAAATAAAATAAAATGGAAGAGCGTGTCCTCCCTAAAAGAGGGTCCCTCATTGCTGGGTTTAATCTGGCCAATGGGGTGCTGACTAAACGGATCAAGAGGCCTATAAACACCCATGCAAGTGACCCAGAGCTTCGTCTTTTTGCTCATGCATCGGAACATCCACCCACCTCTCCCTATATTTAGGGAATTTTTTTTGTGATTGACCTTGCTATGCTGTCATGTGTCGTCTGTCATTGGGACAGGGGCATGGCAGGAATTTTCCCCACTTGGCTGATTGGCTGTTGCCACTTGGGTTTCGCCTATCACGTAGCAGATCGTCACAACTTGTAAGGTTGCGGATAGGCACTGGTTCAGGTGATAGGGATGGGAGAATGCTCTCGCCATCCCTATGTGAAGGGTATTCCGTTAAAGGAATCAAGGGACTCAACTAGGTTTGGTCAACCCCCAAGAGGGGATTGTGCCCACGCCTGAGTCCAGGGGAGCATCTGGGGAGTGGACATAGTCTGTTCCTGGGCTTTCTACTTACCTCAGGTGTTCACCCTTGGACGACCTATGATAGAGCTCTGAGTCAGCGTTACCTGCAAGGGTGCAGGGAGCTAGTCGAACCAGAGCCTATGCAACCACTCACTTTCTGTAATCAATAAAGTTGTGGCCTAATTTCTGCCAAAAACCAAAACTGAAATTTGAGTCAAATGTGTTTTTATTTAGTGGGGGGAGATCTGTGGGTTTGAACACGCAACTGAATTTAGGATGAAGCAGATGAACCCATTAAGCAAAATAAAAGCATCTATACATTCCAGAAGTGTAAACATTACTGTTGATTTGATAATGAGAAATACTGGAAAACAAGCATGAATGGTAATATCCTCCCCTAAAATTTAAAAAACATAAAAAGAATAAATGCTTCCGATGTTCCTTTAAAAAAAAGTCATTTTCGTTTATCTGAACCAAGCATTGCCAATGTTTTGGACCGGGACATCTATCTGGCCCAGCCATGATGGGTACCAGTAATGGTCAAGGACAAGGAGATCTGCAGTCCACAACATCTGAATAGCACAGCATGGTCTAGCCCAAACTACACCTTCATCATGATCATTTTCAGAGTGCAATCTCATCCACACTTACTTAGGAGTGCGCTAATTTGAATCCCATGGCACTCCTGCAAAAATATGCATTGGATCAGGCTTAAATACATTCAAACTCCAATGTACAGGAAACAAAATGCATCAGTGTTTTGCAACCTTTTCTTTTCTCTTTCTCTTTTAAACATAGATATTGAGTAGTGAAGTTGAGGGACAGGCAGAAATTGCCAAATAAATAAATAAATTGATCTCCCATCACACCCCAGCTATGGTAGGATTGCAATGGGAAAACCGCCAGGGAAATTAAATGAAAATTAAATAAATGAAAATTGGCAACCCTAAATGAACCTCCTCTGTAAAAAATAAATAAACATAAACATACTACTTTATGAGAAGCCTCCAGTGGGTTGGTTCACATATGTGATAGCTCTACAATCATCCTGATGGTTTTGCATATTTGCAAACGTGCACACAAAGTAATGGTGAATGAAACAGTCTTCTAAATGCATGGGGAAAGATAAGGAACACACTTGGATTTTCATTTTTCTTCTTTTTTCTGAGGGCCTTTTCTTTTTGAGCTTTATCACTTACTAGCTTAGAGCATACAATGCAATCAACAATTTCACTTGAGTATTCACACATACACAATCAAATTTCCACTTTCTTTCCAGCCAGGGAGTAGTCACAGCCTGTAGCATATGGTGCAAAAATGTGATTTGTGATTATCGCACAAATACCTCAACTCAGTCTATGACCAAGCTCAGTAATGAAGGCTCTGCCAGCCAGAAGGAGCCTGATGTTGCTAAAGTCACCTTGTAAATGCTCTCTCTCTTTCCACAGGCAGTTGGTTACAGTTTTAGAAGTTCTGAATGGAAACAGCTAATGCAGCAGTTAAATCTATAGTATTTAGGAAATAAGTGTGTATTGCTTTTGCCTTCTTTAACATTCAGAGTTAACTGATCATGCAAGGAAGTGCCATGGGGCACTAGCTCTGCCCCCCACCCCCAAATCACCATTTTGATCATCCTTCAGAAAAACTTTGCAAACACTCGTTTGAGTAACATTCACCTGTCAAGTTATTCTGTTTCCCGGAGTTCCCCTTACTGTTAATTTTTGCTTTATATTTGAGTTTTCTCAAAGCTACTTCCAGAAATGTTTAGTGGCGTTAGTTTAGTGCTCATCTCCAGATTATTTGCTTCCAGAAACAAATCCATTGGCAAATTACACAGAAATGAGCACCAATTTTGTGCTTGTTTCCAGAAGTGGGTTTTATGTCGTTTGAAAGCTGAAGCATAATGCAGAAATTATCAGTTAGGGAAACATCAGGAAATGTGAAGGCAGCCTCGCAAAGTCCTCTGTTTTTCATCACTGGATCAATGTTTCACCTTTGGACAACTTATTTGATAGTACATAGTCCAACTCCAAGCAAGTTTAATCAAAAGCAAGTTCCACAGAGCTCAGTCTCATATTCCCGAGTAAGGCTGCATTCAGACGGCACTTGGCTTTCCCCCTCAAATTTCCTACCTGACAATTTCTACCTTTTATGTCATCTTTCACACAACATAAAAGCCACTTCTGGCAATGCAGTGCAATTGCCTGGAAGTTTGGTACTCGTTTCTGCGTTCTTTTGGGAAATAAATCCACTTGCAAACCTGTGAACTCGGAGAATTGCAAGAGTTTCGCATTGTAATTTCAGGAGATTAAATCTGGGGCGGTATCACAGCATAATGCAGTTCTTTCCCATTTTTTGAAATTTAGTGTGACATGGAGGTACATCAACCCCAAAAGCCACAGCTCCATAATACAGTAAGTAATGAAGTTTAAAAGGAACATTATAGATTGGACAGAAGTGCTGGCATTATAACCAGCAATAAACCTCACATCTGAATGCAGCCAAACTGTGCTTATGATTGTTGCTTAAGTGAAATTGATGAGTGATTGAGGCAGCAATACTATACTGTACACACTTTGCTGAGAGTGAATCCCAAAGAACTCAATGAAGTTTTCTTCTGAGTAGACACATTAGTATGTATTAGATTGTGCTGTAACAATTTGTTCCCTTCTAGCTGCAAATAATAATAATAATAATAATAATAATAATAATAATAATAATAAATTGACCAGAAGACTTTTAGATTGAATTTAAATAATAGCAGTCTTTTTAAGGATGCTGCCACTGTTTATTACTATCTTCAGGTTCAGTTCTTCAGGTAGTCTCAAAACCATTTGACACAATCTTTTTCACAACTTCCTGAACAACAAACCTGAGGTAAACATTGCATTTTGTTGTTATATCTTTCCAGCGCAATATGTTATTGTGCTAGTGCTCTGATTATTTTCTCATGACAGTTTTCATCTGACTGTCTTTTCATGTAACAATTTCCAAACAAGACCTGGCGGCAATAATACAGTCATGGGTCTATTCCTGTATTTGACATAGCAACGCACAAACCTAAAATGTAGCAGTCTTCAGTTTGCGTAGCATCATGGGGAGTCTGAGCCACAACTGAGGCACAGGAATTTATAACACACCCTTCTCTCTCTGTTTTTTAGGAGAGAGACCTGATTTGAATTCAGCCATTAAGGTCAACGGATGACCTTGAACCAGTCTTCTCTCTTAGCTAAATCTCTAGCTTGTTGTGAGGACGAAATGCAAGAGGAGAGGAAAAGGTACTTATTGTCATCGGAAGGAAGAAAAGTGTGGCTGGGGAAACCCAGCCAGATGGGAGGGGAATAAATAATATCATCTCCCCCTCCTCCTCCTCCCCCTCCTCCTCCTCCTCCTCCTCCTCCTCCTCCTCCTCCTCCTCCTTCTTCTTCTTCTTCTTCTTCTTCTTCTTCTTCCCCTTCTTCTTCTCCTTCTCCTTCTTCTTCTCCTTCTCCTTCTCACTCATATCACTGGTATGCTGTGCCAAATATTCAGATCTTGGTAGTCTGGTAGCATGATCAGTATATAGTTCAACACAACACAAGAATCAGCAGAGTGACTCATGTGTTCTTAGATGTTCAGAAGATGCCCTGTTTGGTGGTTCCCTTGCTTGTGTAGGTATGAATGTGGGCAATTAGATCTTGGTTGTTTTCTGTGATGGTATTCATTCTTTTTTCTCCAATTCTCCCTTCCCCTTGGGAATTGTTCACACAATCATGTGTTTGTTTGTTGATCATATGAATCGCAGCTTTGTGGAGGCAGCTCCATTACCAAGCAATTCAGGATGGTGGAGCAAACACTATCACGGAAATACCACCGGAAATGGCCTCCCATGGCAACCTGGTGATCACTACCTCAGTGTCCATAAGTTCTCACCATGTGGCTCATGCCCACATGTTGCAGAATAACCAAGGTGTGGTCATGAGACACATAGTGCAGCCCTGTGTCACATACCTAGGGACTAAGCCCCATTAAATTCAGCAGAGCCTGTCATTATCTCATTGCGATGAGAACTGCTGTGTGTACACGAGAGGCTCAAATACAGTCTTGCCACAAAGAACATCCTCTGCATCGCAATTAAAGCAGCTGCAATGGAATGTCTCGTTTGAGTGAATTGGGCTTTAGTGTAAACATGCAAAAAAGTGAAAGGTATATATATGTAGTTGTTCTTTTCTGTTATTCTCCACAGTAACAGTTTATACTGCTAATTTGTTGTGTGCCATAATGCACACCATTTCTTGGTCATATTATATGAGCCTCTCTCCTAATAACAACTGCTTACGCAACCATTTTCAATTACCTATTTTTAAAAAGCCATTTTCACAGAAAGTTTCTGTTTCCATAATGTTCAATCACCCACATCTTGGTCTCTCTCTGTTTCTCTGCAACCACTGGAAGTGAATGCAAGGCGAATCTACAAGATTCAAGAAGAGATAAAGCCACACAGGCTCAGTGTAATATTCAGAATCTTTGAAACGTATTCTAAAAATAAATTCGCCAGAAATAGGTTATTTTTAAAAATGAACTGTTCTATTTCTGTCTCTAATTAAATGAATGCAATTTCACAGTAGTACTACCAATAAATTAATTCAGCATTATTCATCCATGAGAAATGCTATATAAGCTAGGGAACACAGTACACAGGAAGTTTTCTTACTCTGTGTCAGACCGTTGGTTCATCTATTGTCAACGCTGACTGTTAGCCACTATCCAGGTTTTCCCTGCTCTACCTGGACATGCTGAAGATTGAACCTGAGACCTTCTGCATGCAAAAGCAGATACTTCTCTCACAGAGCTACAGTCTTCTCATTACTGAAGATTCTGCTTCCAAAGGATAAGTGCTGCTCCTCACATTATGCAGTGATAAAAATGTCAAATGTACACTTGATGTGAAGCCACAGTATTCACCTGCATGCTCATTGGGTTGGCTCAAGGCTTTATTACTTAAAACAATGTCCTAGTCCAATCAGTGCGAACAGTTCATCATGGCTACCCATTGATTCCACTGGGAACTAAGCTCAGCAAAATTAGTCTAGAGCCAACCCGTTATGTTTATAGCATATATTAATGCCCTGGTTCAGCAAAGAAGCAGGCCAGGTTAGCCCACATACAGCTAATGAGGACAGAGATAACAACAACAACAAATTTCTTTCTTTCTTTCTTTCTTTCTTTCTTTCTTTCTTTCTTTCTTTCTACCCCACCCATCTGACTGGGTTTCCCCAGCCACTCCGGGCAGCTTCCAACAAAATATTAAAATACAATAGTCCGTCAAACATTAAAAGCTTCCCTAAACAGGGCTGCCTTCAGATGTCTTCTAAAAGTCTGGTAGTTGTTTTACTTTTTGACATTTGGTGGGAGGGCGTTCCATAGGGTGGGTGCCACTCCCGAGAAGGCTCTCTACCTGTATCCCTGTAACTTGGCTTCTCGCAGAGAGGGAACCGCCAGAAGGCCCTTGGCACTGGACCTCAGTGTCCGGGCTGAACGATGGGGGTGGAGACACTCCTTCAGCTATACTGGACCGAGGCCGTTTTGGGCTTTTAAGGTCAGCACCAACACTTTGAATGTGCATCTTCATTCACATTGATATGCTTATTCAATCCCTACTTCACTAGTCAGATGTGTCTTTTAACAATCATAAGGTTGTGCAAGCCCATCCTGGGCAGCTAGTTGTTTTGCATCCTTAATCATGTGCAGCTAGAACTGGATCAGAGTCAAAATTTCTTCCATTATCCATTAGAAGCATAATGCGGGAAGAAATTATAGCAAATTTCATTACTTGGGAGAGAGGCAGTTCCAGGCACAGTGGCACAAACCACTTCAGCAAGACACTAACAGGTTCATCTAATCCAATGGCTTTAAATGCATTAATACATTGCATGCTACTATCTGCATGGCACTCAATATTGTTGGAATTAAAAATCCCATTCAGCACTAGTGCTGATACATGCAACATATTTATATAAATATCATTATTGATATTCTATTATTTTGCTTCCTTATCAAATTGGACACTATTATGTCAGAGCCAGAGCTGAGAGGCAAGAACAGATTATTCAGTTGTGAAGGTGGGGCAAATTTCTTCAGTAGGGCCTGATGATTAATTGCTTGGAAAAGGAATAAAGGTATATATTTTTCTCAAATTTATTTACCTCACTCCGGGTGCGAAACTCTCAAATTAAAATATATTTAATAGGATCCAGAAGGGGATATGTAATATATTTTTTTATATATTCATTTGATAACATGTGTAAATATGATATCAGTGCTTTTTTGCTTATGGCAAAAGTGCTGAGCTAATTAAATTCTTGTCTGTCACTTTGGTTTTGTGCAGCAAGAAGACAGATCCAAATCTTTATGAGGTGGCTAATATCATAATAAATAAAATTTAACTGGCTTTAACACTGGTTATTACTTAATAATAGGTAATTGTTTATTTGGTCTTGATTTCTGGCTACTAAGGCAGCCCTTAGTCTGGAATTTTTATGATGTTGCAGCACCATAAATGGTCAAAGAGGCTTACTGCAGTTTATCAGTCCACATGAACCATGTGATTTGAGCAACCATTGGAGAGCTGGTTCTATACCAACATATCAATCTGAGGAAATGCAGTAGCTGCAGTCTTCTGGAATCAGCCTCTGCCCATGTTGGACAATGTTAACTATGTCTGGGTCTTCTGATCTTTCTCTGTCTGCCCCAAACGTATCTTTCAACTTAACCTCAGCCTGCCCTGAACTATGACATTTGCCCTTGCTTTTACCCACAGTTCTGTTTTCTCATTAATCTGCTTTAAAACACAAACACCTCCAAAATAGGCATTCAAATATGTAACATAAACCGTATTTTTCCTCAAGATAGTATATTTTCTCTCAAAATACTTAGTTGCAGCATTTAGAGAAATGTGAAATGTTGTAGAGAGATAATTCTGTAAATTAATCGTCCAGAAGTGGCTCAGGCTATTTCAGGGGAAGTTGTGAAGATCAAATTCCTTAAGCATTCCTGCTTCATGAATTCTCATATAGACTGGCCTAAGCTACACCTCTCAGTTTAATGTCTTGAGATGGGGCAGAAATTCAGTTTGGTTCTCTGAATTTTGTGATGCAGTTTTGTGTACATTAGGGATAAGTGCATAAAATTAATATATTAGTGAAAAATGAATTATGTTGTGGGAAATAGCTTGCAGATTAGGTATTTCAGAAGAATGTGCAAAGAAATGTTGACGAAGTGTCACAAGACATTCTTGTTAAAAATATATAAGTAGGAAACCTAAGAAACTGAATTTGGCCATCTTTACTCTGAAGCTTATTATTCAGCTAAGCCCTTACTTAAGCAAACACAAACCTCAATACAGTCAAGTGTACATAGTGGATCTATATATGTAGGCTCCTTCCTGTATGAATAATCAGATGCACCCATTTTCTATGGTATTGTTTGTGGGTACAAACGCCTATGTGCATTTCTTAGTACATGCTGGAATATGTGGAAGTTGTTGTTTATTACCCACTCTTCACCTCAAGGTCCTAGGACAGATCACAACTATTAAAAATATAGTAATGGGGCCAAGGGCAGCAGACATGACTATATCAGCCTCCCTCTGTGGATTCATTAAATCCAAGAATGTCTGGAAAGGGCTTTAATTAAAGGGGAGATTTGTGGATGTACAAATACTAGCAACTATATGAAGAAGACCAGGATTAGATAACAAAGATAGGATTTTGAATTTAAGTCTCTTAATTTTCCAAGTGTAGTTACAGGCACCAGTGTTGCAACACAGCAAGTGTGAAGGGCTTATGGCAATAGAGTGAGTCTCTTTATTAAAAAGTCCTTTAACTAGAGGACAGAAAATTGAATTCAAGCAATGGAAGAGTAATTCTAATTCTAATGAAACATACTCAGTCAGGACTTCTAAACACTTAGATGGGGAAAGCCTTTGAATAATGATGAGCTGATTAAACACAACATGGAAGGCTGAAAGAGGAAAGGTGTAGAGAAAGGAAGAGAATGTGTTGTGTTTAAATATGCAAGACAGTCTAATTTAAAATACTAATGCTTCATATTCGTCTGCTCCACAACTGAATGCAACTTGAATACTTGAAAAGTGTCATCATCATCATTATTGATTTGTTCACTTTAGCTGGAATATCCATTATGAATGCACATTTCAGAATTTCATAGAAATTTTTAATAAGGCCAAATCATAGAATCATAGAAGTGTAGAGTTGGAAGGGACTCAGAGGATCATCTAGTCTAGGCATGGCCAAACTTGGCCCTCCAGCTGTTTTGGGACTACAACTCCCATCATCCCTAGCTAACAGGACCAGTGGTCAGGGATGATGGGAACTGTAGTCCCAAAACAGCTGGAGGGCCAAGTTTGGCCATGCCTGATCTAGTACAACTCCCCGTGATGCAGAAATCTCAACTAAACCATCCATGACAGATGGACATCCAACTTCTGCTTAAAAATCACCAATGAAGGAGAGTCCACAACCTCCTGAGGGAGTCTGCCCCACTGTCAAACAGCTCTTATTGTCAGAAATTTTCCTGGTGTTTCTTGTAACTTGAATCCATTGGTTTGAATCTTACCCTCCAGAACAGGAGAAAACAAGTTTGTTCTGTCCCCTCTAGATATTTGAAGATGGCTATAATATCTCCACTCGGTCTCCTCCTTTCCATACCCAACTCCCTCAATGGTTCATCATAAGGCTTGGTTTCTAGTCCTTTGATCATCTGAGCCAACATCCTATGCACACATTCCAGCTTGTCAACATCCTTCTTAAACTGTGGCATCCAAAACTGAACACAGTATTCCAGGTGTGGTCTGACCAAGGACCAATGATTAGGACAAAGAAAGAGGTTCACAGAAGCATTCTATCTTACATAAGGTCTTCAGATGTTGACAGCTTCAATTAAATTTACTATTTCATGCTTCTATTTATGAGATGGCTTGTCCCCCACCTCTCAACACAATAGCCTGATCCAGAGTTGGGTGGTAAGATAAGCAGAAGTGGCTCATGAGTATTCCCTGCTGGTGCCAGTCTTCTCCCCACCTCCCCATCTCAGTAAACAATAGTGATCTCCCTGCCAGGAACCAGTGAAGTGGCTCTGTGGCATCAGATGAGCCAGTTCTGGAGACAAGATAACAAATCATAATATCAAAACACATTTTAAATATCTAGGGTATGTGGTTGTCAGATTGTGGCGATGCTGTTGCTTCCTACCACCAGTACTATCATTGTCTACTGCTGCTGCATAGCAATGACTAATGAGCAGTATCAATAGTCAGAGGGATGATACCAAGATGACAGCTGAGACTCTCCACTTGACTATATGGAGAGGTCCTCCCTATTTTCCTTCATTGGGACCTCAAACGTCAGTAGCACCAGCAGCAGACTGGCTGATAAGTTTTCCTGTGTGTTTGCAGTCTCCCCATGAATGTGAGTCCCTGCCGTGTTCAGGCTTAATCTGATATGGCTTCCCAGCATTAAGTATTCACAAAACTGGAACGCGGCTTCTCTACAACGATTTATGAAGGGCTGTATTAATTCCCATTGGCCATTCATATGCTTTACAATGTTTCACACATATGCTTTACAATGTTTCACACATAAGATAAATGTGATCAAGTTGGGCAGCTAATGTTTCATGAATTTATTATCACCAAATAACAGTATACTTTGTACCCAGTTCCAGCATGGCTAAACTCCACACAATTTGTAGCAGGCTACTGAATAATGAAGAAACAGGAACTCAAACAATGTGAGAACAGATAAAAGGGATGTATCTGCAATGGATATTATTAAAACATTATTCAACCAGACCCACTTATAACTTCAGATACCTTTTTTAAAGCGGGGGGTGGAAGGAAAAATCAGATACAGGCACAGCAGAAAATAGGAACAGACAAGGAGATATATATGTATAAAATATGAATGAGACAGAATGCAATGATGTTTTAAGAAATTTCCCGCACATAAAACCCTAGCAGTAATGGAGGAAAAATGTACTACATTTTCTTTCTTCATTCCCCCCAACCCAACACATGAATATTACACATTTTCCATTGCTCAGAGTGTCAGGAACAGTGGGGATAAGGCATGTACTCTCGCAGTTTCACAGAAGATGGAATAGATGTACAAAAGAAGCTCTGTGAAAGGGGGAAAATACATTGTGCAGCAGACTTTCTCTCAGAGAGCTCCTTCATCAAGCACACCCTAAGAAGTCTGCTGTTGCTTCATCTGCTCCACAGATGATTCAGAGCTGGAAAGCCTGTGCAGAATTTCATGCTACTCTATTGCAATCTTAAATAACAATGCCATCTAGTGGATGTTCTGGCTCCAAAGCTTTGTGGCTCTCTCAGCGCAAGAGGCATTTTAGGAAAATGTGTCCGTGGAGAGAACAAATCCCTCCTTCCTTCCCTTCCTTTAAGAAAAAACCTACCAGAGTTTTAGTATCAGCCAGCAGGATAAATATCAACCTTGGGATTTGTTTTTGATACCAGAGCTCTGGCAAATGTGAATTAATGGTAAATATTAATAAATATAATGGTAAACGTTTCTGAACATGTGCAGATGTCTTTACCTTAACCTTAAGTAACTTCAGGATACATGGTTTTCATCAGTGGTCTGTCATTCAGATACAGGCTAATAAAGCATTCTTTATTTTGCTTGAATATATGTGTGTGTGTGTGTGTATTTGCATGTGAGAGTGTGAGCGCTGCATGGATATGCGTGCCACAGCCCATCTACAAGACTGAATAATCAACTGCAATCTCAAGACAACAATTTTAAATGCATCTCTGTACCAAGGTCAAACCACTCAAGCACACAGTTCTTTCTGAGACAATTGCCCTGGAGCCAATCCATCTCTAGTCCAGAGACATTGTTGGGGTTGTTCGCTGGATAACTGTATTTATCGGTGTGATGTATAGAGACACCCACCTAATGTTCCACCACTCCTCACTCAATTATCCACCAATGAAGCTATTGCCAGTGTCTGAATTGAGAGTAAGCTCTCACACACAAACAAAAGCAACAACCCTACACCACAGATCAGAGCCCATATTGGACAGACGTTTAAGGGAGCCGCTGACAATTGAGTCCCCTCCTACCTAAAGCCCCGCCCCTTCACCTGCATAGCTCCTCCTTGGTTTCTGATTACCATATTTTTCGCTCCATAAGATGCACCAGACCACAAGACGCACCTAGTTTTTGGAGGAGGAAAACAAGAAAAAAAAAATTCTGAATCTCAGAAGCCAGAACAGCAAGAGGGATCGCTGCGCAGTGAAAGCAGCAATCCCTCTTGTTGTTCTGGCTTCTGGGATAGCTGCGCAGCCTGCATTCGCTCCATACGACGCACACACATTTCCCCTTACTTTTTAGGAGGGAAAAAGTGAGTCTTATAGAGTAAAAAATATGGTAATAGTCATTGCAGAGCATGGTGCAAAGTTGAAAGGTTTGGAATTTCTCTTGCACGCTCCTGATCATGAAGATCTCATCATAAGAGAAATAGTACTGAGATGAGATTTAATCTTTGTGTGTGTGTGTGTGTGTGTTTTAAATAGACAATTGATAAAAGAATTAATTCTAATGGGCTACAAAACATTAAAGACATGCAAGAGGATGATACATAGAGAGCTGACTAGATGTGGTTGCTTTAACCATAGGTCATAGCAATAGAATAGGATGCAGATTTATCAAACAAATGTTTTCCTGGCTCAAAGTCGACATGTGATAATCAGATGCGAAATCCTATAAACAAGACAAGATACAGAGGAAAGAAATTGCATTAACCTTATAAACTCAAACCTAATTTTCAACACAGCCAACGAAAAGAAGCCAATAGGTGCGTAAATTTCATTATCCACCACTAAGCATATATTCATATATTTTAAAAGAAGAAATATTCTCTATATAAGAGCTAACAAATCATTTCTAGGCCTACTCTTTAAAAAGCATAAAATGCCAAACAATGGGGATGTTCTTTGGCAATACCTGACCCTCAATTGCAAAAATGATGCCCTGACCTTCAGATACTTTTCTTCTTTCTTTCTGACCCAGTTAACCAGTGGCTGCATCAAGCCTTTGTGGGAGTGTCTAAACTGTGGGAGGGAGGCCTGAGGAAGATTTCTCTCACATGAAGAAGTATCAAAGGGGGTGAGCAAGGCAGCGACAGGACTCTTTAAAGGTTCCTACCACCACAATCCTCTTACAAGATCCCACTGGGCCATGCAAGATGCAATGCACCCTAAGATCTCATGAGAGCAGAGGCTCCTCTCCAAACTTAGCTCATCATGGCCACCTCTTCTGTAATTGGCCTCAATTAAGTAATGGTCATCTGGCCTTAATTAAGTAGAGGTCTTCTTTCCCAGTCTGTTGCTATATGGAATTTTGTTTTATTTTTATTAAATGTTTTATTGCTTTGTGTTTGCCATACTGGGTTCCTTCGTGAGGAAAGATGGGATATAAAATAAATAAATGAGACACTTGCAGAATATGATTTGATCTTAACATCTTAAGCAATTAGAACCAGTTAGGATCTGGTATCACTTGGGAGACAATTGTGAGTCGTGGTCAGTTTCTTTCAGTCGATTTCTCTACATCAGAGGTGAGGAACCTCTTCCCCAGGACTAATAAGGTCAGTGAGTGCAGCTCCCCATATAATAAGGGAACAGCAAATATCATGAGTTGTCTCCACCAGTGATTTTTCCTTGCAGCATAATGTATAGAAAGTGGAGTACCCAATTTCCACCATGCCACCTTAACTACTGCAGCTGTTCATGCCACATCCTACACCATTTCAGAGGGTCTCTCAACTCTCAGGAGACACCAGAAACTGCAATGGGTAGAGAAAAACAGGAAAAAATCACATTTTGTGAGTGCGAGCATAGCCACACTCTCTATGTGCATTATTTAAAAATTGATTTATATGTATTCCCACCAAGATATACATATATATTTATCCCATCTATAATATACTTGGGTGAATAATAATCTTTAATTATTATTAATGTGATATTATTTTATATGGTGCAACTCTCCAAAGGTGAAAAAGGTGTCGAATCCTATCAGCTACCACATTAAATAAATTGAAGGCTAGCACTCCACCCCATACTGGCTCATTGTCAGCTTTGCCATTCATTCTGGGCAAGGTTGCTTTATTAACAAAGTCAATTCCAAATGTTTGTACACTTCTAAAAATGATTTTGGTCAATCACCTGCTCTTTTTTTCCTAGGTCACTGTGCTTGCATTATCACATTCAATTAGATTAGAGTGCATGATAAATGGGCAGGGAACACATTTCATCAAGTTAACGTTATAATGCACGATTGGCTCTTAGTCAAAAGTGCAACTTCTTTTAGTATGATATGGCAGTTTAAGAAGAGCCAAGCTTGATAGCATATTTTCAAGCAAAATGGGCAATCATGCTTAGGGCTTTCAGTAATGGGCAACCTCTCCCACCAACCTTGGCTTGTGATTTTGCTGCACTAACTGAGCTCTTTTCCTAAAAGGTTGGCAAGTAGCTTGGCTGTCTCCAAGCCCAGTTAGAAAACTCAGAACCTGTTGCACTTCTGATGGCAGATACCTTTGGGAGTGAAATAGATCTGAATCCCTCCCCCAACCCTGAAATCATTTTTCCTCAATGTTGGGCTCAAACCCATGAACCTCAAATTAAGAGTCTAATGTTCTACCAACTGAGCTATCCTGGCAGAGGCTCAGAGGGAGATGGAAGCAGACCTGAATGGACACTAAGCCAAATTTGGCAGTACCCTGGACCCATCTTGATCCCAACCAAATATTGTGGTCATAGTAAAGGTAAAGGGACCTCTGACCATTAGGTCCAGTCGTGGCCAACTCTGGGGTTGCGGTGCTCATCTCGCTTTATTGGCCGAGGGAGCTGGCATACAGCTTCTGGGTCATGTGGCCAGCATGACTAAGCTGCTTCTGGCGAACCAGAGCAGCACATGGAAACGCCATTTACCTTCCCGCTGGAGTGGTACCTATTTATCTACTTGCACTTTGGCATGCTTTCGAACTGCTAGGTTGGCAGGAGCTGGGATCGAGCAACGGGAGCTCACCCCGTCGCGGGGATTCGAACCACCAACCTTCTGATCTGCAAGTCCTAGGCTCTGTGGTTTAACTCACAGCGCCACCCGCATCCCTTTTTCACCCGCATCGCTTTTTGGTCATAGTAGATAAACTGTAATAAGTTCTGCCATGGAAATAATCATCATGATGCCTTGGAGGTAAAGAAACACAAGCAGAGTTCTGCTCATACTGTGGCAATTTCCTACCTTCTTCCCGTTACTGCCACTTACATGCAAGAGGTATTATCACAATTCAAAGATACATTCAAAAGCTCTTGAGAAGGGTACAGTGCAGAGACGGTGAGAAGTACAGCCTGAGGAGAAGGCATAATATGAGAAGCAGATAAGGGAGGCCTGGAGAGCTGTATTTGGCCCTGAAGCCTGAGGTTCACCATCTCTGATTTAGATAAATGAATAGCATTAAATGTCTATATTTCCTAAATACTTCAGTGGATTTGAACTTGAAGAAAAAAATATTCAGCATCTGGGTATCTACTTTAAAAGAAAATAGCAGTTATTATGGGACGACTAATGCATTTTTATCTGGATATCACCTTTCTAACTAGGATTTTGTAGAGTTTCATAATGTCACTGTACTGTTTCCAGTCTAAGAAAACGCTATGGACAGTAGGGGTTATGCCATGTATTATAAGGCTCTGAGTAAGCTGTTTTATCTCTCCATTTCATTGGCACAAGAGTAATGGACACAGAGATGTCTTCAGAGGCTGAAAAGACCTTCTTTGACGTGATTCATATTCCAGAGAGGATTTGGAAGTGAGCTTTGGGATAGGCACATGTTGCCGAAGTATATCAAAAAGAAACTAGCTTTGAAGAGAACTCGTTGAGCAGTAAAAAGATGTTTCCTTGTGAAAGGTCTTATTCATGGTGACAGAGCTGATGTTTTACTTTAAGCTTAGCCCTTCAGAGACTTCCTATGATAATGCATACAAGTCTCTGCTGACAATTTGAATGTTGCTTATCTCCCCTGTACCGTATTATACTTTACTTAAAACAGAATCATGTTCTACTATGCTCTAAAGAGTACTACACTAGATACACAGTGGAATATCCCATGCTCTGATGTTTGTATTTTGTGCAGTGCGGGGCCCTGATTGACTCCAGTTACGAAAGCTAAGGTTGCTGAAGAGGCCAGAGAACACCTTGGCTGTCTCTTACTGCAGACCCAGATCATCAAGCCTGAGCTTCCACAACCACCATTCTCCATAAACCATCATTGGCAGGATTGGCAGCAACAGCAGTAGATATGTTCTATGCTCATAATAATATTCTATCCTCTTGGTAATTATGCTGATAGAAATGTGTGTTCCTTTAGTAATGTTTTCTTTTTAAATCTTTGACATAATATTTTAGCTTCCTGTTCATTATGTTTCTTTGAATGTATGCTTTATATTTGACTTTCCTCTGTATCTTTTTTGTGGGGTTGTTTTATTTGATGCTTAAATGTAGGCTGTAAATGGCTTTGAGATATTTGAGATATAAAGTGGTATAGAAATGAAATCAAAAATAACATCCATCCCCCAAGTATACCAGAAGGGGAAGTTCCTTATTTGATTTCAATAGGCCTTACTCCGAGATACGTGTTATATGAATTGAGCTTCAGCGTGTTATGGAGAAGAACTAAGGAACTGACTTGTAATCTTGTAGAAACAAATATGAAGAAGAAAACTATTTTTTAAATACTAAGATATTTTAAAAAGCTCAATTAATATAAAATATTTTTGTACTATATTTAAAGCAATTGTTTCTCATTTGAATCTACATTAAAAATAAATAAATTATGGTGGCCCAGAGTTACAGTAAAGAACTCAGGTTTCCATCAATTGGGGGAAAAAATCTCCATATGTGTTCTACTATAATTTCAAATATTACCTAATAGATGGGCTGTGTGAAATAGTTGTAATAGATAAGCTCCTCATAAACACATTGGCCATTTACTTAACAACTCATAAATTTGTCCATAATTATAATCTCAGTTGATCACATGGGCCATAAATGGGTGATGTTTTGTAGTAGCAGTAAATTACCGTATGTTGTTAAAAAGGGAGACTTCCCAATAAACATTTGTTTTATATTTAAAGCATATGTCCATAAGAGGAATTCTACTTTCATTTGTGTTTTCTCAGCCATACACTATGGCTAGACTTTTGATTTCCATAAATTGCTGGACTATCACTCCCATCATTCCTGACCATGAGCTACGATGGCTGGTGCTGATACGGTTTGGAGACCAACAAACCACCCCAGGCCTAGTTATGCCTCTTTCCCCTAATACTGGGAGCAACTTTGGACCTCAAGCATACTGCATGTTCCTAGGTCATTCTCTTTCCCCATTATTTCACATTGCCTGAATATTTTACTTTCTACCCATACTCTTACCCAATTGCTTTTTCACCCCACCTGATCCCACCAAAAAATATGAAGGACTCATTAGATGCTTCCTTGTAGAACTGGGCACCCACAGCTTCTGTAGAGATTGACAGATATTCCTCAGTTTTCCTTTTCACAACACTAGCTTTATTTATGCCGCCACCACTTTACTGCATTTGTTCCTGTGGTTTTTACTTGTTGCCTACCTTGGCATTTCCCCTCCTTTAAAACTCTGATTCATGAGTCAAGAGAGTTTCTATGGCAACAAACCTATTATTGTTTGGTGGTTGCATCTTGTAATCTTACCAGAACAGTAGCAATAAGATTTAATATTTAAAGCAAGAGGGGGACAACTCATTTTGGTGTTGGAGTAATTTGTAGGAAGAGAGTTTGATAAGATTGGGAAACTGATTAAGCCTTAAGTATAAAAATATTTTTGATGGCAAGGGTAATAGCCCAAAAGCCTTGTCAAATATTCAAGAGAACTGCATGGCAGGAATGCAAACCAATTTTAACAAAGCAAAGGAAAACTTGATTGAATGCCAGGATTCACAGTTGGGAAGCTCTGATCTTCACTGCCCAAATCAAAATCCTCTATTTTTATTTACTCTTATCAGCAGTACTTTTTATTGCATTCAACACTATTTGCCTCCACTGCTATTAAGACACCTTAGCTTGAACTGATTCATTTTTTTCCAGGTCTGCACCACTTGCCTTGACCCCAAAATAATTACTTCAGCAAGATTGTTGTATTAATTTCTCATATGATAAAGTCATAAAGAAGTAACTTCTACTGAATACCCTTTGGGTGGTAATGTGCAAACTAAAGAGGCGAGGAATATGCCTGAGAAGGGTCTCCATTCTTCCTAAAATTCCTTTAGTTTCTCCCCCAAAGGTCTTCAGAATAGGTTTCTTTTGACCAGGAACTTCCCAATGTGCCTCAAAAACTCACTATGGCAAAATTTTAGTGAGAACTTTGGTCCCAAGTCTTATCAACTTTGCCTGATTCATGGAGAGTTGATTCAGCAGCTCTGGACTCCGTGTAAGACACTCCCTGCTACAGTAGTAAGAGATGTATGATGTCCATAATATAGCTTGGCTAATAACAGGCACTCACTTTTTCTGTGGGTAAGAGGTAAGGTAGGAATGTTCAGAACTTTCTACTGTGAAGCATCAATGAACTGGCTGTAAGAGTTCATTGATTTAAGAGTTAAGCAACCAAAGCAGTGTAGGCAAACTTACTTTAAATGCACATTTATTCTAGGAAATATTGGACTTAAAGCTCATTTGGTGGCTTTGGCCACATCGTTATATCCTACACTGCATTTCTAAGCATTTCTACTTTGAAGTAAGCGCCAAAGACTTCAATGGAACTCACTCACTAGTAAGTGTATAAGAGCAGTGCATCCACAGTCTAGCAGTAGAATACCATTTGCTGTGGATCATGTCCCACTTCTCCCATAGGTATCTGGTTGGTCACAGTGAGAATGCTGGAGTAGGTTGTCATTTGGTCTGATCCAGCCAGGCTCCACTTGTGTTCACATATTCTCCTACTCCCAGGGTTTTGTGAAGATAAAAGAGACAACCTCTTGTGTGCTCCCTTTGGCCATCCAGATGTTGATGAAGTACAACTCCCAATATCATTGGCCATTCACCATGCCTGCAGGGGCTGATGACCATCCAGAGGACCAAAAGTTCCTCACATCTGTTTTCCTTGAATGCAGATAAGACAAGCAAGTTGCTTAAATGAAGCTAAGACAAGATAAAAAGCTACAATTTATCAGTGAGTGCCTTCTGTATGCATCAATGCCTAAATAATTCTTAAGATAAATATCTAAGAGTTGACTAAACCACAAGAGAAGATATTGATATATTTGTTTTATTTCATTTTCCCACTACTATGTTTTAAGTTAAGGTGGAAGGTCCATTGTCAGTGACACGGATATCTATAAAATGTTGCTGGTTCATATAAAATTTTTAAGATAAGTGCAATTATTTTAAATTTCATTGCAAATGGATCAGAATTCTCCACAGAAGACAAGGTTTGGAACAGTATATTGTGTGTGGTGGGTGGGGGATGGGGCGGCCAGTTTTGAATCATAAGCCAGGTTCTTACATTCAAGCTTTCATTTTCTCTTTGGGACTCTGGAAATTGCCTGTTTTCAAAATTGTCTCGCATTAAGTACACCCAGAACTCATGTGTTTTTTTTAAAAAAATAAAATTGATTTATTTTCCTTCTGGTCTCTGTGCACAAGAGAAGCATACAAAGAAAAAGATTAAAATAAAGCAAGTCCTACCCGAATGGTCCATAGGGATATAGATAGTTCAGGCTGGAAGTTATGCAAGTATCTGACTAGACAATAAATAAGAATAAAAAAAGTAGGGATGAGGGGAAAGAACGTATTAGAATGATATACAAAGAAATATCTTCAGTACTAGGGTTAAACCCATAGGGGAGAAAGGGAAGCAAACATTTTTGTTTGCTGCAAGGCTCTTTCAGACTAGTAATAAAGCATGGAATTCTGGGCCCTCTTGACTGCAGAGAAAAGCTGAAGGGTTGAGTGTGCTAATAGCTGAAGGATTATTCTTTAAAAAATACATGTTTTCCTGTCCCCTTTTCCTTTGGTCTGTATTTAGATACCAGAGAGTTAGTCTGGTATCCTTATGTTGTTGAGCTCATCAACACCCATTTTGGGAAAGTATTGGAGCTGAAAGTGGTGTACATGGTTTACCCCCTCCATTTTATTCATGTGATGTAGGTCAGGCTGAGAAATGTTGAGTGAAATTGAGTGAGCCTTTATCTCTGCAATCCCAGTCCAATTCCAACAATGGCCCCACTACACCACACTGGTATGCCAACGTTCTCTGCATACAGCTTTTGGGGACCATATATTGAGAAGATAGCAAGGTCAAGGCAGAAAGCAAGGCCGGGCACAAGGGTGTAAGGGAAGTTTCATGTACAGTGGTACCTCAGGTTACATACGCTTCAGGTTACAGACTCCGCTAACCCAGAAATATTACCTCGGGTTAAGAACTTTGCTTCAGGATGAGAACAGAAATCGTGCAGCGTTGGCGCGGAGGCAACGGGAGGCCCCATTAGCTAAAGTGGTGCTTCAGGTTAAGAACAGTTTCAGGTTAAGTACGGACCTCCGGAACAAATAAAGTACTTAAGCTGTACCTCGGGTTAAGAACTTAATTCGCCGCACCTGCATTAAATAACGCAGGCCACACCCCCTGGGCCAGCCAGTTGGTTGGCCAGGGGATGACGCGGCTGAGGATTCCCCTAATTGCACGGAGGCTGAAAACCAGCCCCTGTGTGCGTGGTGGGGGCATGAAGCCCACAACACACCTCCTCCCTAGGTCGCAAGTGCCTTTACAAACACATCTACCCAGGATCTAACAGTCTAGAATTCCCCATGTCCTTAGAACTTATTTTTAAACAGTCTAGCATGTGGAAGATGACAAGCAGAGCAGAGGGGTAGTAATCAAATTCCCCTAAATCAGGTTACCCTGTACTCCTTTTTTAGACTGACCTTTTTGCCTTTGAATTTGCCTGTGGAATTTCCCTTTGGCAGTTTTAACTAAAATAACCCTGGTGAATAATCTCATTCCAGTATGTGTCCTCCTGAACTCCACCTTGAAATTAATTTGAAATGATTCAGTACATTAAGGCTCAAAAAGAACCGACCGCTGTTAGTTTAGTCAAATCTAAGTTTAAAAGATTAAACCAAGTCAACATCTGTACTATGGAATAAACAGCTGTGAGTTTACCAGTTACAAAGCATGGTACCCATCTTTTTGTATGTTGAGAAGGGAAAGCAGAAATATGTGACAGTCCATGACTCAGTTCAAAAAAACTACTAAGAGCCAAAGTGGCATAACAGTTAGAGCAGGCTTCCTCAACCTCGGCCCTCCAGATGTTTTTTGGCCTACAACTCCCATGATCCCTAGCTAGCAGGACCAGTGGTCAGGGATGATGGGAACTGTAGACTCAAAACATCTGGAGGGCCGAGTTTGAGGAAGCCTGAGTTGGAATGTTGGACTATGGCCTGGGCAGCCAGGGTTCAAATTCTCACTCAACCATGAAGCTTGCTGGGTGACCTTGGGCCAGTCACCATCTTTTAGCCTATCTTACCTCACAGGGTTTTTGTAAGGATGAAATGGGGAGAAGAACCATATTTACCAGCTCGAGCGCCTTGGAAAATCAAGGTGGCATATAAATGTAAGTAAGTAAGTAAGTAAGTAAGTAACAAAACAAACAAACAAACAAACAAACAAACATTTACATGCTTTTCGTTGGTGTTGTTTGCAGTTGAATATTCTCAAATAAATCTCAAAGAGTTTGCTCATAATTTAACATTAATTGCAGCCCAATGTCTTCTTCTGATATACTATACAGATAAATATCGTTGAACATGGATGAGGGCAGAACATGAGGAAAGAGTCCTCCAGATTTCCTATTTAAAGGAACAAGGGACTTAATCAGCCTCAACAGAACTGTAGAAGGTCTGGAATTCTGATGGTACTCACCCAATCCTCTCTCCAGACTCCCCCCCCCCCCAAAAAAAATCAAACTATCATATGTTAAAAGTGAATAGGAGCTTGCTTATAAATTTCATATTGGAAGTATGATTTACTTCAATATATTTTAGATGACACAGGGTGCTTTTAAGTTAAGAGTTGGATAAGGCAGCATAGCCTAAGCTCCTGCTAGAACAGGGGTGTAAAACCGTAGTCTTGGAGCCAAATGAGGCCCTCCAAGCCTTTCTATCTAGCCATCAGAACTGTCACCTGACCACAAAGCCATATCCCTCATTGGGTCTGCATTTGCATGACCGGAATGTATCACTGAACTGTGTTAATGCCCGTTACTTGCCAGATGCGGCTAGGATGTCTAGAAACCTCTGGTGTACAAAAGTAAGGGCCGCATCCATTGCTCCACCAACTCCTGGCCCCCAGAAGGTTGTTTATGAGAGAATTTGGCAATGGTTGGTGGTGGAGCAACTACACAAGGGGGTTTGTAGGATCCAAGTCCCTGTTTTCCCTTGGAGCAGGGGAAGGCAAGTGGCGACTCAATGTGCAAACTCAAAGTAAGCAGTGTGAAACTGCAGAGAACAGGTGACCTTCCAAGTCTTTTCAGCTGCAATATGCATATTCCCAGCAGGGACCACGATGCCAGTCTAAGACATGCAGCCCCAAGACACAATGGAGTTCATCCTTCTTAGCGTCAGATGGGAAACATTAGCAACTGATAATATGCACCCATGTCATTAGTGAGATTTATACTAGATATAGTACTTCCCAATGGCTTATGTGATGAAGGTTGGTGTCAGTGGTTATTTGTGTAAGCACTGCGATGCACATCCTGTTGCCACCTAACACGAGACATTTGAACCTGAGTCTCACTATACGCATAAACAGACTAGCAATTGATTGGTTTATCTGTGCCTATGATTTTGTGCACATCTGAATATGACTGCATTCTTCCTTCTTCTGGTTTGGTTTCTGTGCCCTTTCTGTCTGGGAAATGACTTGGATCAATAATGCTTACAGTCACTTGCACATTGACTTTGCATCCATCATCTTGGGCCAATATCTGAAAAAAGTTCTGCCAAGAATTTTAGCTCATGGCACAGGAAGCTATTTGTTGTCATTGTTGTTCTCCTTATTTATTTATTTATTTCCCACAATTTTTATGCAAGGCCTAAGGGTCTTAGTTTTTTAAATGTTTTTTTTTTTTGGGGGGGGAGGCCAGGACACCAACACTATCACAACAAGATAAAATGCAGTAAGGCATTTTCCAGGCTCTCTGTTTGTGGAATGCTCTGCTCACCTGGCGCCATCGTTACATATCTTCAGATGCCAGGCAAAAAGCATTCCTTTTTAACCAGGCCTTTTGCTTTTAACTATTTATGGCCTTTTATGGCATGGTTCATGGGACGTGGGTGGCACTGTGGGTTAAACCACAGAGCCTAGGATTTGCCGATCAGAAGGTCGGCGGTTTGAATCCCCGCAACGGGGTGAGCTCCTGTTGCTCCGTCCCAGCTCCTGCCAACCTAGCAGTTCGAAAGCATGTCAAAGTACAAGTAGATAAATAGGTACCGCTCTGGCGGGTTGGTAAACAGCATTTCCATGTGCTGCTCTGGTTCTCCAGAAGCGGGTTAGTCATGCTGGCCACATGACCCAGAAGCTGTACGCCGGTTCCCTTGGCCAATAAAGCGAGATGAGCGCCGCAACCACAGAGTCGGCCACGACTGGAGCTAATGGTCAGGGGTCCCTTTGCCTTTACTATGGCATGGTTTATTCCACCACCTCCATCTTCTCTATGCATGTATTTTTTATTTTTTATTTTGCACGTTGCTTCGTAAGTCGCTTTGAGTTGCCATGGCAAAAAAGTGTCTAATAAATTTAATAAATTTAATAATAGTAAGCTAACACAAAAATAGAAATAATGGTTATGTGTAACATCATGATCCAATATAACTTTCCTCTTTAACACCTTTCCTAAGCCTTTTACTACTCCTTCTCACTCTCCTCTAATATCTCTGGCTGAAATCATTCCTCTAACCTTTCTAGCTTTGCTCCACTCTCCCATTGCTTGAACTGACTCTCTTCCTCACTCCAAGTCTATTCATGATTCCATCAGACTCTCCTGTTGTCAATCAATCCTCTTCTGTTACAGCTATGATCTGCATTTCTTTCCCTCAAACTATTTGATATTTTGAGGGAGGGAGGAATATATGCATGTGCAAAGGGAAGGTATCTTTCAGGAAAACAAGCCAGGTACTTCTCTTTTATGACAGACTGTTGCTAGGCATGTGTTGATATGGTCCAGTAGTTTTCACTATTAAACTTCAAGGAAATCAGCTCCCCCCACCCCTTTCCATATACCAGTAAATGGAAAAATAACACTAAATCTTCTTGGCAATTGCTTCTCTATCTCTTGGCAGGCAGGTAGCTGCAGTTTGGACAACTTTATGTACGGTCAACTCAGATGATGCCCCTCTGACTCTTCCAAGTTAATCACACAATTTGTCGAAGAAAGCTGTGTTTGTAAAGATAAACAGAGAGAAATAAAACCTTTAAAGACATGTAAAGTCTTTCCTGGTGCACAATGCCTCTTACTGGTGATGTAATATAACATTATGCACTGGTATCAGCTGAATGATCAAGATAGATTTGCCTACAGATCACTTCACTCTGTCTACACTTTTTTTGCCAGTTACTTGTGGGGATCTAAACTAAGCAACACCTTCTCCCTTTAAGTAATAATATCCTTTGCTCATAACCCTCTTTCAACCCTACTATTTATCTTGTATTTGGTAAATTTAAAACGTCCAAGGTCTTTGTTAGCAGTAACCCACTGATCTACAATTGGTGGTTCAGGATTTCAAATAAATAAGCAATATATAAGCACTTTCTTCTTTTTATGGGTTTCTTATAAATCTTGTTGACTAAGGAAGCTAAGTAGGTTGTTTTATCAGTTTTAATTTTATATTTTATTTACATGTTTGAAGATGATATCCTATGTGCATACATCCCAGGGAATAAGGGTAGTTGAATTCAATGGGACTTGATTTTGAGCAGACATGATTTATTCATTTATTTTGTTTAAACCATTCCTACCCACCCCCCATACTTCAGCTAAAAATGCTCCCAGAATATGCTACATATGATCCATAAAAACAAGACATCTGTTCTGGTAGACATGGGGGAGAAATTTGTTCATATTTCAGTGCAGACTTACCAGAATTATGTAACCTGAACCGATCCATAAGAAGAAACACAGACATGTGTACACATTTTCATTTGATCCTTTAATATTTATTTTGTTTTATTGTAAAAGTATGCAGAAATAGGGTGAAGACTGGAAAAATGAGAAAACTAAGAAAAACAAAAAACATAGGATTCCTCCACCCCTAGTTTTGGGTGATAGCTGTTGCATTGCAGTATAGAGATCAGTCGCCTTTCTGCATATTATACTGTCTTTAAGGTGATTTCCAAGTGGTCACCTTTTAAATACATGTATAGGATTGCATATATCATCTTTTTGCATTTCTGCATTTCTGTGTTGCCATTTTATGATTTTGACCTTCGTGGGTTTTATTTCATCTTATTCTTTTAATGTAAAATTGTGACATCTTTGTAAGCCACTCTGGGACCATTTGGTGAAAGGCAGGCTAAAAGTACATTTTTTAAAAAAAACTTAGATAGATTGATAGATTTGGATCCAGGGTAACTTAAGACCCTTTGATTTCAATCAATTTACTCTAAACAATCTAACTAATTGTTATTGGTCCAACTCTTTGGGTAGGGGTTCTTTCTAGCCATCTAAATACGTGTCAAAATACAAACACATAAATCAAGGTCTACACAAAACGAGTGAATAGCATGGCAAAATGTAAATTCCCTGATCAAATATATTTTTATCTGCACTGTCTGGTGCTGCTTCTTTTGATAAATATAGTGGTACCTCGGGTTAAGTACTTAATTCGTTCCGGAGGTCCGTTCTTAACCTGAAACTGTTCTTAACCTGAAGCACCACTTTAGCTAATGGGGCCTCCTGCTGCCGCCGCACTGCCAGAACACGATTTCTGTTCTGATCCTGAAGCAAGGTTATTAACCCGAGGCAATATTTCTGGGTTAGCGGAGTCTGTAACCTGAAGCGTATGTAACCTGAAGCGTATGTAACCCGAGGTACCACTGTATGGAAATAGACCACTGGTTTCAATACAAGCATGACATACTGTGTTTGTTGGCACTCACTTCCTAACATCTGAGGCAGTGCAGCTTCTTGGGAAGGAGATGCGTAGGGTCAAGGAGGTGGGAAGGTGGGTGAAGCACAAATATTTCCACCTCCTTGCGCTGCACCCTCACAGTGAACAGCAGTGATTCAGCTGTCAGGAGGCCAAGTGAGTGCTTCCACACCACCACATCATCTGCTACAGGACCTAAGTGTTTAGAGCGCAAGATGTGAACTATGGAGACCTGGGTTCACTTCCCAACCCTGCTGAAAAGCTTACTGGGTGACCTTGACCCAATCACCATCTCTCAGCCTTATCTGCCTCACCGAATGGTGAAAATAAAAGTGTATAGGCCTAACCCCAAGCTCCTTCAAAACGTCTGGGGGGAGGAGTAAAGCAAACATGATTAATTGATGCAACCGTTGGATATTTTCTTTTCAAAAATATTTTCTTTTCTATTTTGACATTCATTTTCCGCCTTCTGTGATATCAACAAACTGAAGGCATCTTACAAATATAAATATAACTAATCACAAAAAAATTAATAACAAACATAGCTTACAATAAACAGGACAACTGGCCTGACTGTGTTCTCCTTATTTTATCCCACTATAGCAACACTCTGTGCTTTCTGAACACACATTTACCTACACCTTTGTGCCATATTATTGACATTTTTATTTTGTCAGGCTTTCCTCCTAATCTTTCCTTTGAATCAAAAACAGAGTGTGATCAAAAATGGGCTAAATGCCAATCATGGCAAAAGGCTAATCTTTACTGCTTTCCCCCCTGCTCCATATTCCATGGCACGCTGACATCATCACTTCAGTTGCTTTATTAAGAATTTCACCAACTGACTGTTATTTCCCAATATATCATGCTAGTTTGTTGTTGTGTATTATGTGATTTCCTGAAGTCCAAGATGATTATGTCTGCTGTTCCACTGTTGTCAGCTTTCATTGTCATTTCTCTGGGAAAAATAATCAAATTAGTGATGCATGACCTTCTCTTAATAAATCAGATCTGACAAGCTGACAATCTTAAGCCACTCTGAACCTGACCAAATATTCCTCTTCCATGGCCCCAATCAATCTCTAATTTAGTTAGCGATAATGGAGCTCAGCTAGGTGGGTTTGTCCCCCCCCCCCCGCCTTGTAATCCCAGACACTTTGCTGCTTAACTGCTGCAAAATGTTTTGCTCAATCGGTGCCCTGCTTCTGGAGAACCTTTTTGCGGGCGGGGGGGCGGGGGGGGGGAGAGGAGCTGTCACCAAGAAAATGGCAGAAATGCTGACATAATAAATACATAACAGAAAGGTGAGGGGAGTTATCAGAAGCTGCAAGAGGGGAGGAAAGGGGGAAAGGAAAGAGAGGAATAAACAACTGAACAGATATTCCTTTCTACAGTCTCAGAGGTTGTTGACCAAAGTTCTAAAATTCAGAGTGCTGAATTTCCTGTGCTGGTGAGTGGCTTCAGCAGTAGCTCTGGCTCAACAGACATGATGATGTCCTCTGCACAAGTGTCCACACATTAATTTGCCTCGACATAGTTCATTTTACACATGAAGGAACAAGAGGAGAATGCACTGGACCAGACTGCATATTGCAGGGGGAATGAAGTTTACTTAGGAAATCCATTCACACTGTCTTCTAAAACTCAGACATGAAGAAGTACTTTGATTTAAATGGTATGTGCAGGAAAATCTGGCGTTTTAAATGCACTGGCCATTTTCACAACAGATAGTGTCATGTGGAAGTGTTTCCAATTAATTTTGAGTCCTTTTTGTACCTGAGTTTAAAAATAAAGATCGGCCCTAATTGCCATGGACATCAGTGGGAATTTTGAATACACAACTGAGCACTGAAATGATCTGCAATCAACTATTGTTTGCCCCTAAGACTGTGGTTCTGTACACACATACCTGGGGATAACTCAGTGGGGTTTACTTTAGAGTATATGTGTACTTGAGTGAACTGTTTGCATGTGCAGATATATGCAATGCTGAATTTCTAAATCTAAATCATTATTCAGTGCAGCCTACCTTGTTAAAACAGTTTTCTGAGCCCATTTGCTAATATTAGAAGTCCTGTTTGCATTCCCCTTTTGCTCAAGTGCAAGCTAACTCCAGTTTGGGCACATTTAAAGTGCATCAAGATTAAGTTTTCCTGTAAGCACATGACATCTAACTCTTTTGTTTGTGAATGGCATATTTAATGGTTAAGGATTATCCTGAGTCCTCTTGAGAAATATGATACAACATCGCTCAAGGGCTCCTTTAAATAAAACCACAGGAAATGCCTTAAGTGGATTCATTGGTATGCCTTTATGGAAGCATCAAAGGAGAGAAGGATAGTAACTGAGTTTTCCCAACCCTTTTTCACCGAAAGAAGGTTATTTTAATTACCTCTGAGGCTTGTGTAGGCAGTATTTTAAAAATTAATGCTCTCTGACAGAATTATGAATGGGTGATAAAAATTAGGCTGCGGGCACTTTCTCAGAAGAATATCATAGCAGAGGAAGATACATTAGATGAATCTCTGGGCACAAAAACTTTCCTTGTTTTGCTTGATTTTGTTGGTTGTGTGTATGTGCTATGTTTTAGCAAAACAAGGAAATTTTCAAAACAAGTGGAAATGTCTCTCTCTGTTTCTCTTCTGCATCTCTAGTAGCACCAGGGAGTGTGGGAAATGAAGGCGTCCTCCTCATGAACAGTGCTCAGCATTTTCATGAGAATTCATCCTAGTATGTTTTTGCATACACATTTCTGCAAGCAATTCCTCCTAATATAATGCATTTTGCATGTTGTTTTCACAGAGAAATTAATTATCATGCACTTTCCCCCCTGCATTTGTGTAAACACTGTTTGGTTGGTTGGAGGGCTTCAACACAAAATTCAGGTCAATGTAAACCTTAAAAGCTGGCTCTGTCTTGGTTTCCACATTGATTTGGAAAGTGAACATTTGACAAAGAGGCTTTAAAAGCTAAACGGGTTGAATTTCTCCCCAGTCTGTAGTCAAAAACTGTTGCTCAAAGAGGAACAGAAAAACGTCTGGAGCTGAGAGAGGTGTTTGGCCTTGATGCAGAGGTCAAACATTTTCTTCTTCTTCTGGAATATGTAAAGCATATCTGCTGGATACAGAAATTATCCTTTATGAGGGCCATAGAGAATGATTTGTTTGATCACTGAGCTTGCAGGTTACTACACAACCCCTATTATACAGTGAAGAAGTGTACACTGTGTTTTCACTTGGCCACCCTATCTTTGTAAAACATGTGTGTAGCGTTCTGAGAACTGGGCTAGAGACAATATTGAATGCAGTAAATCATCACAGCTGCCACAAGGGCAAAATGGTAGCTATGGTAACATCACATATTAGTGGCAGAGAATCGCATTCAGTGTTCCCTCCTTGTTTATTCTACAGTGAATGCTAGCCAATGTGTATGAACCTGTAAGAATAGAGAGAATTACTTGTTAAATATCCTAGGTCGCCACATACATACAACTGCAATCAGAATTTCCACATGGCACTCAACACCTTCCAGGTTCAATCCTAAAAACCAGCAGCAATTCAGAGAAAGAAAATAAAATCTGAAAAACCAAGAAGAAAACCAGTTTACCGTATACTTCGGGGCACACTTGACATTTAATACATGCAGTTGAGCCTAATTTCTAAATATTATACCTAAAACCTGCATCATTAAAGGCATTTTGGAAACCAAAACTGGCAAAAGGGGAAGTGGTTAAGTGACAAAGTTATAGGAAACATCAGTATGGTTTGAGCTAGCTTTCTATACCTTTAACTCAAGATAAGGCTTCATGTATCTTATGAGGTTGGCTGTATCCATAAAAGCCTATGCCATAATACAATTTAATCTTTAAGGAGCCACTTCTGCATAGACACTACTGAAGTGAATGGTGGGTAATATCAGTAGCTATTTTGAGTGTGTTTGGGGGTAGTTGAGGGCATATGGGGTGTTAGGGGAGGAGTAGGGCCTCTGGTTGTACCTCACATTGCTCTCCTTCTGGGGAAATTTGTCCACCTTTGGTCCCCACCCTGCATGCAGCTCGCACCTGTGGCTCCTAGAAACTGTCAGTATGTGACAGCGGCCACACCCCGGGAATGGCTTTGTGTTATGTGATTGGTCCTAGAACAATAGGATCCAAAATGCAGCAGTCTGATTGGTCCTAGAACAATAGGATTCAGAATGCAGCAGTCTGATTGGTCCTAGAACAATGCAGCAGTATGATTGGTCAGCAGAAGCCACCCAGTCCAGCTCCAGATAGAAGTGAATCCACAACCTGATTAGCCTACAGGAGAATTCCGGAATTAGCCAATCACGTGCAGCCCATTGTGTAAATAATATATATAAAGCAGATACTTTGAGGGGACTTCCATTCCCTCCTCACCACTATGAGCTGAATGAAATCATGAAATCCACTCTCGACTCTGACTATATTTCACTGGCTGGCTGGCTAAGCCAGATGAGCGTAGCTGAGTTAGGGACTGCCCTACATGTGAAGACAGGCTCTGGTGGGTTGAGTGGGTCCAACAGTCAAGAAGGTGGTTTCTATAGAGGGAAGTGAGGGGCAGATGGGGCTCAGCAACCTGGGGAAGTTGTCAATGTAGGAGAAGGAAGACTCTGATCCTAAACCTCTGCTGCCTTGTGGGATATCTTTGGGAGAGAAAAAAGCTAAGGCGTGAACCCTACACAAATCCAGACTGGAGTCCCTAAGATGGTTGGATGGTGGTTTGTACACCTCCTTCCAGTAACTCCTGCAGCCAAGCTGGTGCTGAATGTATTGTTCTGTTTTGCTTTAGACTAGATCAGCAAAGTTGAGAGGGGGGTTCTTGTCATCTGGGCAGCCCAGGACCCCCATACAAATTGCCCAGGCTTGCACACCATGGAAGATCGCTTCAGTGTTGCTAATGCAGCAGTTTGACTTCACTCCCATAGCCACACTCCATTTCCTCTCTGTGCCATCCCCCTTTTCTTCTTGAAAAAAGATTCCTGCAGTAGTAAAGGGTTACAAGTTGCTATTTCCAACAGCCTGGTCAACAGAATTCAGTACAAACTGGGAAAATGGACAAGGTGGGCCTTTAGTTGTTGCATTGGAGGGAGAGAGTGGGGGAGGAAATGGAACTCGGTTAAGAAAACATATGTACAAATTTGCTGCAGCATCTTTAATGGCATCTTCACAGTGTTTGGAAACTTAGAAGCCAAGAAACAAAGGCAAAGTTAAAAAAACAAAAGGGATATGATGAGAGAAAGGACTGCTGCTACATCCTTGTGGAAAGAAATGGTCTGGCACTAATCCTTCAAGGTTCAATAGTGAGCACAAGTTCAAAATACAGAAAGTTAGTGGGATGTTCTTTAATATAAGGTAATGTTAGGATCATAGAGCTGGAAGGGACCCTAAGGACCATCTAGTCCAACCCCCTGGAATATGAAACTGTCTTATTTGGGGATAAAACCTGCAAGTTTAGCATTATCAGCACCGCACTCTAACCAACTGAGCTATCCAGGATGTAACTGTATGCCTTATCCTTTGGTCCTACACATACATATCTCTTTGAGAAATTAAAATCTTATATATATATATTTACTGAAGGACGCTTGAGAAACATGCTACCAGCAGGGGCGTAGCTAGCTGCTCTGACACATGGAGCGGTGGGGGTGGGACGATCCACCTACAGGGGCACCATGGTGATCTGTGCACAGGGGTGCTGTGGCGATCTGCCCAGGGGGGCAGCATCACGATCCACCCAGGGGAACAGCATGGAGAGATGCCCACAGAGTCTGCCTGGTAGACCCAAGCCCCAGGCTGCCATTTCAGGCAGCATGGGGCCCTGAGCCACCGCGTCACTCCCAGGAGTGCCATTTTGTCACCCCTCTCAAGGATGACATCCGGGGCAGTCCACACACCCCTTCCTATGCCCCTGGCTACCAGGTGGAAACATGAAGCAATTCAGCTCTTTCTTGAAATGACTTTATAGATGGCTTGAAAGTGCTCCATATCCAAAGTAGTAAATTACCCTCTATTCAGGCCCACATTGTAAAAAGAAACACTTCCACTTGCCATAATGTTCCTTTTGTCTTTCTTTGAATGGCTCAGGGTTTACTTCGATATTTTACTGGTTTCATTGCAACACTCTTTTGTTCCCAAGGTGATGAGGAAAATGAGGCCTTTGAAGTTTTCTCACACATTCTACCAAATCATCTGCTATCAGAAACCTTAGGAATTTAATACAGGACATATAATTGTTGGAGACTCAATTCATCAAAGTTTAAGTCAGAAAGGAGACACATTTTGCACAGCAATTATAGGAAGTGATTGCAGAAAAGCTTAGTAAATTATCTGTGATTCTGGGGCTTTCAAATGATCCCTCCAAATTCATTGAAAGAACGTATGTGGAGGTTCCAGAATTGTCCAATCTCAACATGGAGGTGGAGCTAGCCCCCACAGCCTAACGCACCCCCCCCCAATGTGTAGGAATCACTTTCTGCAACCCTTTGTAAGTTCTTTGTTTCATAATAATTCATGTCTGTCAGCTCTTCAGAAAACTTAGAATGACCATCTTTCCATAGTTCCTCAACTAATGCAGCTTTCTCCTCCAGATCACAAGTGTAATTTTTTTTGTAGTGTCTTGTGTTGGTCAAGAGTGCCCACTATTCATCTCAGTTGAACTAACTTTATTTCCAAAATCTGCTAAGGGCTACAGTCTTATTTCTGTTCTATATAGTATTTGTTGTCCATCCTTTTGGTATAATTATATGCATAACCAATATAAAAAAGGGACCACATTCCCTCAAGTATAAACACAAACAAGCCACATCTACCAAGTGTTTCTAGATCAATGATTCTGGCATAGTATTAAATGCTCTTCTAGCCATAAAATTGAAACTGTTCATGGTGTTTCCATGCAGCTTATGCTGTGGGAAAGCATTTAGATGGGGACCATTGGTTCCGATGCCCCAGGGGTAGAATGTCCTGAATTTGAGGTTGGCATAGACGCTGGATGATATGTAGGTAATGCCTGTCTTTATAAGGAAATGGAACAGCTGTGGAAATTCTGGCAGGATGTTGTGACTGATTAAGAGTGCATGTAAAGTACAGCATTAACCTATTTTCTTACTGCTACACTCCATTCATTTAATTAATGTATGGAAAAGGAAGCGGTTTCCCAAGCCCACACTGAAGTCAGTGCCCCAGATCTTTTTTCTATATGTTGAAAATGGAAAGTTTTGGCTTCCTTTTTGCAGTTCTTTCACATGTTTTATTGCATAAGATAGAGGTTTCATTTTCCATTTTTGTCTTCCTGGGAACCTTCTGATCAGCAGCTCAAAGATGCTATCATATACACCATTTTTTTAGCTGGGGAGTCAGCATAGCCTATGGGAGCTATACTCTTCCAAGCTGGTAACATGTTAGATCGTTATTTGGGGACTACCTCCTCCTTTTTCTTCCATTTCTCACATAGAAATCTTTTCTATACTTGGATGTTTAGCTTCACTGGCAATTCATGTCAAAATCCTCCTCATGTTTTAAGTTTGCACGTAGCTGTTAGCTACGCTCTTGTATACTGAGAATATTTCACATGGTATTATTATGTTCTAGGTCCTTTTAGTTCTGGAAACATAATCCCCAAACTCGAGTCTTTATTTTTGTTTTTCCTTTAGTAAAGGAAGGACTTTACTAGGAGCTCAGAAGCTTTCGAAGCCTAGGGCATGACATGATGTACATTTTATCTGGTAGCAGCCTTTTGTAATTCTTTTTTAAGGAAGCCTTACACAAAAATGGGAGCCATCAGTATGGAAAGTCTCCGCCGCCATCCATCACAATCTTCCACTGGTTGTGGGTTGACTATATCTCTGATACTCCATCCCTCTTAGCTACAGATAATCTTGTGAAACACAACTACCAGTTAAACTGGAATACATCTCATCTCTCTGAATAAACAAGACAAAGCTGATTGTAAACCAAATGTCTAAAATTTGTTTTCAGTTTTAAAGAATAAATGGTGGGCTCAGTAGGAAAATAAGATTGTGGTGGCTCTAGGAGCATAGTGGGTCAAAGCTTCACACACACCCCCTACATGAAAATTCAGAAGCTTATGAACTGGTTCTACATGCTCAGAACAGAGTATGCCACTATTCAGAAATTCTGCCATGCACCAAATTTCCCTTCATGCAACTCCTTCCCTTTTGCTGATGAGACTTATGCATGAATAATGGATCTGATGGAGAGCCGCTGCATTAATATTGAAAGGAGAGTTTCATGAAGCTGACATTCACCTGCACTATTTGCACTCAATGGCGAGCCCGGAGTCGTCTGTTAGGTGCAATCTGATGAGGGAGGAAGCTCACGCGATTATTCTCAATCACCAAACTTCCTCAAACATAAGCCATGTTCTTCATTTCCATTTGCTTCCCTTTCATCCCCTGCAAAAGATAACGACCCCAAATCTCTTTTCATTTAAATAGGCATAAATCAGTTAGAATAACTCTGACCAACACGATGTTCCTCTCACTCATTAAAAGTTAAATTACTGTGGCACCAGATCTATCCAAATGGTATGAGAGAAATGAGAGTCTGGAAACCTCACTGGCTTCCTCTCCCATCTCCGAGAAACTACTAAGGCCTTATTCCTACTAAAGGAAGATGAGGTGGAAAACCTTTTCCTCGTTTAGCCATTCAGGAACGGCCAAGCATTTTGCTGTCTGAGGCAGAGCAGCAAATGATGCTTCTTTCTCTCCTGAAGCCAAGCTCTGTGGTACCTAAGGCTAGCAATGTTATTTTGGCACCAGAAGCAGCCTCTCCCCAAGCAGCTCTCCCCCCTCTATGGTAGTATAACTCCAGTAACAAATTAACTAACAAAATATTTGCTGCCCTTTCATGAAAACACAAATCAGCTGCCTGAGGCACACACATAACTCACTCAAACTGTTTCAGACTCTTAATGGAAGCTCATATAACTGTGTGTATCTCTACCACCACCACCACAAAGAAGCCCTCTTCGCCTATAAAACTAGGTGTTCTGTTCTAACTTTATCTCTGACATATTAGTGCTCTATGTGCAGATATCCCACCTCCACTTTGTGGGTTATCATTCAGTGTTGGAAGCCCATTTTTGCAGTTTGAAGTAGTTCCATTGATACACAGGTTTTACGAGTTTGTGAAAAGTAACCTTAGTTATTATTGAACCTGGACAGCCTTCATGCAGAGATGTGTAGAGGAAGCGAGGTGTATCCAGGAGACTTGTGTATTTATTAAGGTATTATTACTATTAAGGTATAACACCCTTCATGCAGATATATGATTAAAGCAAACACCTTTTCCAGATTCAGTGCAACTTCAAAACCAATTCAGGCAGCAGAAAGGGTGATTCAATACCAGTTTGTGTGTGTTTTTTCTTTTAAAATAGCTTCCTATAGGAGCAGGACACGCAGGGGGAGGAGGGGGAGAAAATTGAAAATGAAGATGGTGATGGAAAATAGAAGTGGCACTGCCAAGGGCAGATAAGGAAGCCCACCCCTTTGGATATGGCACAGATGGTTCCCCCTGGATAAACTTGAGTCCATGTAATAGCATATGAATGGTACACTTCTTAATCTATATGCTAAAGCCGCATTCATGTAGAAATCGTAATTTGCTTCTTATAATTAAATATGAATTCAATTGAGCATTTTTAATCACTAGAGCACTGTTTTATAAATTATTAACAGAGGCTTTTTATCTTTTGTATTTAAAAATTCTTTGTGCCATATTTAGCATTTTTAATCTTGGGAAAGAAAACTTTGTTCTTAAACCCAACTATCAAGACAATGGTTGTAGCACAGAGCTATACGCTTTGAACATTGGAATATAAGAAGAGCTGCTGGGTCAGACCAAAGGCCCATTTCATCCAGTATCCTTCCAGATGCTCATGGGAAGCTCCTTGCTAACAGTAGAGGTCTACTCTTCTCAATTACCTGTTGTTAGGTTGAGAAAAGTAGAATGAGGTTCTGTATGGAGTCTCCCTCCATCCCACATATTACAATTCTCTCCACTGTGATCTTGGAGTAAATAACACCAAACTAGGATGCTGAATGTTCAACCCTCCCCTCCGCACTTCCCTGCACATGTTCCTCTGATAAACTTAGTCATTTTCAACACATTACTATCTATCTTTCAACACCTCCCTCATCTACAATATGGGAATAATAATTCTGACCAATTACACTGACCTACTTCAGAGACTTGCTGAAAGGATTACAGGGATGCATATACGTGATTTTGTTTACCCCTCTCAAGTGTTATATGTAAATGCTGTTATTTGAAAGCAAAATGCCCTTTAACCTTTTTAAAAGAAGCGGGCCAGCTTTGAAATTAGAGCTGGGAATTGTTTCATGAACCATATTATCCGTTTCTCTGTATTGACAGCATTTTGTTTCTTACAGCATTGTTATCTAGCTCATTCGCATTGTCCAGGTTAGTCTTAAATGACTCATTTCACTTTCTTTAATTTCCCTTGGGAAATTGTTGCACTTTCTAATAGATTTCACTCTTAAAATGTTTCCTCATATTTAATCTTAATTTTCACTGTTCATTTCATCTGATTACATCTAATTATACTTCCATATATCACCTGTAACAATACCCTCATTTCCTGTTTACATTTTGGGATTGTTCCTCTTTCTTTTAGTCCTTTAGTGATCTTTTAACAAAGATATCAATAGCATGCTCTGTTTTCTTTTTGCTGAAACTACATCGCATGATATAAATTAGCCCTGCATAGTTCACTGTTATTCTCCGAGCCTGCAAGGCAGTAACCATTCATATAAGACTTCCCACCCTCCTTTTCCATTTTCCATTTTCTTCTTTCCATGTAAGTATTTTCCAAAATAAATATGAATTTCTTTTCTACTTCACAAACACTGAGAGGTAACAATGGCCCTAAATTAGTCAGGTTCATTAATTTTGATGAGCCTATTCTGAGTCAAATGTAACTGAATACTATCCTCTCTAATACTAAAAACGTTAGCATGATTACCAGCCATTGAGCATAAAGCTATCTACGTCTACTAATCATGGTGGCTAAATATGATCTCCAGGATCATAGGCACTATGACTCTGAATATTTGTTTGTTTGTTTGTTTCGTATACGAAATGAGAAGACCAAATACATAATAAAACAAAAACAAGCCAATAACCCTCTTTCCACCAACACATTTTAAGGCCATGTAATATTAATCAGCCAAAGGTCTGGTTATTGAGAAAGGTTTTTCCTTGGCGCCTAAAGATATGTAATGCCAGGTGAGCCTCCCTAGGGGATGTATCCCACAAATGAAGAGCCACCTCAGAAAAGGCCTGTTCTTATATTGCCATCCTCCAGCCTTCTTGTGGAAGAAGCACAGGAAGAAAGGCCTCAGGTGATGAATACTAATTGCTGAGGAATATGAGCAGCAGAATGCTACAGTGCTCATGTCCCGCTTTTGAACATCAAGTTGGTCAATGTAGGAAACAGGATTTTGGAGGAGACAGGCCTTTGGTCTACTGCAGTTGGCATTACTAAGTGGAAAGTGGAATGAAAGGATCAAGAGCTTTTTTAAAAAAGGGCTAGTAGATTTTCCAGAAAATATGTCATCTTCTGTTAAGAGTGGCAGGAAAGTTGACCTCAAATTCCACCTAAAGATTTGTCAGAGATATTTGCTTTTCCTCTCAGGTTTTAGAAATTTAGGATATGATTTATCTTCACCCTCCAGGGGTATTAGTAATTTGCAGGTCAGGAACTATGAATGGGCAAATGCACAGGACACATGCCCTGTGCAGTAGTCGATAGTATCAATATAGTAATATCTGAAGTATCAATATCTATTAAACTCTTTGCGTGTTCAGACCTTTAAACCTCCCCCTTAAATAAATTCGGACAAGACTCAAATTTTGGTTTGGTTTTTGGCAGAATTTAGGCCACAACTTTATTGATTACAGCAAGTGAGTGGTTGCACAGGCTCTGGTTCAACTAGCTCCCTGCACCGTTGCAGATAGTGCTGACCCAGGGCACCAGCCTAGGTCTGCTTAGGGTGAACACCTGGATAAGCGGAAAGCCAGGAACAGGCTATCTCCACCACCCAAATGCCCCCGTGGACTCAGGCACGGGCACAAGCCCCTCTCAGGGGTTGACCAAACCATCGAGTCCCTGGATTCCTTTAACGGAATGCCCTTCACATAGGGATGACGAGGATGTTCTCCCATCCCTATCACCTGAACCAGTGCCTATCCGCAACCTTACAAGTTGTGACGATTTGCTACGTGGCAGGCGAAACCCAAGTGGCAACAGCCAATCAGCCAAGTGGGGAAAATTCCTGCCGTGCCCCCTTCCCAATGACAGACAACACACAACAGCATAGCAAGGTCAATTGCAAAAAATTCCCTAAATATAGGGAGAGGTGGGTGGGTATTCCAATGCACACACTGAAAGAGGGCCGCGTGCATAGGTATATATAGGTCCCTTGATCCGTTTAGCCTACGTCCCATTGACCTGATTAAACCCAGCATCAAGGGACCTACCAATTGGGTGTTGTGGCTATTCAATCAAACCCACCCACAACACAGAGTTTGGTTGCCAGGACTCATCGCAACACATGCCCTCTTTAAGGAAGGACCAGATTTGTCCATTACTTCTCATAGGTGATTTCTGTCTATTTAAATTGTGCTTCCAGTGCCCTAAAATTGCCATACTTTGTTAGAATCTCACCCATCCGTTTGCACTATGTGATTATTTTTCTCATCTGTAACTTGATTATCACGTGTGTGTGTCCATGTTCAAATTGAAGATTTTATACCCCTGATTAGCAGGTGAGAAAGTATGTTGGTTTAGCTAATTCAATATACCTTTGAATATACACTTAAAAGACTATTAATTCCAATCCCTGGAGTAACCTATGGTTGAAACAAAATCAATATGATTAAGTAAATGACAGTAAACAACAGGGGACAACGCAATCAAGAAATTTATGAACCTTTAAAAACTATTAATCATTTGCCCAAGTATTTATGCTGCCGTGTCACACTAACGTATCATATGGCTGATCAATAGAGCTGCAGTTATTAATTATGAGTGCACAGTATTTTTAAGATGCTGAATCTAAAGTGCAGCCACTTACACAACTAACTTTAAATTATTGAGTTACTAAACACTGTTAAATAGGACTTGGTGGAGCGGGGGGAACTTTACCAATAGCAAATGTTCTGTTCAGACAAATTATGGGATGCATATATTTAATGAGGGTGTTGAACTCTACACAATTCTGAGTATCACATTTTAAAGATGGGTCTGTCTTAAGAGGCAATGAATGTTTGGAAGGACATGGTATCTCCCTTCCCCATCCAGCTTCTGGTGCTCAGTATACCTGAAGGAGCATCTCTATCCTCATCATTCAGCCCAGACACTAAGGTCCAGCTCCAAGGGCCTTGTGGTGGTTCCCTCACTGCAAAAAGTGAGATTACAGGGAACCAGGCAGAGGGCCCCAAACTCGGCCCTCCAGATGTTTTTGGGACTACAACTCTCATCATCCCTAGCTAAGAGGATCAGTGATCAGGGATGATGGGAATTGTAGTCCCAAAATATCTGGAGGGCCGAGTTTGGGGAAACCTGCTCTGCTCTTTGTCAAATTTCAGCCCACAGATGTTTCTGATGTAGATCCTTCTGTTCTGTTAATAAAGTTGTGACCAGTTCATCTGACTTTTGTGTATGGTGGAAAACATTTTATAGGTTTTCCATAAAATTTACAAAAGTGAAAATCCCTCCTTAGGAATTTTGTCCAGTTTTATTGAACACACATTTGCTATACTGTAATATTTTTCTGTTAAAATTCCTCAGGTATTCACTCTGAGGAGACCCTCTATATTTGATTTTCAGTTTGCCAGATGCAAATATCTAGTGATCCTCTGAGGTGCATTAAGTCTCTCTCTGTCCACAAGGTTTTTAATCATATTAAAAAATGATTGACTTTCACAATTATTGAGATTTATTGGCTCCTCCAAAATTTGGTTCCAGTTTTCAGTGGCAGATGTAATACAGATGGTTAGGACTTCAAAAGTCCTTGATATACAGGTGTTCAATCAGGATACTTGATATACTTCCTTGGCTGGTTTTGTGGATCCTCTGAACCATGGGCATAGCCAGGGTGCAGTTACCCCCTCCCCCAGATCAAATAAAACAATCGAAACTAACTGACTAATCATGTCTATTCTGCCCCCCTAACAAAAGTCCTGGTTATGACCATGCTCTAAGCATTACAAATAGATATAAGGCAACTCTACTTCACAGTCCATTGGAGTCAAACAAAGATTAAAATATGTTAATATTAAAACCAAAAACAGAATTAACATTTCAACATTGAAATCTGACCCCAAATATGTAAACAGCTGAACTCTAAAACCATATATTTAAATTCCATCTTCAAGCCTACTGGAGGCTAATTAGATGTTCTAATTAATTATTTCTAGATGTACTTGGAGTGTGTTCTTATGAAGCCAGTGAGTTTGCTCCTAAATGGTTTTCATGGAGTAAAATGAATTAGTTTCCTAAAGCACAGGATACCAATCACTCTTGTTGTTTCAATGTCAAATGACAGCAAGCCACAGTATTACAAATCGATTATTAATAGGTACCAAGTACATGTTAGCAAGCCCACATTTTTGAAGCCTACTGTTAAATCTGAAAACACCAAATCTGAGAGAAAATATAATAACTGGCAGCAGATTGCAATATATTAAGTCATTGGATATTATGAGTTCCACAATTTACATAAAATGGGCCTTTAAAAAACACACTATATCATCAAATGGAAGTTTTTAGAAGTGTGACATTGAGGACTGGATTCTCACCAGTATTATTTTCTCCTTCCAGTAATTCAGCCTTAATTCTAATAATACTAGTATCATATGTAATGTAAACATCAGACCAATTTTGAGGGTGACGCCATTCCAAAACCAGAGTGCCACCACAGAGAAGATCACTAGCAAATGTACTTGTCCTACTTGTGGGACAGTGAGAAAGGATTCCTGATTCACTAAAAAAATTGCAGCCTTACTCCCTAAACAGCACGTTTAGGGTTGCAGCCAAAGCATTGTAAAGATAAATGAAGAAAAGGCTCCTTAGTCAATCAGGAACAGAAGTGGGCAGGGGAATCTAACGTTTCTTTAAGAAACACAGAAGGCCAATGCAGACAATGTTGGACCTAACAAAATCCTACTAGTTTATTGATACTGGAGCTTTTTTTCCTTCTTCCCAGTGATTCCTGGAGACCCCCGCCCTGCAGCTTTCTCACCCTGGTTTCCACCAGGGTAAGTGGGCGTGAAATCCTCTTCACCCTTTTTATTTTATTTTTTAAAGCCAGGGGTCTTCTAGCTGGTGTACTACAAATCAGAGTGGTAGATGAAATAGGACCTTGTGGAACACACAAGAATTCTTGGGAAATAAAAGATAGCATCCTTGGTTACTGCCTGGCTTTGCAGCATACCACTGGCCACCTGCTGACAGAAAAACAGAAGCTGAACAACAACAACAACAACAACAACAACAACAACAACTTATTATGTATACCCCGCCCATCCTCAGCCACTCTGGGTGGCTCCCAACAGAATATTAAAAACACAATATAACGTCAAACATTAAAAACTTCCCTAAACAGGGCTGCCTTCAGATGTCTTCTAAAAGTCAGATAGTTGTTTATTTCCTTGACATCCGATGGGAGGGCGTTCCACAGGGCGGGAGGAGACCATGATGACAAGGTAGATGACAATAATGAAGGCAATGACTGGCATCAGTTCCAGACACTGGCACTAGGACAGTTTGCTGCTTTCCTCTCCACAACCTGCTGCTGGACCCTGGACATTGGCCCCATGATCAATCCTTTGTGGAGCCACCCTATCCTTTGTGTCTCCTTTCCTAATTATACACGCATCATAAAGATGCAGAGGTTGGCTGTCTAACTACAAGCAGCTCGTAGATGTCCCATTCCATAATCATTATTTTACTATTTATGCCCCACACATCTTTTTGGGTTGCCCCAGCACTCTGGGCAGCTTCCAAAATATATAAAAACATGTTGTTGTTGTTGTTTATTGAATTTATATACTGCCCTATACCCAGAGGTCTCAGGGTGGTTCACAGAAAAGATTATAATAAACATTAAACATTTAAAAAACCTTCTTTATACAGGATTGCCTTCAGATGTCTTGGGGGTCGGATAATTCCATATCCTCCAACATTTCTCCAACAAAAATAGGGACATCCTACCATATCTTCCAATATTTTGCCAATGAAAATAGGGACATCCTAAGGAAAAAGTGGGATATTCCAGGATCAAATCAGAAACCGGGATGCATTCTCTAAATCAGGGACATCCCTGGAAAATAGGGACACTGGGAGGGTCTGGCAGCTTGAATGTCTTTAGAAAGCCTTTTCTTGCAGCAGCTTACTGTGCCAAAGTAAGCTGGATGATATCACTAGCAATGGTAGTGGTGCAAAGCCTGAGATTAATTAAAAATGCTTATGCACCTTGGCTAAGCTTCTGTTATTTCATGTTACTATCTAATTTTGTATTCTTTTACTTGTAAAATCTGCCCTGTAGCTATCATCCCTAACCTCTGGATCATAGCTACCAAGTACTGGAGATATGTTTGGCAATAGTTACAAGGTATTGGAGGTGTTGGTTGGCAATGGTGCAAGCTAAGGATATGCTTGCTCTTTTTGGTTTTGTTGATTAAACTGAATTGCTTTTAGTGGATGGATAGGATACTTATACTCAGTGCTATTTTTCTAGAAAAAGACGTCCCAGAAATCACCACGAATGCCTCCTTTGTTCTCTTATAAAGGTAACGGGGCCCACTGGAGAGGTGCCGGAACTGAGTTCTGGCAAGTTCTGGGAGAAAAATAGCCCTGCTTATACTGAAGTTTCAGCAATATACAAACTGAAATCTATGCAAATAATATTGGTTAATTGGCAGAATATTAATAAACTAAATTCATGTCATAGGCTGATAGCCCTGTTTAATAGATGTTATCACAGCACTGGTACAACCCAATGTGAAACAGCAAGCACCTCAACCACTTTGATAAGCCAATGCAAAGAATGTTGAAAACAACTGCTGGAAGTAAAACATGTAGGAGGAAGATAATTTTTGCCCCAAATGCATGAAAGAACAAGAGGAAATTACTGACTGTGGATAAGTAGCAATATAAAAGCAAAATGCTATAATTTCATCTTTATGACATGTAAAGGGGGGGCTAGAATTGAAAGCATTTTTCTTATGCTATTGAAATATGACTGTAGGGGTTCCTATCTATCCCTGCAATTTTTTATTTTTAAAACTTTAAAGTAAAGCTGTTATAAAATGTACACCCTGGAAAAGAGTTGCATAGCTATGATGTTTATAAATAGTGAGAAATATTATTAAAGAGCATCAGTATACAATGGAACATCGCATTGTGCATGAAGAAATTAATGGTTCTTCTTCCGCCCCACCCCCAACTCCCAAAAATATATTGAGCACAAAATAAAGCTCAAATTGCAGTGGGAAGGAACAAAAGCCAAGAAGGGGATAACAATAACTTCATTTACATGAATCAAAACACAAGGCTGTAGCCAGAAAGGGGTCCTATTAGTGCAAGCTCTTCCAGTTGCACAATGGAACTTCCTCTGCTCCTCTTCCTTCACACACCCCAAATCTGTTCTGGGTCCCCCCCAAAACAAAAACCCACCCACACACCCTCTGAAGCAGACTGGGACTGTGTAGAAGCATGGTGGAAGAGACCAGAGTGGAAAATTTCCATTGCATGAATCATTAGATACAGCCTAATTGATGGTATGCATTTATATCCTTTGAATGCAGCTATTTCTATTAAATTGAATCAACTCAAAGAAAATAGGGAGAGAGCCCTATGTACATTCAGCACCCTTCCTAGCTGCAGACATTTCTCTGTTTAAGGTTACTTCCTGAATCAAGGGGAAGCAGTGGCATAGCATGCGTTGCCAGCACCCGAGGCAAGGCAAGCATGCGCCCCCTAACCTCCTTGCTGGCATCACACAGAAAGAAACAAGTGGACTTGGCTTCATGGCCTCATGGAGGTTGCCCACCAGTCACCAAATCTGCCCTTTCAGCTAGTGAGCTTCTGGTGTGAGCAGTGGCTCACACTACTTGGTGAGCTTGGCAACATCTCAGCAGCACCCGAGCCACAGCTGCAGCAGGCCTAGGAAGAGGGAAGCAGAGAGCAGGAGGAGAGACCAAGTGCAGCTTTTCCCCAGCTGCCTCTCCTTGGCCATGCAGCACAAGGACGGGCATCAGCAAGTCCCAGGCAAGTGGGCAGCTCTCATTTCCATGCTCCCACAATGGGGTGTGTGCCTCACCCAAGGAAACACGCTGAGACGCCGCCCCAGAGCTCTGAAAGGCAGTGGCTGGGAGCTCATCCACATGGCCTTTGTGAGGGAGCCTGTTGTGGGGGCATTGGGTTGTACCCCCTCAGAATTCTACACCCTAGGCCACAGCCCAAATTGCTCCCCCACAATATGCTACTGTGAGGAAATACTTGATGAGAGAACTTATTGAAGAGGTGTGTGTGTGGAGGAAGCCAGTGTGGAATTGGAGGCCTAGGAGTATGCAGAGCTGCTTGTCTACTATACAGTGGAACTTCTAGTTACATACCGCTCTGGATATGTAACTTTTGGGTTACGAACACGGCAAACCCAGAAGTGTATATTTCCGGGTTTTGCCATGCGCACATGCATGTAAACGCTCTGCATGCCACGTGCGTGCATGCGCAGAAGCGTTCAATCATGCTGCACGCTTGCGCAGAAGCGGCGCCTCTGCCTACAGACTTTTCATGTTGCAGACGGACCCCTGGAATGAATTTAATTCGTATCTGGAGGGTCCACTGTACTAAAATACAGCTGTTCATGTTTGAGTTTATCTGAAGTGCCTTGAGTCTGTTTCAAGAAAGGTAGTGCCATGTTTCCAGGTTTCCAGCTTGTTATCACAGTAAGCGTAGATAACTCAAAAGGTGGATTTATTGCAAAAACAGATAGCTCCTGACGGCTCTAACAATGACCCTTCTGAAGACTGCTTCCTGTGTCTACAGAATATATTGAACTTTCACACCTTTCACACCTCTTTTGTTCTGCTTCATGTCTAGAAGCAACCCCATTCATTGGCTCCTTGGACTGATTGGATCATCTCTAACCCCTTCCATTTCCGATAAACTCTCTCTGTGCCTGTTCATGCCTATTTGCTCCTTCAGATAGCTTTGGCTGTGTTCCACCCAGCTCTCAGCCACTGCCTCATCGGCCGGCCCGTCAAGGTCAGGCACAGCCAAAGTCTGCAGCTGCAGGCTCTCCCCTGTCTGACTAAAAGCAAAGTCTTGCTGTCCCTTGCTGCTTTCTGCTGTGGATTACAAACCTTCACTTGTAGCTGGCTCATTCCTGACAAGTAGCCCTGCTGGGCAACCACACAATGCGTTGAGGCTGATAGGAACCAGAATGGTGATGGTGGTGAGCAGACACAGCCTGGCTCTCCCCCCCTCTTCCCATGCAATTGCAATCACTTGAGTCTAAGGTGGTATTGAGAGTCTGCTTTAGATGCCAGCATTTTTCTTAAACCATTCTTCTGTAATAGGGCATTATGCAAACATTTGATGCTATAGAATTACACAGTAATTATCTAATTTGAATGCTCTGCCTGCCTAAGAAGCATTGTGACATCCCAGTCCTGGTCTGGTCTCAATTGGCTGGGATAACCCACGTGAGTATTTACAGAGGAATGACACAGATGAGAAAATGATGGGAATGACCAGAACTGGTGGAACGTGGTGTTTTACCCACTCCTGGAAATATTTCCACATTTGAAAGCACTGCTTTTTACTTGATCAATGGTCTGTGGAAAATACAGAACACAACCCTAATTCTGAGTCCTCGTGCAGCTTCCCCCACCCATCCCTGCAAGTTGACAGAAATATTGGCTGTATATTGTTTAAACAAAGAAATAATTAATTTTCTAGGTATCTCTTCCAAAAGAAAATGGCACTGAAAAATTGGCATTTTTGATGCATGTTTTCTGTCCAGATATTTGAAATATCCATGATATGCTGGGGAGTTTAATGAGAGGTGGAATCATGAAATATTATTTTGGGGATGCTATTGTTCTGAACCTCCCTCTCTTCTTTTACTGCCAGAATATTTAGAGACCTTTTGGCAGAACTGTTCCAAAGGTGATCATCACAACCAAGCTTTTTTAATGCAGTGAGAAAGCAGGTTGCAGAACATAAATATTCACGAACATGCTGGAGAGAATCCCACAACATTTATTGTCCTATGATGAGAACTTTTTACCATTATGGTCAAAACTCTGCTCTCATCCTGCCCTATATCTAGCAAGTTAATGACCAATATTTTGCTTTGAGGTAGCTTGGCAAGACTGCAAGAAAAAAGCATCTGTCTGGATTTCTCTCTGTTTCAGAGTGATTGGCAGAATTTATCATCATTATCAACTACAAGCTCTCCCCGAGGCAGCAGATGTGACGATTGCTTGGAGTGCAAACAAGATCCCAACCTTTAAGAAGCAAAAAATACAAAATAATAATATTTGGAATGAAGAGCTGGACACAAAAGTATCATAAGTTGACCCTAAAATATGAACCTATAGGATATATAGATAGTTAATTAGCCCCAAATGAGTTCTCTCTTGTTTTCCTATTAGTTTGTCAATCAAATGATTCCTGAACCTGAAATATTTTTTTCCCCAAGTGCTATATCAATAAAGCTCATTAAATAATATTGTAACAGCCTGCCAAGCAATGTGTTAGCTAGTGTCATTTTGGCCCCTTTGCATGATTTAAAAAACTAACCAACATATTTTAGCTTATTTATAGGCTGAATTTCTGTCCTGAGGGTGCTTAAAGTGATATGTAATAATATAAAATATACAAATTATAAACCTACAAAGAAACATCAAACTGAATAGCAAGGAAAACTGGGAACTCTCATAGAAACAGGCAAGAAAGTCAAACAATTCTATACGTATAATGGAGTGGGTGAAAAATGATTTCAAAACCACCACCACCTCATGTTATTGGTCTATAATTGTACAGTGGTGCCTCGGGTTAAGAACTTAGTTCATTCTGGAGGTCCGTTCTTAACCTGAAACTGTTCTTACCCTGAGGTACCACTTTAGTTAATGGGGCCTTCTGCTGCAGCTGCTGTGCAATTTCTGTTCTCATCCTGAAGCAAAGTTCTTAACCTGAGGTACTATTTCTGGGTTAGCAGAGTCTGTAATCTGAAGTAAGTGCCTGTAACCTGAGGTACCACTGTATGTCTAACGTGTAATTTAAAATGGATCTTAGTTAAAATGTGAACCCAGAGGGAAAAGGTGTGCCTAATCCTAAAAAATCCCAAATGGTGTATGGTAATGCCCATTCTGCTCAAAGAGAGGGAAGGAAGCTGCAACAAAGAAGGAAGAGTTTGGGGAGAGGTCACATTTTAGAGGCAACATTTTCCTAGAGCCTATTGGCTTATAAAGGCCATGTGAAATATAATTTTATTCTTGGCAAAATAGAAATAAAGAGATTCTACATTTATTAATGAGAAATTTTGCCTATGTGGCAGTAGGATACCCTTAGAATAGGACCTTCCTTATATTGTTAGACTACAAATTATTACAAATATTAATATTGCCCAGCTTGAAGTGACTGAGTGCATAAAAACTGGCTCCTTTTGGAATGAAACATTGTCTCTAGACCAATTAGATGGTGGAAAACTTTATTTGCAGAACTTTATTCAAAACAGAACAAATAAATCAAAGATACATCCAAATAATTCCATACCAATATCTTGTGTGAGTCCAGCACAGGTTCATCTTCTTAGAAATAAAAGATAGTTACAAACAGAGCTATAAGCTCTCTCTCCTCCTACAAACTCCATTTTGCCTGGAGCGGTTTTCTTTCTCTTCAGGCGAGCCTCTTTTACACATATTTACTCCTACAGAGCCTGGGAACAAAGACTCAGCCGCCATCCTTCCAGGGTGGAGAATTTGCAATTCAATAGTTCTCATGTGATTTAAGGTTAATCATTCACCTGTTAACTAGCAGAGAATAACAACAGTTAATTATCAACCCATCAAGGAGCTTAGAGAGCCATTCTTGCTTTTCATTAGCTTCAATGGAATCTCCCAGTTAAACACTTTTCAGCAACACACAGAGACATTTTCCATTTCCGTATCAATTAAACAATTATACTTAGCACAAATTCCATCATTCCTGACCAGTGGCTATGAATCCTGGGGCTGATGAGAGTTGTAGTCCAAACATCTGGAGGATACCAACGTGGGGAAAGTCTTTTATAGAGATTTAGGCTGCAGTCTTTTACATAGTATTGTTAAAAATTCAGTTGAGCTCAATGGAACATACTTCTCTGAGTAAAAAAAAACACACCTTAAACTCTTGTAGAATGTCACTTATGAAGCAAACATTAAAAGCATTTGCTTTGTAAGATTTGGGAATGACCAGCAAGCATCTTCTCTAGATAAGAGCATAAGAACAACTCTGTTGTATCAGATGAGTAGTCCAACTTGTGTTGTTACGGTGGCCAGCCAAACGCCCATGGGAAGCCCATAAACAGGAGGTGAGCACAATAGAGAAGGGAGTTCCTGGTTCATTTGAAGCTGATTTTGGCTCTCTCTGATGGGTGTATTACTTGGCTGATTTTGAAGAGGCTTCCTAAATCATTTTGAATCATTTCTTTGTGGGGGACACCTTTTCGCTGGTAGAGAAGTGTTGCCCAGAGAAAATAACTGAGAAATCCAGCTTAGTTGTAAATGGTCAGTAGTGTGACTCAAAGGCAAAAGTTAGCAGCAAAGACAATACAGTGGTACCTCTGGTTATGTACTTAATTCGTTCTGGAGGTCCCTTCTTAACCTGAAACTGTTCTTAACCTGAAGCACCACTTTAGCTAATGGGGCCGCCGCGCCGCTGGAGCACAATTTCTGTTCTCATCCTGAAGCAAAGTTCTTAACCCGAGGTACTATTTCTGGGTTAGTGGAGTCTGTAACCTGAAGTGTATGTAACCTGAAGCATATGTAACCCGAGGTACCACTGTAGTTGATATTCTTTGTAACTCAGGTTTAATTTCATACAAAAGCGTCAATATTTTTCTCAGTATGTAAGCATTAAAAAGTACCTGGCTAAGGCAAAGGAAATCCATCATTAGTATATCCATATAGGGGAGAGTAGACGTGGGTGGTGCTGTGGGTTTAACCACAGAGCCTAGGGCTTGCCGATCAGGTTGGCAGTTCAAATCCCCGCAACGGGGTGAGCTCTCATTGCTTGGTCCCTGCTCCTGCCAACCTAGCAGTTTGAAAGCACATCAAAGTGCAAGTAGATAAATAGGTTCCACTCTGGCAGGAAGTTAATTGGAAACTGTGCACTGCTCTGGTTCGCCAGAAGCGGCTTAGTCATGCTGGCCACATGACCCGGAAGCTGTACGCTGGCTCCCTTGGCCAATAAAGCGAGATGAGTGCCGCAACCCCAGAGTCGTCTGCAACTGGACCTAACAGTCAGGGGTCTCTTTACCTTTATAGTGGAGAGCAGGTATAATGGTTTTGAAAACATGGGTTTCATCAGCCACTTTCCCCAGTGGAGACTTCCTTTTAAAGTGCATCTCCTACAAATCTATATCAATAATTTCTTCATATTCCAAAGGCCACTGGCTTATGATTGCTCTCACTGAATTTTCTATCTATCAGAAATGGTGACTGGATCTCTGGAAAAGAGGCTGGCTGCTTTTTTGCCCCTGCAATTCATAAAGTCCTGTTAATCTCTCATAAATTTTTTAATCTAAAAGGTTTCAAATCTGTATGTAAATCCTCAAAGACATTCTTCAGTGTGCTTAATTTATTCCCCATCACCTGGGAATCCAATTTCTTGGAAAGATGAACTTGTAAATTGGGGACAGAAGAGCCCAAATGTGTCATTTCCCTATTAATTCTCTCTCTTTGGGAAAGGAGTGTTTATTTATATAGGGTGGCTGCCCATTTTCCCAATATACCGGATTGTCCTGGAACATTACCATTATGAAATTTACTCTGGTTCAGTCTACCGCAAGAGATGTTGGGGCTGAACTTAAAAGAACATTTAAAAAAATACCCCAAAGAACCAGAAATAAATAACCAATATACAACTGGAGATTTACAATAGTAGAAATGAACCGTGGTTTTTTACATCGGGGGAATGCCCTGAACCATAGCACACCCACCCACTACATCTGCTGAAATTAATCCCAACTATTTTGTTGTTTTCCAAGTTGTACTACGATATATTTTCCTGCCCACTTTCCACAGCTTGCTCTTCTTAATCGCTGGAAGCTTTTTCAAACAACTGGGAATTGTGCAAAACAGATAATCGTACCGAGGAGCTGAGAGCAGGGAAATAAATCAAGCCTGCATTCCCCCCCCCTCCCCAAAATAGGTGTTTGGTGCTGTTCCCAATTCTTGTTCTGACTATTTCTGTGAAGACCCAGAAGGTGAAGCAGGGAGCACAGCTCTACTCTTTGAAAGTGGTTTCTCATTCAGCTAGACATATGTACAAAGAAGCCTGCCTCTGATTCTGGCTAGGCAAGGCAACTGTGGGTCCAATGAGGTGTGGTGTTTGTCACATAGGATGCCCTCGCGTTGCTGATTTTTATTTATTTCTTTTTTAAAAGAATTAGTAGGTGTGAGGGCTTCTAAGCCAGAGCCGGAGTGTTGCATTGAGAAGGGAGTATGTTCAAGCTTTTTACCCTTGCCTTAGTCACTTTTGAATAGCAGCCATGCAGAAAGGGACATTTAATAAACTTCTCTATACAGGATTGCCTTCAGATGGCTCGGGGGTCGGATAACTCCATATCCTGCAATATTTCTCCAGTGAAAATAGGGACATCCTAAGCAAAAGTGGGACATTCCAGGATCAAATCGGAAACCAGGGCGGCTTCTCTAAATCAGGGACATCCCTGGAAAATAGGGACACTTGGAAGCTCTGAACTATGATCACTATCCTTCGAACCACCTTGTGATTGTCAGCCATCCTTGCCTGTTTCCCCATTTCCCGATAGATGCTTTGTCCAGGAAGATTAAAGGTACCCCTGACCGTTAGGTCCAGTCACGGATGACTCTGGGGTTGCGCGCTCGTCTCACTCTATAGGCCGAGCGAGCTGGCTTTTGTCTGAAGACAGCTTCTGGGTCATGTGGCCAGCATGACTAAGCCGTTTCTGGCGAACCAAAGCAGCACACAGAAACGCCGTTTACCTTCCCAGCAGAGTGGTACCTATTTATCTACTTGCACCTGACATGCTTTTGAACTGCTAGGTGGGCAGGAGCAGGGACCGAACAACAGGCGCTCAGCCCTTTGTGGGGATTCGAACTGCCAACCTTCCGATCGGCAAACCTAGGCTCTGTGGTTTAGACCCGTGTCCCTGTCCAGGAAGATAGCCAACCATAATTATGGGCTTTTCCAGTTCCATTGTACAGTCGGATCATTATGATTGAATTTCTTACCCATAAATTATAATATCAGTTAAAACAATTTACAACCAGAAAAATGCAGGCCATTCAGGAACACCCAGTAACTCCAAAATCCCAAAATGACATCCTTGGGAAGAAAACTGGAGAAAAAGAAAACACTCCACTGGCCCTTGCAAATTATTTCTATACAGCAAACTACATGGCTCAAGCAAAGGGCCCAGCCTTATATGATAAGTTCTACTCTCCTAACTGTACTTGTGGAACCCTTCCCATTTTATATAGGAAGGACGTGGTACAATTTTCACTTGCCTGGGAGTGAATACAGAAAGACATGCTTGTGAGTAAACATGCATAGGATTGTGTTGTCAGTCAAGTGAAGTGTCATTGAATGAAGGAGATAGTCTAATATACAAGACGATACGTTGTGAACAATGTCCTTTTCTCCATGAAAGCACTGATACAATTATGAAAGCATCTCATTGTGGGTGCTATTTTTGGCTCTTATGTACATGGAAAGCAATCATTTTCCAGTGGAAACTCAAAGCACACAATCTTGGAATGACTGTATTATCTCTCTGTCTCTTCTGCAAAAACATGATGAGCAATGATTCAGCTTAGAGAACATTGGGGGCAGAATAGACTATAGAAATAAATTATGTTTAGACCTTTAAGATGCTGTTCAGAATTTGAATTAAATTAGAATTCCAAATTTAAGGGGTGTAAGAGGCTGAATCCCCTCCCTCCAAATAGTGGAATTATTTTCCCCCCAATTCCCAGGTAATATAAAAAGGCTTCCTCAATAAAAAGGCTGTAACTCTTTCATCCAAATACATTTGTCATCCTCTTTATATGGATATTATATTGTGGATATTATATTACCCTTAGCCATCGTGACTTAAATGGCCATCGTGACAACTAAAGGTGTGCACCTAGTATGGTTTTTCCCCAGTACAGTGGTACCTCGGATTACGAACTTAATTCGTTCTGGAGGTCTGTTCTTAACCTGAAACCGTTCTTAACCTGAGGTGTGCTTTCACTAATGGGGCCTTCCACTGCCACCGCCACCACATGATTTCCATTCTCATCCTGGGGCAAAGTTTGTAACCAGAGGTACTACTTCTGGGTTAGCGGAATTTGTAACCTGAAGCATTTGTAACCCGAAGCGTTTGTAACTGAGGTACCACTGTGCTCAGTTTGTTTTCGTTAATAAAGACTTAACACATTGCATTATGCATTCAGAGAAATCACTCCCCCCCCCCCAGCACACATGTTCCACTGTTCTTATTCCTTCCTTTTTTCTGCTTCTTGTCATGTGGAGGCAGCAGAAGCAAAGGTCCTCCCTAGTGTGCTCTAGTGACCATTTTGTAGCAGGAGGCTTCAGTTTGCTGCAACTGCAGAGTTCCAGCTTCTCAGGTGCATCATCACTAGAATTTTGCTTCCCCCGCCCTCAGTTTTGGAGCTGAAATATCATTGGGTGCCCTGATAATCAAGTATGCTAGCCTTAGCTGGCCTGGTGCCCTCCAGATGCTTTGAACTACGAATCCCATCAGCTCCAGCAAGCTTGGTGGGGACCTGGCAGGCGGAAGCTGAAGTATACTGATGACACAGCTCTGTTTTCCCTTTTCATCAGATGCAGATGACATACCCTTCAATTGTCCTGATTTTCCAGGCACAGTCCCAGAATTATGAAAACCATCTCATCTTCTGATTTGATCCCAGAATGTCCCCATTTTTCCCGCCAACACTGCCATGGAGCTTGGGAAGAAGAGTGAGCCTGTGTTTGTCCCGAGTGGAGGTGGCGGCAAGAGAGCACCCTGTTGCCCCTCCATGGCTGCCGCTGCCAGTCTCCTCCCTTGGGAAGCGCATAGCCGCTGATGGAAAAGGAGAGGCTGTGGCCACTGAGGCTCAGCCTCATGTGATGTGCCAGCTCAGAGGGACAAGAAAATAAATTTTGGATTAAGAGGTTTTTTTTCAGGATGGGGAGGATGTGTGTGCTGTGTCCCATTGGTACATTTGAGATAGCAGTATTCACTCTTCTTCTGATGGTCACTCAGTAGACATCATGGCTGAGTGGGGATTTGAACTCCAGCTTCCTAGGTCCTAGTCTCTAACCACTACACAACATTTTTTTGTTGTTGTTTAGTCATTTAGTTGTGTCCAACTCTTCATGACCCCATGGACCAGAGCACGCCAGGCACTCCTGTCTTCTACTGCCTCCCGCAGTTTGGTCAAATTCATGTTGGTAGCTTCAAGAACACTGTCCAACCATCTCGTCCTCTGTCATCACTTTCTCCTTGGGCCCTCCATCTTTCCCAACATCAGGGTCTTTTCCAGGGAGTTTTCTCTTCACATGAGCTGGCCACAGTATCGGAGCCTCAGCTTCACGATCTGTCCTTCCAGTGAGCACTCAGGGCTGATTTTCTTAAGAATGGATAGGTTGGATCTTGCAGTTCATGGGACTCTTAAGAGTCTCCTCCAGCACCATAATTCAAAAGCATCAATTCTTCAGCGATCAGCCTTCTTTATGGTCCAGCTCTGTCTCTGAGTTATAGTTTAGAACTATAAAGCCCTAATTTAGCTTGGAGCTGAGTATCTAAGGTGTACTTGCTCGCATATGAATTGTACGTTTGTTGAGATAACTAGATAACTAGATTGAGTCCCCAATCTAGGTACGCTACCCACAAATTCTGAGGCTACAAAGCCTGTTCTGTGGTGGCTTCTTGGTGCCCCCCTTCTCTATCCACCCAGCACCTAGATTATACTTTCTGCCAAACCATGTTTCCTTCCAATTTGATAATGAAAGGTGTGGTTAAACCGAGGGTGTCAACACATCTTTCAATGAACAGGAATTTGGTATATGATAACAAATATGGCAATGGGCATGAAGTGAAGACATTGCCTCCTCCTTTCTGGTCTCTACAGCAATGTGACTTGGAAACACAGTGTCAGGAAATGACCTCACTGCATCTCAAGCTGCTTATGTGTACATAGCCATATTATTGAGACATTTCAAACTCCAGGAAGCTTGATCTCTGATTTATTTATGGGCAACATATCTCTATATTTTGCTTACAGATTCTGTGAAGACAGTGAGGCTTGGAATAATTCCATAGCTCATTTGTGTCAGCTACACCCTGCATTTAATTATATATTTATTCCTTCCTTTCTTCATGGTTTTCAGAGTGTAATTCCCACTACAGGGTTGCCGATACGTCAGTTTAAAATGTCACAATCCAAGGCTACTTTTAAAAAAGCAAACATATTCTTGTGCTAGGAAAAGCCTCTAGAAAATAGATTCCAGGGCACATTAAGCCAAGCTAAAACTTTTAAATAAAACTCTAGGGTATGCAGCAAATTCAGAAGCCCTTCAGTTACCCTGGTGTAATTTAAAGCCTCATTTGAAATGATGTCCAGATTTCCCATCTGAAAACTACTTTGCCCTTTGGACAAGGAACCAATGTTGAATTGCCATTGCTGGCGCTGCCCATTAGACAGAGATATGAAGTAGCAAAATATTCAACACATGTATTCTCTTTTCTCCAAAGGCTGCCTTACTTAAAGGAAAACATTGATTTTTGCCAAAAGATATACAGAAGGACAATCAATCAATGACAGTCTTGCAAGCAAACTAACAGCAAAACTACCCCTGGTTTCCTCAGTTCTATTCCTTAAGGTCATGCATTTATCTTAGCAGGTTTGGTTTTCTTTTCTGTATTGTTGTAAGGACTTTTCATAATCCAAACAGGCTTCTTCTTCTTTTTTAAGAAAGTAAGGAATATGAATTTAAAGAATGTAGAACTGTAATGCTTTATGTAAGGAATACTTTAAAAGTTTATCTTGTTTATTAGCAATCTAATTTTCTTACCTCTCTCCAATTCCTATACAGCATTCAATGAATGAGCCAGAATTTCCAAAGAATGTTTATGGCAATACTGTATTTGATTTTATATATTCTTCACTTTTTTGCATTTTTATTTTTTCCAATTGATATTTATTAAGTTTTCATAGTATAATATAAGCCAAACATAACAAAGAAACAACAAGACAACAACAACAAAGATACAATAAAGAAAAAGAAAAAAAAAACAAAAAAAAACACCTTAACACATAACAAGAAATTAACACATAATATAACAACGGTTAAAAGCAACTTCACTTTTCAAAATAGATCTTGCATTAGCTTTTTCCTGGACTTCCCCATACCTCCCTCCTTTGTATTCCATTTCCATTGTTCGATCAGCAAATCCTTTCCCTCTTTTACTTTCATCTCCCTTCTTATCTTAATATTTTGGCTTTACCCTTCCCTCTATTTTACACTATTTTTTCCATTTACTTCTTCGTTTTTTACAGAAAGCCCCTTAATCAAAATCCAGCATCGTTCTAACATTCATTAATTTTACAATATTTCTGTAAATAATCCTTGAATTTCTTCCAATCTTCTTCCACCTGATCTTCTCCCTGGTCTCGAATTCTGCCGGTCATTTCTGCCAGTTCCATGTAGTCTATCACCTTCATCTGCCATTCTTCCACGGTGGGTAGTTCTTGGGTTTTCCGATACTGCGCAATCAGCATTCTTGCTGCTGTTGTGGCATACATAAAAAAGGTTCTTTCCTTTCTTGGCACCAATTGGCCGACCATGCCCAGGAGAAAGGCCTCCGGTTTCTTGAGGAAAGTATATTTAAATACCTTTTTCATTTCATTATAGATCATTTCCCAAAAGGCCTTAATCCTTGGGCACGTCCACCAAAGGTGAAAGAATGTACCTTCTGTTTCTTTACATTTCCAACATTTATTATCAGGCAACTTATAGATTTTTGCTAGCTTGACTGGTGTCATGTACCACCTGTATATCATTTTCATAATATTCTCTCTTAAGGCACTACATGCCGTGAATTTCATACCGGTGGTCCATAACTGTTCCCAGTCAGCCATCATTATATTATGTCCAACATCCTGTGCCCATTTGATCATAGCAGATTTCACTGTTTCGTCCTGCGTATTCCATTTCAACAGCAAGTTATACATTCTTGACAAAGTCTTAGTTTTGGACTCTAACAGTTCTGTTTCCAATTTTGATTTTTCCACCTGGAAGCCCACTTTCCTATCTAGTTTATATGCCTCCATTATTTGGTGATAGTGAAGCCAGTCACGCACTTTATTTTTTAGCTTCTCAAAACTCTGTAATTTCCATTTTTCTCCATCTTGTTCTAAAATCTCCCAATATTTCGGCCATTTGTCCTCCATATTAAGCTTTTTAAGGGCCTTCGCTTCCATTGGTGACAACCACCTTGGAGTTTTACTCTCAAGTAGATCTTTATACCTTATCCAGACGTTAAACAGTGCTTTCCTTACAATGTGAATCTTAAACATTCTATGCACTTTAACCTTCTCATACCATAAATATGCATGCCAGCCGAAAGCATTATTAAACCCTTCTAAGTCCAAAATATCAGTATTTTCCAGAAGTAGCCATTCTTTCAGCCAGCAAAAAGCTGCTGATTCATAATAAATTTTCAGGTCTGGCAGGGCAAAGCCTCCTCTTTCTTTTGCATCTGTTAATATTTTAAATTTTATTCTTGGCTTTTTGCCCTGCCAGACAAATCTGGAAATATCTTTCTGCCACTTCTTGAAACAGTCCATTTTATCAATAATTTGCAGTGTTTGGAACAAAAATAACATTCTCGGCAATACATTCATTTTTATCACAGCAATACGACCTAACAGTGATAGCTTCAGATTTGACCAGACTTCAAAGTCCCTTTTCACCTCCGACCAGCATTTTTCATAATTATCTTTAAATAGGTTCCCGTTCTTAGATGTCATATTAATCCCCAAATACTTCACTTTCTTAACCACAATCAAACCTGTCTCCTTCTGAAACCTTTCTCTCTCCTTTTCAGTTAAATTTTTCTCCAGAACCTTTGTTTTTAATTTGTTTAATTTAAATCCTGCCACTTGACCAAATTCTTCAATCAGTTCTAAGACCCTTTTAGTACTAGTTTCTGGCTCCTGCAATGTCAATACAAGGTCATCTGCAAATGCTCTCAATTTATATTGTTTAGCTCCGACCTGTATACCCTTGACCAATTGGTCCCTTCTGATCATGTTCAAGAGGACCTCCAGGACCGATATGAAAAGCAGTGGAGAGATTGGGCAACCTTGACGTGTACCTTTCTCTATCTTAAATTCCTCCGTCACTACGTTGTTAACAATTAATTTTGCTTTCTGTTCTGAGTATATTGCCCCTATACCATTCTCAAACTGCTGGCCTACCCCCATCCCCTGGAGATTTTTCTTCATAAAACTCCAAGAAATATTGTCAAAGGCTTTCTCCGCGTCCACAAAAATTAGAACAGCCTTTGTATTAATGTTCTCTTGTAATAATTCCAAAATATTAATTACATTTCTTGTATTATCAGACAGGTGTCTGCCCGGGAGAAAGCCTGCCTGATCTTTGTGAATCTCTTCCATTAAAACTGATTTTAATCTCTTAGCCAGAATGTCAGCAAAAATTTTATAATCTACATTTAATAATGATATTGGGCGGTAGTTCCTCAGTTGTAATTTTTCAGCCTCTGTCTTTGGTATAAGAGATATATATGCCTCTTTCCACGTCTCTGGTGCCTTTTTCCCTTCCAATATCTCATTACAAACTTCCTTTAAAGGATGTATCAACCAATCTTTCAAAGATTTGTAATATCTGGAAGTCAGTCCGTCCGGTCCTGGGGACTTCCCCAATTGCATATTCTGAATGGCACTCTCCACCTCCTGTTCAGTTATTTTATAGTTCAACTTCAATCTATTTTCTTGAGAGATTCTTTGTAATCCATTCATTTTCACAAATTGTTCTATATCTTTCTCTTTCTGGGGTTTTTGCGTATATAGTTGTTTAAAATAATTCTGAAAACATTTTCTGATCTCTACTGGGTTTTGTACAATCCTTCCATTAACTTCCAAATTTGTAATAGTGTTTAACTTCTGTCTTTTTCTCATTTGCCATGCTAAGAGTTTCCCACATTTATTAGCCGATTCAAATGTCCTTTGCTTCATTTGTCTTATCTTCCATTCAATCTCTTGGTTTATTATTTTCATATATTGTATTTGATATAGTTTTATTTCTTTCAATATTCCTTGCGACTTTGGATTGGCTCTCAATTTCTTCTCGCTTTCCTTTATTTTCCCCAGAATTCTCTCTTTCTTTTCATTTTGTATTCTCCTTTTTAATGCATTTTGTTGTATCAGAAAACCTCTCATAACGGCCTTGCTTGCGTCCCATATCACTCTTTTTTCAACTGAAGTATTCATGTTAATCTCAAAGTAGTCTCTCAAGGTTTGTTGGGCCTTCTTTGTTATTTCTTCATCTCTAAATAGATTGTCATTCATCCTCCATCTGAAGGATCCAATTGGTGTTAAGTTCATTTCCAATCTCACCGCATTATGGTCAGAGCAGGTTTTAGGGCAGATTTCCGCTTTTTTAGTCTTTGGTGCCATACTTCTAGTAATCCATATTTGGTCAATTCTTGTCCATGTCATTTTGGCTTCAGAAAAGAAGGTTCCCTCTCTTTCTAGGGGATTCTTTGTTCTCCAAATATCAATCAAATCCAAGTTATCCGTCAGTTCAAAAAAAGTCTTTGGTAATCTACCATCTTTAGTAATTACCTGCCTCTGAGCTTTATCCATGTTCGTAGAAACCACACCGTTCATATCTCCCATCAGGATAACATTATAGTCCAGATAATCTGTCAAAATGTCATGCAACTTCTTAAAGAATTCTGATTTCCCTTCATTTGGTGCATAAACCCCTACTATCAAAAATTTCTCTCCATGTATTTGAATTTCAGTCGCCACATATCTTCCTTGGTCATCTTTAAAAATAAATTTTGGTGATAGACTCTCCTTTGCGTAGATCACCACTCCTCTTTTCTTCACTCTGTCCGATGATATAAATTCTTGGCCCAATCTTTTATTAATTAGTAGTTTCCTGTGTAGCCTAGTCACGTGAGTTTCCTGCAAACAAATCAAGTCCACTTGTTCCTTTTTTAACAAATGAAAAACCTGTTTCTTTTTTCGAGGAGAGTTCAGTCCATTACAATTCCAACTTAATAGTTGCAAAGACATATTGTAGTTATTTTCCCACTCCTCCTACTGCTCCCAACGCTTCTTCCTCTTCTGTCAGTGGTGCCGCCTTCCCCAAATTGTCCACTCCAAAAAGGATTCTTGCTCTGTCTATTATTCCTCTGATATGAAACATGTAGTCTACTAAACCGAGAGAATGTAATTGTAACAATAAAATAAAACTGTTGAAACGATAGCGTGACTCAAAACAAGGTCAGGGTATTGTTTTGTTTTTCTTTTCAAAGAAACATCTGGAAGATTGATTTAACACAATTTTTCCAAAGCCTACAGGACAAGGTGTCATGGAACCATCAGTGAACCGCTATCATTTCTGTGACACATCACATTGTGGCTGTAAAAGTAGGTTGCATAAATATACTCTACTTTCTGATATGGGGAGGAGAAGTTGATTAGTGACATTTGTGCAACATTGACTGATTACAAGGTATCAACTTCCTGCTTTTTCCAAATATCCAACCATTTCAATAAGGTTGTATTATGTTTGTTATTTGATTATATTAAAAACACCTGCTTGGAGTCATTCACCAGCATCATCCAATAGAGGCAGAATGGTCTTTCATAAATATACCTTTGGACAGTCAGCTAAACACAGGGAAATTAGAGAACATTTAATTACCTAGAGTCAAATACATGAGTCTATTGTAGAATTCTTTGTGGGAGCATGCACACAGAAGACTGATAAAGAGTGACTATGCAATTATAGTTTATCAGAGAAAAGAAGTACAGGGAGAATTCTAAATGTACTTGAAAAGAGCAAAGTGCTCTTCTTGTAAGTCCAGAATAGGACTTGGTAGATTGCTCATACAAATCACATAAAGTACCAGAGTTTTGGGGGACAAAAGAAGAGACCTGCATGCATTACTTTACCAACAAAAGCTTGAGTTAAAGCAAAGAATATGATCTCACAGAGGAAGCAGGTAGAATGGAGAGGATGTTAATGACCTTAACCGCAGGCCAAAAGAAATGTTTTTTTCAAAGCTTTCCTCTGCAATTCTTAGTTTCTGTGGTGCAGAGTTAACTCTTACACTGCTGTTTGAACTATAGGTGGCACTGTGTCCATCCGAGGACTGTGTCATACTGCTCTTCCAAGCTATTGCAATAAAGCTGTTCATCTGGTAAGCATCCATTTTGGGGCTATGTTCTTCTCTGAATTAACCTATTGCACAAAAACAAACAAAACCTCAATTATGGACTGGAATAGGATGTGGAGCGAGAATGAGAGAGGCAGAGGCCAGTTGGAATATGATAGAGAAATACTGGTGTGGAGAGGAGATGAGAGAGAGATGAAAATACAGGCAGTGACAATTTAGCACACATAGCTGAAGTTACCTCACGACTTCAGTTGAATAGGCTCCATGTGTCTTTTCCATTGAATGGCAAATCTGGGACTTAGGTTCACCACCTGCCACTGACAGTCATCCTGTTCCAAGGAAGTGGTGAAGCTTGAATTCACCACAGGATAGGATACCATACAATTTCAATATTGCCTAAATAATGTGTCTGTTTAGCATGTGCCTCTTAACGGCTATAGTTTCCTGGCATTTTGGAGGTTGTTTGAATATGGAAAGCCCTTAACTCAACATGTTAAACCAAAAGGTTTTCTTCCCTTAATTGAATCTCCTTGTGCACTGTACAAATTGATCACATTAAATGAAAACCAGCCAGCTGAATTCTTAAAATACTGAGAGCCCTCCTGAGGGGAGCATTATTACTGTGTCTATCATGGACTTGAGAAATAAAAATAAGGACACCTTTACAGCAGAGCCAGATGTGCTGCACAATAATTTATTGTAATGAATGCAGATGCTAATTATTAATGACATTACAAATCATTTTAGTTGCTTCTTCAATTTCCTTGATAAATAGACATAATTTGTAGGCTTGATTATGCTTACAAATTCCACCTCCCCCTTTGCATTCTGCTCACAAGAAACACAGTACATGTTTTTCGCCACCTCTTTCTCTGAACTATTTCAGGGAACAGACAGGGGGTTTTGGAATCTGGGGTGATAGAAAATATTTGTAATTTGACCGCCAGAGGTGGAGATGGAATTGACTGAACACTGCCGCAACAGCAAACTTAGTATCCTCTACAAGTGTGTGTGTGGGGAGGAAGAACAGTGAAGTATGATTAGTGCTGCAGCTACAACAAGCCTACACAGCTTGACATACATGCTGAACACAGTCTATGAACCCTGTGTTGTGGCTTGACATAATCATCATCATCATAAATTTATTTATACCTCACCCATCTGGCTGGGTTTCCCCAGCCACTCTGGGCAGTTTCCAACAAAATATTAAAATACAATAGTCTGTTAAACATTAAAAGCTTCCCTAAAGAGGGCTGCCTTCAGATGTCTTCTAAATGTCAGGTAGTTGTTTATTTCCTTGACATCTGATGGGAGGGCATTCCATAGGGCGGGTGCCACCACCGAGAAAGCCTTTTTCTGGTTCCCTGTATGCTCACTTCTCACAGGGAGGAAACCGTCAGAAGGCCCTCAGAGCTGGACCTCAGTGTCTGGGCAGAACAATGGGGGTGGAGACGCTCCTTCAGGTGTACTGGGCTGAGGCCGTTTAGGGCTTTAAAGGCCAGCACCAACACTTTGAATTGCGCTCGAAAACATACTGGGAGACAATATGTCTTTCAAGACCAGTGTTATTTCGAGACCAGCGGTGTCGGCGGCCGCTCCCAGTCACCAGTCTAGCTGCTGCATTCTGGATTAGTTGTAGTTTCCGGGCCACCTTCAAAGGTAGCCCCAGGGATTCTAATTGAACTATCATACTTAAGACACTTTGAAGGATAGGAAATGGGTTGGCACCTCTAAGCTCTCGACACATAGATGTTCTACTCCATCTGTCCTGGTGGACCACAAGTTGTGGTATCCAGGGTTGAAGAGTGGACATAGCTAAGGCCAATTATAATCATAGCTAAATTATGAAATAACTATCAGCTACCAGTTCTTGTAATGTGATGTACACCACAGGTGGTCCAATGACATCTGGAGGGAATGATGTTGGCTCATACATAATAAATGTAAGATTAGGGGGAAATTCAGTATTATATTTGCTGACACTACCACCATCTGTTCATCAGAACTCCCTAACAAAGTCTATGTGCACACCAACTGTGTGAACATTGGTTTTGCGCAGGCAATTTCTACTCTTCAAGATTCCTTTTATATGTTACATTGTACAAACAGAGCTTATGTCCAGTGCTGTACAGTAGGACATATTCTGCTATAATTGGCCATGGGCAACTCTGTCAATTTCGGTTTCTCTCAGTTTTCAATTTTTCCAATTATAAGTTTGGTTCTCCATATTTACACATCCGTTTTTGATTTAAAATAAAAATAAAAATGCATAAGCATTTTTGTATGAATTGTTTCTACTACACGCATGTTTGTGTTCAATTCTGTCTAACATGCACATTTTTGCGAATAAATTTTCCCCAATATATTACATCTTTGGATGTTATTTTCACTAATATATGCATGTTTAACCTTGTTTATGCATTCAGAAAAGTATGGCTGTGTTTCAGTTTGTGCATTGTTTCAGAAATCACAAAATAGCTTGGTTTACCTTTAAATACAAACTGAAATGAATTTCTCCCTTATCCCTAACTATAGCACAGTTACCTGCAGAAGCTAGAGCTTCTAACTCTGAGGTTGGGGAGGAGGGATGTAGTACTTATGCAGTAACTTCAGAGTTGATCCAGGGAAAGAGATGTGTATTTCAGCAAATCCAGAGGCAGAGGCAAGTGGTTTCTGGTGGGTCCCTGAGCAAACCTCAGTGTATGATCTTTGTACTGAATATTCACATTAGGTGTGCTGCTAAAGAGAGAGATAAAGAGAGAGAGAGAGAGAGAGAGAGAGAGAGAGAGAGAGAAGGGAAATAACAGCAAGAGACGGACACTATTTCCACTTTCTTTATAACCACTAACAGAAGATGACTAGGGCTTCTCTGCCCCCATTTGGTTGGTAAACCAAATGAATGCTCCAGTGTTAAGAGTGACACTTGTCTTGCACCCTATGGTTGAAAGTATGAGGACTAGAAATGCAAATAGGCCCCATCAACCATCAGTACAGAATGTTACAGAGTTTTTAAAAACAAAAACAAAAACAAAGCAACAAGCACCAAATACCAAATACCCAGGTTTGGTGCCATGAACAATATAATGACACTAATAACAAGTGGTTCAAATATTGCATAAGCCACATAGCAACATTTCTAATAATAAAACATGACATTCAGATTTATCAACCTCAACTCTCAATGGTGTTTATGGCTATACCTTATCCTGAATAATATTCTAAAATGTTTTCAAAAGTACTCCCTGTTTGAAATCATTGCCCACCTGCCTCCCTTTTCAATATTAGTTAATTTGGTCCTTTTACACTGCAGACCTATATATGTCTCCTCAGAAATAAGCCCCATTGAGTTCAGTAATACTGACTCAAAGGAGAGTCAGTATGTAATGCTAGTTTATTGCATGTCTTTATTCTTCTTCCGTAGCTTGCTATACAAAAACATGTTATAATTCTGCTAGATGAATCACTAGTTTCACCCAAGGAAGCCGCTCTTATCCAATTCTATCAGTTTTGGGGATTGTTTTAATAAAAAGCATTGTAACCACAGAACTGGTGGATGTGGAAATAACCCTTTTGGGACACAAGGCATGATGGATTCAAGAATTTGTTGATGAAGCTATCAAGAATTAATGCCTCAGTATAGGGCATCAAGCGCCATTTAAAATTTCTCACTTGTTTCATTCCGTTGTTGATTCAGTTTTCCCACAGTCGCACAGCACATGAATTAGAGCCCCTTATTTTTATTGCAACAGGTGTCAAGGAAGCAAGGCAATTATCTTTCACAATCTCTGTGATGCCCAGTACATTTTGAATGTTATCTTTTGCTGTATCAAGGGTAGCCTGGGATCAGAGGAGCTGAACTATGCAATATGTTTGTTTATTGTCAACGTCTTAGGAGAGGCAATAAATCTTCTTCCTTATAACATCAGCACCATACACAACTGCTCTATGATACACATAGTGGGTAAATATCAAGTCTGATTCCAAGAGAAGACATCATAAAAACCAGATGACTGAAGTACATAATTTGAGTTTAAACACAAACACTCACATAAGAACACAAGCCACAGCAAAAAAATAAACAAAAAACTAGGGAGAGACATTGCTTTTGCCTAAAGCCAATCTTCTTGGTCTTCGCATGCAATTTCCCCTGTCTGGCTATGGAATATTTATATTATTACAATTGTTTTTTGATATTTTGTCTTGTATCCAATGTAGGGCTAAGTAACTGTCCCATTGGAGCAAGGATTTTTGCTTGTGCAATGGGGTTTTGCCCCTTTCCTCCCTCTGTGCATGCCTTGTGCCCTCCCCAAAGTTGCTCTGGAGGGTGTGGAGAACCCCCAAAACAACCTGGGGGGCTTTGTGGGGGGGAGGAGAAGAGAGGGGAAAGTGCCACTGAGCAAGAGGCAATTCTTGCACTTAGCCCTACACTGGATGTAAGATTTCATTTACTGACATTTGGTTTCTTACCAGGTCTTCTCCATGAGACCCAAGGACAGTTTATGACAACAATAGAAAAATACAATATTAAAATCAGTTAAAACAATTTACTGGGTGGGTATAAAGGTAAAGGGACCCCTGACTATTAGGTCCAGTCGTGGCTGACTCTGGGGTTGCAGCCCTCATCTCGCTTTACTGGCCGAGGGAGCCGGCGTACAGCTTCCGGGTCATGTGGCCAGCATGACTAAACTGCTTCTGGTGAACCAGAGCAGCGCACAGAAACACCGTTTACCTTCCCGCCGGAGCGGTACCTATTTATCTGCTTGCACTTGACATGCTTTCGAACTGCTAGGTTGGCAGAAGCAGGGACCGAGCAACGGGAGCTCACCCTGTCGCGGGAATTCGAACCTCCAACCTTCTAATCGGCAAGTCCTAGGCTCTGTGGTTTAACCCACAGCGCCACCCACATCCCACTGGGTGGGTATATTGGGTGTCAAAACCTAGAGTGAAGCAGTGTGTCTTCAGCATACAACAAAAACTAAACAACACAGGTCTTATACAACACACTGCCTTCACCAATTGACCTGAAGGTGGCTTGTGGCATGCTAAAACAATAAGCTACAATAAAGAGTACAAATACAAGAAAACAATATCTATTTATTAAAAGCCCAACAGCATTCGCCAAGTGAATTTCATATATTGGACAAGGTTAGTTGCCCCCGCCCCGGGCTCAGACTGCAAGTGGAGTTGCTGAAGCAATGAGGACAAGAAAGTTATGACATCTACAAGTGATAGATGCTGCTTAGGAACAGAAAGGACTGCCTTTATCCTGTAGAATGCTGCCGGCCATGACAACTCCTCAGAAGGCAAAGGCAAGGATTCTGTGGAAAGTCATGTGGACATTGCCTGCCATTTGTCAATAGCTTCCTGCATCTCTGTAGGGTGTATTGAATGTTTCACACAGTTCAGCTCCTGACTGATGTCAGTGAACAACAAAACAGTTCTTCACATTCAAGCATTACTAACACACAAACACACATGTGCACCAGAGCTATACAGAAAGTATGTGAGGTTTGTGTGTTATTGTTTTGTTTGTCATTATGTTATGCATTTTTGTGTTTTTATATTGTAAGCCTCCCTGAGATCCTCGGATGAAGGCCGGTTTATACATTTTAAAAAATAAAATAAGAATGGAGCAGACTTGGTTTTCAGTGACTGGTGTGACTGGGAGCAGAGTTAGTCTGCGTCCCAATTATGCACCCAACATACTGGAGACATTGTTACTTCCAAGGTAAAAGTGTTCTGTATTCCGGACACTGAGAGCCTTGGCCCTAAGCTAAAAGCATTGCGCTGAAGATGGGGTGTTAGAACTGTAGTCCCTCCTTCATCCTCTGCAGCCAGCCTTCATAGGAAAATGCATTTCACATTATTTATTTGCTGCATATCTATACTACTCAATAGGGACGCGGGTGGTGCTGTGGGTTAAACCACAGAGCCCAGGACTTGCTGATCAGAAGGTCGGCGGTTCGAATCCCTGTGATGGGGGGAGCTCCCGTTGCTCAGTCCCTGCTCCTGCCAACCTAGCAGTTCGAAAGCACATCAAAGTGCAAGTAGATAAATAGGTACCGCTCTGGCGGGAAGGTAAATGCCGTTTCCTTGCGCTGCTCTGGTTCGCCAGAAACGGCTTAGTCATGCTGGCCACATGACCCGGAAGCTGTACGCCGGCTCCCTCGGCCAAAAAAGCGAGATGAGCACCGCAACACCAGAGTCGGCCACGACTGGACCTAATGGTCAGGGGTCCCTTTACCTTTACCTTATACTACTCAATAACCAGGGTGGTTCACAATAAAGATTAAAAGAATAAAACATCAATGGCTTAAATTTAAAACTATAAAATGAGAGCAATAATTATTTGTTTGCTTGATGAGATTTATATCCTTAGGTTTATCAAAAGATATCAGGGTAATTCACGAGATAAAAATATAAAACTATAACAAGGCTAAAAGTGGCTACTAGCCACAACTGCTATGTTCTACTTCCACTGACAGAGCCAGTATGACTCTGAATGCTATTTGCTGGGAATCAGAAGTGGGAAGAGTGTTATTTCAGTCAGGTCCTGCTTGCAGATTTCTCCTAGGCATGCTGGGATAGACAGCAGAGTTCTTCTCTTTGAATAAAACTAACAACAGGAGATAACACCAGTTTAGAAATACTAAGGACGGCCAAAAACATTTCCTAAAAAACAAAAACAAAAAACAAAAACTTGGAATATGTTACTGGAACCAAGCTGCATAATATCTGAGTTCACAGAAGTAATAGAAGAAGCAGACCCAAGTCATTCACCAGGATACTTGTAGAAGATTTCAGATGAAAGAAAACTTCGCTGTTGAGAACAAATGCAACACACACCACTCACAGCGCTGAAGTCCTGCAATTAAAATGCTAATTAGCACTTTTATTTATAGGAAACAAGGTTATTTGATGGTGATTATTATTTCCCTTGTTCCCTTCAGCAATATCGATTGATCAAACGCGCCAGCCAAAGCCCCCTTCCAGTTGCCTGAGGAATATTTTTTGTTCTGTTGTCTCTGGAGAAAAATCTGATATATATCACGGGGAAGACATTGAACAAATTAGGCAGCAATGATTCACAAGAAGTTTGCTTTTTTCCTCAGGAGCTAGCTCCAAAATGCAGACAAGTCCATAATCATAATTATTGGTGCACTAAACATGGTGAGACATAAATAAAAGAAAGAAAAAGAAAAGGATAAGCAATACCCATGTAAAGGGGGGGAGGGAGGAAAAACCCAGGTCCACAATCATTATTCATTTCCTTTAGCACAGCACAACACAGGTTTAGGAGTTTGTCACACCCTTTCATGAATTATTTTCAAAACACAGGCGGGTATCAATTGTGAGGCATACATTAGCTCACCCTACCTAGTTTAACTTTAGCAATATGAAGACTTGTACCACAGCTTTTGCAAACCTCAAAATGTATTCACTGGTGATTTAAGTACAAGGCAAGCCAGTGCATTTAATGGGATTCCATGTGGTGTAAATCAACATCGCTGTTTTTTGGCTTCGGTCCTATTTGCAAAGTAAAATAAAAAGCTATAGTTTGCATGCACAATTGAGCAAAGGCTGCCCAAGGCAAATTGCCTTCAGCTGTGACCCATACCACTTCACCCTCTTTCAGGCTGCAATCCTTTGCAGTCTTAATCATATTCACTTGTTTACTTAAATGCATATAACCTGCCTTGGGGAGGGGAGGGGGGGTCCTCACAAGGTAACACACACACACACATGCATAAATTAAACAGCAAACAATAACAAGATTTAAATGCATGATTTTCAACAACCAATGGCACTTAAATAGCCAGCACATAAACACAACAATAAAATTTCCTCATATAATTGGAGGAAATCAGCACCAGAAATTTCTGCAGCCCAGTTAAAATCTTTCCACAAAGCAGCAGATAGTCAGTTATTTTGAAAGTTCCCCTTAAAGAACTGTAGGAATGATCTCTGATCTCACTTGGAATGAAGTATCCTAGATGTGGGGCCACCACCACCAAGTAATTCCTATCCCACATGCCACCTCGCCCAGCTGCTTCAGTGAGAGTCGGTTGAGCCACTGTCATGTCTACTTGTGCCCCAAGGCTACAGCTACTGGAATCTTTACTCAGATTTTCAAGATCAGATGTCAAGCTGTGAACTACTGGGCCACGCTGGTTGCCTTGGGCTATTGCTCTTCCATTTTATAACCTTGATCACAGAGCATTATTTGAATAATCTGAGTTCAATGGCTCCGCAGAAAAGCCTTACCTTCTTGCTAGTGCCAATTTTTTTCCCTTTCATGATTCTTTCTATAGTTTTTTCTTTCTTTTAAAAAAAGAAGCAAGCAAATATAAACAAAATCCCACCGGATTCAAGAATTGTACTAATATCAAAGGGAAGAGTTTCATCTCTGTACCTCAGCCTCCAAAAACAAACAACCCATGTTCATTAAGAGTAACTTGGAAAAGAACACAGTTCTTTGATTTAGGTTTCCAAAGGAAACACTACTCTAAATCTAGAATGACAAAAAATAATAATGGAAGGCTCTTCACAGAAAGTATGGTATGCGCAACCAGTGCCTTTTTAAGGGGGTAAAGCATGTTCTCAATAAAGGAGAGCATGTGTTGCGGATGGGGCCAGACAAAGCACCCAGGGTTATTAGGCAGGCTAGTTTCAAAGGGTTAGAACTTGATTGGCAGTTGATGTTACTGGGGTAAATTTGATGTTGCAAATTTAGGGGTGGGATCAGTGCTTATTTAAGCAGGGTGCACTGCATTTCTCTTTCTCTTTCGCTGTGGACACCGGATCATCAGCACCGGAGTGATTTCAGCGAGAGAGCGGTTGTATACTTTCCCCTTTTATTCTCCTCTCCTTTCTCCTGTCATTTCCCATTTATTTTATAGCTCTTATCCCCTTCTTAGCTATCCTTTTGCTTTAATTTTCCTTATTGTTGGTTCCTTTTCTCCTTACAGCTGCCTTTGGCGGCGGGGGGGGGGGGGGACGGGACACCCCCGGTCCCGGGAGGCTTACGGCCCGATTCTCGGCTGAAACTTAGGTTTTAAGGACCGGGGGAGCGCGCCTTACCGCGTCACGGGCGGCACGGAAGGCCTCAGGCGCCGCGGCCTGCTTAGACCCGGCATAGGCCGATACCATCCCTGACTTTAACCCCCCCCTCACCCCCCCTTCTTGTTTTTCTTGCCCTGGGCCCCCGGAGGAGGCAGGGGCGGGAGCCCGCGAGCGTAAGAAGGACTTACCTTCCGTGCGGTGCTCAGCCGTTTTCCCGCCGCCATTAGAGGCGGTGCTGGGCCTGTTGCGGTGCTCAGCGCCCACGCAATTAATTCTGAGCGGGCGGCGCCGCGTTGGGCCCTTACAGGCCGCTTTCACGATAGCGCCCTTTTTTGCACCAGCCTTGTGGTTCAATTTTGCTGTGAGGGCCTTGGGAGCAACGGCTGAAAAGGGGGGGGGGGCGGAGTGGTGATTCCGCCATTTTGTGCATTTTGGCGGGAGCGCCATTTTGTCTTATTAGGTGGCGGCCTCTAGCGGCCAGGCGCTGCAATTGCAGGTTTACCCGGCTTATTGAGCCGATCTGGCAGTGCAGCTTTAATGTTCTGAAAGTCACCCACTAGGGTGGTGCTTGCTTATTGGGTTGGTTGCCCATTTAATCACTGCGGATAATTGCTAGCCTTTTCTTGCTCACAACACGATTAAGTTATTAAACAATACTTAATAAAATTTTGGTTAATAATAACATTTAATATTGAAGGCATGGCACCAAAGAGGGCGGCGAAGTGGCCTGGACCTGCCCCCTCGGCGAAAAGGCCTATAAGAGGCCCATCCCAGGCTTTACGTTCCCCTGAGCCTGGCCAGTCGCTCAAACGTCTCCAATCCATGGTTTCTGGTATGGTTGGTGACCCGGTGGCTCTGGCACGCATTGAGGCAGAGATGGATGGCTTGATGCAGCGATGCTCAACTCCGTCGACCTCCTCAGCAGGGCCGGCTCCTCTTGGGGGTGTTCCTTTACCGCAGTCTTCATCTAGTGGGGATGAGAGTGAGCCATTAACGGCTAGTGGCTTCTTGCCTGATACGCAGCCGGCCCAGTCTCAGATCTTACCTGCACCGCAGGTTGCAGCGCCAAGGGGCCGGGGCCATTCCAAGGGTGTGGCCAGACGCAGGGCGTCAGCCCGGGGCCGGGCTGTGGGGAGTCCATTCGCGCAGTCTCCAGTAGCGGGGAGTTTGCTTCCAGGTCCTTCACAGGTTGTCTCTTTTCAGTCAGCTCCAGGTCCTTTGCACCAAGGTGATATGTCTGAGTCTTCGGTTGAAGACAGCCTTCCTCCACCTCCGAAGGCCTCTTCTGGTGGGCATCGTCACCACAGAGGGAGCTCCAGGAGGCGTGCCAAGAGGAGACGTAAGGATACTTCATCCTCCTCTACAGGTACTACTTCACAGACCTCTAGTAGTGATGAGGAAGCCTCCCTTAAGCTATACTGGGGCTTTGGCGAGGCTTCAGGGCTGCCTAAGTGGATTTGGGAGCGCAGGGCAAACACTCACAGGGCAAGATACGGGGCGGTGCAGGAATGCCGGGACGGGGTCCTAGTACCTGAGGTGAAAGTCTCCACCAACTCGGCTAGGGACCTTATCCCTGGGTCCCATTTGTCCGCTAAATTGCGGGCTAGGATTCTGAACGGCCGTTATGTTGACATTTTTTGCCTTGCCCCCCCGCTTGACGGGCAGGAGCCTTTGGACAGGGGCTCTGTGGCTTCAAGGAAGCGGTCAATTGATGCTAAAGCGGACAGGACTTTTGAACGCTGGCTGGATAGTTTCCAGGTTTTTGCTGGCATAGTGTCAGCTGCATATCCCAGGAGATCCTTGCATTTGTGGGTGTATCTGTCCATAGTCCGCTCGGCCTTTACGATGGCTGGTGAGGCTGCTGCTTTGGCTTACGATCAGAATTTCAGACGCAGGGCAGCCAAAATCCCAACAGCCCGCTGGGATCGGAAGGATTTGGACGTCTGGACCACTTACGTGGCCCCATGCATTGACAAAAAGGTCCCTGATCCTCCTAAATTCAAGGCTGTCCCAGCAAAGGTGGGTCGCAAGCTGTCCTGCTGGGATTTTAATAAAGGCGCCTGCCAGCGGCAGCCTTGCAAGTACACACATGTGTGTGAAAAGTGTTCGGGGAACCATTCAGCATCTGCCTGTGCGGGGGGCCGGCGGCCCTTTCGAAGGACAGGGGGCTCTCAACAGCCCCCCAAAGCCGCCCCCCAGGTTCCAGCGCCAGGATCAGGGAAGTGATAGTTTATCCTCCCTGGCCTATACCCCGGTTCGGTTGCAGCCGTTGCTGGCCTTGTTGAAGCTTTACCCTGACCGGGCCTCTGCTTCTTATCTGAGTGATGGGTTTTCCTTGGGTTTTAGGATTCCAGTGGCCTCAGCCCCGTTAGCTGGGAGGCCTGTAAACCAGAAGTCGGTGAAGGATATGCCAGAGGTGGCGCGCAAGAAAATTGGCAAAGAACTGGCTTTGCATCGTATGGCTGGTCCTTTTGCCGCCCCCCCTTTTCCTAATCTGCATGTCTCCCCTTTGGGTATAGTTCCCAAGAAAGCTCCTGGGGAATTCCGCCTAATTCATAATCTTTCTCATCCAAAAGGCACATCAGTAAATGATGTGATTCCCCCGGAGCTTTGTTCGGTAAGGTATGCATCTCTTGATCAGGCGATCAAGATGATTCGGAAATTTGGGCCTGGCGCGCTACTGGCGAAATGCGACATTGAGTCGGCATTTCGTCTGCTTCCTATTCATCCTGATGACTTCTGGTTGTTAGGTTTTCAGTTTGAAGGAAGTTTTTACTTTGATAAGGCCATGCCCATGGGCTGCTCAGTTGCCTGTGCAGCCTTTGAATGTTTTAGCTCTTTTCTAGAGTGGGCCTTACGTAGGAAAACTGGTTTGGGCGGAGTCACGCACTATTTGGACGATTTTTTATTGGCCTCGGGGAGTGACTCAGGGGACTGTGTCACGTTATTGCAGGATTTTGCCTCACTAGCGGAAGAGCTAGGTGTGCCGTTGGCGGCAGAAAAGACTGAGGGCCCTTCCACGCAGCTGACTTACTTGGGCATATTACTGGACACAGTGGCCCAAACCTCTAGCTTGCCACTTGACAAGATAACCACGCTGCGTCGGGTTATTGAGGAGCTACTTCCCAAGAGGAAGGTTACCTTGCAACAGCTGCAGTCGTTGCTGGGTCACCTAAATTTTGCTTGTAGGGTGATCGCCCCGGGGCGGCCCTTCGGTTCCCGTTTGGCCAGACTGACGTCAGGCTTGCGGACCCCTCGGCATAGGGTGCGGCTTTCAGGCCAGGTTCGGTCTGATCTCCGCATATGGTTGGATTTTCTGGAGGACTTCAACGGGGTGTCGCTTTGGCAGGACACCTTGAACCTCCATAACGACTTTCAGGTCCATTCTGATGCCGCTGGATCCTTGGGGTTTGGCCTCTATTGGGATGGTAGGTGGTGCGCTGAGCGCTGGCCTCTGAGCTGGCGTGGGACAGCTATTACTCGGGATCTAACCTTTCTTGAGTTCTTTCCCATTGTAGTGGCCGTACATTTGTGGGTCGAGCACTTCAGGGACCATCGGGTTTGTTTCTGGTCCGATAACCAGGCGGTGGTGAAAGTGCTGGCCAAGCAGTCGTCACGCTCCCTTTTTTAGCAGGGCCTTCTTTAACAAAGACCCATGCGGAAAGTTTGTGGTGCGCAAGGCGCTGGAGGGTTGGGGGTGCCTTTGCCCTTCTAGGCCTGTGGCTAGGAGGCCTATTACGTTTGAACTGCTGGCAAGGATGCGCAGTAAGCTGCGGAATATCTGTTGGTCTAAGTTTGAGGCTCGGATGTTTTCCGCTGCCTTTTCTTTAACCTTCTTTGGGGCCCTTAGAGTAGGGGAGGTGGTCTTGGAGCCTTTGAAGGCTGGAGGCTCACGGGGCTTGACGGTGCACGACGTGAGTGCTTCTCCGTCTGAAGTGCAAGTCAATATCAGAAGTTCAAAGACTGATCAGCTGGGGCGAGGAGCAGTTGTTCGCCTCCCGGCGACTGGGGTGGGAGGCCCTTGCCCAGTTAAGGATCTTAACAAATATTTGGCCTTGCGCCCGGCGGGGGAGGGCCCCCTATTTGTCCATAAGGATGGGCGTCCACTGGCGAGGCACCAGTTTGCTAAAGTGTTGCGCAAGGCGGTTGCGGCATGTGGCCATCCGGCTTCGGAGTTTGCTCCTCACTCCTTCCGGATTGGCGCCGCAACAACGGCTGCACATTGGGGTCTATCCGTGAGACGGATCAAGGATATGGGCCGTTGGAAATCTGGAGCGTTCAGGGCTTATGTGAGGAAATGATGTGCCTGTGTGTAATTATGCTGTGTTTCAACCCTAGGTTTGCCCACCATCAGTGTTTGGATTGTGGGGCACAGTATTGTGCACTGGGCTGCTGCCAGAGCTCGTCAGTCCGGACTGGGAGACGATCTGGGCCTTCCGCAGCAAGTACGCGTGTCCTGGATTTCCAGAAGGGGGATGCTGTGGAAGGAATTCTTACCACTGATGCACAGGCGCATTCTCCTGGATGGCCCTCCTACGGCAATTGTGGTGCAGCTGGGGGAGAATGATATGGTTTCATCTTCCTGTTACGCCCTGAGGGCCGCTATACTGCAGGACTTGAGGGAGTTGGCGGCAATGGTGCCGTCCTCGACAATCTTTTGGTCACAATCGTTGCAGCGCCGCATTTGGCGGGGCAGTCCCTGCCCAGCTGCCACCGAGCGTGTGAGGAAGCGGATTAATTCCGCAGCAAGTAAATTGGTGGTTGGTCTGGGTGGTTGTGGGATTCCGCACCCTCGTATAACATTCAGGGCTGCTGAACTTTTTAGGGAAGATGGGGTTCATCTTTCCTCTGTTGGGTGTGATGTGTGGTTGGAGTCAGTGGTGGCTCAGTTGAGGGTGTGGTTGAGTTTGTGAGTGGTTGGCGGCGAGCGTAAGGGCTCTGGTGGCGGTTAGGCATTGGTTCAAATTGGTTGGTGGAGGGGTGTGGATTGGCTGTGCCTACCCCTCCAATGCTGCTGCTGCACGGGAATTCCGTTAAAGGAATTCAGGGGCTTACCATCCCCCTCGTCCAAACCCTTGGTGCAGGGTGCGGGCCGAGTAAGCTCCTGGGAGCAGACAGGGATGGTACTGAGGGTCTGTGGCGCAGCTCCAGTAATCCCTGGGTCCTGTTCCTCCACACTGGCTCCCGCCGGAGTCCGGGAGTCAGTGCTGTCCCCAAGGCGGGGGGGACAGCTAGTCATAACCAATGCCTAAGCAACCACTCACAATTTGTATGATAATAAAGTTGTGGCCAAAATTATGCCAAAAACCTTAAACAAAAATAATGTGTGAAGTGTGAGTTATTGGGTTAGGGTGTTTTGGGGACCTCAGCACGCAAAGCATGTTCTCAATAAAGGAGAGCATGTGTTGCGGATGGGGCCAGACAAAGCACCCAGGGTTATTAGGCAGGCTAGTTTCAAAGGGTTGGAACTTGATTGGCAGTTGATGTTACTGGGGTAAATTTGATGTTGCAAATTTAGGGGTGGGATCAGTGCTTATTTAAGCAGGGTGCACTGCATTTCTCTTTCTCTTTCGCTGTGGACACCGGATCACCCGCCCGCCCTCCCTTGATTGGGCTTGTGCCTTGACCTTGCTACTGCCTGTCTAGGGGTCGCCTGCATTGGTGTGGGGGCCTGGTAGGAATTTACCTTTCGGCTGATTAGTGTGTGCCAATTGGGTTTTGCCTACTGCGTAGCAAATCGTCACAACTTGTAAGGTTGGCGGTTAGGCATTGGTTCAAATTGGTTGGTGGAGGGGTGTGGATTGGCTGTGCCTACCCCTCCAATGCTGCTGCTGCACGGGAATTCCGTTAAAGGAATTCAGGGGCTTACCATCCCCCTCGTCCAAACCCTTGGTGCAGGGTGCGGGCCGAGTAAGCTCCTGGGAGCAGGCAGGGATGGTACTGAGGGTCTGTGGCGCAGCTCCAGTAATCCCTGGGTCCTGTTCCTCCACACTGGCTCCCGCCGGAGTCCGGGAGTCAGTGCTGTCCCCAAGGCGGGGGGGACAGCTAGTCATAACCAATGCCTAAGCAACCACTCACAATTTGTATGATAATAAAGTTGTGGCCAAAATTATGCCAAAAACCTTAAACAAAAATAATGTGTGAAGTGTGAGTTATTGGGTTAGGGTGTTTTGGGGACCTCAGCACGCAATCAGGGATATGCAGTAACGGCACCTCTTTTTTTCATTGTTTTAAAGTGTGGCACGTACTGAAACAACTTCATAGTGAGTACCGGCACCTATTTTTCTAGGAAAAAAGCACTACACGCAAGGAAGAGGAAAAGAAAACTATTTGATTGAAAAGGAAAATATACCGCTTGCCTCTGGCAAAAGCTGTAAAATACAGTGCACAATAGATGACTTCAACTCAGATGAGATGGTTACAGAGTCTGATTAAAACCACACAGGCTTTGTGGTGATACTAATTAGATTAAGGTCCTCCAGCCACAGTACAGAGACTTCTCAATCAATGTATTATCTGCAGAGCTCTGATGTTCCATCAGCATTTTAAGATTTTGGCTGCAATAAGAACTGCTCTTCCAATAAATCTAGGAGATGAATTGATTCTTGAATAGGAAAGGCCCAGATAGTTTTATAGGAGATATATGTACTGGGTGTTGATAGGCCTGCCACCCAATCCGTCCCAGCCTCCAAGGTCTTTTCCATTATATCCTGTTCTGCTAACTGAAACTCTTAATACCTCTGTCAAAAATGTTCTCTGCATGGAAATGACAACTTGATTCTAGGAGCAATTTCATCTGCTGAAGCTATTTTCCAGAATGCTGCATAAAAAGGGGCTCCCGTTCTCTTTTATAAGATGGGTCACGTTGTCCCAATGGAAGGGCCTGTATGCATGTGGTTTTGAGGAGTTTTGTAAAGCAGAGAATGTGTATTTTAGCCATTGCAAATAAGTATATAAACATAATTGTGCTAGTTGCGATGACACACTGGGAGATCTTTCTGCATGTTCCAGAAGACACCTTCCATCAGCCCCAGTGCTTTGTCCCTGTTGGAGCTGATTGATTGGGCTGAGTGGCTGGTACGTACTTCCTTTGACAAGTAAACTTATTACAGCAGAAGTAAAGAAGTTCATTGATGAGCTCATGGAATTTCCACAGTGTGCTTGTCATGCTCAGTTTATAAAGAGGTGTGTGAAGCAAGTCACAGAGACAGCAAGGAGGGTGTATACACATGAGAAACATGAGGCCAAGAAGCAAGTCAGCGGCTGATGGCCAAGTACAAACAACAACAGCAACAATTTATTTCTTATACCCCACCATCTCTCTCTAAGTTGTCCCAGCCACTCTGGGCAGCTTCCAGCCAATCAAACAAGACATAATGGAACTTGTTTATATTTCTTATTAACTTCGTAATGCTGTTTTATGATTACAATGTAACATTGTATGCTTAGGATATGTTTTATGCAGCGAAACTACAGTCATACCTTGGTTCTCGAAAGGAATCCATTCTGGAAGTCTGTTCGACTTCCAAAAACTTTCAAAAACCAAGGCGCAGCGTCTGATTGGCTGCAGGAGCTTCCTGCACTCAATCGGAAGCCGTGGGAGTCGCATTAGACCTTCGGCTTCCAAATAACGTTCACAAACTGGAACGGCATTTGGGAGTCAAAACATTCAAGTCACAAGGCGTTCCAGAACAAAGGTACGACTGTACTTTTTATAGCATTCCCTAACATTCTCAAAAGGTAAAATAAAATTTCTTTGGTTTTCCAAGTGCAGTTTTTGTGCTTTGTAATCAAATGTAGATTTCCCAAGCTAAATGTTGTCCATGTTAGGATATTTCCGTTCCACCTTAAAAGGGAGCAGGATGTTTGTGTCACAGCCTGCGTATTTCCTGCTTCACAGGATGTTTCTGTTGTGTTTTTGCTTTCGTTTCTCTCTCTGTGCCGGAACACTGAAGAAGGCAGTCATGTTTTTCTTTGTTCCGATCAACGCAGAAATAAACTTGTAAATAATGCTCTCCTGAGTGCATCTTTTGCTGTGCATTATCTGCTGATAGAGTGTGCATCGGCTCTGGAATGTGGCAAGCTATTTCTGGAGCTCGTGTCGCTAATTGCTGATACTGTGTGTCTACGGGAGATCGATGGACGTCCAGAGACGACGTGGAGTCATGATGGACTTTCTCTCCCTGGCAGTATCCCAGCAGTCCAGTCACAAAGCAAACTTGAATTCCTCACAGGCAAAAACTTATTTTTAAGACCCTTCTCTTCTCAATTCCAGGGCTGTATGAAGTCCTAACCCCGGGTGGTTCCACCACCAAGAACTGGCTTTGAGAAAGGAGTATGTCTTTCATTTCCCTGCCTTCCTGAAGCTAGTTTCCTGAGTTCTCTGTGATGCTGCTGAATTATAAGGATGTGGGGGGTGGACTGTTTTGGCCATGGCTTATTTATCAGCCCCGATAATGAAAACAGATTCTGAGTTCCTTGCTGATGATGCCTGGAACAATTATGCCCTGTTTATGTTTCTAGGACCAATTCTAAATTAAAGATCCTGCTAGTAGTATATAGAATTGATTGCTTCTCTTCAAATAACTGCTTACACAAGCCATTCAGCTCCTCACCTCATGGTCTTGCACACACTGAGAAAAAGAGGCGTAATATTTATACATTGTTGCTTTGACAAAGAGCGATATACCTGACCCATATAAAATTGAGATAAAGTTGTATTGGGAAACAGGAGTCTGAATAGTGGAAATTCAGCACTATTGCACCATTTCTACACTTGAATACTGTACCATTAGTACAGCATGTATTCCACAATGCATTGCCTGCTGCAGCCTAATAGACAGTTGTCAGGGTTTTCCAAGAAGGAGGCATCAACACTTTTTATTTATTTATTAAATCTACTGTCACTTCAAGCTTGAGTAGCCAGACTGACTGCATATATTTCAGCAACTCTGCAAAATGTGAGCTGCCTGCCCTGCTTTGTTGCAGCAAATTAAATCATGAAGAGGATTCTGATCCACAAGGAAACAACAATGGGAGGAAATATGGAAAGCACGAATATCCTTGTCTTGAGCATCTGAAGTCTCTCACAACTGCCCGACCTTTCACCATAGAACAGATCATGAAACTAGAGCAGAATTTTTCATACTCTGCAGTTCTAGGATGCATCCTGTACAGTGGTGCCCCGCAAGACGAATGCCTCGCAAGACGGAAAACCCACTAGATGAAAGGGTTTTCCGTTTTGGAGGTGCTTCGCAGGACGAATTTGCTATGGGCTTGCTTCGCAACACGAAAATGCCTTGCGATTCCTGGGGTTTTTTCCCCTCCCCCCCTTTTCCCAAGCCCCTAAGCCGCTTAACAGCTGTTCACTAAGCCGCTTAACAGCTGATCGCTAAACCGCTTAACAGCTGATCTAAGCCGCTTATCAGCTGATCTAAGACGCTAATAGCCTTTTAGCAGCTAATCTGCTAATCCCTTAAGACTTTAATAGCCGCTAATAGCCTTTTAGCAGCTAATCCGCTAATCCCTTAAGCCTTTAATAGCCGCTAATAGCTGCTAAACCGCTAATAGTGCTAATCCACTAATGGGCTTGCTTCGCAAGACGAAAAAAACCGCAAGACGAAGAGACTCGCGCAACGGATTCTTTTTGTCTTGCGAGGCACCACTGTATTGTTATTCGCAGCTACAATGGAGCTGTGGCTGTCTGTCTCGTTTGAACTCCATTAAGGAAAGGGTTCTCTCAAAGATGTTTCTCAACCTGACTTAGACTTCAATACAGTATAGTAATGCTGCACACCACCCCGGTCTCTGAGCAATGCAAGATTCCCAGGTTCTAGTCGGTAAGCCAGGGTTTGTGTTTGATTCAAAATAAGGTACAACAGAGACTATGGTGTCTATATGATATATGGTTTATTTACAAATACATGCAACCTACGATGGAGGCATTCACAGCATGAGCATCCCAAGAGGATATTGCTTCTCTCATTGCTGCAGCCTTGGATTCAAACAGAAATCAATCATTGCTCTGTCTCTCTCATTTTCCAGTTTGCTGCTTTGCTTCTAGCTCACATCACTGCATCTCTTTGACCTCAGCTCTGGCTTGGCTTTCTAACTACCTGAAAGTTGTCGTCTCGTACCGTCCTCGGTTCCCCTTAATTCTCCATCACTCGGGCAATCACCTCACCAGGAAGATAGCCTGGTTTATGTTATATACTTTAACATTGGATCCAGGGGTGAGAAGGGTCTCGGGATACAGCCCACCCCAAACTCATAACAGCATCAATTATGTTAGGGGTGAGAAAGCTTTAACATTCCATTTGATTCTTGGTCATATTGGCTGGGGCTAATGGGAGTTGGAAGCCAACACCATTTTGAAAGCCTATTCCCCATTCCTGCATTATGTACATAGTTAGTTTTGCTTTTGTTTTTTTAAGGGGGGGGGGAGCTGTTTTTTTGATTATGTAGTTGTAGCCAACACAGTATTGATTCAATTAGGGAGGGAGCGAGAGACAGAGAGATTTTTCAAGGCACTTGCAAATTTACTCACGCACCAAAACCACAACATTGTACATCAAGGCACCAGCTTTAAGTTCCATACAAACACCCTCTCTTGGCCTGAGCCTTTCAACCCAATCCTCTCCCTCCACAGGTCTTGAGCCTGGGCTCAATGTTACATCAAACTTTTAAAAGATGCAGCTTTTTAAACTCTTCGCTATGACAGCTAACCTTTTATATAGCTTGCTCATCTTGAGCTGCAGAGAATGGCTCTTCTCCCAGGCTTTTGGTTAATTAAACAGTCTCTGGCCTTTTAAATTTTGGGTGGGTGAAGGTATTGTTTTTGTTTGCTACTATGTTATGCATGTGTTTTTTTGTGTTTTTATATTGTAAACCACCCTGTGAACCTCAAATGAAGGGCGGCATAGAAATTTAATTAATAATAATATCTCTATTTACATTTTACTACAAGTAAATCCAGAAAGAAACCTCCCTGGAGCATCAGGCTTGTAGGCTGTTCCGCTTGTAAAAGCTAAGCATTAAATATCCACTGTTAGTCATACTGAGAGAGAGACCCATTAGAATTAATGAACACAACTAATTCAGGTCCATTAATTTCAATGGGTCTACTCTTAAGGGCTACAACCCTAAATTAATGTATCCTTCACAGAGCCAAACTGTTACATTGTTTATTCAAGCTGTTTATTCCTGAATGGTGGGACTTCCTTCTTTCTCCTTTCTTGCAGATGTACAATTGTCTCACAATGATTCTGAAATGAACCACGATGCCCATAGGCCTCCAGTTTTTCCCCTTTTGCATCTGCATCCTTCACCTGTCAAATCGGGCACTCTACAGAGTGTGTCAGTATTACTTACAATATTATTTCTAATCAAATTAAACAAAATAGGGAAAACTACACCTCCTTAGTGACTATCCTAATTGTTAATGTTTGCCCAATCTTAAAATGAGTTGGTGCTGAAAGACCAAAGGAAAATCTGTTTGCATGGAGCCAAAGGGGGGAATTGTCCCTATGAATTGTAGCTCCCTGCTGGGGAGGCAAGTGTGAGGCAAGGGACAAAATTATATCCACCCACCCACTCACTCTCCAGGTACAGAAGGCAACTGGACTGTCTTGCTTAAACACCAGCAACCAGACACAATCATCCATTAGCGAGTGACTCCTTACTCTTTGCCCAAAAGTAAACTGATCCAAATGAAGAAGTGTGCATGCACACAAAAGCTCATACCAATAACAAACTTAGTTGGTCTCTAAGGTGCTATTGAGACGTGGGTGGCACTGTGGGTTAAACCACAGAGCCTAGGACTTGCCGATCAGAAGGTAGGCGGTTTGAATCCCCGCAACGGAGTGAGCTCCCATTGCTTGGTCCCTGCTCCTGCTAACCTAGCAGTTTGAAAGCACGTCAAAGTGCAAGTAGATAAATAGGCACAGCTCTGGTGTGAAGGTAATCAGAGTTTCTGTGTGCTGCTCTGGTTCGCCAGAAGCGGCTTAGTCATGCTGGCCACATGACCTGGAAGCTGTACGCCGGCTCCCTCAGCCAATAAAGCGAGATGAGCGCTGCAACCCCAGAGTCGGTCATGACTGGACCTAATGGTAAGGGCTCCCTTTACCTTTAAGGTGCTACTGGAAGGATTTTTTTAAAAATTTGATCCAAATGAAGCTACTCTAGAACTTGCAACTGCTTAGGAAGTTAGGGAGCATAAAACAATATTCTGCATACATTATATCATTTAACCTTTGCAAATGTGAATGAAAATAAGGTGCAAAGATCAACAAGATGCAAGTTCCATTCCATTCCAAAATGGGCTTGTTCTATATATGCAGACCAATGTAAGTGCGTGAATGTATATAAACACACACCAAACAATAGCAGCCTCCATACTTATCCCATGTGCTCTTATTCTTCTGGGTCTAGACAGCAGAACGACTTCTGGAATGAAAGCATTAATTGCTTGCCGCAGTGTCTCCAAAATGCTTTTGATTTTTGCCTTTCACACTCTTTGAATCACTGATCCTAGAGTTAATGTTTCTTTTGCATGACATGAGAATCATGAAATATGGGAACACAGATGCAGCGACAGCTGATGTACAGATAGTTCCAACCTTACCCTGATGCTTGTGCAGAAAATGTGCCACTCATTCTGTTCAGTTCTCGCTTCTCAGTCTGTTCCTGCTTCTGTGCCTTTCATGTTTCATCATCTCATTTCCCCCAGATAATATTTCAGCTATGTGATAGACAGTTGATGAAGGTTAAAATGATCATTAGATGATTTGGTTTTTGTGGCAATAGAAAATACTTTCTTTCTCTACTCGCTTGCATAACAAATATACTCCTGTTACATGCTCGGTATTATACTGGTTTAAAGTTGGTTTCTACTATTCCTATAATTTACTTAGGGATATAATCAACAGACAGTTAGGTCGGGGGAGGGATAGAAATTAGAAGTAATGGCATCTTTTGCTCAGTCCTTTCATTCTTTACAGGCATTTTAGAAAGTATGGGTTAGAAGCATAAAATTGTAGAGTTGGAATGGGCCCTGTGGATCATCTAGTGCAGGCATAGGCAAACTCGGCCCTCCTGGTGTTTTGGGAAGCCAACTCCCATCATCCCTAGCTAACAGGGACCAATGGTCAGGGATGATAGGAGTTGTAGTCCCAAAACATCTGGAGGGCCAAGTTTACCTATGCCTGATCTAGTCCAACCCCCTGCAATGCAGGAATATGCAGTTGTCCCATACAGGAATCAAACCTGCAACCTTGACATTACCAGCACTATGCTCTAACCAACTGAGCTATCCAGGCTGGTCATCCAACTAAGCTTTATTTAGAGTAGTTCCACTGAAATTAAAGGACCTAATTTAGTCATCCCAGTTAATTTCATGAGCTCTGTGCCTGAGTATGAGTAACATTACATGCAACCCTTTTTATACATCTAGTTTTTTTAAAAAAAAATGCTTGGAATTGCCCACATTCAAAGGATTATGATGCCATTTTAACAGTAACAACTTTCCCCAAAGAATCCTGGGAGCTGTAATTTGTTAAAGGTGCTGAGAGCTGTTGGGAGACTCCTCTTTTCCCAGAGCTACAGTTCAAAGGGTTCCTGGGAGGGGGGCTTGATTATTAAACTACTTTGGGAATTGTAGCTTTGGTGGGATAGGAATCTCCAAACAACTCTCAGCACCTTTCCAAACTACAGCTCCCAGATTATTAGGGGGCGAAGCTATGACTATTTAAAGCAGCACCATAGTGCTTTAAATGCATCACGTGAACGTGGTTCACTGTAGTGCACATTTATGTAATTGACACTTCGGTCTGTACCTCCATCAGGTAAATTAAATTAAATTAAAAATTAAATTAAATTCTATAGAAATCCTGTATTCTGCTTGCCTCTGTTGTTGCTGTTTAATCTATATACAAATGTCAATCTCTCCTCACGCAGATGCAATGGTGGGATACATTTGAACCTTGCAGAAGGTTTCTTTCCAAATGAACAAACATTAAAGATGCACTGGAGGGGGGGTGGAAGAATCATACTGTTCAGAAAACAACTCTAAAAAATAAAATGAAAATGTTAAAAGTGATTACAATAAACAGCAGCTGACGTTGAGTCTGCAGAGAAATTAACAGTTCCTGCATATTTGAAAGAGCGGTTTTAAAGGTCAGTATCTCACTCTAGTGGCATTAGGCAAGTGTTTCTAAACTTATTTTTTTCTTTCATTCTACTTGCATTGAGGAGTATCTGCATAGTTTCGGTACCCATATAAGGGTTGCAAAAGCTATTGTCCTATTTAATCCTGTGCTGAACATTTCTATATCTTTTTATTTATGGTTCTCCATCAAGGAGAAAAGAAATTGCATTTGAAAATTAACAAGGAGAAGACACCATATTGGGGAAGTTGTCATGGGTTGGGTTTTGTTGTACTTGCCTTGCTTTTAAGGTGGTTGATGGGTTTGAGGGGTGGGTGCCTTTTATTCTGCACATCATCTCATGGGTAGTTTGTATTCTGCAGCTTTCCCAGGTGCAGTAAAGGTTCTTGTTTCTTTGTTTCTTTCATTTTTACTTTTAAATAAATCTGTACAATAAAAGGAAGGATTTCCTTTACAAACAAAACGAAACAAAATCCACGTATGTTTAAGATGTTCAGGGCAAGCTTCTCTAACTTCCTGCACCAATTAAAGCACAGGGCAAGAGTTTAGGGAGCAATTCGTCCCATGGGTCTTTTTCATATTAGGACCTGTGGGTAGCTGGGAAGGAAAGTTTAGTGCAAAGAAAACACACACACACCACCAGGCATAGACACCTTGCATTGCTAAGGTAAGCTCAACCCTGCTCCCCTCAAAACTCTAACAGTAATTGTAAGGTAACAGGAGGATAACGAAGAAAACTGGAAGGTTTTGTTTTTTGCAGGGGGAGAAAACTTTTGAGAACCTGGAGAACAAGTTTTGGCACAATACTGATTGGTTTGTATTATTATACTGCATGATTGCTTTAACAATTATTATTTTTCTAGTGTTAGGGATCAATCAGCCCTTCCAGTGAGCCAGTGTGGTGTAGTGGTTAAGAGCAGTAGTCTCGTAATCTGGGGAACCGGGTTCGCGTCTCCACTCCTCCACATGCAGCTGCTGGGTGATCTTGGGCTAGTCACACTTCTTTGAAATCTCTCAGCCCCACTCACCTCACAGAGTGTTTGTTGTGGGGGAGGAAGGGAAAGGAGCCGCTTTGAGACTCCTTCGGGTAGTGATAAAGCGGGATATCAAATCCAAACTCTTCTTCTTCTTCCACAGTCCTGTGTGGGATGGGCCATTGCTGCGTTGACAGAAGGTTGATGGGGGGTAGCTAGCAACAGGTGCAGCACTTGGGTCTGAATCAAGCCCAATGCTTGATATATATCCATATGCTTGCACACTCTCTCACTCTCTCTTGTATTGCTGAAAAGATGATTCTAATTTTCATATTGACCCAATCAATTATTTTTGTTCACTTTTGGGATTTCATCTCCCCCTCTCTCTCCCCCCCCCCCTTTTTCCAATGATGCCTTCCCTTCTTTGGTTTCTATTATTCTCTTCCTGGAGTGAAATGCCATATTATAATTGCCTATTCTTACCATTGTGCATGTGTCCAAAAAATGGTCATGTAAAAATCCTTGGATTTTATGACCTTTTTGTTCCACATGTCTCATAGGATTAGATAGATAGATGATAGATAGATAGATGATAAGATAGATGCATGATTAATTCACAGTAGGGTAAAGGTCTAAATAAAAGTGGTGTGTGTGTGTGTGTGTGTGTTGATTCCATCCACTTACAACTTTCATTAAAAACAGTACATTTGAAATCTAACAACCAGTGTTCCAAAGTCAGTTCCATTCATTTCAATGAACTTCAGTGCAGTAGCACAAACCCAGCTGCAGATCCATATATTTTTCATTCAAAGTAGCCTTAATAAGAACAGAAACGCCAAGAAAATGAATATAGGTTGAGCTCTCATGAATCTTTAATTGTGTATCTTACTTTCAACAGCTTAGGGGATCATTGGGAAAAAAAGGAGAGCTTGCAGAATTCGTAAACTTTCCTCTCTATCTTCCGATTTACCAGCTCCTGGTGTACAGATTTCACTGGGCGTACACTGACTGATGCTCCTGCAGTGCTAATTATGATTCATGGTGAATAAATATATGTAAAAACACACACACACAAAATCAAGATTGCATTAAAAGTACAAGGCGAAGCAAATTCTGGACTCCAGTTAGATTTTATGGTAGCACACTGGTCAACATACCCATCTAGTAAATTATTTTGGAGCACAAGTGCCATAGAATATCATTTGTACAATGCATCTCAAGTGTTCAAAGAGCTTCATGTACTACCCAGAATTCCACACAACGGCACTGTAAAGAAGTCAGTATTATTATTTCATATAATGGGGAGGCAGTCTGGGAGAGCCATGGCTTTACTAATGCTACTCATAGTTGGGTCAGGATTTGAACAGACATGGTCTGACTCAAAGTTTATACATGTGTATTTAAAGTAGTTTATTTAAAATGCTTTTAGGCTGCTTTTCTGGGCAAAGGTCAGTCTAAAGTGACTTACAAGCAAAGAACAACATAAATACAGTGCACAATTTTAAACAGAACAAAACTCAAAACTTTAAAAGTTAATACTGAAAGCAACACTTCCGCATATCTTTGGGGTGTTCTCAAAACTTACAGGGTTTGGTTGGGTTTTTTTTTCTTTTTTCAGGAATTCAGGAAGGAAGCTTAAAAACTAGACACAAGCAGTTTTTGCAAAGCTCTCTTTGGGAGGAGAAAACCATACCCTTTGCTTTTGCGAAGGGGTTAATGACTGGGGAAAGGGCCCCCAGTCAGAGCTGACACCAGATGATAGACGATAGATGATAGATAGATAGATAGATAGATGATAGATGATACAGTAGATAGATAGATCGATCGATCGATAGATAGATGATAGATGATAGATAGATGATAGATAGATAGATAGATAGATAGATAGATAGATAGATAGATGATAGATAGATAGATGATAGATAGATAGATAGATGATAGATAGATAGATAGATATAGATAGATAGATAGATAGATAGATAGATAGATAGATGATAGATGATAGATGATAGATAGATAGATGATAGATAGATAGATATAGATGATAACTAGATAGCTGGATTGATAAATGATAGATAGCTAGACAGATGACAGATAGATATGAGGCTTAACACAGTGTCTACCCAGACTATACTGTGGATATAAGAAATCAATAAATGTTATATATCTGCAGGCTAGGGCATTACATTTTGGGAAGCTTAAAATGGTAGGCAACCACCACAGATGAGAGCTGAGCTAGGCTCCCTTTCAAAAGCAACTCCACTACTGTCCACCACTGAAAAGCATCTGGGGAGAAAAGTGGATGGCAATAAATGACAGCAGGGCTGGGCTGGGCTGGGCTGGTGAGGATCCCTTCCAATCCTGGGGATCCTTACCCAGTGCCTGTCATGGCCAGCCAGTGATAGCCAGTGCTACTTCAGAAGAAGTGCAACCCTATCCAGAGCAGGTAACTTGCCAGTTTCATGAGAACCACTCACCTAAAGAGCCTTTGTCTTCCCAGGATTTAAACACAGTTTATTGGCCCTCAACTAGTCCACCAGTCCATCTAGTCTATCAGGACATCATTCCTAGCTTTTGGGGGGGGGGGGATGGAGTGAAGACATTTAATCCTTCTGAATGTATTACTTTTGCCCTGTAACATTTGATGAAGCCCTGCCTTTTGGGTACAAAAATGTGTTGAGTAAATGCAAATACACACAATATTGCTGTAAGTGCGTAGATCAAATAATTAAGTTGTTGGGGTTTTTGTTATTTTTTCTTAACCCTTTTTTATATCGCTGCTTTTTTTTTTTACATTTGCATATGGATCAAGAAGTAATTCCCAAATTGCCCCAAGTTTTAAATCCGGTAGCAAGAATTATTTCTCCATTACCTGGCATCCTAGCCCACTGTATTGTAGCCCAGACTCCAAAGTCTCCTGCTAATCTAGATATGAAGGTTCCTTAAAAAAGGATGAGGGCAGTACTGGGCAAACTCTGAGTAAAAGTAGTTTCCTATGAAAAGGAAGCAGGACCCCCCCCCCAAAAAAAAAACCCTTGAGTTTCTTTTTGCTCAAGTAGGTTTCAAGGCTTTTACGAGCTCTGAAATGATTTTGTTTTAGTCAGTGCATAACATCCCAAAATAGCCACATCCTTACTGGTTTGTAGGCTCTCCAGCCCCGGAAAAGCCCACCTTTTAAATCAAGTATCATCAGACAGATTTCAAAGATACACATCTTTTTCTTCTTTTTAAAATGAAACCTTTCAGGATTGAACAAATAGTGTGATGTGAATGAAGCAATATCTTACAAGTCAAAGAGAGATTGCCATAGAAAAGATCTGTGAAACCCCAATCAGAGCTGGGTAAGGCCTAAGTGACCTTATGTACCCCAGCCGGGTAATCACCTCTTCCTGGGAACAAGGTTGATTAGCTTTGAAATTGAGATTCCAGGAGGGAAGACAGACAGACAATTCACCATACCTTTTCTGGAGCAGCTTGGTACATGACGAAAATGGAGTGACGGACCCCTAACTAAATGTGGCAGACCACACCACCCAAAGGAATTGAAAGACACAGAGGGACTTGCTAGGTATGGTTTCCTTTCGAAATTGCACTGGCACCCTAAATGGGAGTTTGGCTCATTGTGAAAAATGGCATTAGCTCCATCAAGGAAATGCAGGGTCATTGAAGAGGAGTTTGAAGTGACTAAGACACCTTACGACATCTCCTCGTAAAATAGTCAGGAAAGGCACAAAGACAAGGCCACACTGCTGTTGATTTTCAGTCATCCTGTGGTAATTTATTATTTACAGATTGTGTAAGGTGCTGGGTATTGATTGGTTCAGGCTAGGGAAAGCAATGGCTATGAGTGAGTTTTGCTTAGGTGAGCACATTTTAGAGTTCCACACAGTATTTTATGTAATTTTTAATGATGCATCAGCAAGACCTAGATTCCCCCCCCCCCAGCAATGCCTCAGAAACCTCAGCATTATTATGTTGCCTAAAGAGCACAGTATGCTGTCCAGGAATGAGAAAGATTTATAGATAAAAGAACGTTAGCTCTGTCCATGCATTGCAGAGCTGTATGTTGCTGGTCACACCTGGACAGAGATTTTCTGGGTTAAGGTTTAGCTTAGACCTCTATAAAATGTACAACATTATATGGTGAGATAAATCATAAGGGTGGGGTTGGATGGGAAATCAGTAGGGAATTAAGAATGGTCTACTCCAGTAGTTTGTTTTTTTAAAATTTTAGAGTGCTTTATTGTTCATTTTCATCAATATACAACACATAGTCATCTTCATCTCGATCAGTCTGATGTTCTATCAGTGTTCACAAAAGATACTTACAATTTCAACTGTGTGCTTTCTATACAAATCTATGTCTTCCTGTCCTCTCCATGGTCTCCTTTTATATTAAACATCTTACTCTGATTTATCATTATTGTTTTACAGAGATTTTCTTTTCTATTTCAATAACGTTTCCCATCAAGTATATTATTTACAGAGATCATTCAAAGGCAGCTACCGTGTTTAGATCACAGCTATTCTTAAATTTATCCCATTTTAGAATGAACTCCTGTCTAGACTTATTTCTAATTCTTTCTGAGAGAGAGGCTAATTCCACATATTCTGTCGGTTTAAGTAGGCATTCACCCTTGGTAGGAAGTTTGTCATTTTTCCAATATGTCGCGATAAGCACCCCTGGGGCTGCAGTTGCGTACAAAAATATTTCCCTTATACCCTTGGGGATTTCATCACTTGTAATACCCAGAAGGAATGCTTCAGGTTTTTTAGGGAAGTTTACCTTTAACATTATTTTTAATTCTAAATGTATATCATTCCAAAACCCTTTGACCTTCTTACATGTCCACCATATATGAAACATGGTACCTTTTGTTTCACTGTATCTCCAACAGACATCTGGTATGTTTTTGTACGTTTTGGAAAGTTTATGCGGCGTCAGGTACCAATGGTACAACATTTTTTGTAGGTTTTCCCTTATGGAGTAACAGGCAGTAACTCCAGTAGTTTTCAGTCTTTTTGAGCCCACGGCACCCTTGACTAACCACATTCTTTTTGTGGCTCCCCTGTGGGAGCCACTTACACTGGAGTACCATTGCAGGGTGTGTGTCAATAGGGATTCCCCTGTCCTGTCCTTCTCCTTTTGGCACAGTTTTTTGCAGACGTGCAAATGAGTAGTGCATGTTTGGACTGCACACATATGGGGATCCCCTGTATCTGGTAAAAACTTGTGTCATTAGCAGTTTTGCCAGTGCGGTGTAGTGGTTAAGAGCGGTAGTCTCGTAATCTGGGGAACCAGGTTCGCGTCTCTGTTCCTCCACATGCAGCTGCTGGGTGACCTTGGGCTAGTCACACTTCTTTGAAGTCTCTCAGCCCCACTCACCTCACAGAGTGTTTGTTGTGGGGGAGGAAGGGAAAGGAGAATATTAGCCGCTTTGAGACTCCTTAGGGTAGTGATAAAGCGGGATATCAAATCCAAAACTGTCCTCTTCTTCTTCTATCATTTTTAAGGCTCAAAAATGTTAAGGCTTAAAATTTAAACAGTAAAGAATGCCATCAGTGTTGACACCTGCTTTGATTTATTTCACAGTTTTGTATCTTCTTCTTTTTTTGAATCCTATTTTTTTTTTTTTATTGCAAGATCTTTTGTTGGGCAGCATGCAAATAATGGCAGCAAATAAGCATATTGGTGACACTCCAAATATCCAGATAACCCTACTCGGCAGCTTCATGTAGATGTTAAATAGCATGGAGGATAATATTGATCCCTATGAAATACCGCATTGAAGGCTCCACAAGGTAAAACAAAATCCTCGAAACACCACTCTCTGGAGGCAGCAATCCAAATAAAACTGGAACCATCACAAAGCAGTGCCACCCTGTTCCAATTCAGACAACCACTTCTGGTGGATGCTATGATTGATAGTATGATGGAAAGTTGCTGAGAGATCAACAGGATCATTCTGCACCATCGTTCTCCCAACAGATGTTATCAAACAGGGCTATCAAGGCAGTTTCCATGCCAAAATTGGCCATAACCCCTGACTGAAATGGATCTAGATTCTTTTTCCTTTTCTTTTTATCATCCAAGAGAGCCTGGTTATCCTGTTGATTTTCTGACTGTGTTTTTATGTGATGGATTTGTTTTAATAATGGTTTTGTTTTGTTTTTTGGTATTCTGATTTTTATTTGTAATATTGCATGGTATTTGTAAACTGCTTAGCAATACATTTTTTGGGGGGAAAGGTTAAGTGGTATAAATGATCTAAATAAAGAAATAGAAGGACTTCTGATGTTTCAGTGGATCTTTGTTATGCATGCAAGTAAGATGGCTGACCAACTGCCACAAACTGGCAAGTCACAGAGTAGAGGGAGCCAATATGGTTCCCTTAAGAAGTTCTGGACTGCAGCACACACCATCTCAAACCATTGGCAGTACTGGCTGGGGCTTATGGGATTTGGAATCCAACAAGATATTGAGAGCACCACACTGACCGCCCCTCACACTGACTACACCTGTCATAGAGTGTAAAATTGCTGCCAAATTTCACCTAGCATGACATCTGAAGGGAATGTGGAGAATTCTCCCCTAAGCTGACTACAAATAGAAAAGGACAATAAACGTCAAAAGAATGTTGACATGGTCCACTAGTTTTGTCTATGTATATGATTTTTAAAAGCTTTAAATGGAAACCAAAGCCAAATGGAAAACAAGCTCTTGCACAAATATGGAATATTACCTCCGCACATAAACCATACTTGTCTTGGGTAGAACTCAACTGACAATTTCCAAAGCCCTCTTGAAATTTTGCTCTGTGGAGCATCAGAGATGCTCCAGATGTTGGGAGATTCTGGACAGTGTGAGAGGAGGTGCAGTGGAGGGGAGGAGATATTTGAAACTCGATTCCTCACCCTTCAGGTTCATCCAGAGTTAGCAGAGTGGGGAGGGGACGGAGGGGAGGGCAGGCAATCAAAATTATGGTTTTAAAGATTTGTGGAAGTTTTTTTTCTTTTTTTCTGCTGTTATATTTGAAAATTTAATAAATTGTTATTTAAAAAACCCACAGAGTTAGCACAGTGGGAGCTTCCTCAAAATTGGGAGTCCCATCTGTTGACATATAAGCCCTTTCTTTCCCAGAAGGATATATCTGGACACATCCCATTAAAGTTTAAATGGTAGCAGATGTATGATTAAATGCATTACTCCTCAACATGTCTCTGATGCAGCCACATAACTTGTTCATATTCACACAATAACACAGGGTGAGGGAAAAGTTAAGGATGTTAACCTAGGTTGAAGGTCACTCAAATTCAAATCTGCAAGGAAAAACCTGGTTGTGCATCTCGTGACTTGTCATTTGTACAACCGAGGTCTCTTTGCGCCTGTTCAGTAGGTAAAAGAAGCATTCAGGTTAATAGAAATGGAATTAATATTTACCTGAAGTCTACTTTGCACTCTGTGCCAGAGTGATTTAGAAGGGCCTGACTGTGTGGAAATTCAGAATCCATGCACCATATTTTCACGTTCCAATTAGGAGGACAAGCTGGACAAAACAATGCTCTGTTAGGAAGGCTTGCCAAGTCACAACATATCAGTGCACTATACGCGTCAATCTTGCAGCTGTGTTCCACAGATATCCTCCTGACACCTGGTAATGCTGAATTTTACGTCTTAATTACAATGTGGCTTGAACACAGAGAAGCAGCATGGTGACTAGCAAAGTGCCTTGTAGAAGCTGGTCAGGCACACAAATACCTTTACAGTAGATTGCCCAAAGTAGCCAAAAATATATTGCAATATCCTTGACATAAGAGGAAAGGCGAAAGGCCATTTGTCTTTCTGCACGCTGGCAAAGAAAATCCTTGGTATTCAATGTCAAGCACAACCTTGCTAAAAGATAATTTGATAGAATGAAACAGGACAAAATTTTTCCTATCACCAGCAATGGCATGATACACTGGAACGGTGATCCTTGTAGTGAAAAGTATTGTTTAGAAACTGGGTGTATTAACATAGTATTTCTGTTAAAAATGGTGCAGGCACTTTAGAATGATAGGTTATATTTCTGGACTTTTACATTTCTGTTAAAAACCACCAAAGTTTCCAGTACACACACACACACACACAGTCAGTCAGCACTATGGCACAAATCTCTCACCCGTTCAAGTGCATGCTGGTATATGTCCTTTGTGCAACAAACTGCACCTTCATAAGCCACCTTCCAGAAAGTAGGTGCATTGCAATAATCAGGAATAGTGCTACAGCATTCTTGCTGGCTTTTACAGTAAGGAAAGCAGTGGGGGAAACCACTAGAATCTGTGGGATAGGTCCCACTTGATGGCAACGGTGCATAATGCCCCCACAAATTTTGTGCTAATAAAACAGGACAAAAGTTGAACAAACTGATTATCTAGAAGTGATTCCAGAGTTAAAAAACGTCATCCCGGCAAAGTCAAACACTTAACCCTTGGCTAAGTAAATGTTAAGACTCATAGCAGGATGCAGAAAAACAGCAACATTATGGATATATTTTTATTTATTTATACTAAAAAATATATGTCTTGCTTGGCTTTATAAGAGAGATGCTTGAAGTGGCTAACGGTATACAAGGAACATCAAAAGAACAATGAACTGTATCAATGAAATAATAAAATAACTAGGTTAAAAACAGCTTAAATGGAAGCATGAGTCTTACGGTTAAAGCATTTGATTTTCTTCACCACAGGCCAAGAATTTGTCAGCAATCCCATTTCTATCACTCATTCTTATACAAGGACATAGGAGGAGTTGTTTTCAAAAAATGCTCCAGTAATATAGTCTTCTTCAGTCCATAGTAGGATAATCTTTCTTCATATGGGCAAAATGATAATGTGTACACAAGCTCGGGGGGGGGGGGGCACATTCTTCATGCTAAGGACAATTACCCTTAAAGTAGCAACACTCCAAGTCCTATCTGGAGATGGAAGGGAGAGATCCTGGGACCTTCGGCGTGCAAAGCAGATTCTCTGCCACTGAGTTAAAAGGGGCCTCTATATACATATAGCTGTGCTCATGTAGGAGTCCCCTTAATACTTTCAGCTGAATGTAAGAGCGAAAGTCCAGTGGGGGTGCTGCAGAGCAGATCTCACAACAGCAGCAGCACTGCCACTTGCCCAAGTGGAGTTGGGGGAGATCAGGGCAGTGTGAGTGCTGGATTGGCTCCACTGATATGGTTGTCCCACCTTGACCTAGCTGCTACCCCGCCCCATCCTGCATTATCTTGGCAAGCAGTAAGCATGTGGTTGCCAGGAGGCTGGTATTGGCCCCCCTCCACCAGCCACACCCGGTTGACTTAGCAAACACTTGGTATATTCACTTATTTATTTAAAATCCTTATCGATCACACTTCATCTGCAGAGATACCAGGGTGATAGGGATGGGAAGGAAATTTGATTTTGTTTTCATTTTAATAAAGATCTAGCTATAATTCACAATCTCTAGCCAATACACAAACCGAGCCAGAGCTATGCTTCAGAATTGGCAGTTCTCTGGATTTTGTGTGATGCAGCTCTCCAACTAAAACAATGCGTACAAAAATGCACGTATGAGAGGAAACTGTAACTAATATGCATACATTTGTGAAAAGAATATGTGTATTTTGATTCGGTGTCAAAAAGATTGTAATGATGCTGTCAGCCATACCCATATTCTGCAGATGGGGTACCGCTACAGAAAAAGCTCCATCCTTTGTTGCCACATATTGAAGTTCCCCTGGCAATGGTTATGAATAAAAGCCTCCTCTGAACATCAGAGATGTTCGTTATTCAGTCTATGTTGGATTGAAGTTATGAAAAGGGCTACTATAAAACTGCGCTAAAGTTACTGGAGGATTAAAAAACCAAAACCAAAACCTAAGTTACTCTGTGACAAAATGGAAGTCTGTGCAACAAGTCTTTCACTTAACCTTTCTTCCAGTTGCCTACCATAGACAGATTGACACTTGTCAGTTTTGATTGTTGCTTTCTCTTTCACAGCAAGGGTAAGGTTGAAGGTCTGCTACCTTATTACTCATCTTTTGGCTCAGAGATACAAAGCACCAAACCCCTCACTCACTCCTTCAACTCCATCCCCTTCTGCTTCTGAAGATAAATAGAAAATAGAGAGGACCAAGAATAGCCTTTGTGGTTCTTTCAGAGCAAAAGACAGGACGCGAATGAAGACCTTACACTTTTGATTGAACTGAAAAAAGAATAGGAGAAGGTACATTTCTAGGCAAGAGGTAGATGAATAGCTTTGCAAACCCTGGAAGCCAAGCTTTAAAAATAAATTATAGAACCATTAACTTTAAATATAGATGTAAGGTATTCAGTGGGCATTGTAGGAGAAGATTTGAATAGGCAGTCATGGTGCGTGTAGTGGCCACCTATTGCAGGATAATTCTCTGAAGTGTTTTGAGGATAATGGATGTAAATTAGGGGTGGGTGGGATAAATCGTGATTGGGTGGTATAGCAGGATGTTGAATTTTTGAGATGAAACTGATTGTTTTCTTCCCAATTTCCTAGAAAATTATGTGCTTTCTTGTCGCACAAAGGATTAAACCATGTGTGTGCATATGTTTATAGCAGTTTACAGTAGGATCAACAACTAACGGGGTGAGCACCACTATCAAACACTTCCTGAACAATGAAAAATTGTTTGCCAGATTTAAACTATGTTGTATGTTGGAACCTTTTAGTAAGATAGAGCGATTAGGAAGGGATATTTTAAAATGCAGAGCATGAGGCCCTGCGTCTGCTGCTGCTGGAACAAATTATAACGATTCTCAGTTCAGGTTCTTTCATCTGAATATAAATGTACCATTAGCTCTGTCATAAGAACTACTGAATGAATGTGGTTGCAGCAGTAAGATCCAAGCTGGATAGATGCAAAATTCCATCTGCTGTTTAAGTGCCCTAGCCTGGCAGAGGGTGGTGGTTTTCCTGCAAAGCATTGACATATGGCAGTGGTTACAAACAAGGCAATGTGTTGAGAGAGCAGTTAGTACTGATTTTCTTACTATTCCTACAAGTCATGTAAAAGACAGCTTCGTGCTAAAATGCCCTTCGATTTACCCATCTGCTGTGTCCAAGACTTTTGAAATAAAGCCATGGTCCTCTAGCCATGTATATTTGTACAATACTTTGTACAATGGCTTTGAAACCTGTTTGATCTTTGGATATTGTTAGTTCAAACAGATAAAGACATGAATTCATATTTACTTTTAAAAAACAAAAAAAAGCTCAGCTGTAGATGCAACATACTGGCCTACAAACCTGAGCCTAAGCAAATTTCTGTGATGTCGACAAGATACATTCTATGCAAACAGGGCATTCATAACAAGAAGTATAAGAAAGTCTATGGACAAAAAGGAATTAGAATTACTAAGAATTAAATAGGTGTCTCTGTTTCCGTGGGAAATAGTTTTGCATGTGATTCACTGTGATGTCTCTCAGTGTTAATCATGTATGATGAAGGTCTGACTCTGCCCACAACTTGAATGCACCCTCCCATATGGTTCCCCTTTCAGTCAATGTGGCCCTCAGTCCCAAAATGGTTTCCCAACCCTGTTGTAAAGGGATGGTGGTCAGCTGATGTGAAGTAAACTCATAAATAATTATTCCTGGGGAATTTTTGTATGGTTGGAACACTAAAGGAAGAGAATGCAAAATATGGTATAAAACATTGAAACAGGGATAGAAGGAAAAGTGCATATTTCTCTGTTGTAATGCTCAATGAATAATATTCCAAGAGAAAACAGAAGGTTGAAATACATTTTCAGATGTGCAAGATGAATATGGTGAACATGTGTGTGTATGTGCAGCCCAACATCCAATGCACATGCATTTCATATAGTAATTTGCCAGTAGTTGAAGCATAGGGCTTGCCACTACAATCCTACTTTAGTGTACTGACACTAAACATTCTGAAAAGGACTTGTGTTCCTACTGAGTGCTACTCACCTCCTTCTGTGACCAATAGCCCACTGCTTTCCCTACAAAACTGAAGAAATAGGCCAAAGGAAAAAAATAACAACCTGGATTGATGTTCTCTATATGGTTTGCCTCCTTCTTCCTCAATCACTGCTCGCAAGAGGTGTGATACAACCGCACTCCCTCTTGAGCCTGACTCTTTCAGACAGAGTCTTCTTCTCCAAATTGCATTTTGTCGACCCTAAATTTAAGTGCCTGGCCAAATTGCTGAGCTCCCTACATTTCTTAGATGGCCATCCAATCCTATACATATATTTACTTCCATACATAGATTTAGTTTGTCCATGGCAATTCCCACCCCATCCCCTGCAGTGGAATGCAATTACAAGTTATAATCTCTAGTAGAGGGAAAAATTATTGCTTGGGAAAATAATGGCTTTTTACTGGACTGATGCCTAAATGTCATTGTCAATATTTGTTTAAAATTACACAGCTAAATTAGCTTGCTAAATGAATTGGTGTAATTTACCTGCCTTATAAAACATGCTTCATAAATCACATGCTTCTAATGCAGGGATGCTCAATGCAGAGATGCTCAAACACTGTACTAACTATCATTAAATGGTTTCCTAGCTTACCATTCCTCAAAACCACACTTTATATGAATCGTTGATCATCACCACAGAAGACAGTGTCCTACAGTTGTTTCTGGACTTTCATAGGATAGAGATATATTTATATGAATAATAGCCTATTAATTTTGTTTAAAATATGAAATGATATCTAAATGAACATTTAAGAATGAAAAAAGATCCCCTTAGGAAATGTAGTAGCAAATGGCTATCGAAGTAAATATTTCAAGTGCCGGAAACATACTCTGAATATGAGCTTCAGTGTACCTCTGCTTACAATATCCTATACAAATATACAAATATTCTACCAGTTACATCATCAGGGTGAACTCCTAAGCACACTTAGTAAAAAGGAATACCCATTAAGTTCAGTAGGCCTAGCATCTTTATCATGGAACAATATCATATTATTTTCAACATTGTAGACAGATCATTTGCACTGAGAACCATCAATGGGACACATTGACAAAAAAATAGTAAATATAGTTAACTATTTCACCAGAAGTAATAATCACTGCTGAGGAATCCACTTTATACTTCTGTGCTCATTTTTTCACTAAACTAGTTCAGCAGAAATGGGATTTTCCCCCCCTTTATCAATTCAATTATGAAACAAGTTTGATAAAAAGTTCATGAATCCTGCCCAAAGGTATCGCTTTAATGTTAGCTCCTCAAAACCATCTAGCGTATCTAAATCTTCCTGACATTTTATACCATAACCTGCAGTATATGACAAGACCTTCAAATGAGATACAATGATATATCTTTGAACTCTGTCTAGATTTTACATGAATATAGGGTAACTCTGATTAACTATGAAACATTGCTGACAGATCCCTCTAAAGCACTGAGAGAGAGTGAAAAGGAGACGCAACAAAGCTATTGAAGAGTAACTCCCAAGGAGAAGCAGATTTAATAGACAATCTTCCAGGCCTACCTAGATATACTAAACTGCAATTTCAAACATTCCAGTAAAACATAATTCGATATAAAACCATAACTTGTCCAATTTCCCTCAAGTGGGATGGTGTTGTCACTTGCATGGCACATGTCCTTATGGATATCGGAAAAGCAGACGAGCTCTGTTAGAAAGAAGTTTGCCTGACTCATCCAAAGCTCTCAACTCTACAGCTACCAAATTGCTTTCCTGTGGTCTAGCTTGTATGGCTAGATTTTTGGAAATCTGTCATATGGATTACTCCACTAGCACAGAGGAATGCGCCAAATTCCAAAGCCATCTCACCTGATCTGGTCTGTCATGAATTAGATTGGATTACGGCACTTCTTTTGAATCTACAGACCTGCAGATCACTTCACAAGGTACTTCAAGGGCTACAGTGCTTTTACTTTTTTTTTAAAAAAAGGTATTGTTTTAATACTTTTTTCAAAGCCTGTAGTTCTCCCAACACCTCCCTCTTGTGCATGGGGGCTGCTATTTTGGCCACATACATATGAAGTTCAGCCTATTATAATTGCTTCGGGTTTGTGGGTTTTAGGCATCCTCAATTCCTGGGTCTAATATGTGTTAGAATTTAATCAATGTTTGGAGTGTTAAAAACAAAATATGGCCAGGTCTATGTATATTAGACTCATGTGTATTAGGACAGACCAGGGTGTATTAAGCTGTGTGTTATATACTTCTAAATTAGCATGGGTAAAGGGTCAATTAAGTCAGGCTGATCTCCTGTATGAAGCGATAGCCTGGAGATGAGCCATTAGGAAGAGAAAAGCTTTAAATAAAGTGAGTGAGATGGCAAAGGGCCCTCTCCCTCAACAGAAAAGCTAGAGATCAGAGAGGTTAAAAAGAAAGAGGCAATGTGGGCTGGGAACGTAGAGTGTGAGGTTAGGATTGAGGTAACACAGCAGGCTGGAGGGAGAGACAGAGAACACAATGACAGATACCTGTTTAAATCTAGGGCTGCAGCAATGGCAGAAGTAGGGCCCTTTTGGTGTGTGATGCGGCGAACCCCTCCATGATAGGCTGGAACCACTGGAATCTTGCCCCACTCAGAGTTTGGGGTGGCGTCTCACAGTATAGGATGATGTTACCATGCTTCCTCCAAGAATGTCCCAATAATGATGCCAGTGCAAATTCTAGAGCACTCTGGGAAGGGAGGGATATAGCAGTAGCCAAAAGTCCACTTCAGCTGCTGCTGTCAAAGCTGCCAATGACTTTTAAAGTTTTTTAAGAAAGAAAGAAAGAAAGAAAGAAAGAAAGAAAGAAAGAAAGAAAGAAATGGTGACCAAAATGCCCCCTCCCACAATTCACCACCTGCAAACAAGTTATAAAATGAGAAGAGCTGATTCATTTTCATCCTAGACCAAACATGTCACAGCGGATTTGTGAAAAGCGTCTCTTGTGTGGATCTGGACCTTGCTGCTTGGGAATAGCCCTTACCCCTGTACCATGCTCTGTTAAAACCACAAGAAGACAGTGCTTGCCGTGCTGGGCAAAATTTTACAGGTACAGTCTGATATGGCACGAATACCAGTGTGGTGGAGGTTTCAGGTAAAAAAAAGCAAGCGGGTAAGGATTATCTCCTCTTTCAGCAATATCGGGCTGTACAAATTGTGCCCAGTAAGAGGCAATTCAATTACAAGCCAAATATGGACTAAGTGCCATTAACCAAAATGGGACTTCATTCTGAAGCAGATTGGTGGTTAGATGGTAGGGGAGGAAACTATTTTTAGCTTTAAAAAAAGCAAGTTTCTTCTTTCCAATATATATGGAAAGCAACTTGGCATGAACAGAAGAAGGGGTATTATCTATAACTGTATCATATATATCCCTATATCTATATCCATAACTTTATCTATACCTATATCTATATATCCCATATGTAATTCATCTCCAGGAAAACCTGATCCTGGAGGTAAGTGACAAAATGACCAAAATAAACATTCTCAGTAAACTATCAAAAAGTAGGGCTATGAAACATGCCCCCCATACAACCCAAAATGGTCTTCCTGTGAGAAAGTATACAAGCACTTGATAGATTCATACTAGTACGTAATCCTTCACTTATTTGGACTCCCCCCCCCCCCAGTAATCTTGATAGCCCTATCATTTGAAAGGGAAGTTTATTGTGACTTAGCAACAACCTGTGATTTATGAACTTTTCTGAATAGGATTTACAAGTTAATTGTGTACCATTAAGAAACAGCTGCTTTTACTGGGTCTGTCTGAGGTCAGGGGGACTATAGAGTGTAAGTGGCTCTGTTTGCCCATCTCCAGTAAATTGCTTGCGAATGACTTCGTAAAGCAGAATTGCTTTAAAACAGACAGTTGCAATTGCTTTCCTAGAGTTGTAAGCTGTTAGCAAACCACAGAGGTTATGTAATGCATGTAAAGCAATTCCTGGGTGAACAGACATAAATTCTTGTGGCACCTTTGCAGAGCATTGAACTGTTTTTCATACTTATTGTAATCCTTTATGAAAACTACCAGGAAAACAGAGATCAGCATTACAGTCCCGAGGTTCGTTCAGCATATGCATATATTTATTTAGATTTCCAGCCCACGCTATTCTAAAAATGAAATGAAAAGAGGAAAACCAACCTCTGTGTCTCTGTGTACTTGTACAATTTACATTTGTGGATATATTTACATTATATTTTTGGTTTGGGTTTTGGTTTTTTTAAAAAATATGAAACAATAGCACAAATGTTCCTGATCTCTCTCTCCCCCCCCCCCCTTGCTGATAGCACAACTGTGGAGTCTACATTATTTTCCCTGTTCCAGCTGGAGAAAACATTTTCTGCTTCCACTACCTGTTGTCTTTCCAACATTGTTAGCTTTGGGCATTAACAATTGCAAATAATGCTATGTTTATGCCCAGTGTATTTCATTATGTTTCTTCCTCCTACAGAAGTGCAAATGGTGGTGGTGAATATGATGGCGGCGATGCATGCATACAACCCATTACTGACATTTTGAAATCGGCAGTTCCTGGAACAGAACCAAGTGATATTGAAAAGTTGGACCAATACAGGGGAAGAGCTGGCAAAGTCTACCCATTCTGAGATCAAAGTAGCAGATAGTTGGCTGAAAGAACAGGACATACTTTGCCAGGTAGCAAAATGAGAACAGAGTCAATCAGTCAATCAGTTAATCAATCAATCAATCAATCAATCAATCAAGTGTTTATTATGGACGATCCATCAATCATTCAATCAACAAAGTACAAAATATAAAATTCAAGTTCACAGCCTCTGTAGAACTAATGATTGATTATTAACTTCCTCACAGCCTCTGTAGAACTAATGATTGATTATTAACTATGCCAACTTAGGAACAAACAGTCACAGCAGGTTTGACAACATTCAGATATTTGGTCATCTGCTCAACAATATATTTATTAGTGATTAATAAATTAAAGATACCCGAAAGGATCTCTAAGGATTAACCAGGAAACACCCTCATAAGATATCTAAGATACTATCATAGCATAAATTATATGTTCTTTAACCCATGGTAGAATCTACAGAAGAACAACATATGAGACACTGTTTCAACCCTTGAATGGTAGGACAGCACCTATCCTTGTAGGGGACTTTGGGAAACCTTCTATGTAGGATCTTAGAGGATAAAATACTAAAAGAGGCCAGCAAAATTGCTCTTCCATTCTTAAGAAGAAAATTTAGATACGGCATACATTTATTAGAGTCCAGCCCAGTGATCATGGTCCATTAGCTGACACGTGTAGCTCCTGCAAATTTGTATCTTTTATCCTCCACTATGAGCAAATGACAAGGAGAAAAGCCAGAGATATGCCAGAGCAATTAGAAAGGCAAAGGAGCAAATTCAGAGCCAATAATGAATAGACTATATCTGTGCCAAGAAGCTTAATGAGCTAATTCATAGAATCATAGAATTGTAGAGTTGGCAGTGACCCCAGAGGTCATCTGGGGTCCAACCCCCTGCAATGCAGGCATCGCAGATAAAGAATCCCCAGCAGATGGCCACCCAACCTCTGTTTAAAAGCCTCCAATGAAGGAGAGAAGTTCAGGAATCCTTACTGTACCATCTGGGTTGGACTTGGCTAATTTTCTCTGCATCATACAGTTTGTAGAGTCATGAAATCAGAACTCAAGGACCATGTAGGAACCAACTTACTCTAGTCTATGGCCATCCATGATGCAAGATTGCTTGGGCCTTCTTTTTGAAAACACCATAACTTGAATTGGAATCTGGTGAATAAGTCTGAGGAGAGTGGTCCATGATTTGGATGCTATTGCCACCACAGGAAAGTGCCTTTCTTTAGTAGCTATCCACCTGAATTCAAAAGGTTGAGCCAAAGAAGGGCCTGAGAAGATCTTAACTAGCAGGCCGCTTTGTATATATGAACAGACTGCATGGCTGCAATTGCATCTGGCTGCTATTCCCTAAATACCTAAACCATTGTGTGCTCTGGATCACAGACGAAAGTAAGTTAAATTCAATCTATTAATCTCAGGGCAGGGGAATTGACTGAATTTTGCTTGTACTAATGTGCAAGATCCCATGTGCTAACACTTTAATCCTCCATAGGCTACACAGGGTACATTAATACCAGTTATAGTGTCTCCATGTATAATTGTAGTCATTTTTTGCATGGAAAGCATATTCCTGTAGAAGTTCCTAGAAGTAGGTTTTCCTTTCAGAGCCATTTCCCTCTCCCTTTTAATAATTTCTCTTGCTTCATACAGAGCAGTGAACAGTAAATCAAGCTGTCTCAGCGCTCAATTTCTCTCCTAGGCTATTTGACTTCCACAGCAAGCAAGAACTAATAGCAGGCTTAGGATCTTGTCTGTGTATTATGCAACAGAAAACTGCACACAGAACTGCAAAACTTTGAAGTACTTTGCATATACCTGCCACGTGGAATAGTGCTTGATGCAAGTTTGGTATAGTTATTGTTTTAAAAGCAGGGTGAGTTCTTTTGTAAAGTAAAATTCTTTTTGATTCTGTGCATCACCTTGTCAAGTGAAATGAAACTGGCTGAAAATGAACGCGAAACTCCATTTTCCACACCAAACGTATTACAACAACTTACGTTAAGCATAAAGAACAAAGCATTTAGTTATTTACTTTCATTTCTTTTTTTTTAAGCCCATTAAACATGCATATGAAGGATATAGGCATAAAGAGGAATCTGCATGATAACAGTGAAAGGAAGTGGGTTTGTATCAAAATATACCAATATGTATATTGAAATATATATCCATATTCATGGCACATAGTTTCCGTCTGTGAAGCAGCTTCTATGCTTTCAGCATGCAAAGAAAAGTTTCCTTTAAAAAAAATAAAAAATAGGCATTTTTACCCATGTTCTTTATCTTGGATTTCAAGCCAAAACCAAAAGGGAGCCAATAATGGGTTATTATTATTTTGTTGGAAGCCGCCCAGAGTGGCTGGTGAAACCCGGCCAGATGGACAGGGTGTTGTTAATAATAATAATAATAATAATAATAATAATAATAATAATAACCACAACACTGGTCAACAGGAAAAACAACAAATGAACCAAAACAATTTATTTCAAATACATAAAGGACCCCTGAGAGTTAAGTCCAGTCGTGAATGTCTCTGGGGTTGTGGTGCTCATCTCGCTTTACTGGCTGAGGGAGCCTACGTTTGTCAGCAGACAGTTTTTCCCGGTTATGTGGCCAGCATGACTAAGTGGTACCTATTTATCTACTTGCAGACGTGCTTTTGAACTGCTAGTTTGGCAAGAGCAGGGATCGAGCAACAGGAGTTCACCCCGTCGCGGGGATTCAAACTGCCGACCTTCTGATCGGCAAGCCCAAGGCTCAGTAGTTTACACCACAGTGCCACCCGCGTCCCTTCAAATACATAGCTGCTTTAATTGGAATTTAATTTAAGCGGTTTAGTCATTTCCTTTGTAATGAAATTCTTCCTCCTTCATATCCACCCTAATTTCCACTTGATACTCCTTTTAATAATTTTCTTCAAAGTACTGAAAAGATACTGTGAAAAGGCTATAGTTGTGCTTCTGTATGACAGCGTAAAGCAACAGAATGGACTTATGCCTGAATTTCCACCATAAACACAAGTTCCTTGGCATTTTCAGAGTGTGTCAGATGCTAAATTCAATTAAAACTAAACAGTTGCTTTGTAATGTAATCTGTTCTCTAATCTATTTTCTAATCAGATCAAATACAGCTTCATATAATGTAGCCATTGGCAAAATACACTGCCAGGAACCTTTATGTTCACTATCTGTTGTTTAGAAGGCACCAGATTATGATATAATTATAAGGAAGTAAATGATCATCGGGAAGTCATTAGTGAAAGCATTTTGCAATAAGGCTCAATAATGGTACCAGAATCTGATTGGTGTTCTATTGCACAACAAACCCTGAGGCCGTGTCTGCACTGCCATGCTTCTATTACGACCCTTAACATCTTATTTATACTATTAGTTACGAAGAAGAAGGAGAGACACAGAGTGGTAGCAGCAACTTGTGTTTTGTAGTTTTTAAGTCCAGAATGTCTACAGGAATGGTTTTATACCATGATAAATTGTTTAGCTTTTAAGGTGCCACAAGAGTCCTTGTTATTATATTTTTTTTGCTTCAAGAGACTAAGGGTGCTTCTACCTGGAAACCTACTGATCTTTCCCAGCTTCTCTTTCTGCTTTTGTTGGAATGCAGAACAGAATCTACACCTTTCAACGTTAAATTTATTTTACATCCATGGTCTCCCATCCACACCAGTGGCTGGTGCATGTCTGAAACTGCCCGTTTTGTGCATGCATCCTTACCTTTTCCCATGCTTCCCACTCACTACCTGTTGCACTTCATTGAGCAAAAAGACAAACCAGGGGTGATATTTGTAAATGTCCAGCAGTAGTTTGATGTACAGCTGCTCATACATTTTATGTACATCACACCTGTGGCACCTGCACTTGGTGTTTACATTTTTAAAATGATGGGGAGGCTCAGGACTGGGGGGGGGGGAAGGCACTGAACGCAGCTCTCCAGCCTTTCCATCTGACCCTTGGGACTCTCCCCAAACCACACCACTCACTGGCCATGCTCTGTATCCTACTTGAAAGGCCTGTTGTCAGAATGCTTTTTGCTTGCCTGGATGGAGGATAGAGAGGTATGCATGTAGAAACTTTTGACTTGCACGCCATCAACTGGCTCATACTAAACAGTAAGGCTCCCTCCCATTTTGTCCAGGGCAGTAGGCTGAAAGACGAACTTGGGGCTGTGTGTCAAAGGACGAAGAGTGGCTTGGCCATGGTATCACAAGACCGTGGGAATCACAGGCTAGGAAAGTCATATTCCCTTCCTTGAAGGTCACTTATACTGTGGGAGATTCTATTGGTGGCCTTTTTGTGGGAGACTGTTCAATGGCCCATGAGTCAGCAGCGGAGGAAGCAACTCAGGCACCTGGGGCAGCATGCCCAGGCGCAGGGTGAACCGCCCATAGGGGCAGAGCACACCGCGGGGCCTCCAGAGTCTGCCTGCCTCCTCCCACTCAGCTGCCCTACGGTTGAGGGGGAGGCGGTGGCCAGCCATTTGGGGCAGAGCGGAGCCTGTGGGCGCCAAAGCCACCGTGTCACTCCCAGGAGAGCCGTGTGACTTGGGCGCACTGCAGGCCCCGCGGTGAGTACTGCCTGGCATTTTGTCACCCCCCTCAGCAGTGGCACCCAGGGCCACCCACACTCACCACACACCCCTTCCTCCACCCCTGCCATGAGTCACTGTGGTAAAGACTCTCCCTGGGTCTCACACCTCTCATCAGCTGAGGCAGGTGACTCTTGAAAGTGCTCCACATCCAGCCCACAGTTCTCAGGGCCCTAAGCAGATGGTTTCCAGAAAAGCCCATTACTTTCAATGGTGCTCATGTAATCATATTCCTACAGCTAGGTTCTCTGTGCCTTCCTGCCACAGGAATACAAGCCTCTGTTTAGTGCCGCTACCTCCACCTGCCCAGGATAAAATCCTGAAGATCATTAAGGAAAATGTCATTTTCAAGATCTGATAAGGAGATTCCATTAGTGCTATGCATTTCTACCCCAAATGCTTGAACACAGGGTGTACAAACATGCCACTCCCAGATCCATGAAGTACCAAGTCGTTTTCTTGGTTCACCTTTTTGTCAGCCCTGTTTAACATTCTAGGGTCTAGTTCCCCCTCTCCAAACTCTGTAAGGCAACATTCCCTTATGGAGATAGGTGAATCTGTCAATGTCATGTTTCATATTTTTCAAGTCTCCAGTTCAGTTTTCCATATATCCCCATCTGTTTATAATACGTCCTCATTTAAATCCATCAGCATTTTAGTGCAAACTTCTCCTAATATAAACATTCTTGTGTTGTCTCCCTTTATTAGGCCATGGTGAGGCATGACTTGGTTAAGATAGAGAGGAGCCAAGATGTAGGGATTTGGGTTTTCAGTCCAGCAGGCTCTTCAGTTTTCATCATGACTGACCATTAGACACACTGGCTGGGACTGAAGGGAGTTGGAGGCCAGCAACATTTGGAGGGCTGGGAAGGCTTATGCTACAACCCTACAAAAAAGTTTAAGGTGGAAACTGTTCTGCTTTCCCCACTACTAGTTTGCCTTTCTTCAGCCGAAGCTGGGTCCAGCATGCAGTTAATTTCTGCATTGCCCAGGGAGTTGCAGGGTAGCTTATAACTTACTCATCCTTCTGCTGCCGTGTAAATGATGCTTCAAAGCCTCCCACTGCCATTTGAAGATGTTAAATGTTGTAGACATAAAAATGACAAGGTTCTGCTCTCAGGTACATTAAGGTCTGGTCCGTGTGCCTCTGCTGATATATAACAAATGAATCTTATGTAAAAAGAAAGGAGAGTTTTGATCCATTTTCTCCATCTGCAAAAGAGTGTGCATGTTAATTAGTCTCATTCCATAGAGAATTGGCATGAATTTTTCTTTGACTTACTGAGGCAGCCAGCGAAGAATTCTCGCAGGAACGCTTTGATACCAGAAGGGCATACTTGGCATGTTTGTGAAATTCCTTAAGGCCTCCTTTTTTAATTAGGTTCTGAAACTGTTCAGTCAAGGTCACAGTTGTTGCGTCCTGCTCACATTATGAGGAGACCCAGTCTGCTTTGTGATGCTACAGCTGAATGCATTCCAGTGCATAATAGTGGCTCTAATGAATGCACACCAAAAGTATATTTTAAAACAGATTTAAGGTATCTGCTCACACAATATCAAGACGACATATTGTTCTGTGCTTTGCTTCCCACTGCCTTTGCTGTCCTCTTAACTTGGACTGAGATGCATTAGACACCTTGAAACATGAAGGAATATGTATGCAAATATATATGCAAGAATGGCCTTCGATTTTTTGTTGTCAGGGAATGGTAGGGAACATAGACACAGAGGACTCCCCCCCCCCCCCAATGCAGCAAGAGCTACGTTCTCTTCTTTGAGATCCGGTGACCAGAACAGTGCACCAGTATTTCAAATATGCCCACCCAGCAGCAGATATATGCATGCATTATGATGCCAGCTGTTCATTTTCAGATCTTGTCAGCCTAACTTCTGTCCTAGTTAAAACTGTAGAAAGTATCATTTATCTGAGACAGAAGTTGGGTCGACAGGTTTATTTTTTCTAGTCCACCCCCAATCCCCTCTTTAAAAATGTACATTGTGTTGACTACTTTCCAATCCCCTGAGAAGGAGATGGATTTTTAATGAAAACGTACCTAGTTTCCTTTAAAGATTAGCCATTTAACATTTGAGATATTTAAGAAACAATGGTTTAGATGTTTGCTTCTCTCCAATATCTTCCACAGACAAGAATTCAGTGAGCCTCTCTGCAATTTCCTTGTTCTCCTCCAATAATCATTTTCACACTGCTGTCATCTCTTTCTTCTGATGTCTTTAAAGAAACATGTGCTGTTTGTTTTTATGCCTTCAGCAATCTGTTCCTCACTGTCTTTCTTTGCTTGCCCTCTCATCAACTTAACATTTGTTTGACCAGAGTGAAGGTTTTTGTTTCTTTGTTTCTTTGCTTTTTTAAAAAAAACCTCTTTAAAAAATAATAGAGTAATTTTGACTGGGGGGGAAGCCTCCACCTGTTGTTGTTGTTTAGTCGTGTCCGACTCTTTGTGACTCCATGAACCAGAGCACGCCAGGCACTCCTGTCCTCCACTGCCTCCTGCAGTTTGGTCAAACTCATGCTAGTAGCTTCGAGAACACTGTCCAACCATCTCGTCCTCTGTCATCCCCTTCTCCTTGTGCCCTCAATCTTTCCCAACATCAGGGTCTTTTCCAGGGAGTCTTCTCTTCTCATGAGGTGGCCAAAGTCTTGGAGCCTCAGCTTCAGGATCTGTCCTTCCAGTGAGCTCTCAGGACTGATTTCCTTAAGAATGGATAGGTTTGATCTTGCAGTCTCCTCCAGCACCATAATTCAAAAACATCAATTCTTTGGCGATCAGCCTTTTTTATGGTCCAGCTCTCACTTCCATACATCACTACTGGGAAAACCATAGCTTTAACTACACAGACCTTTGTCAGCAAGGTGATATCTCTGCTTTTTAAGATGCTGTCTAGGTTTGTCATTGCTTTTCTCCCAAGAAGCAGGTGTCTTTTAATTTCGTGGCTGCTGTCACCATCTGCAGTGATCATGGCACCCCAAAAAGTAAAATCTCTCACTGCCTTCATTTCTTCTCCTTCTATTTGCCAGCAGGTGATGGGACCAGTGGCCATGATCTTTTTTTTGTTTATGTTGAGCTTCAGACCATATTTTGTGCTCTCCACTTTCACCCTCATTAAAAGGTTCTTTAATTCCTCCTCACTTTCTGCCATCAAGGTTGTGTCATCTGCATATCTGAGGTTGTTGATATTTCTTCGGCAATCTTAATTCCGCTTGGGATTCATCCAGTCCAGCCTTTCGCATGATAGTTGGTGTTGGTGTTACTTCCTGCTATTTAACATGCTGGAATCTTTTTTGATGTTTGTACACTTTCTGTTCTGTGGCATGCATTTTTCAAAGCCTCAGTGATTATTATTTCAAATAGGCTCCCAAGTTCCCAAAAGGCATTTGACCTCCCTGACTCTTGTCTTCTACTTCCATTTACACAATCCCCTATTTTTTAAAAATACATTCCCTCTTTTCAAATCACAGTTAGATTGGATTGCATTGGATGAGCCAGAGGTTCTCCACTCTCGCATAAATGTAAGAATCTTCACTTCATTTCAGAATTACAACCTCTCCTTTAGAATGAACTTTGTAAAATAAAGAACCACATAGCTTACGGTTTTGAAATCCAGTTTGCCAAAAGAAAAGGGATGCTATATCCTAAATATATAAACACAATCTCAGCACAAAATCAAGGCTGGTATAGGGGGATAACAACCAATTGTCCCCCTCCCCCTTAGGTTTACAGCAATTTTCAGCTTGGGGCCAGTTTGGACATCCAAATAGATAGCAAAATCAAGGAGTGGAAGAGTAAATCTCAGATTTCCATTCCCACCTGTACTGCTGGATATAAAATATTCTGTGTGATTCGGCCCTCCACATGTCATGTGGGCATTGAATACATGTATTGGGTGCATTGTCAAAATGGTACAACACATTGCATGTATGGGCTGATGGGTAATTCAATTCTTATATCGTGTTTCTATGCCTCACATTAGTTAGAGTCCATATAATATGGTGCAGTATATGGTCACTTTACATCTTCTCCTTTCTGGAGCCTACTCTTTTATTTTCTAAAGAAAAAATATTCTGCTACCTATCTCTCATTCTTCTCCTAAGTCTACCTTGCATTAATAAACAAGACTTGTGTCAAATCTGTAGTGAAATCTCAAGTCCATAATAACTGAGAGTGGTTAAAGAAAAAGTGTTTCTTTGTTGAATCTGGCTTGTAATGACTGGGTATCATATGCATGCAACTTAGTGCAGGAGAGAAACCCCAGACACCAAACTGAAAAAAGAGAAGCTTTCGCAAGCTCGATGGTCTCAGTATCATTACTACAGAGGACTCAGAAGTAAACGGAGAAACACTTGCCTACCCCTTTGCATATGCTGCACATGGGAAATGGGGGGGGGGGGGACACACTAAGCAGCAACTTTGGAAGCAATTGCTCTGATAGACCACAGCAGCTATGATCAGGACAGACTTGGCTTCCATTCAGTATGTGCACAGCTGCTTGTTTGCAGCCTTGCACAAAGTGTAATTCACCAATGGCTGGACGTAAACCAGGTATTGTGGCCTTCCAGGTGCACAACAGCCCCCCCTTTTTTTGCAGCCCAAGGCCTGCAGCAGAAACAAGAAGTTTATAAAGCATCTGTGAAGTCTCACGATAAATACATTGTTGGTAGACTCCATTCAGCTTGGTGGATTGTTGAGCAAGCGGCATATGTGGGGCCCTGATGCCCTTCCAGCTTCCAAACATGGCATATCGCTGGTTCTTACCGGGTTCAGGATTTTATTGTGCTAGCTGAAGGGCATGACAAAACCATGCAAACACAATCAATAACATAACAAAACCAGTAGACCCATGTATCACAAGAAAGACTATAAATGAGGAGCCTCCACAACTACATACAGTATATTTCAATTTAGACCTCCAAATATCATTTACAATTTACTGCTATTTTGTCCCATACCTTCTTCCTAAACTTTCTTGCCACCAGCAAAAAGGGATACCTTATGAGTCACTGAGGCATTAGAGTCACGCAACAGCTACAGAGCACTCACTGCCAAGGAGAGAATGCTTTCGTGAACAAACAGGGGGATTTAGAAAGTGTCTCCTAGGTTCTGTGTATAATGGGCAACGTAACAAATAATGAAGATTGTCATCTACTTCTGGTTGCCCTGAAATACAGAGTCTATCTGCATATGGAATCTTACTATAACGCTCATCCAGTGCAGCTGAGGCATTGCTTGGAAACAAAGCTTAATAAAGGCAGATCTTAATGGAAAAGGAAAGGGTTTGGACAACAAAAAGTCTTTAAAATGCTCCATTTTTGAGAACAGGAACCATGGAGAACATCTGGAAGATTTGATCACTTGTAGATTCCATCTGGATGCTGCCCAGTAGAACCATTCCCTTCATTGATGCTTGTCCATATTAAAAATCTCATTCAACTCGTGGAAATGAAAGTAATCCAGGCTACATTGAATGTTTGGTTTTCACCAGTAGCTGTTTCCCAGTTCCAGTTACTGGGTGAGGGGCAATGTGTGGGGAGTTTGTCACTCTGTAGGCACTTAACAAGAGCACTGGATTGGCTCTGGCATGCTGCACCACACCAAATTCCCTGTGCCTCACCCCCTCCCTCTGGTAAGCACCAGCGACACACTGTGTTTGGAAGTCACTGCAGTCTACTACTCCCATCCCACGGGATACAGGAGATATTTATTAGCAATCTCTATTGCCTACAGCCTTTGTTATTCTGCTCAGTGTTCACAGACTTTAGCGGGAGGCACATGACAATGCCAGCCACATGCAGAACATATTGCTTGACTCCAGTATTAAGAAGAAAAGCTAACACTTTGGCCTCCTGAAAGCCACATCGTCACAGAACATTTACTTCTTTATTTCTAGTAGGGGATAAATAAACCCAAGCCACAACCTACAACGGTTCATCAACATATGCTTCTGCTTGGAGACGGGCTTCTGCTTCCAGGAAAACAACTAAGTCATTGTCTGTGTATAATTAAAAGACATGATAGCAAGTTTATTGATATGGTAGGGAGAGCCATCCCTTTTGTAGTGATGGATTACTTAACTTTATATTGCAACTCCCCTTGGCACAAGCGGGCAAGATTTATGTAGACGTGTGACTATCTCGTGCAACTCCTTCGGTGTGACAAGGTAAAGGATGACTTCTTCCATATCTGGCTCAGTTTTTTGTGTGTTTGATGGATTGAACCTTTCCAGTGGAAGCTATATCTAGTTTTATCCTTCTCAAGGTAAAGAAGTCAGAACTTTTTTGCCCTTGATGAGGCCAGTTTTCATTTGGTGAAAGGTTTGCCTTTCAAACAGTGCCACAAAGACAAAAGAGCCCTGACATAAAACCCATCCCTATGATATGTTAGACTTTATCTGGTGAGTGGAAGAGACAATAGGATGAGAATAGGAAATGGGCAGATGAATAGCTCTTGCTTTGACCAATACTGCCTGTTCTGAAGTGAAGAAGATAATTTAAATGATTCATGGGCTCATGAATAAAGCAGTAACAGATTATGTGTGTGTGTGTGAGAGAGAGAGAGAGAGAGTGCAAGAGAATTCTCTTTTCTCACAACTGTTCCACAGCCTGGATTATCAGACTGTGTAATGAATGAAATAGTCTCAAGGTGGTAGTTGCTGGTGGGTGGTATGTCCTGGCAGTAATGGCTTGTGGTTACTGGGATTTGTGTAAGACAGGAGGCCAACAGTAGGTGGAGCCAGAGCCAATGACAGGCAAAGCCAACTTCTCCTTGTTTTGTCTCAATCTTACTTTCTGCTGAGTTATACAATGCAAAGACTGGGTCTAAGGAGGAGAAAGCTGAGAGGCAGTGCTGTGAATAGGTGTGTGTGAATCTCTGTAGATCGTGGCATAAATATAAGATTGACATAACTCTAATATGACAGAAGGCCCTTCATGATGAAAACAATAGACCAATGTTGGCCAGGTAAGCCTGAACCAGTTAGACATTCTGTGCATGTGGAATCAGGCTTCCATGGTCAGATCTTAGTCAATGTGGTACCCTCTAGATATTTAAGGGCTCCTACTTCCATCATCAATGACCTTTGAGCATGCTTGTGGGGCTGCTGGGACTCCAGTTCCAACAATATTTGGAAGACACTATATTGACAACCCTGCCTTACTGAAGAAGAAGAAGAAGAAGAGTTTGGATTTGATATCCCGCCTTTCACTCCCCTTCAGGAGTCTCAAAGTGGCTAACAATCTCCTTTCCCTTCCTCCCCCACAACAAACACTCTGTGAGGTGAGTGGGGCTGAGAGACTTCAGAGAAGTGTGACTGGCCCAAGGTCACCCAGCACCTGCATGTGGAGGAGCGGGGAATCGAATCCGGTTCCCCAGATTATGAGACTACCGCTCTTAACCACTACACCACACTGGCTCTCCATGAGTAACTGAAAAGTACACATGCAGTTCCTCAACCTGACTGAATTGGCACACATGTAGTTTAAGAATAAAGCTGAAACCACACTGATAGCTGATTTGGAGGGGTGGGATGTGGGTTAGAGAGCTGGATTTAGTTCCCCAGCTCCCTTGCCCTGCTAACTGATCATCAGCATTTTAACTTAATAAAAATAAAGGGCCACCTGAGTTCAACTTCAGAAGTTCCATGTGAGCTCTGTTCAGCTGTAACCTTAATATATTTGGATAAAACAACTGATATTTGAGAGAAGGAAATTGCCTGTCATGGAAACAGTCGAGTCAGATATAAGAGAGAGAGAGAAAGGCAACGGTATAAAGTAAATTAAAAACAAATTGTTGAGGGAGTAAAACAAAAAGAGCTGTCATCTCAGAATTATGAAAATGTGTGTCTAACTCTCCAAAATGCAGGCCAGAGAAATTACATTTACACCCACCTTGTAGAAATGAAATGAAATTTCTCTCCAGGATTCTAAGTAATCTAGAAATGTTTGTATACCATGGGGCAAAAAGTTAAAGCTCAGGATAGAGTTATGTAAACTTACTTGATAAGAGATGAAAGGAGAGAAAAAAGACTGGAGAGTCCTTTAAAATATTTACTCTTCTGACTCTCACTGCATCCATAATACTTGCAGAAGAATACCTGAACACTAGCCCTTGGTAAGCCTACACATAGATTTTATCAATAAAACATGGAGACAATTGAAAAAACAGTTGGGAAAGTCTGCAAACAACCTTTAAACCTCTGGAAGCCCTTGAAAAACCCTTTTGAAAAACCAGCAGCATTTATCAGACGCCAAATTCTGCCAAACTCCACTACAATTGCTTCCTCCAAATCTCCTTACTCAAACTCTCCACAGGCATCAACGGTTAGTGCAAGGACTCCTGGGATTGCAGGCAATTGTCACACATTTTTTGCCCTTTCTGGGTCCTTTTAGGGCCATTTTTGTCATTTTTTAAGTCACTTCTAGGTTTGGCAATATATGCAGGTGTGTGGCCATGCATCAATTGGATGTGCAGAAATTGGTCGCTGCCTGTATGCATTTTTGTGCGCTGAAGAGATGAGGAAACAATGAGGGTAAAGAGAAGTGTGTATGTGTGTTTCACAAATAACAGTCAAAGGAAACTATGTGCATATGTGAGAGGGTTCTACATATTGATTTGAACATGCCAGCTTGTTCTTTGCTGGTGTACAAATGTTTCATGGCAAATGATTTGTGAATGTATACTGTTTACATAAGCTGAGCACTATTGATTTTCAACTTTGTCATGTTTATGTGACTAGGAGATATTTTATGTTTCGCAGAATTTTGATTATTTTTTATGATATATACCAACTACAGCAGTTGGTATCAAAATAAAATAATGCCTTTTCTATATATAATGCCATGGGAAGGAGTGTTATTTAAGGAGGATAAGGAAATGCTACCTCTTCCAATGAACACGTGCTTATTCCTTGGGAGCATCTGTATCTCTCAACTCATCTGGGATGACTTCATAGGGAGAGGAGAGGGTTAGAGAAGTAACAAATATAAAGGTACGGAAGAATCTTGAAATCTGGCATGGTGACTGTAAGAAGTCATCCTCAAAATAGCAAACAATTAATGGAAATCCCCAGAGTTTTAACTTCAGTATGTTGGTATCATTTCCCTCCAGGAGATTGTCTGAATCACAGATTTGGTTGCTGCCTCTGTGATGCAGTTAATTCTTCTACACACAGCTATAATGTTTAGGGGGAACTATCTCATTGGTGGGAGTGGCCATTTCTGTCTCATAGAATCATCAAATTTTAGAGTTAGCAGGGACACTGAGGATCATCTGGTCCAATCCCCTGCAATGCAGGAATATGCAGCTGTCCCATATGGGGATGAAACCTGCAACCTTGGCATTATCAGCACCACACTCTAACCAACTGAGCTATCCAGGTAGAGCTTTTCTTATCCTTGCTGTGGCTAAGGAAGAGGGCTACATCTCTCCCACTATGCACTGCCATCAAAATACAGTGGTACCTCAGGTTACAGATGCTTCAGGTTACAGACTCTGCTAACCCAGAAATAGTACCTCGGGTTAAGAACTTTGCTTCAGGATGAGAACGGAAATCACACAGTGGCAGCAATGGGAGGCCCCATTAGGTAAAGTGGTACCTCAGGTTAAGAACAGTTTCAGGTTAAGAACGAATTACGTTCTTAACCTGAGGTACCACTGTAACAATGCCTCTCCCATGCTTCCATTTTTTTTAAAAAATGTATTTTTTTATACCCATAGTAAATAAACACCTGGTTTGGCAACAGCTTTTTAAAAATAAAAAATTTATCTTTAAAAATAAAAATAAAAATCCAAAACCCGTAAGATATATGATGCCATTATTTAATTTTAAAAAATGTGGCCAAGAACCGTAGGGTCACAGTTGTTGGTTGGCTGAATCACATCCTCTCATTATAATCAAAACCAGGGGGTGGCAGCGGGGGGGGGGGGGAGAGATTTTTTGGTTGTTAGAAAATGACAAGTTCTGATTTGAAACTTGGCACAGTATGAGAGATAACTTAGTAGGATGGTCCGTGATGAATTTAAAGTAGAAAGTTAAGAAATGGCTTATTTTGAACAAGTTTAACGTTTGATGAGAGACTTTGTCCATTTGATATGTGCAGTGTGTTGTTGCTTTTCCTAGACATTGCTGGGCTGTGTTTGTTTCTGGAAAGATTGACCAGTTCGTACTGTGCATGCTTTGAAAATAGGTTGTTGTTTTATGTCAAGGGGACCACCTAGAGGCCAGAAACCATCTTGGCTGTGAGTCCTCAAAGACCTGTTCCCTGCTTTTCAGGCTTTCCCCCTCACCTAGATTGAGCAGGTGAGACCCTGACTGACTCCAGCTACAAAAGCTGAACAGACTTTTGGACTGGGGTATTGTTTAGGAGAGGAGGTGTTGCAAGAGTGGTGGTGTTTCTCTGTGTGTGTGTTTTTATGTTAGATCCTGTACTGATTTATGTGGGAATTTGTATATTTTTAAATGTTTTATTTATTGCTGTAGGACTTCTGTGGCAAGGTGGCATACAGATAAAATTGGATATGTATGCAGTGTGTGCTTTTGTCTAACAGTGGTGCTTGTTGTTATTCTATTTAAAAGACATATTTGTGGTCAATTCGATGGGATTTCATAAGGGTTTCCCCTGCACATGCTCAATACAAACTTGTGAGAGAAGATTTGCGTGTCGAGGTCCCCAATCCACCCCCCAAAATAACTCACAACAGACACATAATTTTTTGTTTAAGATTTTTGGCATGATTTTGGCCATAACTTTATTAAAATACAAACCGTGAGTGGTTGTTTAGGCATTGGTTAAGACTATCTGTCCCCCCGCCTGGGGACAGAACTGACCTCCGGGCACCACTGAAAGCCAGTGTGGGAAAAAAAGTCGGGGAAGAATTGGAGCTGAGTCACAGACCCTCAATTCTCACCCGCCTGCTCCCCGAAGGCTTGCCGGCCCTAGTCCCATTCCAGGGATTGGACGAAAAGATGGCAAGCCCCAGGATTCCTTTAACGGAATTCCCTTTCCGCAGCAACCATGGAGGGGCAGGCCCAGCCTATCCTAACCCCTCCTCCACCAGATTTATAACCAATGCCTAACCACAACCTTACAAGTTGTGACGATTTGCTACGCAGTAGGCAAAAACCACCCAGCCAGCCAATTTGCCAGGTGGAAAAATTCCTACCAGGCCCCTGCTCAAAGGCAGACGACCCCATGACAGGTATAGCAAGGTCAACGCAACAACCCCTTACTCTAGGGCGGGTGGGCGGGTGATCCGTTGCACGCAGCAAAAGAGAAAGTACAAGGCTGCGTGCAGAGTATTTAAACCTTTTACCGCTCCCACCAAAATTGCAACATAACTTTCCCCCCAGCAACTCAGCAATCCAATCACTGCCCCCTGGCCATCTTGGAGAACTTACCTAGCAACAAAGGGGGTGGCTCAGTAGACCCCACCGCAACACGTGCTCTCCCTGAAGGAGAACACGCTTTAGTGGAGGGACTGAGGCGCTGGAGGAAGTGAAAATGAGTAACAGGTGGAAAGGGCCTGTTGGAAAATATCAGTGTGTGAATGTGTGGGTGATGAAAAAGGATGTGGGGGAGATGTGAGATGAAGTATATTCATTCATTCAATTTATTTACTATTGGGCCAGCTATGTTGCATCCTACTATTATAATGAGCAACATAACCTTTAAATTCACAATAACCTTTTTTTTGCTGAGCTAACAGGTTACAGCTATTTGTAGCTGTTTATAATTAGTTACAGCTATTATAATAGGGGCAGGGCTCCGCCCCTCAGTTAGACTTCACGTGGGCGGGCGGGGGAGGAAGTGTTAAAAAATAGCAGGAGACATTTGGGACTTTTTCAGATAATTTGTGAACAGCCCTTTGACTTCTTCATCATGATCACATTATCCTGTTCAGGCAGATCACAATGCTCCCAATATTACTTTCACAATGGGAAAAATAAACTATTATCACCAGGAATATCTCATTTTCAAGATAGGGGCATATTCTCCTGCAATTATATTGCATCTCAAAATTTAGAAATTTACTGCAATTCATTTCTGTCTATATGTTTGTTCATGAAAATGGTACTTCAGAAGGTTTGCTTACTGATACAGAATTTCAGGTAGCCAAAAATATCCATATATTAGAGCCTTATGACACTGTGTCAGGCAAAAGCAGAATTTCAACAAATGATGTTGGCAATGGATGTACAGTGGTACTTGGTATGCACTCTGGTTGCCAATATGTGGCATTATTCATGTTATGCATATTTGGTATTTAATGTTTCTCTACTCCATCCTCCGAGAATAAGAGCTGTGTTGAAATGTAAAGACTTTTCTTTATTTGAAAGATCCCACTTTGCATGTAGACATGCTCCAAGAAACATATTTAGCTATGCCTCTTAGAGCTTCATAATTGGCAGCTGAGGCTCACAACTTGCTGGAGCTGTTCAAAGAGTATTTGGTAATATAGCTCTTTTTCAGCTGCCAAATGACCTGAAAGCATATTTTGATATTTCTTCACCATTTGATGTTTTTTTGGTTTTCCGAGATGTTATAGCTACATTTTGTGATTAAGGGCTATACATGTACTTGGGTGTTTGGCTTAATGAATCTATGTGGTCTTCTCACTCTTTTCTTTTGACCAGGCAAACATTCCACCATTAAGCTCCAACACCTATTAATCAGAAGATGCACTAAACATTAGAATCCCAAGTGTCATTCAACTGGCAAAGCTCAAACCGTGTGCCCAGCTCTATCCCCATGTCATTTCTGGTTTACTGAAGCAAAATATTTTTATGCAGAAGTCTGGAATATACTGTGAAGGTATATCCATGTGAAGCACATATAATGCCTTCCACTTTAATAGCAAATCCCTCTTACCTTCATCAGGCAGAGAAAACCAATAGCAGCCTTCCCCATGCTGCTACCGCAATATGCTGTGAAAGCAGCAGTTTGCACGTGTAACTGTGTCTTCAGTTAGGTTAATTGGTCACATTTGGGTGGGAAGGTGTTGGAAGATTAACAGGTAAAGGACCAGTTTAGGTGGGATTTTGAGGGGGATAGGTGCTTCTCTAGGTTTGCCACTCAAAACCCTCAGAGGCTTTGAGATAACAGCAGCAGAGATCCGGGGACCTGGGAGTGGAAATATTGGCAAAACTTTCCAAACCACCAGAAAGGATGAGACATATAGGAGGAGAAAGGAGTCCTGTGTAGGTGGATGCTTGCCTGATACAGAAACCCTGTACAAACCGTAATAGCTGCCCTCTGCAGAACATATCTGATAATTAATAAAATGTGGACCTTGTTACGACTCACTTACATGTGTCTTGTCTCTATTTCCACCTCTATCCACAATGTGTGCAAGATACGGATTTATGTACATTTGTGTGTATAGTCTTGAGCAAATCTAGCAAGATCTCCAGCCTCTTGCTCATTTTGTTGTCTGTTTTCTGCACATATTCTAGCTCTACAATATCCTTTTTTGCCCCTGTTTATTCTTTAAAAAGCTGAGTTTTGATGGTGGAATTAGTCTATCGCCAGCCTTGTTAAAAACAACATCACACCAATACCATTTAGAATTCTCCAAGGAAACGACAACTGGTTAGTATTTTCCAGTCCAATCTAAAACACCACCGCTTGGGAAATCATATTATATACTTATTGATATATTTTCTAAAATAAATAAATAAATTGCTTAATAGCCTATGTCCTTTGGTATCTAATTTAATTATCAGCAATTTGATTTGACATACAGAATTTATACTCTCCTAATATTTGGAACACCCTCCCTCCTTATAAGCTAAGGCTGCAAAATGAAATATGAGTTCCCTAGGCAAATAAATTAGATGAAAATCAATATGAGTAAGATCAAGATATGAAAGATGACATTTAGTAGTCAGAAGCAAATTTGCTTAACCTTATGTTGAAGTTATCAACGAATTACATCATTAGATTTGCAGAAGTGAAAAGGGATGACGTTTATCTTCTTTTAAAATGCATCTTAAGATCATGGTTGACTTACTAGATTGAGGTTAAGTAAACATCCTTAAGATGTTATGGTATGAAGACCTGTGTCAAGTCTCTGCATTGTTTTCTTGAAGTTGGATGACTAAGATGGCTCTCACACTGGAGTTTGGGAACCATCAATGGTCGTTACACCTGGTCTCCAAAACTATAGTATAAATTAACAGAAGACAATGCTGAGGAATCAGGTATTTGTTTGACATTTCCACTACAGTCATACCTCATGTTACGTTTTTTCAAGTTGCTTCCTACAGCGACCCGGAAGTACCGGAAAGGGTTACTTCTGGGTTTCGCCACTTGCACATGCACACAACCGCCAAATCGCGTCTCACACCTGTGCAGATATGGCGCTTCAGGTTGCAGTGGCGTAGCGTGGGTTGTCAGCACCCGGGGCAAGGCAAGTAATTTGTGCCCCCTAACCCAGGTAGGGGCAGAGAGCTGCGAGTGTGAGTGCACCCCCAGATGTTGCGCCCGGTGCGGCCGGCCCCCCCTGCACCCCCCACGCTACACCACTGTCAGGTTGTGGGCTTTTCATGTTGCGAATGGGCCTCCAGAACGGATTCCGTTTGCAACCAGAGGTACCACTGTACATGTTGAAGAGGTACAGCCACTTTTCTGCATAAATGTTACAATTGGAATAGAAAAACAGCTTGCCTCTTCAACAGTGCAAACTCTTTCAGATAAGTAACATATAATTGGTTGATTCCCCCCACCCTTGATGTAAAATAGAGCTTTTTATTCTTGGTACTTGTGTCTCTGATGGTTTCAGCTATAGGTTTATGTTTCTGTATATATGTTTTTAAGTAATATATGCTACACCATCTGTATTAGTGAGAAACTGAATTCCACACTAAGCCCTCTTTCATAGTCATTGTCTCTTCTTCTGTATCTTTTCAATAGCCATGTGAAGTAGATTTAAAGTTAGAGTTGGTGACTGATCCAAGTGAGGAAGTGAGCACAAAATTGATTTATTTATATTTTATAAACAATGAACATTGATTTTAAAATATGAAACTGCACAGGCTAAAGGGCAATATGTGTTTTCTGGTACCTATTTGAATTCATTCATTTTTTGGGGAATGGGGAACTGTACCAGGGTCCCCAACCACCTTAATCTAACCTTGAACACAAGAATCTCATTTTATATTGAACAGGGGAACTTTTGAATGTTTCTATTAGAGGCGAATGATTTGGCCTCTGTAATTATCTGCAGAATATATTCAGTCAACTGTAAACAATGTCATTAATGGAAAAAGGGAGGTGGTTTCTGCAGAGAGAAACTGAGGGACTGAAAGAAAAGCAACAAATGGTTTTGCAACTAATCATTCATCCAGCTCCAGAGACTGGCCTACTGTGTTTGAGATTCCATACAGAGAGCACAGAAAGATTTTCAAAAACAAAAATGAATGAACAAACTGTGTTTCTGGCTTCTTGAAGCAGCTGCCAGTCTTTTGGTGCTAACTGAATGCTGCTTGTGAAATTTGACTGGGAAAGTGGATTTGATTGTTCTGGTGTGTCTTTCGTGGATTTATTTGTCCATTTTAACGAATATACCTGTGTCCCTTTAAATATTTGTAATCTGATTTTGTCTGCTCAGAAGTTCTTTGGGCACCTCATGCCATGCTTTAATAGGTTCTTTTCATGTGGCTGACAGGTTGAGAAATGGAATTTATTTGTGCTGTTTTCTGTTTCTTCATTTTTGGTTGATGGGAACAGAAAGGTTGCTTTCATCCATTTTCCAAAAATAGCTTTTGATCTATTCCTTTAATGGAGGGGGGGGGGGGATTCAGGGAGGGAGCCTTCTTGGTTTGTTTTTTTTTTAAATATGCTTAAGACACGTTAACTGATAAATCAAAGATAGTAGAAATGATCAAGCATCCATAATGCTTATGTAGATGTAGATCAGACTAAACAGCTGCCAGTCATCTTAATTGGCAAAGTGAGCTGGACTGTTATGCTTTAATAAGGAGGACGGTGATGGACAGGTATGATTGAGATAATGTACTTAGTGGGGGTCTATTTTTTTAAAAAAAAATGTTTATTTACTGCATGTGCCATTCACTAAATTGGTAACTATGGTACTGGCCTTTGCAGTGATATAAAGGTCGCTTTATTTTCACCTTCACACTAAGAGCATACTGATAATATGTTTGTTTACATAGCAATTACATAGCAATTTTATGCCTATCAGTAAGGCATAAATCTTACCTCTCCACCTTCTGAAATAAACAAATAAGCAAGGAGAAAAGAGAGGAAGGAAGTCCTCTAGCTGTAGCTTATTACACTCACTCTGAGCATGGCTGCTTTAAAAGCAATCGGTATAAAATCCTTTTCTTGAATATTATACATCCATATTCCCCCAAAGGTTGACACTTCTCTCTTCTACTTGAACCACTGTGTGATGCTTGATTCAAGGACTCCAGCCTCAGTGATAGTGGCACAGAGATAAGATTTTGCTAGAAAATATGTCACTATCATAGACACATAGAATTATAGAGTTAGAAGGGACTGCAAGGGCCATCTAGTTCAACCCCCTGCAATAGAGGCATATTTTGCCCAAGGTGGGGTTCAACCTAGCAACCCTGAGATAAAGAGTCTCATAATCTACCAGTTGAGCTATCTAACAACTGTAAAATGGCCCTAAATACTTTTTTTAAAAAGAAAAACCTCTGGAAGTTGTTTCCTCCATGAGTATCAGCAGTCTGTTGCTTGTGAATTGCCAACAGAAAAAAATTCCAGGCATCTTAAAGATCAGAAATGGGTCGACAAAAAGAGAAGAAGAAGAAGAAGAAGAAGTAGAAGAAGAAGAAGAAGAAGAAGAGGAGGAGGAGGAGTTTGGATTTGATATCCCGCTTTATCACTACCCGAAGGAGTCTCAAAGCGGCTAACATTCTCCTTTCCCTTCCTCCCCCACAACAAACACTCTGCGAGGTGAGTGGGGCTGAGAGACTTCAAAGAAGTGTGACTAGCCCAAGGTCACCCAGCAGCTGCATGTGGAGGAGCGGGGACGCGAACCCAGTTCACCAGATTACGATTCCACCGCTCTTAACCACTACACCACACTGGCTCTCAAGTACTTGAGATGAGCTTTCAAATTATTCTCTGAACCCACAACACAGTCTTTCTGATGAACCTTTGCATGTTTTAGCACTGTAAACCTGCAAGGTGAGTTTATAGCCTGGGAAATGTTATGCGAGCTTTTCTGAGAAAGAGACAGAAGTGAATAACAAGCAATGTCTTATTCATGTATCTAACAGTGTAGGAACGACCATTTTAGGGATTGGACTATGCTTACCTGCTGCCAATTTTCCATTGAAAATAGATCTCTTATATAGGATTTCTTCCAAAGTTCTCTTCTGAATTTTTACCTATCTTTTTTTTTTTTTTTGCAATCCCTGTTCCACTTCACTCAGCCCAATGACACACCTCACCTGGCTCAAGAGGTCCTCTGACTTTCTGAAAATCCCTTTTATGGGCCACTGGGATCAGTAGACAAATCTGTCAATTTCAGTTTTTCTCAGTTTCTCTCTCCACCCCTTCCCCTTTGTTTTCTGGTTCTCTACATCCCTGCTTCAGTTTGTGATTAAAATAAAAAGTCCTCGAGAAAATTCATCAGCATTTCTAATATATTCTCTTCTAATATATACATTTTTATGCAACTGCCTAATATCCAATAATGCACATTGTATGCTATTTTCACTGGTATATGTTTATGTATGTATGTATGTATGTATGTATATACATGCATACACACACACAGCCCTTAATATACACTGCCATATACAATATTCAGTTGAGAACTGCACTGCAAGATTTGTAGAATTGCAATTTTCGAAGGATGGGTGCATTTCATTTTGTGTATTGTTTCTGGAAGTGCAGAATAGGTAGGTTGCATTAAAATGTGAACTGAATTTCTCACCTATCAGAGAGCAAGGAAGACTGTAAAAATGCTTGTGCAAGTAGCCTCCTCCTTGTGCAACCTTTTTGCTTAAGCAACATTTGGATCAATCCCACTGTATGTATGTACAAAAACAACAACAACTTTGTCTGATTTTTAAACTTTTTGAACGTAAAATGGTATGTTGTGTACTATCTCATGTGCCACTGAGCAGAGACAGCAGCTTATAAACATATAATTAATGAACTGAGATACATGTAAACATTAAATTATATGCTTTTTGTCCCATGTACAAGGAGCAACCAGTCTGGATGTTAGACACACACACACACACACACACACACACACAGGTTAAGCATATACTTTACTGCCCTGAGATAGGGAACGGAAATCTCATCACCACCACTACCATAACTCTCTTGTAAAAATATATATATTTCAGTGCACTGGATTTCCCCCTTTGACCTTTCTTGAGCAACTGCTGCTACTTTAGTTTTTGCCTCACCACATTTTATATGCTGCTCAGTGTTCAGGATTTCTGAATGACAATTTTACTGCAGTTAGCTTTTCTCCAGTGCGCGGCTTACAAGGTAAGTGTTAAGCATTTCAAAAACCTGTCTATCCTTTTACAAGAAGGCACATTAATGCCAGTATCACAGCAGCCATTTTCTGTTTATTAGACGGGAGGGTAAATATTCAACACAGTTCATGGGGATTTAGTTCACTGACTCCAATTAACATTAATGAGGGTTTGTGAGGTTAAATTCCTGCACATCAAACTGAAAAATTACCCTAGAGTATGAAGAGATGTGTCTTGTGTCTTAAGAGTCTCAAGTTCTTCAGGCTGTGTTTTTTCAGCAGGGTATGCACAAAATAAGGATGTACATCAAGGATATTTTTTTTTAAGCCACCAGGTGTACGGCATTGCTGAATGAATATCATCAGCACCAGTAATTGAACTTTATTTCTAATTATGCTTTTCTCCTTTTAATCCTAGCAATGACTTAAAAGCCTCATAGAAATGTAATGATGCATAATTCATATATTCAGCCTGGAAGGACTAAATATGAGTTCCTAAATAGTGAAAGTCCAGAGAGCTGTGTGGGCAGGTTTATTCTAATTATGGCTCCAATGTTTAGATGATTAATCCATTAGGTTGTTTTGTTTTCTTTTAAAAACTGAATTGACTGAAAATGTATCCCTATTTGAGTTTCTAAGGCTTTTTAATGCAAGTATCTATAAAAATTGCCAATGGAAATTGACGTGCTGTGTAAGAGAACATGCCTCTTCTGTATGGCCATGCTTACTGTGATGACACACGGATGGGTCATATAAAGCTAGCAATGAAAGGTGGAGGGCCCTCCAGAAACACATGGGAAGTGGCACTGGGAACTATGTGAGGAAAAGAATTAACCAGTGATTGACACCCTCAGCCTTCCTCAAGCAAGAGCCTCTGCGGGATTTGAGTCCTATCCTGAACAGCAAATCTGAGTCCAACCCAAAGTGTGGCTCCCTCCATTTTAGAAATATGTTTCTCAGATGTAGATTTAATCAATTAGTTCAGTGTTTCTGAAAATCCACCAGTGGGCCTTGTTCTGCTTTGAGATGGTTCCCTGTGACACAGTGTTCCCACTACCTCCTTACTTGCCAACCCTTCTCCTGCCTGGGCCAAAGACTCTTGATTCGATCAAAGGCAACACCAGCAACCTTTGCCCAGGAGACAGAGAAGTTAGTGATAAAATAATATGGGAAGTGGGGATAAGGACAAGTTGACAATGGGAAAGGAAATTGTGAGTGATGTGTAAAAAAAATACTTTAGGGGCATGCGGAGATGGGAAGGGAAAAATAGAAAAGAAAAAGCCGCCTCTGTTTACAGCCTCTGAATAAGCAAATTTTGCCTAAGATGGGCATGCTGAGTCAAAATATCTCCAGATATGTCCAAATCAGCTTGAAGAAAGCCATTGCCACAAGGAAAATGCTGGGACAAGGAATTAAGCTATTTCTATAGATGGATTAGATACCAGCAGAAAGTGATGTCAGTAATTGCCAGCTGATAATGCCAATATCTAGGGATGGGGGTGGCGTTGTGGGTTAAACCACAGAGCCTAGGACTTGCTGATCAGAAGGTCAGCGGTCCGAATCCCCACGACAGGGTGAGCTCCCGTTGCTCGGTCCCTGCTCCTGCCAACCTAGCAGTTCAAAAGCACGTCAAAGTGCAAGTAGATAAATCGGTACCGCTCCGGCGGGAAGGTAAACAGCATTTCCGTGTGCTGCTCTGGTTTGCCAGAAGTGGCTTAGTCATGCCGGCCACATGACCCGGAAGCTGTCTGCAGACAAACGCCGGCTCCCTCGGCCCATAGAGCAAGATGAGCGCCACGACTGGACCTAATGGTCAGGGGTACCTTTACCTTTACCTAATGCCAATATCTGCCTCCCTCTGCCACCATCTTGTGACCGGATCTGGCCCTTATTTATTTATTTCATCTACATTCAATACTGTTTGATGGGGACGGGACTTCAAAGCAATCTCTGTCTTTCATTTTGGATGGCTAGAATGTCCTTGAACTGTAATAATGGCTCTTGCTTTTCCAGACAGAGAGCATGTGTTTGTGTAGAAGCTGTAAACTTTTGTGTAGCTGCCTTATTGTACAAAGGTAAGAATTGCATTCATGACAACACCTTCAACTACCATGTGCCCCCATATAAAGTTACACATGAAGTAATGTGGCTCTTGAGATTAAAAAGCTTTCCCATCCCTTCCTTACTTTGTTCAAGCCATTCCTCCACCACTCCTCTTTCCATTGTCTTCTCCTTTTGTGGTGTAGTGGTTAAGAGCGGTAGACTCGTAATCTGGGGAACCGGGTTCGCGTCTCCGCTCCTCCACATGCAGCTGCTGGGTGACCTTGGGCCAGTCACACTTCTCTGAAGTCTCTCAGCCCCACTCACCTCACAGAGTGCTTGTTGTGGGGGAGGAAGGGAAAGGAGAATGTTAGCCGCTTTGAGACTCCTTCGGGTAGTGATAAAGCGGGATATCAAATCCAAACTCTTCTTCTTCTTTCATAGGCTCCCAATTGCGCTTCTGTATTTCAGCTGACTGTCTTGCTACCCTTCCCCGAAGCTCCCCTTTGTCCTCATACTCATGACATTCAAGCTCCTTGTCCCTTGACCCTATTTCCATCCAGCTTCCTAGCCTTCATCTTAGCTACGGCAAATGTGTCCCCAGGGTTGCATTCTGGCTCAGGAAAATCAGCCCAGAGCCAGCTTTCGCACATGTTAGCCTAGTTCTCTAAACTCATCCCTTGTAAGGAAATAGCCTGTCAGATAAAAGTAAAATAATCAGTTCCTAAGTTTCTGGAAACATTCCCCCCCCACCCCCGATTGAGTTCTTTATATTGCCAGTATCCATTTATTTCTGCTAATACAACAGAATTAAACCATCTGAAACTCATAAAAGAAAAGTGTTTATAGATGCGGAATATGTCACATTTCTCTGTGCCGTTCTGCAGGAATGCTGTAACAGAAGGGTAGGATTTAACTTACTATGTCTACTATAGTTTGTCAGTGAAATGGGAAGAGAAGTGCATATATAGGCTGTTTACATGCAAAGTGGATAGCTAAATGTAAGCCAGGCAGCTAATCAAACATCTTTAAAGCCTGCATTTTATCTGATTGAGTCAACATTCATACCAGTGAGTCTGGCAGGTGAAAATTAGGGAGAATAGCTAGCTATCCCAAGAAAATTGCTTTTTCAATTCCCCATAAATTGTTGTGATCTAGAAGAGCATTATAGCTAAACATCCAAGCTGAATGTAAAAGAGACTTTCTGGTTTTGAAAGAGGGTGGAAAAGAGGAAAAGAGAGGAAAAGGAAAGAAACTAGAGACAAGTGTAAGACTACACACGAAATTGTTCTACACAATGAAACATATGAAATAATTAATTAACACACATATCCCCTTGCTAAAGCAGTCATGTGATATGAATTGTTTCCTTTTTAAACAGCATTTATGTTGCAATGCACGCAAGCAAATTCTTATGCAATTCCGCTCCTAATCTGTTTTAGCAGTCATACATTAATTAACGCCTGAACCCTAATGCATCTTGAAGTTCCATCTCTAAATATGCTTTCAGTCAGATGGCTGGACTGGCATCGACAATTATTGTCACTTTCCACATCCCAAAACAACAATACAACCCAGAGCAACCTTTTGCAAGGCTACATTCCTTATAAAGAGAGAGCACTGGAAACTCCCAGTGCTTTTTCCCCGTCTAATAGCTGTCTAATATTTACAGGTTTAGCATGAAGCATTGGCGGCAGTAATAAACAGTGCCAGTAGTTAAAGCACTATCAGTTTCCCCAAGCATCAGTTCACAGCGATAAACTCTTTTAGCCTAAGAGCTACTTTCAACGGTTTTGTTCCACTTTACAGGTGGTTTATGTCCACCAGCTTATAGCCACCAACTACCAAAGCTCATTATACCCCTTTGCATGGCACCTTTATTATATACCTTTAAGTGCCAGGTGAACACATTCCTCTTCAACCAGGCCCTTTTAACGTCTTATACCCCTTTTAAATGTGTTTGTGGGAGGGGGTTATTGGTTGATGCATTTATTTTTTGTTCTCTGACACTTTTGATAAGACTAAAAGTCAGAAAGTCAGACGAAAGAGCCCAATGTGTGAATCAGATTGTTCTGTTCTGAAACAAAGCTTGTATTTTGCTTTTTGTGTTTTTTTATCTTGTATTTTAATATTTTAACCACCTCAAGATCTGCAGATGAATGGCAGTATACAACTTAAATAAATAAATAAATAAATAAGATAAATAAAATTGATAAATAAATAATAATTAAATGGAATTCACCCTCTACAAAAGCCTTAAGAGATGAATTTTCTGCATTGTCATTTAAACAGTAGAAGTGTCCATTAATTAGGGATAAGAGATGCAAAAGAGGTGCATTTGCTCTGTAAAAGTATTTGTACTGAAAGGATCCCTTCTCCTTGGCCAACTCTGGAGTGGACTGCAGAAGGTAGACTGGATTCTATAGTTCTTTCCAATATTGTTCAGAACTCCCCAGGTGCACCTAGCTCAGAATATGCAAGGCTGAACTCTAACATAGGCCAGGAAAATCCCAAGCTACCCAGAATACCATGTGGCACACTCTGAACCTCCAGCACTCATAGGAGAGCATCAGGTTGCAAAAGTTTGATCTAGGTCAATTACTTATGCGGGGGAAAACACCTGATTAAGATGGTTAGAGGCACAGGGGCAGATCCAAAAACAAGGTCTCCCTTCTGCACATATGAATATACTATTGGCCCACTTCCAACATATATAAAAACATAATAAAGCATTAAACATTTTTTTAAAAAAATAACCTTCCCCATACAGGATTGTCTTCAGATGGCTCGGAGGTTGTATAACTCCATACCTTCCAACATTTCTCCAATGAAAATAGGGACATCCTAAGAAAAAGTGGGTCATTCCGGGATCAAATCAGAAACCGGGATGGGGTCTCTAAATCAGGGACATCCCTGGAAAATAGGAACACTTGGAGGGTCTGTCAGTGCCTTCTTTTGCTGTGCTGCCATCTTCTTCACCTACCAGACCAGTTGGAAGCAAAGGGAGAGCACAGAGCAGGTAGAGAAAGTGGGAGATATGGGTGGGCTTGTTAAAAGACTGGGGCAATCTATAATGGCGCCATATTTGTTTATGGGCTCCTCAAAACTTTAAGAACTCTAGTCCCAAACTGAAGATAAGGAGAGGAAATAAAAAGTATCAAAGTATATTTTTCAATCATTTCCATTTCAGAGAGCTTTTTTGAAAGCAGGCAAAGGAAGGAAACAACAACACTGCACATAAATAAAAGCTCTTTATATTAGAAAAACCAACTGGCTCCTCAATAAGTGCCTATGGCTTTACAAGTTAGCAAAAGGGGGATCTCTTTAAAGCTATCATGCAAATGGCAGGAAAAAGTAATCTTCGTGCTGCTATTGAATTTACCCTTGGAGTTTCCTTAGAAACAATGCTGCGGGTTCTCATCTATGCTGAATTGCTGTAATATGCTGCTGGTAATTAGATATTGATTAAACCTGTCAATGGATATACTTCCTAGTGTCCTTCTCCCTGCCCTGAGAAATATGTCAAGTCAGAATTAATTTTGGAACCAGCTCCAAAGATACATTTTACTCAAACAGGGTCTGTTAACAAAAGAGAAAGACCTCAATTAGAAATCAAATTTGGTGGGTAGAACTTCTCACAGTAAAGTTAGGTTAGCAAGAAACTTATTATCTGTTGCTCATTGCAAGGTGTTATTTTACATTATTACTCAATATTTATCCTTGCTCACCGGAACATTCTGTGTTGTTGCCCAGCAGAGCCAGCCATCTTAGAAAGAAACTCCAGGCACTTCAGGTAAACTCAACCATGAACAGCTTTATTTCAGTCTGACAGGAAGCCCACACTGGCTTCCTTCTCCCACTCATCAATCTACATCCCATATTGACTACCCACCCCACTTCAATCATCAGAGGAAGCCCCTCTGGTTGTATCTTGTCCTGTGGAAATCCATCTTGCAACCACTATGAGGAGGACTTTTCTATGGTGGCATCCAGGTTGTCCCTTGGAAATATGGCAGCCACTAACTATTTTGTCATTTCACAGATTACTGACAGACTGCATATAAGCCCAGGCATTCCTAGCCTCCTGATGTTATAGTACTTGTTCTTAGCAATTCATGTTTGCTATAGCTGTATTACTAATTTTTTATTATATTGTTTTATTCTGTTATAAATCACTGGAAACACATTGAAACAGATTGCTGAGAGCCCTTCACAGTATGGAATAATGGGGTGGGAAAGCTTAGAAGAAGGGAGTCTTAGCAAAGAGAAATTGCTGTTTGATAGAACTGTACTCCTGAATAAGGAATTGAACAAATTAAGTTGCGGTAACTAATTCCATTAAGGGGTAGAATTTCCTCTTTTTGAAATAAGGGCTGGTAGCGTCAGTGGCCCCATGCAGTCAACTTAGGGCACAATAAATTTGACTACTCCTGTTGCTTTCTTTCTCTTTATCCATTTCCTTTTGATACAGTAAAAATATATTTGTATAATTAATTTGATGTGACTGAAGCAATATTTTTATCTAAGTACACAACTGATAGGAGCTTAGGTATAGTCTCTTCACCACTGGCTAGTGGATAGATCCTTTTCCTTTTCTATTTTGGATATTCATAGATACTTTGAAGAAAAAGAGTAATGTGCCCATGAGAGAAGCATGTGAAAGAGGTAATGAGGCTGCAGGTTTTCACAGGGGAATCTGGTTAGGACTGGGAATGGGTGGAGTAAGGGAGATGGGAAGGGGAGCCGAGGAACTAAAGAAAAGCATGCAGGAAAGGGGGTTAAAAACTACAAGGAAACAAATTGTAAGTATGATTGACAATATGAAAATAATCACTTTGACCATAAAAGTCATGAGCAATGTGATAAAGTGGCCAAGATTGTTTAAACTGATAAAGGAGTTAAAACCAAAAATAATATTATTGCAAGAAACACATAAGACAAAAGAATCTGATGGATTTTTGAACAGCACAATGTGGGGCAATAAATTCTTTGGTCCAACATTGAATAAAACAGGAAAAGTGTGGCGGTTCAAATGGATATTCAGAAGTAAACTTAGACCCGAGTAAGATTTTAAAAGACAATGGAAATGTATTTTTTAAAGAGAGTTTGTAGGATAATAACAGGAAAATCTCCCTGGCTTCAATATACATCCCTAAAGTGGGGCAACTGGACTTCATACAGAAGTTTTTTGGAAGAAAAAAGCTTCTGGAAATTTAGGGCCAAATTTACACTAGAAAGAAAATTAAGTAAAAAAACTTCCAGCCCATTCCCAATGGTACCTGATAAAAGCACTTACAATTCCCCAACATCTTCTGGTTACTATGGTACCAGCTACATTTATATGGCAAAAGCATTTTCAGGCTCATGCAACTAGAAATCAATCTGAAAGTTTTATTTCTGTATTTTATTTTAGATTCAGAAGATAAAAAATTTGATATCTAAACTATGTGTGATTTTCATCCACATATGGATATGAGAACCAAAAACACTCCGACAAATATGGGAAATAAACTTCAAAATCATAGTAGATAAAGACAGACGGAACTCTTATGGGGTAAATTCCCTTATAAAGCCATTTCAGCAAGATTTATCAAAGTGACCATTAAATTTATTCATAAATGGTCCTCACCTGCTTGTTGTAGGAGATGCCGGAAATATGTGAAGGTGGCAAATTTGGGGGAATCTATTTTCCTAGATATATTTTAACCGTGTTTAAACATATTAAACGGTGTTACAATTCTGTTAAAACTTCCAAACGTGGCTTTTCATTATTTCTGAAGGAGAAAATTCAAGCTTCGTATACAAAGACCAAATCAGGCATCTTGTGGTAGTTGCAACAATGTTGATTCCAAGGGGATGGAAAGATGCTAAAGTATTAACTCGAAGCAGTTGGAACAATGTGGTTCTGGAGACTACACTTCTTGAAAAATTCACACAAAGTTTGCAAGTAACTAGAGGTCAAAAAAGAGAAACTTGCCACTGACCGCTGGTTGCTTCTCCAATATATGAAACAAAGATTTTAATGGCAGGCTGGTTCCTGCTGCATTCCACTTTATATGGTAGCAGTTATTATAAGGTTTAATTGTTTCAGAGCACAGACTGTTATTACCCTGAAGTTCTTAATGTCATCCTGATGTATTTTGCCAGATTTCTCCCTCTGTAATTGGGGGGGGGGTGTTTGGGAGCGCCAGCAGGGGTTGAAATGTATAACTAAAAGCAATTAAAATATTTAAATAAAAAAAAACAAGTAATGCTGCATACACAACAACCCATTTATAGCACAAAAATGCAGGTTTTTTTTAATCAATCTAGGAAAGAGCCAGTTACCCTCAGCATGCTGTTTTCAACCCAGCTTCATCCTGCTGTCCACAAGGGTGGGTACATACATGATGTGCGTTTCAAAACACTCCTTGATTAGTTCATCATTGCCCTTTTGTCCCATGCTCCAAGTGAATGAAGTGGTGATTGCAATCTTGCTATGCACCCACACAATGTCATTGGGCGGGTGTGGATACACTTCCCATTGCTGGTACCTCCTACATTTCCTCCTGTTTTCGATTGGACACTAAGGAAACCAATCAGCATGGGTTCTCAATTGTGGAATGAGACCAGATTCTCAGCAGCAAAAAGTATACAGTAGATCTAAATTGTTTGCAAACAGGGGAAAAACACCTCAAATACCCAGTGTCAAGTGATTCTAAAAAATGCACCCTATATCAGTTCCAGTGTTGTTGTTGTTTATTTTTTGTGACTCCTCGTTAGTCTGGAGAGAGTGCTAAACTACAAGCTTGGGTTGCAAAGCCAAACTATTACTTAGCTCAGCATGACACAGCAGCACAACAAACCAAAAGGAGTGAAGTTCATTTGCATTAAGCAATGGTTTGGCAGAGTGTGATGTGTGAATGGCGCCATGCTTCCTTGTGCCTCTAGATATGTCAAGAGATACAATATTAACCATTTATAAATATGTCACTTTACTTCGTTCAAGTACAGTGCTGTAGATAACTGCATGTAAATAAGAACTGGCTTTTATTACCAAGCACCAGATGTGTTTGTCTGGGCTATTTAGTTAGCACTCAGCAGTAGCAATCAACATTTAAACTGCTAGTACAACAGTTATCATAGACCACATGTTCTGTTTAGCTTTACTCTTTCATTATGCTGATTGGAGGCCAGACCTGAGCTGTAACTTATCAACATTGCCAGAATAAAGGTAGCATGTCATAGACAAGTGCTCTGGAAAATTGCTGGTGCTATAATCTGTATTGCTGTAGTTCTTATGCCCTTTGGGTGGTTTCACAGCAGTGCCATTAACTTCCACGCTGGAGATGAATAAAAATGTTTTCCTCTCCTGGGAAAATCTAATACACAAATCCTTTCTCTACCCATCAGTGCTCCCAAATGTCTGAAGTATCCTTATTTTGAGTTATGTTTTCACATGCAATCTCTGCATTTTGATCTTGTATATGTAGCTGATGTATTTAATCTTTTGGTAAGAAAATGATGTGCAACAGAAGTCTAAGACTTTAGATTAGATACATAGAATTAGAATGCTTAAGACTAAAGGATCTCAGGCTTTTCTTCTGAGATTAAGGCACAAAGACTCCATCAAAATACACACAAGCCTATCACTATCACGCTTGATGAGCATCCTAGACAGCTCCTAGTCTTGTGCTATGAAAAACAAACAAAACTCAAGCCACACAAAGCATGGTAATATATACAACAGGGGATATTGGCTATGGCCAATGAAATATGTGGCATGGATGCAAGACTTCCATTATTTAATGCAAGTCAGAAGATTCTTGTGTACGTCCGCACCACCAGTCCAATATCAGAGAGACTTACTCTCAGGAGAATGTGGGTAGGATTGCACTGTAAGTGATAGTAGCAAAGGGTAAGCCTCTCAACCCATCATTACACAAAGGTAGAAGCAAGTGGTATTAAACCCTATTTGATTTTTCATGATGAACCCCCTCCCATGAAATACTTTTGGGAAATTGAGATATTATATTGTATTTTAGCTCTACTCATGTTCTTAATTGGTTGCTGACGAGGCTAGGCACACTGTCCCTGTCCTCCCCAACAAACCTTCCCACACTGAACTTAAAGGTCTATAGGGTTTAGTTGAGCTCAGCTAAACAGGGTTGCAGTTGTCTGTGTGATCAGGAACCAGGATTTCCAATTATAGGATAGCCTTTAATTAAGTTGAGCTGTCTGTGCTTATAATCCTCCTTCACATTGTCCCTCTCAATGTGGGAAGGTGAAGCTGAAGCTTCTACCTATAGATATGGCATGCTTTAGGGATGTTGGAGGAATACATTGAAAATCCTTCACCTGCCAGTTTGACCCTCATAAAACTTTTGCTACACACACACACACAAACACCATTCCCACATGTTATCAAAACACACAATGTCTAAAATCAGTACCAATAAAATCCATAGAACAGGGTTTCATTACCCCCATGTTTCCCAAATCTACCGTATTTCAGAAAAATAAATAACAGCAAGCAGGAGTGTGATTCATAAATATATGTGAATTCTTTGAAAGTGTTTCAGCTTACTTTAAAAGACATTTTGGCAGTGGCATAATAAGTATCAGGACACATTGCTAATTGATTGATTTCTTTTTCTTTCTTTCTTTTTTCTTTTTTTACATAATAGGTTTCAGATGGATGAACCAATGGAGGCACAACAATAACCCATGATGGGCTTCTTCCTAAAATGTCTATGAATTTTAGAGTAATTGAGGCAAATTCTTTAAATGGATTTACAGAATGTAGAAGATGTATGTATCCAGTCTGCGGTCTGTAATTAGCTACTAGGTAGCTTTCAGTATCTGTAAGCAATCTAATTGAGAACAAGGGGACTGATTAAAACCACACTCTTTCATTTGCTGAGTATCATCATCTTATGGAAAACACATTTTCTGCTTTCTCTACTCCTTTAGAGTAGTGAGTAACATTTCATAGTGAATCTCTTTCATTTTTAGAGGAAAAGCACCAGACCTGTGACTACTTTTTTCCAGCACTTTAAAGATGTATATTAAAAGTGGATGGGCTGTTCCCTTTCATAGCTATTTCTGTTTCACTGGAAGTAAAATTAAAAAGAAACAAGGAGTCCAAAATTGGCACACCACAACATAGCCTTGAGTAGGTTACTGATCCTCTTCTAAGACAGAAAGGAACAAATCAACCACAACAAGTTGAGATGTATGCATGACGAAGCAGCAATTATAAAAGTAATGAATACATTTGGGATAAAATAGTGAAATACGAAGGGAAAAAAATACCTATGAAGATGTTTGCTTGTTTATAAATGCTAGCCCAAATTATACAATAAATATGTAAGAAGTAATAAAATCACATGCAACCCCCCCCAACAACAAGGCATAAAATGAACATAATAATAATAATAATAATAATAATAATAATACCCCACCCATCTGGCTGGGTTTCCCCAGCCACTCTGGGTGGCTCCCAACTGAATATTAAAAACACAATATAGCATTAAACATTAAAAACTCCCCTAAAGCCTTCAGATGTCTTTTAAAAGTGAGATAGTTGCTTATTTCCTTGATATCTGATGGGAGGCCGTTCCACAGGGTAGGTGCCACTACCGAGAAAGCCCTTTGCCTTATATTGAGCGGCATCATAAGGCCAGAAAAACAGAACTGAAGTAGTGCCACACTTTAAAACAACACCAACCAATTAACAGTTTGAGAACATCAAAGCGCTTTGGGAAAGACAAATACTTTCCTAACCCTTCTACATTCCAATGGCTTCCTGCCTCTTCAAACTATTTCCTCTAAGAAATGTTGCATTGATCTCATGTTATTTATATGGTGTGGGGGAAGCTTCTCTTCAAAATTATCCTGGTCAAAGGGATTTTATTTTTGGCCTACTCCACATTGTACTCCAGATTTGGAGAAGCTACTTGTGGGAGCTGGACAATTAGGTTGGTTGGCTTTTGGTCACTTAGGAGGTGTATGTGCAAAATTTGCCCCCCAGAGTCTCATTTTCCACATGTTCTAATGCTCATAAGTTGCATTCCGTCAAGTGACCTCATCTTATCCCATATCATGTGTCTTGCCTCTTAAATAAAGATCTGATCTCCTAATGTGAAAGAACAATGAACAAATGAAAAGGAGGAGTAATATGTCTATTTAATATACTTTGTATGATTCTAGGAAAATTGTCAGTTATTAATCGCATACACACACATACATGCTCATCCTGTGGCCATCAGAGATATTTTTCTTGCCTCACCTGCTTTCATCCTTCTCTTCCCTCTTTCCCTTTCTTTCTATTATTTTCTTTCCTTGCTTCGCTGTAGATTCACACTGTTGTACAAAAAGGGGGAAAAAGGACCCTCTCCCCCACTAGTAAATAAATTATGAATAAAATACCATTTATTTTTAAACACCAGAATGCCTGTGCAGCTAAACTGTAATCCTGCCCTGCTGCAAAGACTTTTGCTTAATGTATTTCTGCAGGACACCAGCATGTAAGTGATAAATTGGAAAAGTTTCAAGGGACTATTGACAGTCGCTTGTGGGTGGTTTTCACACTGCTACGGTGCTGTACCTGTTTAATTTAATGGATACATCTGTTCCTTATTGGCTTATAAATTTCAAAGTCACTCTAATGTCAAACTTAGATGCAGGTTGTGTTGTAATATGACTGTGCATGACAGGTTTATGCACTGTAGCAACAGAGTTCATTTTTTCTTGCTGCCCAAGGGAAGATGATGGATGCCAACAAACCTCTCCATACAGTGACAGATTCTAAAAGACATCAGTCATTCAGTAGTTAACCCTATTCAGAGTGTTCCTTGCCATTTCAAGTGTAGCCATCCAAAGGATCACTTTTATTCAGTGTGGTTTTGATGATAAACGTAAGAGACGGCATCTTTTAAAAACCATCATTTTCTTTTCGCGTATCTTCACATAATGGGACGGCCTCAATTTATAAAATAAAAATATGCAAACGTTATATACAATAGCCCTGTAACGTATGTGGGGGTTATCTTCCGGGGATCATGCCTAAATTCAAAACTGTGTACAGTGGTACCTCGGGTTACAGACGCTTCAGGTTACATACGCTTCAGGTTACAGACTCTGCTAACCCAGAAATAGTGCTTCAGGTTAAGAACTTTGCTTCAGGATGAGAACAGAAATCGTGCTCCGGCGGTGCGGCGGCAGCAGGAGGCCCCATTAGCTAAAGAGGTGCTTCAGGTTAAGAACAGTGTCAGGTTAAGAACGGACCTCCAGAAGGAATTAAGTTCTTAACCTGAGGTACCACTGTATAGTCAAAACCCATTTGGTTCAATGGTGGTTGGGATTGCCAAAGTCATTTTTCCTGGAATCCCACTCCATTTCCATTTTTTTATTTTTTATTTTTTTATTCTATTTTTTGCCATGTGTAAAGCTGAATGTGCAGAATTTAAATGCACACAGTTTGTGGGCTTACTGTAGAAAGCAAAAGAGCTATAAGCACTTTACAACACACTATACATAATATTCATTAAAATATCAATAAAAATAAAATCAACATGAAAAAATATGAAATAAAATCGATCAAAAATTGCATTCCTCGCTAGGCTTGCTGGAAAAAAAAGGTACTTAGCAGGCGCCAAACACAATACAGTGAAGGACCTGCCTACTATCAATGGGCAAGGAGTTCTGAACTATAGGTGCTGCCAGACTAAATGATCAAGTTGTTCCAAATATGGAGTAAACACTTGGACCAAATGACCCTTGTGGTCCCTTCAAATTCTATGATTCCATATGGCACTTTTAAAATGGCCAGTTCCACAAATATAAGCAGTCTAATGGGCACATCTTTCTGGCCACAAATTTAGCATTACAAAGTTCTTCTTCCTGTTCATGGGTTTTATTCAGTCCAGGACATTAGTCAATGAAAGAGAACAGCATCAGTGTTTTGGATGGAGCATATTAGCGGAGCCATATGTTTGGCCCTCAAGAACTTACCATTAACCTGGCAATCTATGGATCAGACACTGCCCAATTACAGGCATCCTAGCCCTACACGATATATGGTGCATGGACTTAACAAATAAAAGATGCTGGCATTGTCAGGAGCCATCCTACTCGTGAGTAGGACCCTGACAGAGATACATGCCCGACTGGCATGTTCTCTCCCTCCTGGTTGATCATTTGGGCGCTTCAAAAGCTTTCTTCAACCCGGACATCACAGTGACTGATGCCAACAGACATCAGCACACTTAGGGATCCTCAGAGTCTTCACAGCTTGCGTAACAGAACTCAGTAGCTCAGCATTTGGCTAATCTACTTTTATTTACATATAAACACTCGGAGCATTCTGACTTAGCTCCTTCCTCTTTCTCATTAGCAAAGAGAAAGAACAAAGGACAATAGTCCCACTTCATGGAACACAGTAACACAAACATCATGTCCCCATCACTTCCCACTCCGTGGAATGAAAACACACCATCATGTGATAAACAACAATCCTATGACTGCAAGCACAGGGAATGAATCTTCAACAGGCATTACCTTTTTTAACAAATATTTTTTTGAGGTATTAAAGACTAACACATTCATCTTGCAGTATATGGTAGGTTACATAGGTAACAGCCTGCATCCCCCAATGCATGGCTGGGACACATTAATAAATTTCATGCATCTAATTAAATAGATAGTTGCCTATATGAAAGGATATACTACAGTGGGATTTTTTTTTTTGCATTTTTTATTTTTAGTTTTTAAGGTTCTATACTCACTCACGGCATTAAGCATCATGGAACTCAATAGCACTTATTTCTGAATACCTGTTATAGGATTACAGTGTTACCTCAGTTGAAGAACAGTCCAGTTTAAGAACAATTTGGTTTACAAACTCCGCAAAACCAGAAATTGTGTCTTGGTTTGAGAACTTTACCTCAGTCTAAGAATGGAATCCGAATGGTGGAAGGGCACCGGCGGCAGGAGGCCTCGTTAGGGAAAGCACACCTCGGTTTAAGAACAGTTTTGGTTTAAGAACGGACTTCCAGAACGTACTTCCAGAAGTTCGTAAACCGAGGCACCACTGTTCACTGTAATGCAGCAATTGCTTTTGGATGCGATGAATCCTTTTCACTGCAGAGTAGCACATATTTATAGATGGGGGGGGGGTGGAATCTGCAGAAATTTAAGATAAATTTCATGTTGCTGTTTCTAATACAGTACTTCCCAACTGCTCAGAGTTATTGATTAGCCTCTGGTTACAGTGGTTTGTAAACATCAAGGAAATGTAGAGGATTGATTTTTCTCTATGAAATGCATCAGCTGGTGAGCGCAGATCCTGAAACTTTCAAGAGTCTCTTTATCAAGCTGCAGGCACTTCGAAGTGTTTTCATTCAAAAGGTGCTAGTAGAGTAAACCTTTAAAAAAGACCAAAAAAACCCCCCAAAAGCCCTTTTTCAGTTTTCGCCCCAGGATCATGACAAAATGTAATGAATGGTGTTGATGTGAAGCCAAAACAATGACTAGGAAAAGACCTTGAAAGGTCTCTTGTGTCTACCCATTTCCCCTGCATTTTCTCTGATTTCCCTATGGGGGTGGAAAAGGGTCACACAATCTAAGTTAATTATATGGAACTCTTATGTTACTTGGCCACACCCACTCATATCCTTGCCTTCCTCCAAGGAGGCCAAGGCAGCAAAAATGTCACTACCAAAACAAAACAATTAACCCTTCTAAAAACAGTTTAGAAAAAATGCAGTCACTTACCCTCAAACTAATGGTGTCAGGGTTGCCGGAGACCTGACTTTCAACCATCAAATGCTTGGGGAAACAGGTGTTTAGATTTTTCCATAAATGTTAACAGTGAGGGAGACTGACACACCTCACAAGGGAGAGCAATCCTCAAATGGGGAGCCACCACCAGTAAAATACAAATATTTAGCGATAATGGTGGAAGGTGAATCATCTGTGGTTAAATATTAAGGGGAGGTAACTTTTTACACCTGGATTTATATCTGAGATCCTTTAATCGGAGATATATGTAGAATTGATCTTGGGGCCTCAATGATATATATGTGCAACATATTGCTTTACCATTGAGCTACTGCTCCCTTCTGACTCTTTAAGAACTCATAGATGAAATTTGGTAAGCCTAAGCATATTTGATTTTAAACATAATCAGATGTTAAAGAGTTGAGATACTGTAAATCCTATCCTGTCCTTTACTGAATTATATTGGTTATATTAAGAAAATACAGATTTCACCTTAATGTAGCCTCATGGTATATAGTTTTCACATTTGACTTGTCTGACCTATAAGTCAAACCCAAGAGACAGAAGCAAAGTGAAGGTTTCATTTATTTATTTTAATGATTTTGCAGTTTGAAAATGAGACTGTCTGGATAACACTGCATGTCTCATTAAAAATCTTGCAATGTAAACAATTTCACACAGCTTGTAAACTGTGGGTTGGAATGTTGTTGTTTTTTGAGGTGATTTAAAAATAAGACCCAGTTTATAGCCTTTGGTTTATCTTTTGCAGAATTGCAATTGCATAGCACAGATTTCATCCCCGACCAAATCCTGCAGTGTCAGATGAGCATCTTACAAACACCCTAATGATTTAGTTGAAAAGCTCCCTGCTCTACAAGCTCAGCCACATCCAATCACCAACTCTGATCAAACATGCAGGTTTCAATACGCCTGACATAGACCTTGATTTCCCAGGTGACAATAGAGACACCACAAGATTTCAAATCCACAGCCATCAACATTCTAGAACTGCATGGGAATGAGCAAGTGAGTTTCCTTGCCAAAGACTCATGAATACTTCAGAGAAAAGAGTAAAAGTAGTCCCTCTTTCTTTCTCCTAGAGAAACTTGAGCAAAACGACTTGAAATAAAATGTCAAAGGCAGAAATTTTCATCATATCACTCTGCTGTGGAGTAAATAAAAAGTGTATTTCCACTGGGTGTATAAGCTAATCACAAACAATTGGGCTTGTAATCAAAAGGCTTCATTTTCAATTCATCAGATACCTTCATCCAAGCAAATCTCCTTTTAGCAAGCTCAAGACACATGCAGATTCATATTGAGCCCAGCAGTAATTCATGTTTTAATAGCAATTCATACAATATGCTCTCATCAACAATGCCAAAATACATTTGCCAAAGGTGTTCAAATAAAAGAGAAAAAAGAAGCATGGGTTATTTTTCTAGAGACCATACGCTTTTAATATTAAAACAAAGGCTTTTTTCAGGACGTGTACCCTTATAATGGAGTATTTGCAGTGCTTGGGGACGCCTTATATTTTGCTTCAACGTTTACAAGAAAAGAAATACCCGTGTGCTATATAATTTCCATTTCAGCCTTCTAGCTCTTTGCTCATATTGTGAGGCACATGTTGCTTTTATTTCTGAAGACCCTTCATGATTTGTCTCGTGGGATTAGTTGTCCACAGAAACTCTGAACCGTGCCAATGGATGTTTACACCTCCTCAAACTGTTGCTGATTGTCTCCCTATTTGCTTGAGTAGCACTTTGCACATCCAGCTGCTAGTCTTGGAAAGTTCAGCACTAATAGCACACGGTACTATTTAGTCCTATACAAAGGCTGTAGAGAGGTGAAACTGGCAGTGGCGTAGCGTGGGGGGTGCAGGGGGGGCCGGCCGCACCGGGCGCAACATCTGGGGGGGGGCGCTCGCAGCTCTCTGCCCCTACCTGGCTCCACGGGTTAGGGGGCGCAAATTACTTGCCTTGCCCCGGGTGCTGACAACCCACGCTACACCACTGGAAACTGGCAAGCTGCAGGTTTTGCCCTCAGAGGCCAAAGAAGCCTCTTCATAGGGATGAAAATTGACATTACATTTGACTCAGCAGCTTGGACCCTGGTACCTGTGTACCAGAGCTTCCAAGAGCAATGCTGAAAGTGGGAGGAATATTTGTCAATCTCTTCACTGTAGATGGGAAATTGATAAGGCATTGAAAACCCATTAGTTTCATCTGTACAGCTGAAATATTCATTCAGAGTGAAGGAATGAAGAGAGGAGGGAGATTGTGTATATTTCAATCTCCCTTTTGCTTCCTTTTGCAGTTTCATATAGAAATCCTTGATTTTGTGAAAAATACTTCTAATCCCCTCTAAACAGTATGTGCAAGGATTTGTGCATCCAGCCAAAGACAGCTCTGGAACTAATTTGCATAGTTCCTCCTTTAAAAACCTTGTATAGTTTCTCAAATTTTCAGGATTGTAGTTAAGCCAAAGGAAGTGTATCTTCTCAGGCCTGTGTTGGCCTAACTATTTATTAGATTTCTTATCTGCCCTTTACCGCAAGGTCTCGGGATGAATCAAAACATTAAAACACACAATTATCAAATGCAGTTTGAAACTGTTCCATATAGAAAACAATAAAGGCAAACCTTTTAAAACAAGTGCATGTATCAAAATGGTTACAAATATTTCTAGTACAGTGGTACCTCAGGTTACAAACACTTCAGGTTACAAACATTTCGGGTTACAAACTCTGCTAACCCAGAAGAAGTACCTTGGGTTGAGAATTTTGACCCAGGATGAGAACGGGAGGCCCCATTAGCAAAAGCGAGCCTCGGGTTAAGAACGGTTTCGGGTTAAGAACAGACCTTCAGAACAAATTACCGGTAAGTTCTTAACCCGAGGTACCACTGTACAGAGACAAGACTGGAATAAAGTCTTGTTGAAAGGAGAATCTGGCGCCAAAAAGAGGACAGCCTGTTAAATATGAATTAGTAGAGAATGCTGAAGGGGAGGTCACTTTGAGACTGGAAAGAATGAGAGTAACTAGCATCTCATTGAGATCCAGGAGCAAGATGGAGATTAGAAAAATCTCTGTATATAAACGTGATTAGAGAATATCTTTTTCAATAATCATTTCTATATAACAAAACTGAAGAACAAAAGGATCTGACAAAGTCATTGTTTCACTGTGTAAATAAAGTGGTTGCTTGTTTGTGGCAGCCAGGCAGGAAACCATAAAAAATCAACAAGAAGCACAAGCTTTTAAAAACAAATCTATTATCATACTTTTTTTTTTTAAAGAAATGCATAACGGTCTCTATTATTTGAGAAGCTTTCTTCCAATTACTGCTAGAAACAGGAATTCTTTTCAAGCCTTTTGAACTGTTAAGTATAGGGTAGCGCTTATTTTCTACTTGGATCTTGGATTATTTGTATTTTCTGTTTACATAAATGTTTTGTTTTGAATGCTTCCACGAAGCCCATGAAACTTTTCAGTGTACTATTAAACCAGTGATTTAGCGGGGATCATTTTAACTGACTCTGGAGATTTTTTTTTTCTAAAGTAGGACTTAAACGAAAGTATACATGCAAGGCAGAAACACACGCAGTTTCATTTTAGATTCAAACGCACACAAAATGGGCATGGAACAGCCTTTTTGGGGCTACACCATTTATTGCTGAAGAGAGGGTTCCATTTTGTAAAATGAGAAGTGCCATGCACGTGGAAAGCTAGGGTGTCATGGAGAAATATTTTAGCTTAGTGTCTCTGACTGTAGCAATGAGAATTGTGGCAACAACAGAAGCAACCTCAACTAACCTGCAACCCCCAGGAAAGGAGGACATGATAGAGTTAGATTGCCTATAATAAAGTGTGGGTAGTCGTGATATATTTTGTGGTTGATGCTAGACTTGGGATGTGTTCAGTGTTCAGTTTGAGGAGGGGCTATGCACCTGAATGCTAGGCATATCTTGTTGGATATACAGTATAGCAAGACAGTTTATAAAGGTGTAAATTTGTTAGGATTTACAAGTATGGTTGGGAAACTGGATATGCGATATTTGTGAATAGTGAATAATCATTTAAATTTAATCTACAGAGAAGTGCCAGGCAACAAAATATATCTGTTCAAAATGTATTTGGAAACTTTTTTTGAGCAAGAGAAAGGATAACTCTACAGTAAAAGGGCAAAAGATGGGCAAACATAAAGGTAAACTTTGCAGCAATGCAGATGAGGTGGCTTTAATACGTATCAAGCCTGAAAATTCATTCCTGGAATTATGAAAGTTTAGCAAGGTCTTGAGTTATAAAATACGTTAGTAAATAAAATAATAATTGACTTTTCATTTATTAGAGGGGCAATCAAAATATTGAAAGAAAACAAAAAAATCTGGATCTAAAACAGTAAAATATTTAGGTATTTGTTTTTCAAATGCTAGCAAATAACTCAAATGATTGAATTATCACATAGAAGAAGAAGAAGAAGAAGAAGAAGAAGAAGAAGAAGAAGAAGAAGAGGAGGAGGAGGAGGAGGAGAAATGTTGAACTGGAAAGATGGAGCTTGGTAAAGTTATTCTTTGCTAGAAAAGGATGTTAGCTGTTAAAATGCTCAGTGGGGAAGGATTTGAATACGATTGGAGGACTTTCAGACTGGAGACTTTTTGGTTAAGAACTCTTGAACAACCTTGTAAAATTAATTTGGCAGCAATTTTTATGCCACATATTCACCTTAAATATTTCCCAATAATATATGATTATGCCTAAAAGCTCAGTAACTATCAGAAACAATAAAATCAATAAAGGACAAAGTGATAAAATCAATAAATTGGGGCCGGGGAATCCATGCTGGTCATATTTTTCCACCAATGCACACTAAAAACCTGGACACTAACCATATTTTGCAGGCAAAGCTACCTATGTCATACTCAAGAACACTGGAATCAATAGACTAAAGTAATTTATGCTTATATGCTTATTGATTTCAATGGACATACTCTGGGGATGGCTAGCATTGCATATCACCCATTGACTTCAGTGAGTTCTAGATCAGGTCCTTACATATAACATTTATCTTAGGCAGCTACCAAAGTTCAGATTTAGAAATTTGCTTTGCTTTTGAGTCTTTGCTGTTTGAATATTCTCTACTTAATATTAGCAAGGCCATAGTTAACAAAGGTTTAATAGCATGCTAAAAGGAAAATCAAACACAAAGGTTAAGTGGATTGATTTTTTGATTGACTTTATTAAATTTATATGCAGCCCTTCTAACCAATAAGGCGTTCAAGGTGGTTCACATTAAAAATACAATAAATCAGCCAAGCATAAACTTTTTAAAACCATGCCATTAAAACCAATAAATCCGTGTTAACACAACAGCAAATACATTATTTGTCCAGTTCCTTCAGAAGTCCTTTGTAACAACCCCATCTTTGTTGCATATTAGACAGTAACCTCCTCAGGGCAGCATCTTCTGCTTGTGAGCTAACATACCATTTATTATGTAGGGCTAGGGTGCCTGTAATTGGACTGTGACTGATCCATAGATTGCCAGGTGAATGGTAAGTTGTTGAGGGCCATACAACCACTATGGCTCCTCTGAGATGCTCTGTTCAAAGCACTGATCCTGTTCTAAGTAACTCTTGCATTGACTAATGGCCTGGACTAAATAAAACTCATTAGCAGAAAGGAGAATTTTGTAATGCAGGTGGGTAGATGATGCAAAAGGCTAACCTTTGGTCCTCCATATGTTGCCGGACTACAAATCCCATCATTGGCCATATTGGCTGGGGCTCAAGCAGCTGTAATAATAATAATAATAATAATAATAATAATAATAATAATAATAATTAATAATAATTTTTCATTTATTCCCCGCCCTCCCCAACAAAAACAGTTGATTAAAATATAAGTTCGAATACAGTTTAAAATGCAGCTTAGGGGGCATTAGTAGTTGCATGGAGTGGGAAGGAGAATGTTTTAGGGGTTGTTGTGGAGGTGGAACAGAGGTTTTGGCAAGTGGAACAAGCAGGGGGCAAAGCCTCTTTTGTGTCCCTCTCTCTGTCTCTGTGCACAGGCTTTTTCGCCTTGCTTCTCTTGCAGTGGTGGCGGCAGCAGGAGTCAGGGTGGAATGGAAGGGAGAAAGACTTTCTTCCCATTGTCTCCCCCACCCGGCCATCATTGGTATTGGTTGCAGGGGGAGTGTTGGAAGGCTTGCAGATCTGACCGTGTGTGGACCCTTTCAACCTCAGACGCTGGAGGATGACAGGATCAGTGAGGGGAAGATTACTGCTTCCCCTTTCCACCTCATGCCATCGCTGCATAGCCCAAGGCCAGTCAGCTTGCCCTTCTGTGTGACTTCCTCATCTCAAACTGCTCCTCCTGTCTCTGTTCATGGTAATCAAAGACAACAACAGATTCAGAGGCTGGCTGTGGAAAAGGAAGGCAGCCAGAAGTAGTGCCGGCCAGCCTGGAGGTTCGGATCACCTGGGCTGCCCACCCACTACCTTTCATCACACTGTTGACAGTGCCTCCTGTTGGTGGCCAAGTGAACTGAAGCATGATGATACTCTTACCTGTTTATTAGATGTAATCTATGTTATAATGTCATGCTGACTGTGTTTAGTGAAATCCATGGAATCAATTCTATTTACTTCAATGGGACGACACTGAGCATGGCTATCACTGTGCATCCCCTCCTCTCTCTCTCTCTCTCTCTCTCTCACACACACACACACATTCATTTCCCCTCTCATTTTTTGGTATTGTATATTAAGCAGGCTTCCTCAACCTTGGTCCTCCAGATGTTTTGAGACTACAATTCCCATCATCCCTGACCACTGATCCTGCTAGCTAGGAATCATGGGAGTTGTAGGCCAAAAACATCTGGAGGGCTGAGGTTGAGGAAGCCTGGTAGTAAGTTTCATGGCCAGTTTTTCTGCACCCTTAGTATGGACACATATGCAATCTAAAACAAAGGTTAGTACAACATTTAGTTCTCACCTATGCCGAGTTCATGCAGCTGTGGGGGAGCAGAGATAACCCAGAGCAGGAAGCAGCTACACAGACATTGCAATTAGCAATGAAGAATGCATGTACTTATGCCAGTCCCCTCAAATGACACTTTTGTGTAACAGGGCAGAATCCTTAGTATGTAATTGAGTTGACTGTCATTGATCAACTAGCTGTGATTATATGCATGTGTGATAATTCCTGTTTAAAGGTCTTGACAGGACATTATTGGAAATTGTCATTTAAATTAAAATGCTATTAAGGAGCTGAACAGGATTCTAAAATTGCCACTTAACTTTTTTATTATTATTATTAGTATGAGATTAAAAAATGGTCACACTTCAGTTATCGTTAACTTGTTAGCATGCTCATTAAGTAATTCTATCATGAATATTCAACTAAGTTTAGCAGTAGCTGCTCTATACACAAATGAGATTCTGAATCTCACTGTTATGTTTTCAGAGCTTGACCCTAGCAGCTCAGCTCTGCCTTCGGCTAAACAGTATGTATGTGGTTTGGGTTGAAGTCCTGTAGTCACTTACCTAGAATTGAGCCCCAATCAACTCAGTGGGGACTTATTTGTGGCAAATAAAAGCACTGACACCAATGGCTGGGTTGAACTATGTGTCATCATTTCAATTCAATCATAAACAGAGACTGCAGAGGGAAAGCCATAGGTTGAATAACCAAAGTCCAGGGGAACACCTGCAGCTGTAGAGTGACCAGCCCCATCTAGGATAAGAGGAAGCAATGCCTCCTACCTCCAACCCTAAATGCATCGCCACCCATCAGGGCCCTAAAATTCTGAGGGGTGAGACAAATTGTCCCCAAAGTTGTCCTGTATCCTGCTCCCAGGCCCTAAACCCTTGAGTGGCAGGCCTTGGGAGCTGTCAATCACTCCCAAAGATGCCTACAGTGGTCACCAAGCTGGCTTACGTATTTCTCTTCCTGTACCATTGGCAGCAGTAATGGGAGAAAAATCTCAATTTCGTTCCCTTTCACCTCTCTGCCAAGAGGAACCAGAACCCAATATAGGTTGGGTCTCTCATATTTAGGCAGGGGGCACATTTCATAACACCAGTGCAAAAACCCACCTCTGTGTTCCCACAAGCGGATAATCATCAGCCCATGGCAAGACTAATATGACTCCATTTTTTGATCCAAATGACCTTATCAAGCAATGCAGCGGTAGTCGGTATGTAATAGAAACAAGCCAACCATTATATTTCATGGCTGCCTCAGCAGAACTAGCTTAAGGGGTGGGTAAAAGAGAAAAAATGGACCCAAGCAAAACCTTGGCTAGAGTTACTTCAACTGTTAGAAATCCACTCCCATGATCTTCTTGTAGTTCTGTGTATGGAATGGACGTCTATGATGGTTATTTATTGCTTTTGTATCCCGCCTTTCCTCCAAGGAACTCAAGAAAGCATTTACGGATCTTCACCTTTCCATTTTATCCTTTCAGCAGCCACATAATGTGGCTTATTCTGAAAACTAGTGACTGACCCAAGCCACCGATTGCACATTTATGGCCTAGCAGGAATTTGAATGCAGATCTTCGTCCCTCCCCAGTCCAAATTCAGCACTCTGATAATTGCACCACAGTGGCCCCCCACCATGTCACACATGCAGAGGCCTAACTTCAAATTTGCTCTAAGACACAGGCAATCCAGTTTACTGTACTGGGACATTTCTCTGCTTTTTATACAGAATGCTGCCAACACAGCACAGCACATGGAGCTTCTTTACTTTCACTGAAGACAGTATTTCCCCCTGTAACACTTAATCTAAATCTGTTCTTGTGACTCCTGAAGTCTGCTGTGTGCCAAAGGAGGACAACTATTCTTTGTCTTCCTTAAGGCCTGTTCTGCATCCTCTTAATCTTATTTTCCTCTGAATGGTATACACCTGTCACCTTCATCTCTTGCCTTCTAAATTCTGTCCCCACGCCCTGAATTATATTCTCTCAATGTATTTCTTAAGAAGTTGCAGAGATTTTTGCTGTTTGTTACACAATGTTCAGCCAGATTTATAATAATAATAATAAGAATAAGAATCAGCATGATGTTTACTTAAAACAAAATATTCATTAAAAATACTGGCTCCTTTTGAACACCTTCATCAAATGGAATGCTATTGCATTTTCTCTGGTTTTACAACAAATTGATTTGTATCTATATCTGCTTCCCACCTTCCTTTTCTTTCTATTTGTATTATTTTCAATTTTTTTAAGTTAACTGAATTCTGGTGCATCTTAATAAAAGATTTTTAAAACGTCAAAAACAAATTGACATAAAAAATATAAATACAATTAGCAGGCTTAAATCAAAGATACATAACATAATTGCATAAAAATGAATAGTTCTGCATTGGGCAAACTACAGGTCCCAGGATTCTTTGCAGGAAGCAATGCATGTTAAAGTGGTATAAATCTACATTAAATACATGGTGTGGATATGACAGAAGACATGCATTGCATTGCACTGCATTACAATATGTTACATGGCAGTTCACCCATTTGCCAGTGAAATTTTTAAGTTGCCTCACTCTCCTTTTCAGCTGCGTATGCCAAGGACCTGCTGCTACAGTATCTGCTGCTGCTTTTTCTTTTGCAACTAAAAAGACAAGGAAAGGAAGTGGAAGGGGGTGGAATTCCTAGAGCCTCAAATGAACAAAAAGGACACATGTCAGCCAATCAGTCCCTTTGTCCATCATAAAAAAAGAAAAAAAAAAACTCAACAACTTTTGTGTCTGGATTTTCACTTTTTGAAATATGGCAACCCAACTTCAGTGACATAGTTAGCGATGGGTGAACTTCCTGGCTCTGAGTTCAGAATAGCTACACTAAAGTTGATTTAATTTCTTCTTAACTCAGCTTGGACTCCAACAAAGCTTGCTTAAGCCCAGCCCTCTTCTATGTGAAGCCTGCAATGCAAAGGTCCCACTTGCCATTTTCACGCATTCACCTGAATTCAGAGCTTTAAACCAGGGAAGGCGGAAGGGACAGCCACGCAAGACTCCATCCCGATGTTTTCAGGTGCTCTGGAGACCTTTGTGCAAATAGCCGGAAGGTCAGAAGGCCAGCGTGTTCAACCAAATGCACTCCGAAACTCTCCCTGCCATTCGAAATTCTGGTGAGCCAGTGTTCTCACAGGGAGATTTCTAAGTAGGCTCAGTTGAACAGGCTGAAAAGGTCTCTTCAGACCCTCATGCTATTATCACAAAGATCTCAAAGCAGTCAGCAGAGCAAATGCTGAGCACATGTGCCCTGCTTGGTGTAACCCTTCACATGTTCAGGCAAACACATTAGCACAGAAACTGGAGTCAGAAGCACAGCAGTACTGGGTAAAAATGCGGAGAAATAAATACATTCCGGAAGGATAACAGTGTATTTTATGCGCATTATTTTTACTGCTTCATAATTCTCAGGAAAATGTGGTCCTGAGAGACAATCATGTGCATTCTGAAATATGGGATGGGGGTGGGGAAATGACTTCACAGATTCATTGATAAAGGAGCTCTGGTAATGTTATCGCAAGAAACATTGGGATAACCCATTCTTTTTTCTTTCTTTCTTTTTTGCTTAACATAATACTGGATTAATGTTATGCACATTATTTATTTGTCCGCATTTTTATATTTACCATATAAATTAATTTTTAGTTATACATAATTAACCAGCCTTTTAAGGATAATAATGGAGTATGGCGAATAATAGAATACTCTAAAAATGCTCTAATTGTTTTGGGTACAATATTGGGCTGAGTAGACAGTATTAAAACAAAGACATGTAATTCTAAAGAGGGGGAGTTGGGGATATAAACAGGCACTAGGAAAAAAGGTATTAATTAGTTTTAAAAGTCATTATAGACCATTTAAGGAGCCCATAATGCATGTTAGCATTAATGCTATTGGAACCACTTTAAAAATTAATTACGCAGCTTAAAAATGATGAGAGAACTAAAAGTGCTTAAAGGAAACAGTGTAGTGCTAAAAAGATAATGGTGTGACATCCAGTTGCATTTTACCACCAACAGAATTGGCTTCTACTGACTCTCCTTCTCCCTCTAGCTCCTGTGGACCCTTCCAAGGGATTTGGAGAGGAGTAGAGGGCTGCACAGTTGGGACACCCTCAATAGAAGATTTGGGGGGGGCAGGAATCCATAGGGGGCAAAAGGAAGGGGATACCCCTTTTGTAAGCAAAGACCTACAGTGTTGGGTATCATCCATGGAAGTCTGGGTTGATCAAATTCAAGCAAGCCACCACAGCATTTTTGTGGTTGTGTTAGTGTGCTTAGTGGACCAAGGAAGATAGTGGACCAAGGTAATGCATTTTACAGTGGTACCTCAGGTTACATACACTTCAGGTTACAGACTCCACTAACCCAGAAATAGTACCTCGGCTTAAGAACTTTGCTTCAGGATGAGAACAGAAATCGTGCTTCAGCGGTGCGGCGGAAGCTGGAGGCCTCATTAGCTAAAGTGGTATTTCAGGTTAAGAACAGTTTCAGGTTAAGAATGGACCTCCAGAATGAATTAAGTACTTAATCCAAGGTACCACTGTACTTCAAACTTGAAGAATTAGATGGACTAAATAGTTTTGAACTACTTTATTTAAATGATGGTTTTATGTCATATATGCTTACTCGACCTCTCTAGTACTGGCCCTTTTATAAATGCCACCTAATGTTTATTCCACATTTGCTCAACTCTCTGGAGCACATTTGGGATGGGAGGGGGAAAACAAGGAAAGCCAAGTCCCATTTGGCCAAGTAGAAGTCTGTCAAGCATATAAGACACCACAATTGCATGTCAGCCATGTTGCTTAGGTTCATAGTTCCTATTCTTCATATTCAAGCCTGCCCTTTAGGCAACACTTACTCTCAGATCTTCAGTTTGTGAATATTTATAGGGGAGATGAGCTGCTGTTTTTTCCCCTCTCCTCAAAGACTTTTCCCTTTATTTCCATTCCCAGAACAATGTAAAGCTCTTTTAATGAAACTTCAAGGCTTCCTCATTTGATCTACTAGTTAACTTGCAGCCAGCTTGGTCAAGCTGCATTAGAGAACAGAGACAAGGGAGTCGCATTAGATTTCGACCAGAGAATGAAGATAAATGACTCAGTGTGATTCATAGGGGAGTTGCTATGGGATGTGAATGTGAAATTAGGCTGGTGGTAAGAAGAGATATGGCAAACACGGTCAATACTAGAAAAATGGGAGGAAAACAAACCTTAATGCATCTTTCCCAGAAATGTACAAGATAGGCCTGCCTCCGATGTGATAAAGGTGCCATAGGCTAAAATACATGAATGCTATTGCAAACAGTTGTTTATACTTGCATGTTTGATGACATGGCAAAGTCTTGGGGCAGAGTTCTGTTTGGTTTAGCTCTAGTTAATTCATGTGCATCTACATTAAAAAAAATAAAATCTGATTTGTTTCTGAGTCTTTGCTCATTCCAGCCTATGATTTGGGTTCTGAGTGGCTCTGTATGAAGCAAATTTTCTGATCACTATTCAGTATAGTGAGGAATCTGAAAAAAGCTATAGCCTTTCGCCCTTTGGGCCAAAGTGAATGAATTTTACATAGAGAGAAGGCTTTCTGGAAAGGCATAAAGTTGTCAAATTTCAGAGAGAAAGCACCAAGGTTCCCCCACTCCATAATCCCTCATGAGGGAGAGGTTTCTGTTGGTGTTAAAGTGTACTTGTATGTTATGTGAAGTAACTGTATTTTATTTTTATTTATTTCATAAAATTTATACACTGATTGATTTTTAAAAGACCTCAGAGCTCTTTGCATGAAGATAAAACAATAAAATCATATTTAGTCTTTTGCAAATTTATTAAAGGAAAAGGGGAGAAACACAACACAATAAGGGGGGAGAAAAAAGAAGAGAAGAAAATAAAATAATCACTTCATATTCACAATGCAATAAACATAAATACATTATTATTATTATTATTATTATTATTATTATTATTATTATTTTAGATCGTTATATGCCCTTGTCCAAAAAGTATCCAAATGAAGTTGGTGTTGATATAAAGTACATTCCAATGGTAAGGTCACTGAGGTCTTTAAACCATTACATAATAGATGGACAATATTCATCCTTTGAAGCTCAATGTATCAGTCTCTCAGCTAACTCAGGGGTTCATAAAGTCTGTTTTTATTGTCCTACCATTAGTCTCCAACCTAAAAGAATATATAAAAGTACACTGGCATTTATTTATTTATTTATTTATTTATTTATTTATTTATTTAAAGCATCTGATTTTTATTTTATTTTCTAAAAAACTATACTACCACTGCAGCCACTCCAGTATTATAAAGTTTGGTACTGCAGTTTCAGAGAACCAATGGCAGCTTACCTCCTTCCTGTTTGGCCGGCAGTTGCGGCCCCTCACATTCAGCTGCCATTCCCAGCAACCTGATCACACGTTGGACTGGCATTTGGGGAATTTCCTTGGCTGGCTGGGCCAGTTAAAGTTAATTGGGCCAATCAGAGGCCTCCTTAGTGGGCAGCGCCTCACTGGCCCACTGGGTTTTGGCTGCAGGATGGGGTTAAGTTTCTATGTTGGTTTCTGATTCTGGTGATACAACTAGGAGCAGGAAGACCAACATGGTGCAGCGCTTCGATCTTCTGATGAGGCATCTGATCAAGGTCTGTATTTTAAAATGAGCTTAAAAATATATTTGCAAATGTTTGTATGTTTCATGCCAGACATAAAGCAGGGGCTGAGTACTCTGGCAGTTGTTTATCTTCCTGCACAAGGGCCCCATTGATATATAGCACCAGCAGGAGGCAAGTTTCTCAAAGTTATAAAAGGGAATTACAGGCTGAGAGCAAAGGTCATACTGACCATACATATTACAGAATACAATCAAGCTGCAAAAACACTAATTAAGAGTTGGTAAATAGTAAGATTTATTGTTTAACAGAAAATAATACCATGTGCCTCCCATCAGACTCGAGCCACATTTCCCTAAGGTTAAAGGGCAAGAGCTAATAGGAACAGCAGCTGGCTGGGAAAGGGGGTTGTAAATTGAAGAGGTTGCTTTTGAAACTGTTTTTACTAAGTTCCTTTTCTTCTAAAAATCTATCTATGTTATGTATGAAATATATTGGCTTAATGTAATTATGCAAAGGATCTAGAAAGTAAGAAATGTTAGATTCTTATGTTAGATTCTTATTTCATTGATGGTGTGTGAGAAGGTGAACTCAAGATCTCTGTTTAAGATAAAATTTAAAACCATGAGCCATCTGTTTTAGCCATTTGCCCCGGTTGCCAGGGGCAAAAGGGCAAAAGGGCAGCAGGGGCAAAAGGTGATCTGGTAATTAAGGTGCCTTGTCAGGCAAATGTAAGATATATGGCTACTTGTCTGCCATTTATGAATAGAAGGAAATATAGCTCTTTGTCTCCCATAAAAGGTAATAGGAAATGGGTGTCTCTTTTATGATTGGCAAACAGCCAATAGGAATTTCAACCAGGCTGATTGGACAGAGGCAGCCAAAGGAGGAGCAAGGGGGCTGGGCTGAGGAAATATAAGTGCTGGCCATCAGGGCTGGAGTGTGCAGAGCTTTGGTAACCATACACCACTGTGCCTATCATTTATTTGTCTGACAAATAAATTATTATTTTAATTTCTCTATTGCTGCGTTGAATATTTCATTCCAGCTAAGCGTTAACCACAAGCAGGGTGCTACACTGACATACTGCCTCTCTACCTCCCTGCAAGCAACAGCAGCCTACCTGCAGGGAAGCTTGTGAAACGACTCTGCCTCACTCGTTGAACTGTTTTTGCTAGCTCAGCTTTTTTTCTTTTTACAATAGGAGAAGTGATACATGGCAAAGATGCAGCAGTGAGGATACAGAATCTTTGCACAAGTTAATAGTGTTAACAATAAGTTCATTAATGGAGAGGTGCCAGAGATTCCTTATATTTGCAACTATAGTTGGGAAACGATGCCATTTGAACTGGGGCCGAAAATGTATACTGAAGGTGGCCGGGGTTGGGGTATGAGAGAGAAAATAATGAGCTTCCTGGCCCATTAGATCCTTTTCACAATGCTTCCAAGGATGTGCTTTGCATTCTAAAACACCCAGTGGCTACACTGTGGCACATTGCTACAAATATGCAGATTTCAAGAGTGCAGAGCACATTCCAAGATCCTGCATAGAAACGTCTTTTATGAAAGTCACATTAACTGCTTTCTAACACAAGCTATGACATGGGGATATCCATATTCCAAATGGAAAACATATATATGTATATATGTCAGGAGGTCCGTTCTTAACCTGAAACTGTTCTTAACCTGAAGCACCACTTTAGCTAATGGGGCCTCCTGCTGCCACCGTGCCGTCAACGCGTGATTTCTGTTCTCATCCTGAGGTAAAGCTCTTAACCTGAGGTACTACTTCTGGGTTAGTGGAGTCTGTAACCCGAAGTGTTTGCAACCCGAGGTACCACTGTATATATATATTACCAACACATACTGTCTGTACCATGATAGATACAAATTTCTGCTAGTGGCGGGCTTAAAAGTAGCTGGCCCTTCACAGCTGGATTCAAGTCACCTCTTTTGATCAGAGCCCATCATTGATATGGCTAGACTATTTTTATCTTACAGTGGAATCCAAGAAAATGCATCTGAAGAAGGTGTCTTTTAAAAATATATCAGCAGGAAGTGTAACTTGTCTTAGACTTCCTTTCTTCCATATCGCATTATCGTAAGAAAATATATAAATTCTATCATCATCATCATCATTAAATGCAATACGGCATTGTTCTCAGAAAATATTGTTCCCTCTCTTCAGAGGGCCACATTTGCCCTTACCCCTTTCCTCAAGGAGAGATTGGCTCCCAAAGGGTGGGACCCAACTGTGTCAAGGGTTGAGGTGGATCACAGTGGACCTGATGGCCAATCAGAAAGGGATTAGGAGCCTGGTTTCATAAGCCTACTCCTCTTCTGAGCCTTTTTGCTTCACCCTTCCTCTATGCAGTATGGGCTTTGGCTAGTTACCTGCTGAAGAGGTTAAGTAGGATTGTTTGAGGTCATGGATTCCTTTATTGTCCTTTGGCTCCCTCGTTTTACCCCCACCTACTTTACACTGCTGGAATTACTTTTATTGGCCATTTGTTGCTTGGAATTGTAGCTGTTCATGGAGCACTGAGTTTAGGCAGGTTGGAAAAGGTATAGACACCCACCCACCCAATGACATATGGATAAACAGTTTGTTGGACATGCAAGTGGTTTTGTTTTGTTTTTTGTATTTGGGCATAGCTTTCTAATCCCCTGGAACATGGTCAGCTCAACAAGAACGTGTGGTAGAAAAAGCTACAGGAAGTATTAAAATATCAATGTACAGGCAATTATCATTTTAGGCACATCCAACTGACATGTAACCATGCACACACGAATTGTGCTGACCCAGGAAGTGGCAAGAAAAAGGGGAAGAATGGGCTGAGGCGGGCTTACAGGTGCTCCACCAACATGCACGGGGGTGAGGAACACAACCTTCATGCAAAAAGATTGTTGCCTGTATTTCTTCTGAGTCAAAGCTCATAACTTTGTACTTCCTCTGCTTGAAGATTTTAAGTCCAAACCTTTAGCCTGGCTATTTTATGGAGTTCAGATATGGGTTGCTTCGAGAAGCCTTTTGTGTACCAAGCTATGTTTTGAAGGCTGCTCTGAAATTCCAAGCTGGTGCCCCCTCTATTTTCACACATGCCTGAATCAGGATTTAAAACTATTGGCTCCAGTTGAATTTAGCCCCTACAGGCTTCCTTCCTTTAGTTCTGCTCGATTTGCACAAAAGCAGCTGGATGAAAGCCATGAATTTAAGGTAATGCTTTTTTGGCTTTTCAGCGCAACACTTACCAAGCTTAGGTCTCAGTAAAGCAAAAGAACTATTGAGGCAATGCCTGTGTGGTATTGAACAGCTGAACAATCTGTTTGCAGTGAGAAAACGATGTCCCCAGTATGAATTATTTAGATGTTATTTTATAACAATTAAATAGCATTTACATATATTGTGCAAAAGCCGCTGGTATAATGCAACAGTCAGTTTAAATATTGCTGTATAAAACACATCTTAGTTAACTTTATCATAAATATTTCAACATTTCATTCAATCTCCTAAAGAAAAATAGGAACTGCTGACATTTCATTTATATTCTAAAAAGTGTTCCCAAATAAAACTTAAATGTTTAAATATATATCTTAGCAGGACCATCTAATATATTTTCTAACATCTGTATATCCCAAATCACTTAAAGTATAATATTTTCTTTTAAAAGGGCAAGCAGCCCCTCCTTAAATCTATTATGCCCAGTTCTTTTCTATGCATGAAATTGTTCCATTTATTCATTCCCTTCCTATTTTAATGGGCACAACATTGCCACTAAATTTATAATGTCTGGCTGTTCCCATGTTTTCCTAATTAAGTCATGATTTTCTGGTGCTTAACTGTGTTTCCATGTTTTAGCAAACAATATTCCTGTAAGAGACCAAAGATACAAAATCTATGTTTGATACATTCTTATATTCACTTTGGGCGTAATAGCGGCTCCACATTTATCTGAGCCTGGAACATTTCCTTGGTAATTGTTAGTATCATTTACCAATAGAATTTGGCCTTTCTACACCATGTGAAAAAGCCCTCTTTCTTCATGACATACCTAACACTTTTCATGCTCCATTATTTCTATTTTGGTTTTCCAAGGGATGCAAGGCCATTTTAATCTTGTTCTCCTTATAGGGTTTTTTTTGTTTTTTTTAGCTATTGGAAAATGTAAAGATTTCCTAAATAGGAATTTCCACAATTCTCTTGATATCATGCTCACTGTGCTCACTGGAAGGACAGATCGTGAAGCTGAGGCTCCAATACTTTGGCCACCTCATGAGAAGAGAAGAGAAGACTCCCTGGAAAAGACCCTGATGTTGGGAAAGATGGAGGACACAAGGAGAAGGGGACGACAGAGGACAGGACAGTTGGACAGTGTTCTCGAAGCTACAAACATGAATCTGACCAAACTGCGGGTGGCAGTGGAAGACAGGAGTGCCTGGCGTGCTCTGGACCATGGAGTCACAAAGGGTCTAAACGACTAAACAACAAACAATGTAGAGATAGTAATGCTGAAACATTGGCCCATGTATTGTCTTTTTGAGGTTGTTGTTGTTGTTGTTTACAGAGACTAATGTAAAAAGTTGATCACTCTCAGCCAAGGCATTCAGCTGATCAAGGTCAGCTGGTGACAGCGAAGATGGAATAAGTTCTAGCAACAGACATTAAAATAAGAGTCACACCTGTGCTGTTTGAGTTTTAGAATGGATAAGTTGGCATCCAACTGTCCCATCAGCACAAGGATTTCCTCTTGTGCAACAGGATTTGCCATCCTCACCCTATGCTTGCCTCCTGACCTCCCCAAATTTGTTCCCTGGGCTTGGGAGAGCACTTAGAACAGAAGAAGTAGGGAGAGAGGGTAATGTAGCATTGCACAAGGAGATATCCTTACACTGGCAGTGCCATGGATTCTCTGAATAGTTTACCAGTTTGCGTACTCCATTGTGTTTACACCAGTGCTATTTTCTAGAAAAAGACATGGCGGAACTCACCATGAACCAGACCCTCAAAGTGTCCCTATTTTCTGATTTGATCCTGGAATGCCCCTTAGGACATTCCTTAGGATGTCCCTATTTTCATTAGAGAAATGTTGGAGGGTATGGAGTTATCCAACCCCCAAGCCATCTGAAGGCAATCCTGCATTGGGATTTTTTTTAAATGTTTTATTATGTTTTTATATGTGTTGGAAGCTGCACATAGTGGCTGGGGCAACCCAGTAAAATGTGTGGGGCATAAATAGTAAAATTCATGGAACGGGACATCCCTGTTTTCATTGGAGAAATGTTGGAGGGTATGCATGAATATCTGCCAACAGTATTCACATTACCAGAAATTGTTCTCTTAGAATGGCAATGGCACCTACCTGAGAGGTGCCAAAACTGAGGTCCGGTGAGATCCTGCTGAATTTTTATTTTAAATTAATGCTGCTTTTTAATTTAGTTTTATAATTTTTCTGTTGTGCTTAGGATTGTCCTTTTTTTACATAATTTGCAAAGGCTAGTGAGTGATGCAAATATCTATGTATCTATGTACTCATACTATCCAATGGGCCCTTCTACTTGGAATGAATTAAGGCCACCACTAGAAATGATGTAGTCTCATCTTTGAAAAGATCACAGACACAAGGCACAAATAATTTTTGGCTCTGCCATATCCCAATCATAGCAACAGGCTGACATAGTGAAAGTTCCATGATTGACCAAACATCTCTGGCTTCCTGATGTTCAAATTGCCACCAGCTGGAAGCACTCCAGCGTATTAATAAGTGCAATTAAGCATGCCATTGCAAATGACATATTAGAACAGTCCCTCAAGTCAATGTAGAATAGGGGGACTAATGCTGTTTTTATTTTGCAGCAACATACATTTTTCTTTTGATTATTCCATCCAATCCATCTCTCCAATCAGTCAGAATTTACTGCTAGGATTCTGTTTCATTATCTCCTGTATATCATCCAGAGCAGTAATGGATACTGCTAGTGTTCAGGCTCTGGAAATGCAAGCCTGAAAGTACCAACAGAGCTTTTATCTTGTCAAAAGAGGGAAATCATAATAAACAGTTTCCCTGCAAATTATATTTTCAATAGGGATTCCCTTTTTAAAGTAAAATTCACGTCTGTTGTCTTTGTTCTACATTTTAAATCTTCCGAAAGCTTTGAGATTTTCTACCCCATAGATTCCCAGTCCACTGCTCAATATAAGAATGTACTCAGCATACCACCCCCGGCAGAGGAAGGGCCTATGATGCAAATTGTGACATGGCTGATAAAGAAAGAACGTGGAGAAATTAGATGCACTTTGCATTTCATTGTGAAACTACCCAATTTGCTCTTCCCAAAACAATATATGAAATGCAGCTATCCATCAAAAGTTGCACTTCTCCAAATCTTACAAGGAAGTTCTTCAACGAAAAGAAACATTAAAGGAGAGTGTGCGGGGGGGGGGGATCAATAAATTAATATATGCTTGTGAGCTTCCATCACCGTAGTATCAGTATTGTCCTTGAAGAACTCAGGAAGAAAGAGGATTGGGACAAAACTAGAATGAGTTGGTTCTGCAGGTCATTGCCTCTGACTCCATTTAGCATTGGCCTCCCATGTCTTCTGCAGTCCCAGTTTCAATGCACATTGGTCACCACAACAGAGCAAAGGCTTTGTACACGAGAGGCCCTGGATTCTGTCAGTTTGCATTTCTTAGTGCAGAAAGTATTGATCTGATGTGTAGAGATCTTTCCTATTCTACTTAATTCAACTCTTTCTTTCTGAGTTATGCTGACTATAAAAGTAAGGCCAGAAGGAGCCTGGGTTTCACTTTTACTTTCTATCTCTTTCCCCTCTGGTGTGGTGTTCTCTACATAGTATGCTTAGTGTTAAGCTTTAGACTTATTATAAGTTATTGCAAGGACGTGGTTGGTGCTGTGGGTTAAACCACAGAGCCTAGAACTTGCCGATCAGAAGGTTGGCGGTTCGAATCCCCGCGACGGGGTGAGCTCCCGTTGCTTGGTCCCTGCTCCTGCCCACTAGCAGTTCAAAAGCACGTCAAAGTGCAAGTAGATAAATAGGTACCGCTCCGGCGGGAAGGTAAACGGCGTTTCCGTGTGTTGCTTTGGTTCGCCAGAAGCGGCTTAGTCATGCTGGCCACATGACCTGGAAGCTGTACTCCGGTTCCCTCGGCCAATAAAGCGAGATGAGTGCCGCAACACCAGAGTTGGCCACGACTGCACCTAATGGTCAGGGGTCCCTTTACCTTTACCTAAGTTATTGCAAGTTTACTTTAAGTCTGCTGCAACTGGATTTCTTATGGACAGTGCCAATCCTGAATGTTTTAGATTTGTGACCATTATGCTCATTTGCCATCAGTAGCAGTAAAGCTCTGCTGGATGAAATAAAATTGCCTCTGGTCTATTTTGGGGGAATCTTGCAACATGTTTAAGTTTTACTCTGCTAACTTTGCATTGGTATCTACTCTGGATCAATAATGAGTAGGATTCCATGACAGATTCAATCCCTGGCATCACCAGTTTATAGAACCTGAGTATCCCACACCTTCATTCACCTATGCAGATCAGAATTTGGTTCAATAAATCAATATGCGCCCGTTATCTTTGTGTCTTGCCACTTTAGTTCCCAGTGGGGTCACAGTGAACAGACAACATTGGGCTGGATAGACAAATAATCTGATATGGCGTAGCTATAGAAGCCCAGACTCTCTTTGCCATTTTTTTAAACTGCATCAATCTTAATTCTTAACTAAGTCTTTAATCTTCAACATATCCTGTTGATATCATCTCTGTTTTGTGAATCAGAGCTCCTTTATTTGGTATTAAGGAAAATAGCTTTATGATCTTCTAAGCAATTTATCAGTCAAATTGGTGTTCTGTCACACATAAAGGATGGAGCTTCTGTTCCCTTTGGAGGTATGTGGAAGAGACAGCGTCAGGAGACGCAGCTTCTCCTCACCTTTACATGGAAGGCCGTAACTTGCTATAATTCCCTATGCAATAAGAAAGGAACAGAAGCACTGTTCTCTATTTAATTTGATAGCCCTACATGGAAATGCTCAGTGACTTGTGCATAATAAAGTAGGAAAGATGGAAATGTTCCTTTAATGTCTGGTAATGTGAATACTGTTGTCAGATACTTTATGCCATGGTAAATAATCATGCCAGTGTGTTAAATATTCATCAGTGCAATAAATAAAAGTTATATAAATGAAATGAATATATTTTCTCTTTGCAAAATCCTAAAGAGGCTATCAATTCTTGTTTTTGTTTGAGGTATGTAGTTCATCATTACAGGTGATCTGTCGTTAAATTGCCAAAGAGCCAAAAGGTGTGACTGGGCAAATGCAATTCAATGTAAGGAAACGTGGGGTGATATATGTCAGCACAAAAAAAGTCTTAATTTCACATCTAACTTCATGGGGTCTCAACTGCCAGTTTCTGACCAGGAATAAGATCTTGAGGCCATAGTGGACAGCTCGTTGAAGATGTTGACCCAGCGTTCAGCAGCTGTGGGGGGAAGGGTGGATTCCATGTTAGTGATCATTAGGAAAAGAACTGAATATAAAACTGCTCACACCATAGTGCCATCATACAAATCAATGGTGCGACCAAAGGCACTGACTCCTGGGGACTGAGGCAGTTTTGCCCCCCACCCCAAATATTTTTGGGGGAGGGGACCAGGTACCCTCAATATTCCTAGGACACTGCAGGCATGATGTCAGGGTGTCGCACAACGTTACATCGGGACCCCCCAATCCTCTGGAGAAGCTGGTGTCTCTGGGGGCAACTGCATTCGGAGTACTGTATACAGTTCTGGATGCCTCACCTCAAAAAGGATAATGCAGAATTGGAAATGATATAGAAAAGAGCAACCAAAATGATTAAGGCAGTGCAGCAACTCCCCTGTCAGGAAAGGTTGCTCCTGGGGCTTTCAAGCTGAATGTTGGAAGATTCCAGAAAGACAAGAGAAAGTACTTATTCACACAGCATGAGGAAGTTATGGCTACCAATTTGGATGGCTTTAAAAGAGGACTGAGCAAATTCATGGCAAGTCTATCAGTGACTACTAGTTCTGCTCTATCTCCACTATCTGAGGCAATATATTGGGCTATGTGGGCCACTGGCCTGATCCAGAAGGCTGTTCGTATGCTATGTGTTGAGGTTAGTTAAGAAGATTTGATACCAGTTAAATCAGATTCAAAATAAATCAGGAAGTTAAAACATGAGAGCAGGAACATGTTCCATAGATGTGTATGTGTGAACTTGGAAGATTTGAGGAGGAGGGATTTGGAGTAAGTAAATGTGGACAGGTGAGCAGGGACTCAGCTATACAGCAGCAAATAAAATGTTTTAAGTGCAATATACAATGTGACACTAGATGGTCATGGTGAACCTTATGGAAAATTCAATGTATTTTTAAAGAATCTCTCTCTCTCTCTCTTAAAAAAGCACTTTCAGAACAGTTTTTATATGTATGTAAATTCCACCCAGGTGGCCGGCTCAGGTGAATAGTCCAGGCAAGCCATGGCAGTATGGTAAGTGAGCATTGGGATGTAAAGGGATGGAGGAGATTGCTGAGGTGTAAAGTGATGGGGAGGAGATTTGTTGAAGTGTAAAGGGATGGAGAAGGGGATTGTTGGTGGGTAGGCAGGGTTGAAATGGGAGGAAGCAGGGGTGCAACCCCTCGTATTTATATATATTTTAATTTGTGTGCATGTGTGTAATGGAAACGTGGAAGTTATGATTGAAAACTGACATTTGATAGTGGGCTGATATCAAAAGTTAATTATTCTAATGCATTTTCTTCTTCTTCTTTTATATCAAGCCACATTATTTTATATCAAGCCAAATTATTAACAGAAAGAAGTCTCAAATTACCCTGTCAAAAATATTACGTCCTTGGATCCCTTGAAAGTGAGTTTCCCCTGAGGGAGAATGCAGTCAGTCAAAATGCCTGCAGGGGATTTAAAAACCAATTTTCAATAATTGTTTCCTTCCCTGATTGGCATTGCCCTTTAGTTGTTGTTGTTGTTTAATTACACTACATTATGATACAAACAGATTTGCATATCTTAACAGTTACAGTCCTAAACCAAACAGTCCTCCCATCCCACACTGTTGCTTTGAATCTACTGATATTGCTGAAGTGAGGTTAAGTTGTGTGTCCCTAAATATGGTAAGCCCAATCATTTATTCTAAGCTAAAGAGAAAGGGCCACCAGAAGACATGACGACTTTGGGAGCTGGGGGTATGGAATGGAGGAGCTAAACACATTGGAGAAGGTTGGCACAGGCGATAAAGATTGTATATTTGTCAGCCAAATATAACCCCAAGGTGCCTAAGTTATGAAGACCTAAACTTGGGGTAGGGAGCTGGTTGGACTTCAACTCCAACATACCTAACCATTGACCATGCTCATGGTCACTGTCAACTATCACTATTGAGGAGGGCCACATAACCCACTATCTTCTCTATGAGATCATCATCAAGTTTGTGTGTGTTTCAAGTTATGTTCAACTATTATCTGTTTATCTACTCCCTAATAGTAGTGGTGGTGGTGGTAGTAGTAGTAGCAGTGCAGTGGTACCTCTGGTTACGTACTTAATTCATTCCGGAGGTCCGTTCTTAACCTGAAACTGTTCTTAACCTGAAGCCCCACTTTAGCTAATGGGGCCTCCAGCTGCTGCCACGCCGCAGGAGCACGATTTCTGTTCTCATCCTGAAGCAAAGTTCTTAACCTGAGGTACTATTTCTGGGTTACCAGAGTTTGTAACCTGAAGCGTATGTAACCTGAAGCATATGTAACCCGAGGTGCCACTGTAGTAGTATACCGCCCTTCATTTATTAATCTTAGGGAAGTACACAACATAAAAATACAACATAAAAACACAAAATACTTAATAAAATGAAGGGAGGAACCACAAACCAATAACACCCCCCCCCCCCCAGGCAACAAAATGTGAAGTGAAATGGATATAAATATTCTCATAATTACAGAAATTATAAAATTGCATCTCGTTTATACTTCTGTTTCCCCACCTGATCACCAAGAGGGAAAAGATTGAGCCAGGTTTCCAGCCACGCCTATGAGTCAATGGAGGATGTTCTTTGTAGCCCTCCAGGGGCTGAGAAGAAGTTCGGGCAGGGGCAAGGGAAGAAAGGAGGCAAAAATCCTCCCAGCGCTTTCCACTGGAATCTGGGAAGCTCACTGCATCCAGCAATATTGTACAATCCCATGTCTGCCAACTTGCAAGGCAGAACGGGAGTCATCTAGGAGTGTGGCCCCACCATGGATGTATATATATATAAATAAAAGATGAAATTGAGGTTGCTGTTTGTAGGGTGAAGAAGCGGACAGCTGGAGGAATGGCTAAATGGCAAGTGAAGGATGTCAACTAGAGACTAAATCAGAAATGAAGCAGTGATGGGGGGAATATGTTGCAACAGGATCGGAAAACCTGATGTAAAGAAATTGCAATAAATTAAAGTAATTTGGTTTGATTTGTAATAATAATAAAAAATGTGGGGGAGGGGAGGTAAAGATTGAGCCAGACTGAGTACATGGGAAAGATGACATTTTGTGTGCAAGCTGACATGAAAGTTCTATTCTACTAAGAAGCGGAACATTTCCCACATTCTTTTCTTTGGCCTTGCCTAAGTATCATTTGAAAGTGATATGCTTCCACATCCTCAGTGTTCTACTTGACTTTCTTATTCCAAGGACAAAACCTACCGCTGAGAGCCTCTAATCAAATAGTTCTCAATAGATGCACTATTGTGCTGAAAACCTATTCTCAAAGAAAGATGAAGCACTTGAAGAAGAAGAAAAAACCATTGCAGCAATTGCTTTATCTATGTGACGTCTTGAAGTGGAAGCAGCTGTCCTCTGCAATACAAGGAAGACACTGAACTTTGAAAGGTTTTTGAGACTTTTGTCAAATTTAGAGCAGTTACTTTTTATAAAATCTCCCGCTGGTTTAGAATTAGGTCGGAGCTCAAACTACTCACTCATTTTCATGTTCATTTTTCATGAGTGTGAAAAATCCTTTTCAGCTCCCCCCATAGTATGTCTGAGAGGAAGTTCCAAAAGAACAGAATAAATTGTTTATGTATGCTATGACGGCTGTTCGGCTATTGCTAGCCCAAAGATGGAAAGAGGAAGCAGTCCCGACCAAAGAAGATTGGCAAACCAAGTTAATGGACTATGCTGAAATGGCAAAATTAACTGGAAAGACGATCAGGAATTTAAAAAAGAATGGGAAGTGTTTATTATATATTTACAAAAATATTGTAAACTTCTTAATACATTGACAGGATTTTAGAAGCACCTGTAATTTTAGAGGTGGTACAGGAAATTTGAGGTTAAAATAGAAATTTGGAGTAGAAATGATATGCAGTTTTTTTAAAAAAGAACTTTAAGGAACCAAGGTGAGGGGAGGGAAGTCACGGGATTAGGATAATCCCATTTTATGCATATGTTACTGTTTTGATGCAATTCCCCCTCTTTTTTATTTTTTAGTTTGTTGTTCTTTATTTGTGATGTTTGCTACACTTGCAGAAAACCCAATAAAAATATTAGAAAAAAGCAAAGAAAATATTTTCTAATTTGTTATCCATGCCTGCAATTCAGCAATGACTCTGTGAGAGATCAACTGACATAAGTTCATACCCGTGTAACTGGAGACGGCACTGCCATGTTTCTTCATTCACTGTCCTTGCTCAGGACACAGCAGTGATATAACTTTGCCATGCCTTGGCACAACACTTCATTTTTCTTTCTTTTACTGTGTAATAGCACATAACGTACATTATAGAAGGCATTGCAGCACTAAAGATCTGGAGTCCAACAACGGCAAACAAAACGACATCATACATTTTAACTGAAGAGAAATCATTTCAACAGAAAAGGTGATATCCAATGTTACCCATACACAGGATACAGTACACTTATTTATGAAAGGGCTATCTAAGATATCTAGCTGTAACAGGGACACTTCTTTAAAACATGTGTTTTTACAATGTCCTATATTGGTAAATTTTTGGCAGAGGATAATAGTGGTGATCAACCCAACCGTACGGAATAATCTTAAACTTGCTGAAGAAAATATCCTTCCGAATCAGATATCCAGTACTTGGAACTTAACAAAGTGACAATATGAATGGATTCTCCACATCCTTACTAGGGCAAATAGACAGGTATTGATGAACCTCCGGATTTGGGGCGGTATATAAATTCAATAAAAAAATAAATAAACTGGAAAAAATAAAAATGCATCTCCCTTCTTCGAATGGGTAGAAGATTAGTACAAAGTCACAACACAGGAACAAATCACGTATAGATGTAGACTTGCCATGGACACACACACAAAATGGAATTCAAATTTTTAAACACTGCATTAGGTTAAATGTGGGTTAACTACAAAAACAGTCTTGTAATGTTTGTAAATTCTGTTTTTTATTGTATATGAATGTTATTTCTTACACACACACACACATACATAATCTTTCAAAAAAGAATATATTTTTTAAAAAATACACAGAATACATATGGACAAACGACTGCAATATACTGAACCAGACTATTAAACTCAATATTGTCTACACTGAGAGGCAAGGTCTAATCAGGGGTTCAGACAGAGACTTCAGAGTTGGACATACTAGAGCAGAGCTTTCCAAACTGTATGTCATGACACGTTAGTGCAGGCATCCGCAAACTCAGCCCTCCACATGTTTTGGGACTACAACTCCCATCATCCCTGTGGTCAGAGATGATGGGAATTGTAGTCCCAAAACATCTGGAGGGCTGAGTTTGGGGATGACTGCATTAGTGTGTCGGCTACAGTGTGTAGGTGTGTCACACAAATGCTCCCCACACTCCTCCTGGGGCTGGAAAGGGGTTAGTTTAACCTTCAGCTTGCTAGTGAAACTGAATTACTGTGTTGCGAAATGATGCATGTCTAAAAAGTGTGTCAGCAACATGGAAAATTTGGAAAGTTCCATACTAGGGATTGAACTAGGTATCTGTTGCAAGCAAAGCACCTGCTCTACCACTATATACATGGCTCAAGAAATTGCAACAGAGCAGAACCAGTTCACAACTCTACTCTTTCTATTTAAATAAATGGTTGACTATCAATATTTATTTTTCTTTCATAAAATGTAAACACTGCTTGATTGTCCAAAAACCTAAAAGTGCCTTACAAAAAGGGGGCGGGGAGAAAAAGAATAGAGGGTGATCATCTTTCTGCAGGTCCAATATAGCAACAAGTTTGGTGACACTCCATTCAAAAACTCTCTTAAAAGTTTAAGAATAGCTTCTGAGCAGTTACGAGGAACCTATTAGGAATTTGAAACCTGCCTTATTGTAAGATGAAGTGAGAAACACTGTCAAAAACTTCTACTCTGATTCTTGTTGTTGTTCTTTAGTCGTTTAGTCATGTCCGACTCTTCATGACCTCATGGACCAGAGCACGCCAGGCACTTCTGTCTTCCACTGTCTCCCGCAGTTTGGTCAAACTCATGCTGGTAGCTTCGAGAACACTATCCAACCATCTCGTCCTCTGTCATCCCCTTCTCCTTGTGCCCTCCATCTTTCCCAACATCAGGGTCTTTTCCAGGGAGTCTTCTCTTCTCATGAGGTGGCCAAACTATTGGAGCCTCAGCTTCACAATCTGTCCTTCCAATGAGCACTCAGGGCTGATTTCCTTAAGAATGGATAGGTTTGATCTTCTTGCACTCCGTGGGACTCTCAAGAGTTTCCTCCAGCACCATAATTCAAAAGCAACTCTGATTTTTATGTTTGTGTAAATAGTGTGTATCATATAATGTGTCCACTGTAAGGATATACTGTATGTTTTCTGCTGTCACAAACAAAGATCTATTCTGGTAGTTGGTGTGGTCAACGTATGTGACTTCCTTCTGTAGCAGAGGCCACAAATGTGCATCTATAGAGCCCACTGAAGACAGATGGCAATTGCAGAACCAGCCCTCCTCTGAATCTGACTTCCAATTTCATTTAGCATTCACCTCGCCATTCTAAAATCAGTTAGGATTCATAGCAAGTATGATTTGCCAGTGAAAAAAGATGTATCATCTCCTCTAATATATGCTTGGCAAACAACAGCAACCTTAATTGTTGCCAATTGATTAATTTTCTGTAGAATTTAAACATTAAACTATGACAATCTGGCATTAGGTTTTAACGGAGCATCTCACACCGCTGGTTGCATTTGAACAGCTTGGTATTCCCTTTAAAAGAGACATATGGTATTTTCAGCGGTTCTAAAATGTAATCCAGAGAAATATCAGTAAACATTCCGTGGGTACCAGAACATGCCAATTTACCGGGGAGAACATTGCGGCTCAAGCCAATCCTTGCAAAACTGGATTCTAGTGCACCTTGGCTTCTGACCCAGTAGCTGATGTCTATTACCAGCTTCTTATGGGCCACATCAGGCAAATGTGGGCCAATGTTCAGGAAAAAGCCAAACACTAAATAGCTTTTCTCCGAGATTTACAAGAGCAGTTTCTTCTTGACTTTTTCAGTGCTGTGCTATTACTCTGCCATCTCTGATCTCTTTTTCAGCGGAAAAGTACCTATTCATAGAACCGTATACATTCTATGGGGTTATTAACAATATGCACTGCGGAGGCAATTTACCACCAAAGCAAATGTTATTTACAGCATGATGGCATGTTAATGCTGAAGGCAACAAAGGCAGATTCTTTGTAAGTCTCAGAAGTAAATTTCTTGTTTATATTTGTTTGCTTATTTTTAAGATTGAGACTTGAATGCAGAATGCAATTTGGGCTGGAATCTGGAGTGGGTAACATTTTCTGATGGAAGGGATACATTGATCCATAATTAACCATCAGGGGGCTGCAAGTCAGAGTTCACACACCTGAAGTGTAAAAGTGAGTGTGAAATGTTTAAAAAGAAGCATATTTTAAAAACAAATCTATCTTTCTTTGAAAAAAAAGGGCAGGGTTTTTCTGGGGAGAGCACAAAATATTGGACACCACAGCATCACAGTGGGGCAGTTATAGACGAAGCCAGGAGAGGGAGCAGGCTTTGGGCAGCCACAAAAGAACTTTTTGCCTCATGGCATCATAGTGGAGTCCCTGTAAGAGCAGCCATAAAAAATTAATAAATGAAATGAAATTGAGCTCCCTATGACAAATTTTGGGAGTCTTTGGGGTCACAAAAACCTCTTTGTGAGAGGATGCATATATATATGGGCTGTGAATTAGTCATCCTCATTAGATAACTCAATGTGTGAGAATGCATGTATAGTATTACACAGTTAAAGAGTATATGAGGTATCTGTGACATAATTTTTTTTGACTAAGCTCCTTTCTACTGGTGATGCAATTAACTCTAGTCTTCATGGAAGGTGTGTTGGGTATGGAACTTACCTTTCCCCCTATGGCAAAAAGTGCTTACTCACTCGTTTAAACTGCTGCATTATCTGTGTCCTTTCTTGGATAAAGATAATTTGGCTGCTATGACATATGTATCCATAACTTCACATTTAGACTATTGTAATGGGCTCTAAAGGGACGCAGGTGGCGCTGTGGGTAAAACCTCAGTGCCTAGGACTTGCCAATCGTATGGTCGGCGGTTCGAATCCCCGTGGCGGGGTGAGCTCCTGTCTTTTGATCCCAGCTCCTGCCCACCTAGCAGTTCGAAAGCACCCCTAAGTGCAAGTAGATAAATAGGTACCGCTTTATAGCGGGAAGGTAAACGGCGTTTCTGTGTGCTGCGCTGGTGCTGGCTTGCCAGAGCATCTTCGTCACGCTGGCCACGTGACACGAAAGTGTCTCCGGACAGCGCTGGCTCCCGGCCTCTTAAGTGAGATGGGCGTACAACCCTAGAGTCGGACATGACTGGCCCGTACGGGCAGGGGTACCTTTACCCTTTACCTTAATGGGCTCTAAACAGTGCTATTTTTCTAGAAAAAAAGGTTCCAGAATTCACCATGAATGCCTCTCTCTTTCTTGTGGAATGGCAATGGCACCGTCGCATAACCGACCTAAGCAGGATGATTAAAAACTGTGTGGAAATAATTTACTACCAAAAGCTTGGCATGTGAGATCGAGAAAAAGAACAAGGGCTTTTGATGGCGCAGCAACAAAAAGGGAGTCGCCATTTTGACAGGTCTTGTCAAAAGATTTATCGGGAGGAGGAAGCTTTGTTTTCATATTGGATTCCTGGTAGAACCTCCTAGAGGACTGAGAAAGAGGGACAGACCTGTGAAAAGTGAATAAGTAGACAGCAAGAATACTTTTCTTTATGGAAGCGATGAAGTATGGCGGCTGTCTGAAATACGACTCTTGGACGAACGGAAAAACCCACACAGGAATACAAATTTGTTTGAACCCGCTTATGGAGACAATCAGAGGCCACAAAGACAAAGAGAGAGGAAAAATATATGAAAACAACTAGAAGAGATGTGGAAAACAGCAAGAAAGGATTGTACAGAATTTTGAACATTATTTGGACAGATTTGTGGACTTTTAAAGCAGTAGCAATAAGAGGATTGGATCCCTTTCGGAACTTGAAATATGGGTACCCCCAACAAAATTTAAAATTAGGCTCTGTAATTCGGAATTTATGTGATTTGATTTGATATGCTTGGTCTGTTAATAAAAATTATTAAAAAAAAAAAAAAGCCCTGCCTTTATGTAAGGCTTTCATTATGGCTAGTCTGGAGGCTGCAGTTGGTGCAGAATGCTACGGCCCAGATCCTGAGTAGTGCTCTCATCAGGGTGGGATCATACCAGTGCTAAGATGTGGACCAGTTTTATGAACTCATTGGCTATATACAAAGCCCAAGACAACTCTGGACCTGTTAACCTTCCTCTCCATTGCTTGGTAAAGGCATTAAGATCAACAAAAAGAATCTGGTTAGTTTTGCCATGGCCTGATGATTATTGGAGGTGGGCTTCTTCATTGCTGGCACCTGTGTTGTGAAATGTTCTCCCTGTCGAAATACAAAAGGCCCATCAGTATTGGCATGCTACTGGATCTTGAAAACACATCGGTTTAGCCCAGCATTTTCCTGATTTCTGGACTTGAACCTCCATCAAAGTATTAAAGCATGCATAATTAACATATCAAACAATTAGATCCGTAATTTGATATGTTAATTATGCATGCTTTGATACTTTGATGTAGTTTGACATTGTATTTTAATTATGGGTAGTGCTTTTATCATGCATTTTATGCTTAGTATTTTGTTGTTGACTTTTTGTTTATTTGTTAACCACCTTGTTAATTTCTTCTTGAAATATAAGTGGTATATAAATGCTAACAACAGCAGCTACGAACACTGCTTTATATGCTTAGTTAACTTTACTGCAGCATTTCAGGGCTTTGGATAAAGTGGCTGAACTGCACCCAACCCTCCACCCACAGCTCTCAGGATTGCACAGTAAATTGATAAAATTAAAACAATTCCATGTGCAACAGATAATTGCAGCAAAAATTGCATCAAAAAGACCTTTCCATGGAGAGATTTATGGCTTTGTCAATGTCCTTCGAGTCTCCCACGTGATGCGCACCTCCCTCCATGGTTAAAAAGTAATCATGGCAATGCTCAGTGCAATTTGTGAAAAATTGAAGAGGTTGATATGAGCACTGCAAGAGCATCAAAGGGACATGAAAACAAAATTGAATGTGTGTGGTGTCTGTCCATCAAACACTCTTTCTTGTTGTGCATTGCTTCAGAAAATGGATCCCTTGCACAATGTGATGGCCATTTCCCACTTGTGCTGCTGCATATTCCCCCCAAAAAACTAAGGAAAACCTGTCAGAGAAGCTTGCTAAATTGGGATATACAGGAAGCATCTTGTAACTATCCACAGTTTTTCAAGGGACTACAATGAAATGCTGTCTATTCATGCATAAGTTACTGCTGGAAGTGTAAAGCTATCTGGCAAATATTTCAGCTATTGTAGTTGATAAAGGACTGAAGAACAAAAACACTGCATAGTGCTTGGGAGTGTATCTTGGGCAGGGGGAGCAGGGATAGAGGAAATGTTTTTAGTATGTATTCTCTTTGCAAACTTAAGATGGGTGCTCAGACAGAAGAGCTAAACTGTTCCGTGATGTGGTTCCTTAAGTACACACTTAACCATGGTTGAATAGATATTTTGTGGGGATATTTGGTATTCAAATTGCTTTGCGAATGTATCTGCACTGTATGGTTGTTTTTTTAATAAAAATTGTTTTGTGAGGCTTAAAAGAAGACTAGGAAGGGATGACAACAGGACATGTGTGTTTGTGAAATTAAACAAAAGAGAGGTATATGCATTTGAAGGTGTACAATACGTTTGAAGACAGCTGAACAATTTCTCCAAAATTTGAAATAGGGTTTATGTGTTTAGTCTGGCAAACCGACATTTGATTTTTAAAAATTGTCATTTGAGTACTTGATTACAGCAATAATAAAAGCTAATCGTAATCCTGTAATCCAATAGAAAATAATTGTAGGTGAGATAAGCCATTCAGAAATACAACTGTTGCACTGAGAAAGTTTGGTGTGATCCTGGCCCTGTATTATTATATAACATGCAAAATGAAAAGACAAGTGATTTTGCTGCTATCCAAAGTGTAGCCATAGTGTTGAATCTATAGTATAAACATCCCGAGCCAGGCTTTAATCAGAGAGAAATCATAAAATGAATTGGTACAGCTATGTTGGTAAGTAAGAATCCATTGAGAAACTTAGCTTGTAACCGAACATTCTTTGGTTCCTACAAAAATTTCACAACCTACACTATTAAGGTATATGACAATTATCCCTCTGTGTAAGTTCACTGTGAGTGCCACCAAATTATGTTTTGAGTGGATTTTAGTGACAATTATATGGAGCATATTTAATTGTAAAATCGATAAATAAACTTTTATTGGTCAACATTTATCCTTTTATCTTTAAAGTGAAACATGAGTAGAAAGGTAAACATTAAAAAAAAATATTCCTCCAATTCTAGTTGATTTTGGAAGTTAGAAAATAGCAGGCCTAAACACATACACACACACAGAGGACCCTGAACTTCAAGGATATACCGATTCCAGCATCAAAATAATCACTAACTTCAGATTTTACTTGCATAGAGTTTTACATATTATTCCCTTCAATCATCTCGTTCCTGGGTAATGGGTGGCCTTTTTCCAGTGTCTTATTTCCAAGAACTGAATGCCTAGTATCAGCCAAACACCATCTTTAGGCATTCAGACAGCCCGTCAAAGCCCAATATCAAATAGCACTGCACCAAATGACCTGTCAGAGTTCTTCTTGGAGATTCTGAAAGGTGGTGTTTGTGTTCATTACAACTGATTTAGAAGGAACAGTTCGCAGAATTTTAATGATCCAAGAACTTAATCACAAGTTTCTACAGGAGCCATTTTGTGCAGCATACCGCTCCTTCAATCTGACAGTTTCTAGCTGAAGAAACTGGTTGCCAAATGACAGTCATTGCAATCACAACAAGCAACTACAGCTTAATGCTTTTACATGGTGTGATTTCTAAATGCTTGTCGAAGTTGTAAAAATGTTATCCTCAGAAGAAAATGCATGCATGGAAAAAATAAAATAAAATCCACGTTTGTTGCATCTTTTCAGTCCCCTACCAATATCTTAAAACACAGCCACTTCTTGAAATGGGCTCATGGTGATTTCATAAGCTTAATGAAATCTCTTACGCAAAACCACAGTCCTTGAATTAACTATGTACAATAGCTACAAACATGGTGGAAATCCATTGGGTTATATCCAGTGGTGTTGTTAAGCTGACAGTGAGACTTCTATCAATGGCAATGGAGCCAATCCCTCTGCAGCCAATGTATCTCTAAATTTGATTCAGAGGACCCACCCATCCACAGCATGATGTAGTATAGTTCAGTGGAGAGGATGGAGGGGCATCAGGTGATAGAGGAACAATGAAAAAATGCTTTCTGTCTCATTCCACTGATGGAAGCCTTAACATAAGCTGAGCACACCACTGGATAAATATATAAACCATTTGATTTTGCTTAAAGGGCATTTAGCAAAAATGTTGAGGTGAAATGATATGAACTCAGGTACTACTACTGTACTACTATTACTGTTACTATTATTACTATTGAGAAGTGGAACACCAAATGTCAGTTATTACCATTGGTCATGGTTTGGTCAGAAAACAGTCTCTGGGGGAAAAGGTGAACACTGGTCATAGCTATAATGTGCTGTTTCTCACCAATGAATTTTGTTGACATGATGTTGCAGTATTTGATTTAAAATAGAGACCTTCCTCGCCATTACCTGAATACAGCTGGCAAACAAATACAGGAATTATCAATTACCTAAATATATGGGCTGTGGCTCAACTAACAAAAGTAGTTGTCCCCAGAAGAAAAAACCCGAATTGTTTTCAGAATTGGGAACTGTTTGCTAGATATCTAAATAGACTATCAAATCTGATCTTTTTTGTACAGTGTACTATTCATCATTTTGTTTTGATTATTGTGGTGAATTAATTTGAATGGAGAAAAGGAATTACCTCACATTCTGAGGTAATATGAGAACTATGTCTGTGCTGTTTTACCTGCAGTCCACACAAGGCTGCCATCAGAGGTCAGCAGGTCAGTGTTGCCAGTATCTACTAAAACCTAGGCTTCTGCTGCTACAGAGTCCTGTGGTCCTGCTCTTCTTCCTTGTTCTTGCTGCATATTCATTTGCCCTGGGCAAGCTGTAACAATAGGAAAGAGAAGGAAGAACCTCTATTGGCCTTGGTGGGCCATGCCATGGACAGAGCACAGTGTGTGCGTGTGTGTGAATGGGCAGTGGTGATTGTGGCAAGGAGGTAGGTTGACACAAGGAGGTGGGTGGCCCCACTGCGCGAATCTTGCCCAAGGATTACACAAAACCCAGAGCTTGCACTGCACATACATCACCTTCTATATTATGCTAACCACCCATGGATTTTGAAGGGAAAGTTAAGCATATTCTCTCAGTTAATTAAAACAACTGTAGTGGTGTTTTTCATATCATTATTTAAAAGATGTATACCACCACCACACCACCCTTAGCTATGATTACTATCAGGCCAGGTAACAATACAAAAACTGGTTAAACAATCTCTTTCACTCTCAGTGACAATGCTCATTTCCTTTTATGCATGAGATCATTTCACAATTACTAATAGGATAAAAGTGGAGAGAGACCCTGAGTAATCAGATACAGAGGAAGAATAGGAAATTAGAAGAATACAATTCAATATACAATTCAGCATATCTCCTCTAGTCAGACGTCTCTGGATCACAGCATGTGAGAGGAGGCTCAAAGAACAGTCACCAATAATTGCTCCTTCCTTAGCTTCCACATTTTCTCATAAAAATAAACAAGTATTCGGAACCTGTATCAGCATGCAATTAGCCTTACCAAAACCCCACTACAAATCTGAAGATATATTATTTGCAAGGAATATATTGTTGGCTCTCTCTCTCTCTCTCCATGCAAATGTTATGCATCCAGAATCCAATAACAGAAGTAGCACATTTTCTTGTCTGTACCTGCTCAGAGATAAATATGAATTTCCCCTTATCTTGATCTCATTTTCAGGTAGAGAAGTTGCTAAATTAAACTCAGAGGTAGAACCTGCTGTGGAACGTTGGGAGATTAGAGATGTTAACCTTTGTGTCCTGCAGAAATTTTTCTGTGATAGCAAATTTTTACATTCCCTTTGAGTGCAAAGGTGCGCTTGAGATGGAATGTGTAGCATGTGCCCTTGCAAAAGGCAAGACTTAAACATGGCAGCTCACCCCTGGGATCAGGTTTCAATAGCACAACTAACTACATTGTGAAGTACATGAAGTAACAAAAAAGGGGGTAAGAGTCTCAGCATGAACAATTGCTTTCCCCTCATTGTGCATAGTGCCCTACAAGGGTATCAGGTTGGGATTGTGGAACAGGAATTACAGAAAAAACAGGCTTGGGCACTGGATCTTCTCTGGAAATTAACTTATGTTCCTTGATTTAAGAGGAAATTCAAGGAACTGTAATTAATTGTGATGAGAAAACTGCTAGATTTTACTCCACATCCTTAGTAAAGAACAGGATCAATGTCCCACCTAACCGACTGGGTTGTGTTTTTTTTTAATAATAATAATAATAATAATAATAATAATAATAATAATTTAAAAAAGAGAAGGGTTTACAATTATATATTTCTCTGTCACCTCCTCCCATACCTGTCATCCCTTTTTCTCTCCTCAAACATTTATACAATCCCTGCTGATAACATCTGACTGAAGGTTTTCTCAGAACTACCACAAACTCTAACTGATTTGGGCTGAAATGCTGTGTCGATATGATTCAGCCTTCATCTGTGAGAAGCTTGACATGGGACCCTGGGAGGCTGGGCAAAGCTATGGCAAGAGAAGCCATGGAAGTTAACCGCCAGGTATATTGCACCTGGGCTGATTCAAACAGTACATGGTGAGGAGGAGGAAAGGGTGTATGCATGTGTAGGCCAGGATGCACTGGAAGGAAATGATGCCCTTAGTCATAGAATTGTAGAGTTGGAAGGGATTATGAGGGTCCCCTAGTCAATCCCCTGAAATGCAGCGATCTTTTCGCCCAATGCAGGGCTGAAACATACGACCCTGAGATTCTCCTACTCTAATGAGCTTTCTCAGACAAAGAGACATAACTCCCCCACATTCTTAGCAATTTTCTTAGCAATTTTACCAGTTACCAGAATTTGTTTCTCAGAAAGGTTTCTGGATGTTTCCAAAGGCAAATGCACTTCAAATGTCACTTTACGTGAAAGCTGATGGCAATATAGATAGCAGCATATGGGGAAATAATTAACCCTATCAATTGTTCAAAATTCCACAGAAAGTTCTAGAGACATCTTCTCAGCAGCAGCCTTCAAATTCAGGAGTATTTCTCCTTGCATCATTTTTATATTACAGTGATTATTTTGACTCCATGGAAATACTTATGTTACACTAAGGAGACTGAGCCACTCTTTTAAAGCAGAATATATACATATATTTTAAAAGTGAGTTTGTAATAGACTTTGTTCCTTCTCATACTTTTCATTTTCCCCTTAAATGGCAAAACAAACGAACAAATCAGAATTTTTGCTTTATCTGTGGTATCTATATCCATCAATCTTTATGTACACCTGATTAAGGCTGTTATATACACATTCATATTTTAAATGGGGCTTAATGGGAACTCAATGAGGCTTACTTCTGGAAATGTACAGAACTGCATTGTGAGCCACCCACAGATATGTCTGCAACATTAACGGCAAGATAATGCTGTTGACATGTTTGGCTAGTGTTTCAGTTCATCCAGTAATATTATAAATTGGAATGGTAACCAGAATTCTCTAGCATCCATTAATATTTTGATGAACTATGACCTTCCTTCTAATTTCCATGCTTGCTTTTGAACAGAGTGTTTATTCCAGCTTCCCACTATTTTCAGATATCCTGGCCGGGTAAATCACAGCCTGTATTTTGCCCTTGTGTTATACTTAGATTAGATGTGGGGGTGGAATTCCATTACAAAAATAATGTTATTGTGCATTTTTCAATGGGACTTTAGAGAGTAAACCTGACATTTTTCAGTCTTCAGCTTTTGATGTCCATTTTAAAATGTTTATTATATATTATAGGGTGATTCTGTTTTGTTCTAGTATATCCAGTATATATTTAAGAAGAAGAGATTAGCTGGATCTATCTAGCCCAGCAGACCGCCCACAAGCAGAAAATAATAGAATCATAGAATTGTAGAGTTGTAGAGTTGGAAGGGACAACGAGGGTAATCTAGTTCAACCACCTCCAGTGCAGGAATTTATTTTGCCTAACATGGAGCTCAAACCCATGATTAAGAGTCTCATGCTCTACCAACTGAGCTATCCCATCAAAATGAGCAATCAGCACTGTTCCACTGCTATACAACTGGTATTCAATACTGTCTCCTACACCAGAGCTAGTACATACAGTCATCATAGCTAGTAGCCACTATATTATTGGTCTTCCATTAATTTGTCTATCTCCGTTTTAAAGCCCATTTAAGTTGGTGGTCACCACTGTAACTTGTAGCAGTAAATGTCATAATTTAACTATGTGCTGTGTGCCAAAATCCTTTCATTTGTCTATCCAGGATCTGCCAACGTTTAGCTCCAATGTATGACTCTGAGTTCTAAATATTATGAGAGAGGAAGAAAAACTACTACCTTTTTACTCTTCGCACACTACACATAAATTTGTACCCCTTTATTACCCTCTTTATTTGTACCCTCTTAATTAGCTGACCCTCCCCAGCTAAACAAACATTGCTGAAACAGCCCTGAAACAATAATACTTTTTAGACACAATATTGCACTGTAAATGGATTTGCCACAAAACAGGCAGAAAAGAGTCTTCAGTAAGGTAAAGCGGGATGGGGGACACTCCAATAATTTGTCTTAGGCTGTAATCCTAGGCATATTTATCTAGGAGTAACTCAGTAGGACGTTCACCTGAGTAATCATAGGATTTCACTGTTAAGGCTCAGTTGTGAAAATGGTGGTGTAAGCACACTCGACTCACATGCTCCAAGCCCCTACACACATTGCTCTTGTGCGCAAGAGGTGTGATCATTTTATTTGCAACATCAGACAGATTTTTAATTAGAACAACCGCAAACAGGAGAGCATACCATTAACAGTCTGAAACATGTTGCTTCAGATAATCTTTGAAATCCTTCTATTTCTCGAAGTCCGCTACAAGCCAGAAGTGCACAAAGGTCACCCTTAACAGTAAAGAGGATTTTACTAGGCAGGGGTGAGGCTGTCCACCTGCATATGTGCCTTAGGGAATTTTGGGAAGGACTGAAAATATTATGCTTTTAAAAATGCAGCAAAACAATAGAGGCAACCCTGAGCTGCGGTGGTAGTTGGTACCGAAGTAGCAGTTGCTCTCACAGGGGATCCTGCTGTTGCCGTCAGCAACAGTTCCTGCCGGAGCCCCAACCATACAAAGGCCTGGTCTTTGCCCTTAGGAACTAAATGTGAACAGCATTACAAATTTAGTGGCTTTGCTGCTGGACAGAGTAATCCTTTGAGCCATCCTTAGTCTGTGCTTCTGTTCACAATGGACTGTCTAATTTGCCTGAGCTTTGACTCCAGTTTGCTGTTAACTCCATCAGTTCACAAAGGGTCCTATGGAAGGACAATCAAAGCAAACAAATAAAATAATAAGAGTGGTATGTGTACGTATTGAACCAGGAGAAATCAGCAAGGTGGCAAACACAGCAGCAGCAACAGCAGGGATGAATATTCAAGATGAATATTCAGCACTTTAAACTCTGCTCATGTACGCTTGAGTGTGAGATGGTGAATCCTTAAAGGCATGATTAATATTTCACAGTCCTTTCTTCTTGATTCATTGTTAATATCAAACAGTTTAGTGTCAGAGGAGGAAGATAAAAAGAAGGTTAATGTTTGGTTTTCTCACTGAGCAAGAAGTAAATGGCTCACATGTATGCATTTGTAACCTGCAGAAAGCAAGGGGTGGAGGGGTAGGGATTTTGAGGTACCGGGTGGCCAAATAAAACAAATCCACCGACGCACTGAAATGGAGAGCTTGTCCTAGAAGATGCAGTCAGCATAGGCATTATCACAAGACGATAGCTCTTGGAAGCCTACCTACCTATAGAGGCAGTAGCAGCCTGCCTTGCTCTCCTGGCTTCCCAACACCACACACTGCTGCTGCTTACCAGGAGCCGGAGAGTAGTAAGCTAAGGGCAGCTTTGCACAGGGTGGGTGAAGCAGCAGGAGTGTCAGACCTACGAAGCTGCATGTTGTGTTGCTTCTCCCCATCCTCTGCCCAGGAACTGGCAGTGACATGGTGTTGGGAAGCCAGGAGAGCAGCCTGGCGCTCTCTCTCTCTCTCTCTCTCTCTCTCTCTGTCTCTCTCTCTCTCTCTCTCTCTCTCTCTCTCTGTGTGTGTGTGCACTCAATCGCTGACAAATCAAGAAATCAATCTTTGGGTGGGACAGCAGCGCCTATTCTCTGTCTCTTAATATTAGGCAGAAACCTTCATTATATCATCTTTGCTTAAACACCTTTTTGTTAGGAAAACCTACCCAGACATGCAATTTTATTATGTATTATGTATTATTGCTTTTAAAGCAGTTGATTTTATCTATATTTTGATAACATTATTGCCTGCTGTTTTTATAAGCCTGTTTTTACTGTTTCTTTTTAATTATTGGTTGATTGGTTTATCACTTATATGTCACAATGATTTCTGCATATAAACCATTCATTTCACTTCTGCATATAAAACATTCAAAAAAACCATTTTTTGATTAAGCAGTATATAAATCTTGGTATTTGTATGAAACTAAATTGTCTTGAAACTGGTGTAGGAGGTGAGAGAAATTTCTAAGAAGTTGAGGGTATGGAGTTTGGTGCTTTCCCTATATAGTAAGAGGTGGCCATGGATTTTTTAAAAAGTAAATTCGTAATCCTTTCACCCTTTTAAAAAAAACCTGGTTCATGCCGCCTGCCACATCACAAGTAATTCTGCAGCCTCTTGTCTTTTATGGGACAAACATAACTGTAATTGTGGTTTAAACAGCATTGGAGATATTGTACAGATTTTATATTGTCTTTTATAATTCAAATATATATATTAAAAACATATGTATTTATAATGCATTGAGAGAACAATACTTGGGGCAAATTTTTGTGAGAGATGGAGATAGGTCTGGCCATGAATTTGTATTTTATCTACTGGGAGGACAAGATGCAACTGTGAAAACTGAATATTTTCTGTCTGCAGACAATCAATAAGAGAGAATGCTGTGTCGTGCCAGGGCGATTCAGAATTTTAAATTTTGTTTTAAGCTTTTATTCAATTAGGCTTTGCATAATTTCATTAAGAATTGCATACATTCATTTTATTCCATCCCATTTTATTTTGTTTCAATATTTGTTAAAAGAGGAACTTTTCTTCCTTTTAAAATTCTTCCTTTTAAAGAGGCATGCAGTGATCTGCCAGGGAAATTCAAGATTTTAAATTTGTTTATGCTGGAGTTTGTCTCAGTCTGAGTTAAACTTTCTTTCATTCTGATAAACCTTTGTTTTGTAATGATCCCATCATGGTTAGGTACCAATAATATAATCTGAATCTGCTTGCTCATGGAGAATGTCTTCCCATGGGCCAGGAAATGTTGCAGCTGCACAATGGGTGAGATGTAGCAAAAGACTTTAAAAAGCCCTTAGCCACATCTTACCCGAATACAACTTTTATACATACCTGCAACACAGGATATCCATTCATGTATCTTATGAAGTGGACCGCAATTCATGAACACAGATGCCACAGTAAATTTCTTAGTCATTAAGTGCCACAATACTCTTTCTGCAAGAGACAGGCATGAATGTTGTTGTTGTTTAGTTGTTTAGTTGTGTCCGACTCTTCATGACCCCATGGACCAGCGCATGCCAGGCACTCCTGTCTTCCACTGCCTCCTGCAGTTCGGTCAAACTCATGCTGGTAAATTCAAGAACACTGTCCAACCATCTCATCCTCTGTCGTCCCCTTCTCCTTGTGCCCTCCATCTTTCCCAACATCAGGGTCTTTTCCAGGAAGTCTTCTCTTCTCATGAGGTGGCCAAAGTATTGGAGTCTTAGCTTCAGGATCTGTCCTTCAGGTGAGCACTCAGGGCTGATTTCCTTAAGAATGGATAGGTTTGATCTTCTTGCAGTCCACGGGACTCTCAAGAGTCTCCTCCAGCACCATAATCCAAAGGCATCAATTCTTCAGCAATCAGCCTTCTTTATGGTCCAGCTCTCCCTTCCATACATCACTACTGGGAAAACCATAGCTTTAACTATACAGACCTTTGTTGGCAAGGTGATGTCTCTGCTTTTTAAGATGCTGTCAGGCATGAATAGTCCAGTGGAAACTCTTACGCTTATTGTGCTACCCCACGTTACGTTTTCTACAGATCAGTTTCATTTGTTGTGAGACATTAGCGTTACATTAGGAAGAAAAGGGGAAAGAGGGGGAGGGGGAGCGGTGAGTGGGGTCGGGTGGCAATGCTTCTATTCTACTTAGTGTATGTGTGGGGTTTTGTGTCAGCATCACTTGTGTGGGTTCTCTTTACTATTTGCTTATATTTCTTTGGTGGTGAGAGAGGTTGGGGAAGGTCTAGGATGTGGTTGGTTGTCTTTGGTTGGCTGTAGTGAAATTTGTTTTCATGTGTGAGTGGTGTGTGTGTGTGTGTGTGTGTGTGTGTGTGTTTGGATCAGGTTAGCCAGATTGATTTGTATGCTGTTGGTGGGTTCTTCTTGTTGCTTTGTTAGGCTGTATATGTGATAAAGCGTAACCATACCGGGATGAAGATGTCTTCTTCTATTTGTCGCCATGTCAGTTTCAGTTTGTTGGTCAGTTTTTCTAATAAGGCTGTTTCCCATACTATTTGATACCATTGGTATATGCTTACTCCTGACAGGGCTCTACAGTGTCTGGCTCTTTCTAGGACTGTACACCAGATTCGGCTGAGGTCCAAATCAAGCATATTTGGAGGGTGTTGGCTTGGGTCTTGGGACATTAACGTATGAGAGTGCTGGAGGTGAAATAGTTAAACAGGTTACCCAATCAGAACCCAGGGGGTGGAGTCAAGGGACTATAAAACCAGCTCTGGGAGGGGCAAAGGAGGAGTTTGTTGGGTGGGTGGTTGGAGTGGGAGCGAATTGGGATAGAGTCTGTGGGTAGAGAAATAAGCTGAGTCAGGAACAGTTAGGAGCTAGGAAGATAAGTAAATATCTGAGAGGTGGTTTAGTGAGTGAGAGCAGGTAGCGGAAGTTATAGGTCTGGATAGGCACCCCATGATTGTAATTGACTGATACCGTTTATGAAACCACATGCTTGTTAAACTGCAATAAATAAACAGAAGTTTATGTTCCAATTTCACCTTGACTGGACTCAGTATTGTACCAGGTAGGGCCTGGATGGTGGCAGGGAGAAATGAAGTGGTGGCACAGGGATCAATAGACGGTGAAACATCCGGGGACCCTGTGTGATCGCCACAGGTCTCAAAAGAGTTGGGTGCGCACAGCCACAGATCACAACCAATCAGGTTGGTTGGCATAGAGCAGGCATCCCCAACCTGCGGCCCTCCAGATTTGTTGGCCTACAACTCCCATGATCCCTAGCTAACAGGACCAGTGGTCAGGGATGATGGGAATTGTAGTCCAAAACATCTGGTGGGCCGAAGGTTGGGGATGCCTGGCCTAGAGTCACTTGTGGCAGTCAGGGGCGTGAAGCATCAGGCAAGAAGAAGAGGCAGGCACCATGTGTAAAAGTCATAAACCTCCCTAGCCAACAGCTGCGTTTTCCTGTGAGAAAAGGATCAATCCCTCCACTCAACAGCGTGAGCAGCAACCAGCACTGCACAGGATGAGATTGCTCTCTGTCACAGAACAATCCAATCATGTTAGGGTGTTGCTTTCAGGAAAGAAAGCAGCACCCACACCCCTCAGGATCTGATCCTGTACACTGCCATGCACCCTAACCATTTTAAGGGTTTAGAAAGCATTTTAAAAAAACCAACCTTAGCCTTGTCTTTGAATTGTTTCAATGACAGATCCAGGGTGGGCAGCTCCCAGAGTGGTACAGGGCAAATTTCCCTGATCTTGGGCTCACAGATCTGAACCACAGGGTGGATCAGGCCCTATCACTTTTGATGCACTATATATCTGACAAAGTGACTGCACTGCAATCTTCTACATGTGCATTCAAAAGTAAGCAGCATTAAGTTCAATGGGACTTATTACTAAGGAAGTGTGTATAGGATTGCAGACCTTACTTTTTGGTCTCTCCAGTTAAAAAGTAAAGACTTAATTTAGGCTGCTGCATTTGTAAAGGAATAACACAGTCAACTGAAATAAGTGCTGCTGAGAAGAAGGAGGAGAAAACTAAACTCTTAAAATTGGTAATGTGCTTTCTAAACATCATTGCATAATGATGTTTTGTTGTTCCACATAAATGTATCTTTTGCAGGGCTTAAGGTCTTTGCTGTAGTGCTCTTGAATATTTGTCAAGAGTTTCTCTATGAAAGACAAGGAGAAATATAAGTGCATTCCTTTTCTGTCTATACTGAAGATAAAAAGGTACATAAGCATGGGCTTATGGCAAATTGCAAACCACTTACACTGATATTATTCAAGATTATTTTCACATTTATAATGCTTTATTTCATCGTTCCTCTCAAACGTTTTCCTGTGTAGTATCAAGAATACAACTAGCACGCAAGATTAAACAAACAAATCAAAAACACTTGAAAGAACTAGAAGGTAGAACTGTCTACCACAGAACTGCATCCTCATCCTGTACCACCCTCCCACCCTCCAGGCATATTCCATTCATTATTTGCAGTTTCAAGAATGCATTCAATTCACGAGTAAAATGTTATAACACCCTTCAGTTGTTCCGAAGGTTTGGGGCCTGGTCATTTCATGTTGGACTGCTTCAGATCCATGCCACGTCATATTCGGAAGCAGACTGAGAATTTCTGAAGCAGGTTGCTTCCATTAAGATTTGTCCTTCATCTGAAGCCAATGTATTTCTTCAGCTGGTGGATTGCCTAGTACCTATCTCTGATGTAAAAGCTATGAAACAGGATGTTGAGATGGATCTCATGGTCATTTTGTGAGTTTATCATACTAGAAAGAATAATATTTCTTAGGAAATCTGGGCATTTTCTACCGGAGTTCAATCTTCTTCAAGCATGGTCATTTTTAACTCATTTCTTGTGTTATATGTATATGCACTGGCTTCAAAATTTATTTGGGGAAAGGGAATGAAACTCTTTCATTGGGCACATCATGGGGCCTGAATTCACAGTCTCGAACATAAGAAGACACCTGCTGGATCAGTTCAAATGTCAATGTTCCAAAAATGAGGAGTGCTAAAAAGTTGTAACATGACTTTGGAATTCAAAAGGTATTTTTGTTGAATTAATATAATTTAATTTAGTTTCCCTTGGTAAGTAAAATGTTTGTAAAACTGCAGAGGTATCAATAAAAATTATTGCTAAGTACTTGCAGTTATGTTGTTGTTATTATTATTTAGGATTACTAGACATTTTCAGAAGGTAAAATTAAAATTCTTTGGTTTTCCGAAAGCCATTTATGCGCTTCTTTACTAAACATACCTACCGAATGTTGCCCAGTTTTGCAAACCAACCAACCACAAACACAAAATAGCAGATTTGAATTCTTCACACCCAAAAACATATTTTTAAAAGCCCTCAATGAAGAAATTTGCAGAAATTAATTTTCACTCCCTAAAAGAACATGCCGTACTCCAGCACCCTACCCATTTTCCTGAGTAACTTGTATACAAAGGTCTGTTGCCTCTTATCCTGCAGGTAGTATACAAGCCAACATGACTTGTGTCATAGAGAGCCTTATCTTCCGAGAATCAATAGCCTTATCTTCTACAGTTTAACAATAAGCTGCATGAAATACTAATTCCTTTTGTCTCTCCTGAATCTCTCACCACTAGTATCTTTTTCCAAGATATGTTGGTAGGCTATAGACTTCAAATATCTCTCTGAAAGTCCACTTACCTTTTCATAAAAGCAGTAATAATAAAATTACAATACAATAAAATAATCATAAAAAAGAATGGGTGGCATAAAATATATTCATATTTTTACCAAATACACCAAATAATCATTAATGTTGCCAAATGAATTCATATTTAGTGGGAACATGCCAACCATGAGATTTTTTGGGTCATATAAATCGCTAACAACCCCCAAGCAGAAGCAAAGTTTATTTATTTCTGAAATGTCTTGTTTGTTTTCATGCTGAGAAACTACTATAAGGATTGGGGTGGGTGGGATCTCTTCTGTATAGCTGACTCTACAGAAGGCACTTCTTGGCCATACAATAACTGATATAGAGTTTTAATCACTTGTGCAGTTTACAATTAACAAAGTTTTCCCCGGGAGATATGCAACTTTTCTGGTACAGACTGTACTTCCTCTGAGCTGATTACATTCAAGTTTACAGTTACCAATTAAAGAAACCAATTACAGTTCCATACTGTGTCAACACAGGCTGACCTAATTTGATCCTGGTTAATCAGTTACACAAACAAATTCTATTTCTAGAATAAATTGAAATTGGGTTGAAGAAAACAAAAAGTGAACTTCTATGTTTACGTGATATTATTATTATTATTATTATTATTATTACTACACAGAGTGTTATAATAATTTCAATGCCATTCCAATGAATGGGATTCTGGAAATGGCAAGTATGTAACACTCTAACCCAAAAATGCACTTCTTCACAATCTGTAAGGAATAAATTCCTGGCAGCAAGCTTTGGGGTCATAAAACTTCACACCAGACAGCCATCTTTCTGAGCTACATTGTGTTAATATGTTTATCTGTGTGATTTATATTCACCCCTTCTAAAGTATACCACAATCACATATTAGCATGATATATCCAATCTGAAACACTTTAAAATCCAATTTCTTCCAAACATAAAGAACAACTAAAATCTAAGCAGCATATGTTCCAATAGCTCCAGTGGCTGAAGAACATATTTATGACTTTCTGCTCCCAGTAATGTCCTGAAGCTGTCTTTTCCAGTCAATGGTCAGTAGGCCTTTGGGTCTATGTCAGCATTTAGTCAAATATGTGGAAGCTGTTGAGGAAGTCTTAGACTGCATACATATATATATTTAAAATACTCCCAAATGATTATGGGCATTGTAGTTTCTATGCAACTCTTTGCAAACAACAGTGCCCAGAATTTCTAAAGAATGTGCTTTAAGTGTATGGTGTGCATGTAGCCTCAGAGATTTTTTTTAAATATTAGGTGGTTTAGAAAGGTTTTGAATTGATTGAATGTAACACACGTTGAAATTGTGTTTAAAATAAACAAGAATGCCAGGTCTCTCTGTGTGAGACAGTTGCAATTCCAATGTCTGCTACATTTACTCCATTTTCAGGGGCATATGTCCCCTCCAAAACACCATAATATTTATTAAATATTGCCCATCCTTGTGCATCATTATACCATATCAGACTATTTTTCTATTTAGACTAGTATTGTCTGCTCTGCTCTTTGAGCTGCTCTCCATGGGCCTTTCATATCACATTCCATCTGATCTAATGAGTAGAGTCTAAAGATTGAACTTGGAACTTTCTGCATCCAAAGTAGGTGCTCTTCATTGTGATATGGTCCTTCCACATGACATTGCCATTGACACGCAGCGCCATTTTGTTTTCTATGATGTCACTAGGCTGCAATGCTGGCAAAGGGCAAATCAACTCCTATAATCAGGACTCTTTGCTTTTGGCAACCTCCAGCCAGAGTGATAATTCTTTAAAACCTTGTACCTTAATGATTATAAATGGCAAGGATATAAATTATAAGTTTGGTATAATGCTCCATTTAGTTGCATTTTATACTACAAGGCAATTCTCCTGAACATAAAATAGCTTTTATCAATGAAAACTTAATACAGTTCAGCCATTTATAGCTCATTTCCAAAGGTTCAGGCTGAAGAAGAGGCATGTGCGACATAAATCTCACCCAGCAAAATATGGTAGAAAAAGAGACAAACAAATTTTCATGACCCCAGAGCATATCAGCTGATCAATCATGCGATGCCTTAGCTTACTGCTCTTTCCATTAATTTTCCTTCTTTATTCAGCTCTAGGATGTGAAAAATATCTCCAGCCAAAGTTAGTAATGACAAAAGTGGAAATCATATGCACTTGTACTAGGGCGTTAGCCTCCATGAACTTAGTGAGATTTACTTCCCAGTAAATAAACAGAGAATTGAAATGAAATCAATACAAGTTTATAACCAAAAGGCTTCAGCTATTGGGAGCTACAGAAATGTAGTTCTCATAACAACTCTAACAACAACAAATCTAATTAATAGCTATCTCATTCCAGTGTCCTCATCAAGACTAAACATAGTTTGATTCAGCATCTCCCTAGCACAGAGACACTCGTTCAGCATACCTGAAGGAGGGGCTCCATCCCCATCGTTCAGCCTGGACATTGAGGTCTAGCTCTGAGAGTCTACTGCTGGTTCCCTCACTGCAAGAAGCAAAGTTACAGGGAACCAGGCAGAGGGCCTTCTCGTGGTGGCACCCGCCCTGTGGCACACACCTTCCCATCAGATGTCAAGGAAATAAACAACTACCTGACTGTTCAAAGACATCTGAAGTTTTAAATGTTTGATATTTTATTGTGTTTTTAATATTCTGTTGAGAGCCACCCAGAGTGGCGGCAGAAACCCAGCCAGATGGGCAGGGTACCAATAAATTATATTATTACTTGCATCTGAGTTCTTTGCTGTGTTGAGGAGTAGTATTGGTGGGAATCAGCTTCTCTAAACACAGCATGATTATGCTTTCTGGTCCTGTCCACTGACTCACCAGTTTAAGAGAAATATTATTTCACCAGCGTTTTAAAATTCTCTGAGTGTCAAGGAACAAGGAGACAGGTACAATCTGGGCAACTTTCATGTTTCTGAACTTCTGAATGGTTTTGGCAAAGTCCCACACCAAACATTTCTGGCTAAGCTTAGTAACCAAGAAGAAATTCACTCATGAGGGGATAAGGGACATAGGTATAAAGTTTTACTCATTTTCCATTATATATTTGATTGATTTGTTGTTTTTATGTTATACAGTGCTTAGAGATTTTCTACAAAGAATAAAATCTGGTAGCTTATAAATACTTTTAAATAAACAAACTAAGCCTGGGTTCCTCACCACAGTGTCAGAAATGAGTACTGCAAGTGCTCCTGAGATTCAGAACTTCTTTTCCCCACAGCTGGAGGGTTATACCCTGAAGAGGAAGGAAGACTCTCAGAAGCCCTGATGTATGCGCCAGGCACAATGAAACTTTCCCAGAGAACGTTCTACCGATTTCCCATATATTTGAAACTAACAAAATCAAAGTTCTTCTTTAAGGGTAAGTTGCTAAGACACATATGTAGGTCAAAATCAGGGAGGGAACCATATAATTCTATCACTTTGTCTCCTTTATCAAGCATCTAATTCAGCTCGATAAGTACAGGCATGCATGCATGTTTCCAAAAGAAACAGCACATCATTCCTCACGGGTGGGGGGTGTTTGGCACATGACAGATTTTATCCTTGAAATGATGGAAGAGAATGCAAATTTCCATAGACAAGCTATTGTTCACTTTATGCAGATCTATCACTCTTGCCTCCTTTCCATGGAGTCGCCAGTCTCCCAAAAGGCAATGCTTCATTGTATTACTCCTTACTCTGACATGATGAATACCACCAAAACATTCTCACTTTTATTGTGAGGAGGAGCGATATCCCCTCATCTTAATGTCTGGGCATTTAGAATGTTTCCCAGGGATTCAGAGCAGTGCTCTGCTCTGTGTGTACCTGCCTGCAGTGATGTGGCAAACTTTGAAGTTATCATCACAGGCTACACCGCCAAAGAGTATCCAAAAATGCATGAAGCTACATTGATCTGTACTTAAACACAGACATAGACACCAGTGCTGGATTTAACTATAAGCTAAATGAGCTATAGCTTAGGGCCCCACTCTCTTGGGGGCACCCAAAAAATTAAAGGAAAAAAAACTGGATGTACATTTCCAAAATATAAGATTAAAACCAAATAAAATAAAACCTACATACAGCAGCAGTGTTTTGTGTTGTGTAGGTTCGTATGCTGTAAATAATGGGCCCTGCCTGCTAGCCTGCTCCCTAAAATATCACTGGTTTGCTCATTTCTATATATATAGGACACCTACATTCTGAATGGACTAGTTGCATGGCAAATGGCTTTAGATACCTATTAGGTCCATAAATTACCATATTGCATATATTCAACACAAAAAACAGTGACAATTTGTTGTTGACAAAGGAGAGCTGGACATATAAAGGGCTCCATTACCTTCAGTAGCTTAGGGCCTCATCAAACCTAAATCCGGCCCTGATAAACAGTACATAGCACAATTCCCAGTTGATTGGAACAGGCCACACTATGCCTAGCTTCGTGTGTGTGAGCTCTATTAAACTTAGTGCTTCTGACTGGATAGGTTTAACTTATAAAACACATTCAGATTCAACCAATGATCTTCAGTCAGCAGAAGTGCTTTTAATTAGAAGTGCAGATCAACTTACAAAGCAGTGTTACCGTTTAAAGTAGGAACCACATAAAAAAAAAGGAGAGAAGTATCCAGCCTCTGCTTTTTAAACTCATTCTTCTATGATGATGTTTCACAAACTCACTTGAAAGCCTCACTATTTCCACATTCACTTGAAAGGGCAAGCAGGGCATGTCAACAAGAAACTGAAATTGACAGATTTTTCCCCATCCCTGAGAGTGCCTTCAGATATTTGGCGAAGTTTCTCTTCCAGTTTTCAGGCTGATGTCATTTGTAATATATAAAAATCAGAGTAATGCCGCTTCACTTTGAGATGACATTACCAAGCCCAGTAGATAGGCTAAACACTACAAATATGATAATTTTTTAAAAATAAATCTATAAGAGGGTCAGTTTCAAAATTGGGTAGCTTTTTTCCTTTATTATTTTCAAACACACAAAGAATACAAACTACCTGTCTAGAACTGAAGCTGCAGAACATCAGAGAGGCATTGTCTCTCTTGTCTTTTGGGCACCTATTGAAGATCTCCCTTTTTCTACCAGCTTTTTAAGTGCAGATCTGTATCCCAGTGTTTTTCTATGCTGTATTTGAAATTGTTTGTATATATGGAATTGATCTTAATTATTTCTAATCACTGGTGTCCTTATTCTAAAAGGGCTTCATGGTGTTTTACCAGAAGCAGTTCCTAGATGAAAGCAAATAAATAAATGAAAAATTATTGAGGGGTAGCTCTGGGCTCCTTTCATGGTCATTGCTGCAAATGTTTGGCAGCCTCTGGCTAAGAACTGCACAGCCCAAATCATTTGTATTGTTATAATGTTAGCACAATGCATGTATGCTAAATATTAGTAACTGGAAGCTGTTTTAAAACATTAAAATATGATATCACTTACAAAACAGGCTCAAAAAGTTCTTTATCGTTGGACACAAAAGTGCCAGTGTCAAATCTTCAACGATTTTTCTTCCCAATAAAATTTCTAGTTTCTGCTGATATATGAGGGGTCTAAACTGCTTTTGCTAATGAACGCCTCGGCAATGTTATTCAGTTTAAATGGAATCGTTCTAGAACTAGTACTGCTATCATTTCAGCTTGAAGCTGTGTTGTGCTCTAGAAAGGCAAAGGGGACAATAATCTAAAGTGACACAAAAATAACCACTTAGGACAAAAGCAATTATGATTCTGAGCATGGACAAATGATATTTAGCTTATACCCTCCACTAACTGTACCACCACAGCTGTGCTATATACTCTCTAGACATTGCAGGCTATTTAGTTCTATAAACCACCATGATTGCCTGCAGCACTATAAAATAATCAGTCACAATAATAATTTACAGAAATCCTTTAGTGTTTCCATCTACTTGAACTCTTCCATTGTGTGCATGGCTGTCTTTCAGGCACAGGTGATCCCTTTTCATTTCTTTTGGTACTGATTTTTTTTTTTAAATTTCCTTCAGCTGGTGTTCCTAAAGTCCAGTTCACAGATGGTGACACTCTTTCCCCCGTCTATATAATTCCTCCTGACTCTTAAGATTTCCCAGCTTGAAATGCATTGTGTGAACCCATCCTGGTTAACTGGTTCTGCTATATTGTATGAGATGGCCCTCTGTTACACTTTGCATCTCTCCCATAACCAAGGGCACTGCGTTCACCTGGGGGGGGGGAGGCAGTCAGCATGCATGTGCAAAATAGCCCATAAATGATGGATCTTGTGCTTTGTACAAAGTGTTTGTGTTGCGTAGTAGAGTTGCCATAATTCTGCATCAAAATAAAGTTTCCAATTTTTTAAAAGAAAAATTATCATGAAAATTCACCTGTGCTTTACTGCAGATCTCTCCTAATAAACACATTTTTAGATGTACTTTTGACTAGGGTACACATCTTTGTGAGCAAATTTTCAAGATAGAATGTAGTTTTGTATGTAGTTTTTCATTCATGTATTTTTATGCACAGTTTCTGTGTATAAATGTATTTTTTTAAAGACAACAACAGTGTTTGGTTGGAAAACTGTGTCACAAAATTCAGATAAGTGTAAATTTCAAAGGCCAGCTGTGTTTCATTTCATACAGCTGTGTTTCGGTTCATATAGTGGTTTGAGAAGTCTGAACTGGGTAGTTTCTTATTAAAATGCAAAGAAAATTGAATTTCTTCCCTATCTCTACATTCAAGTACAATACATGTTACCTTCCTTCTAAAGGTAAAGTGCCATTGAATTTAATGAGACTGACCCTCAGGTAAGTATATATCTACAGGATTGCATCCTTGGGCACTGGTAACTTCTTTTATCCAAATGATATAGAAACTGTAGCATCCATGTACAGATGATGACCATTTCATGCAGGAGTTCTGTTCCTCGCCCTGTTATACCACACTACACCTCTCCCCTGTTACGCCCTGATGTCTGTGTGTGTTTTCTCTCTCACTTTCTCATACACACTTATTCACATTCACACATACAAATACATGAACCCACACACCCTGGAGAATTATTTCTATGCAAAATTATAATAGGACACCTGTCATGCTTCATAACATTTATGCACAAAGAAAACTAAATATATATATATATTTTAAAAAAACACATTGGATTTCAGAGTACATTGTTGTATTCATCAAATAGCAATCTAGTTGTGTATTTGGTGTGAACAGGTGTAGGTTCTTATGGATTTAATTCCCTTTTAACAGTGCTATTAAAATGCAATATAAAATTAGAAGAAAAGAAATCCACCCAGTGTTGTTAAATAGCAACAGTTGCATATGTACTAACTGGGGACCTGTTAACGAGATTATTGATCAAAGTATGTAAATAAGTAATAGAGGGAAACATCATTAAAATGCTTGCCTCCTGTTCAGACTTGGCAAACAGATGATCTGGTGCTTGCTTCAGATTGACAATCAAAAAATAGGGTTGCCCCTACTCCCTGCACTAACAATTCTATTCCTTTTTGCATTGCACAGTAAAAAACAACAACAACAAAAACACCTCGGGATGTGTATAATACATATGGAATTCATGGGCAAAATCTGTGGAAAGAGTTCAATTTCCAGTCTTGTTGTCCCAGTCCTGAAGAGATTGTCCCAACTGCAATCCATCAACCAGTTTGAATTTTGCCCGTTCTGTTTCCAGGTTGTTCAATAATATGCACTCTTTGTTCTCACCAACAGAGCTGGATGTTCTCACGCAGGTGCATTTCGTCCTTGATTAAATGTCATTGGAATGTACGAGGAAGTAAAGGAGAAGCTTAGAATAGCGAAAGCATGCTTGTGGTTTGTAGTTAAAAGCAACATAACAGAGGGATACATACTTCAAGAGAAATTGTGAGAGAGTTTTAGAGAGTGAGTGTGAGTGTATAACTGTCTGTGGAGAGAGGCGGAAGCACAAATCACTTCCACATCCAGCAGTTTCTAGTTCCTATTAAAGCTGTGCACTGGGTTTGGCCAAAGCCGGAACCAAATCTGGCCAATCTGGGATAAGTTGGGTTGGGCATAGTCTGGCCAGCTTACCCACAGGAACCTGGGGGAAATTCACAGACCCTCCAAGTGTCCCTATTTTCTAGTACGCCCCTGATTTAGAGAAGCCGTCCCAGTTTCTGATATGATCCTGGAATGTCCCACTTTTCCTTAGGATGTCCCTATTTTCATTGGAGAAATGTTGGAGGGTATTCCCAAACCATCTGAAAGCAATCATGTATAGTGAAGATTTTTAAATGTTTAATGTTTTTATATATGTTGGAAGCTGCCCAGAGTGGCTGGGGCAACCCAGTAAGATGTGTGGGGTATAAACAGTAACATTATCATTATGGAATGGGATGTCCCTATTTTCATTGGAGAAATGTTGGAAGAGGAGCCTTCATGCATAGTTTTCAAAGGCTCTGTACTTCATGCCCAGCATGTGGAAGACATGGATGCAGGGCTGGCAGGGGACCTAGTGGAAGGGTGAGGCATTTGGTATTAGCCCCACTCTCCCCCTCACACATCTGTAATTGCATGAGGGAAAAGCAACTGACGGGTGCTACAGTGAATTCTACATTTCACTAGAAAGAAAGCCATGCCGGAATAATTGGTTCTTCTTTGTCTGTGCTTCAAATGTAGTTGTTTAGTGCCTTCTGAGGCTGAAATAACATGAATAATGCCCTGAAGACTTGAGAAGATTGCTTCAGGATCAGTTTTGCTTCCTCTCCTCAGGCTCTTTATTAAATGAAGCTCAAAAGGGTCTGGGCCAAGATATCTTGTTGCTATAAATCTTTTACGTTTCCACTTGGTTTAACTTGCATTGCAGAGCAGCTAAGTGGTCTCATGATGCTTGCTTGCTTGATAGCTTGACACAATTCAAGGGATTATCAATATGACTGGATTTTGAGATGCCCCCCTCATAGGTTCTTAAGTTATAAACTGGTTTATATATTTGACCTATTTCCCTGTTCTTTAGCTTATAATTATTTCATTCTTTTGTATTGTTTGCCTCAAAAAGTACATTACTCTTTCTTTAATAATAATAAAAATCTGAACAGCAGTTCACTAAAAGAGATTTCATTTCCAGAAGGAGAATCTGAAGATATATCATAGGATTTGGGTCCAAGAAGAAATCAGATTTCATTCAGAACTTCCTTCCCACTAACTACATAATAAAAAATACAGTATGGTGGTCCTGAAGAAATGAAGCTCTAGATTTATTTAATCTAAGTATAAACCAATACCAAGGTGAAATATGTCTGCATGTTATGGGTACATTCCTAAAAAGAAGTCCCACTGAATTCAATTAGATTTGCCTTTGAGTAGATACATAGGAAGTAGTGTTAAAGATCAAAGCACTTCTGTCACTTCCCCTATTGTTATCTATCACTACCGTATTCCATTGTTAATGTGGATGGGTATCGTCATAAGAATATAAAAAGAGCCTGTTGGATCAAGCTTGTGGCCCATCTAGTCCTGCTTCCTGTTCTCACAGTTGCCAACGAGATGCCTTTGGGAAGCCCACAGAGAGGATCTGAGAGCAGCTTCCATCATGTTCATTCTACCACCTATGGATTCATCCTCGCCTCCTTTTGATACATGGGTGGATCAGGCCTGACTGCCTTCATGCTTCAGCAATGGCAAGGGAATGCAAGAGGAGCAAAGCCCTCTTGTAACCACAGAGAGGAACCAAAGATTTGCTGTTGTGTCCCTTGTGTACCATTGGCAGGAAGATGTGACGCCTGCAATTGTTCTAGTGAGACTTCATGTCTAATGTGAGGTTTTCACTTTAATAGAAACTTTCAAAAAGGGGAATTTCAATAGATGTCACAGAGATTTCAGATGCCTGTCCTATTTCCCCCTAGATAACAGCCTCGAGACTTGCTTTATAGGTAATGATATGATATGCTCATATTGTTAGTGCATATTATTGTATCAACAGCATCACTGAAGATGGACAAAATAAATCATACTTGAAGCAAATGGAGATCTTTCTATTGGTCTTAATGAGTTTTAAAGTGGGCCTTTGGTCTGTAATTTCCCTCCTTTCATGCAGCTGATTAATTTGAATACACAGTGACATATGTTTAATTTTTATATAACCTTTATGATCTAATTTTGTTTCTAATGGTCAATTTCTTTCTCGCCACCCTTCAACTATCCACAATTTGCTTGCCAGCTGTACGATCCAGATGCGCTCAAGCGCTCTCTCTCTCTCTCTCTTTCTTCTGAAGTGCATATTCCAACAGTAGCATTTAGAGATGTGCATAATTTTCTGCCTGGCTCTGTAGATAGCAGGAACAGCAGATGTGGCGAAGCCTGAAGGGTCACTTTGGTATTGTTGTACTAATAAACTGTTTCACAATACTCTCTCTCTCTGTGTGTGTGTGTGTGTGTGTGTGTGTGTGTCGGGGTGATGGTCTTTTGTTTTTGGAGCTAGAGACTTTTAGGAAAAGCCAGTCCGCTGTGGTGTAGTGGATATGCTGTGTTTGACTGAGGCCTAGAATCACATCCCTGCTCAGTCATGAAGGTCACTGGGGGACATTGGGCATCTCACTATCTGTCTATCAAATCTATGACACGAAGATGCTGTGAGGGCCAAAAGGGGCAAACTATGTCTACGAGCTCTTTGGGATAATAGATGTTACTATGCACAAAGAACATTTATATGCCAGCATGGCCATATATAAGATCCATTTCACACTAAATAGTTTAATCCCCTTTGCAACATTTCCATGTGTGCGCTTATTTCAAACCAGCCTGCATTTTTACAAGGGCTGTTTTATAAAAGTCAAGTTACGCCTGCCATTTTCGTTTGGAAAAAAGAGTCTACAGGTGAAATCTAAGCATCTTCCCTGTGAGCAAGGCTCATGAAACAACATAGGACTTACTTCTGAGCAAGCATGCATAAGACTGGATTGTACAGATGGAATTTTATGACACTTCCTTGGGAGCAAATTTCACTGAATGCAGTGGATTGTATGCAACTAAATCATGCAGAGTAGACTGACTGAAATAAATGGATATCAGCTAGTCATGAATAATATAAGTTCATTGATTTCAGTAGGTCTGCTCTGAGTATTAGTTAGTCAAACCTGGTGGGGGTTATTTCTAAGTAAATGTGTATTGAATTGGACTATGAGAAACTAGGCACAAGTGTGGTGCACCACAGGGGAAGATATGAGATTGAAGGATTAAACTGGCTGAATCTCTGCTTAACTGTACACTCACCAGGGATTGTTGGCATGTCATAATCTCTAAATCCCATGCCACTCCTATTTACATACACTATGGAAATCATAATTCTGCCCTATTTTATGAGGTGAAGGTGTCATCACAGGGACAGACAGCTATTAGCCTAAAAGCATCCAGGAATGTGCACACATATAGGTGAGGTCCCTCTACAGTCATTCTAATGAATGTCTGTAGGTGGGAGAGCAGAATTGGCTGCTGTGATGCTGTTCCCCTGTCACAGATTCAGTCTCGATAGAGCTTATGAACCTGCTCTAGGTTTCAAAAACAGTTTTGCTTGGAGGCAGGAAGTGGTGGCGGTGGTAGGAGCTGATTCTATTTGATAGACACTTTAAAGCCCTGAGCCCTGTCAAACAAGCCGTTCTATACATCATGGTGTGATCTACAAGACTGCTCTTCAACCTTTGGCTGCTACATGGCTTTGGACCACAATTCCCATCATCCTTGTCCAGCTTCACCAATGGTCAGGAATGATAGAAGTTGTAGTCCAACAACTATGATCCACAACATTATCTCCAGCACTAGAATGTCAACATAAACATTCTCTCTCTTTTCAGGAAAGTTCGGATCCATCATAACAGTACATATTGTTGTGTCTGCTTATGTAGCATGAAGTATTTAATCCATCCATGGGGATAGGTTGACCTCAAAAATCAACACCTGGATCAAGCTAGCTTGTCTTACAGAGAACCATCTGAAAAGATTTGCTGTAACATGCCAAGGACAGTTTTCTAATTAAAGTGATGGCAGCCCATGCAACACTACATGGACTCGTTTACAATTCCTTGCATTTATGTATCACCCTAACTGCTGCTTCTATGTTACAACTGCTGTTTGTGCAGTGGGAAACTGACAGGATTTCCCATATGAATGGGTATTCAAGTTCACACTAGAGAAAAGTATTTGCCTTGATGGATACACATTGTGATGGGCCATTATGTGGTTGTTCTTGTGATGGACCTAGACTAGATTCTTGTAAAATTCCATTTTTTAAAACAAAAAATGTCACAGAATCATTGGTTGGGGAACTAATCTCAAATTTTTGGATGACAAGTACTAAAAATGTTGAAAATTACAGATGCTAAGCAGGTGGGTTCTTCTGTTGTTATACAGCAGCTGTTGTTATACAGTCATAAGGTATTAGAACTGAGTTACAGCAAGGGTAGTCCATACATATATGTTTGTCACTTGATGACTGCACTTGGTAATGAGGTCACATGCAGATGTGAGAGAGCTTTAAAAAACCAAAAACATTCACCTTCCTTCAACATGATGCTTTTTCAGGGCAGTCATTTCACATTCTGAATATTCACAGATCCTCAGAGGAACCAAATGATTTACATCCATGTGTGAACTAGCCCTTCCTTATTTTTCCAGTATCCCCATCCCAACATTCTAATAATGTGTTGCATTGCCTTAGTGTTCTGTATTCTCAAAAGCTAGGCAGGTGGTGAGTAGGGAGAGGAACTTTGAAGTTTCTGTGCAGCACATAAGGAATTATCTACCAAGGATCTGTCTGGCATTGCAGGCAGATATTTTCCTGCATTGGAAGCTACAGTTCCAGGGCATTCTGGGTACAAAGCATGTCTGCTACCACAAAAGACCCATTGGTTTCAATAGAACTTGCTGTCTAGGAATGGTCGAAAGGATTGCAAGTGTGCAAACCTATAGGTGTCCTTTTTCAGTTTTTCATCTTGTTACATTTTGTGATCCCAGGAACTATCTCTAGAAGGAGGACGTTAGAGCTGTTTTTTTTTTAAAAAAAAATAATTCAGATATTATGCATATTTCAGACAATTATGTCATATATCATTTCATCTCAGATCTGCTGGCAGTTTCCCCTGGCTATTGACCATACTTAACAACTCTGCACTGTAACCTGATTTTATCTGCCATGATTACTCAAGTGTGCAACAATTTGGATCGCTGGCAATAACTTCGATAGAGCTATATCCATCAAAGAAAATTGAGGCCCAGTTCTAAAGCCCCCTATGGGCAGGCAGTGGTACTATGACTGCAGCCAATGGAAAGTTAGTACCATATGATCTGATGGCAGCCTCCCAGTGGCAATTCATGTGTAAATGGAAGCACAATGTTTAGCTCCTTCAGCACTGCTTGGAAACCTCATGCTCCCATCAGTTTACATGTTCTTTTTTTCGTCACATGCCTACATCCATGGGACTTCTTAGCATGGATAATTTTAGTGCCATGTATCTGCCATTAGTGGACAAGAACAGCACACACTGGCACCAACTCCAGGGGGCCACCCCCAACTTCCCAGCCTTCACCCTCCCCCCACCACCACTATCATCGCACATGAAGTTAGCTTTTCCCATGCCATCTCTAGACACACTGGTGCAATTTTGATGTCACTCCTCCCTCCCTCCCTCTCCTCTCTAGGTATTACACCTATCCATCCACCCACTCACTCACTTCCCTCTCCAGATATTACACTATTTCTGCTGGCCCAGGGTTTTCAATAAATCACTTGACCAATGTACTTCAAGTTTTCCATGCCAGGGAATTGAATTTAGTTCTCCTGCATCCTGGGATATCAACTGCCTTACATTGCATTCCATTTCAATATTTCCTATTAGACAGGAGACAAGAGGCTTTGAAATGATAACCTTAGCTTTTGAGATTTGCACTGGCTGAGAATATTGTTCAGGTTTCCTCTTGCTGTTCAGACTTGCACATCTTGAAAGCAATTTCATCCAGCATTTCTTTGCAAAGAGAAAAGGAGCATTTGGTCATTTATTTCCATATTGAAGAACAATCTACAGTCCAGTGTGCTTTGCAGGTGCTCTTTTCCAAGCATGCTGAAGCTATAAAGGGATCAGATCACTCTCTTCTTTTTTTAACAAAGTATTGAAACAGTTTGTGGGGGGGGGGAGGGATTTCCCCCTTCATAAATTTTGTCAAAAACTTTTTGTGTGTATATGGGGGGGGGGTGTTATCATCTCTCCCCTGTAGGCAGAAAGAAGATTGCTACTTGAGAGTAAATTACACAGTTCACAGAACCATATAGAAAGAGTTTTGCAAAATGAAAATTAAAACAGTTACATTAATTGTGTTCACTATAATGGCATGCATATGTTTTCTGCCAAAGCAAACTGTTCGGAAAAGTTTGCGCTTCTTTTCTTTTCTTTTTTTGAAGCTTAGATTGGGTTCGTCAATGTGAAGAGCAGTACAGTGGTACCTCTGGTTAAGAACTTAATTCGTTCCGGAGGTCCGTACTCAACCTGAAACTGTTGTAAACCTGAAGCACCACTTTAGCTAATGGGGGCCCCTGCTGCTGCCGCGCTGCCGGAGCACGATTTCTGTTCTCATTCTGAAGCAAAGTTCTTAACCTGAAGCACTATTTCTGGGTTAGTGGAGTCTGTAACCTGAAGCGTATGTAACCCAAGGTACCACTGTAATGGCTAGGGAAGAAGGAGAATTTCGATTTTGGTTGCATTTTAATGTAGAATTATCTAATTCGTTAACAAACATGGAAGTCAAAAGACAGCTACCATTTTGAATATGATAAATATTTAAGCTTTGAAAGCATGCAAAAGCAAGCATCAGATGCTAGGACATCTGTATACAATATTCCAGGCACATCCAACTCCCAAGAGACTGTGATCTACTCCCACTATAAAAAAATTGGCAGTGATCTACCCATTGGATTGACGAAACTTGTTGAGCTTTTTTGGGGGGAGGGTTTTTTTGTTTTTGTTTTTTGCTCAATCGATCAGGATCAACCATGGATGCCCCACAATCGACCAGTAAATCCCGGTTGACTGGTTGGACATGCCTGTAATATTCTATAAGTTTCCTGGAGGGGAACAGAGGCAGAGCACAATCTTCAGATCATCTCATAAGTACTTTAGATGTGTATCTGGGTTGATTTCTATGTATTCTGCATTAAAGATCCACCTAGAAATGGGATGTGGTGATCTTAGTCCTGTTCCCTTTGAGAACTGGGATGGACCAGGCTTTAATGGCTCCCTCCGTCCCCACTCATAATCCAGAAGCAGGGAAATCAGCTGCAATGTTTTACTGGCACCTCCTCCTGGGCCAATAGAAGGTCAATGTTAGAGGCATGGGAACCAGCTGTCTCTCTATTCATCCCCCCCAAAAACACAATGTCATAAGGCAATCTTAACCATGAAGAGTTATTTCACCCAACTTGCTTCTGGGAGGCAGCTGCGATGGGGAGCAGAGGGAAGCAAGTTTAAGGGACCTATCTTTGGGGCTCTTCATGTGTGCTGCCATGAGCCAATTACCAAAGTCCCACTATCTATGATGCGAACAGAATGTCAAAGAGAATGGCACCGATACGGGGGAAAAGGGAGAACAGTCTTAGAACAGATGAACAGTTTTAGAAATTGTTTTGATCCAGAGTACATTAAGCACGTTGAAATCCCACTGACTCCTTCTGAAAGAGTAAGATCGCAAGCCTACGGTATCCCATTCATTCCAATGAATTTGTCCAAATTAAGAAGAATTAGGACCACAACTTTCAAATGCTTACTTTTGGCTGGGTTGCACTCCAAGCCATTACATTTATCACAGAGCCATAGTTTTTTCAGCCTTTGCAGTTGGAAGCATCCCTTTTTACTTTATGGCTGTTAAGCCGTGGAGTTCAAGGTTAAGTGCAAGCCACTAATATCAGGAAAAGAATAATGTCAGAGCTGGCTCCGGGTCCCAGCTCACCAAGGACCAACGCTAGCCGGTAGTACAGTATCAAAGTCTTTATTGAAGAATAGTCTCCATTTACAAATCTCAGCGTCCCAGCTCTACGTCTGAGCTTTAGACCGGCGAAGCTCTATCTGGATCTCCGCCCCCTGTGCACCAGCTTAAAACTCTAATCTTACTCCACCTCCTCCTTCTCTCTCTCTTCCTCTGGGTCTTACTACCCCCCGGGGTCTCTTCCCTCCTGGACTCTTCTGACGCAGAGCTGGACCCCTCTGACTCCTCCCCCTCTCTTCGGCGTGCTTTAGGACCTGGCTCCCTACCCGGGCTGCCCACCTTGCCGCCCTCCTGTACATTTGAACTTGGCGCGCGCGCGCGTTTAACTTTCCTGATGACCGTTTCCTCGCTCCCTGACGAGGGTGTGGCCACTCCTGCTTCACGCTCTCCCTCTGCCTGCGCGCTCCCTGATCCCGATGCCTTGGACTCCTCCCCCCTACTGCACTCTGGGGGGGAAGCTGGTCCGGATTTCCAGCTGTTACTCTCTGAGTCCCCTCTGGCCCCTTCTTCCCGAGGTGTCCCCCTTGCCCTGACCATGGGGGCCCCTTTCTGTGAATCCTCCGAGTCACTGGAGAGACTCAGAGACCTCGGACTACTGTCGCCGCTGACATTTCCTTCCGACTCCTCCCCCTCGCTCTCCGTTTCTTCCCTCTCCTGTGACTCTGCTCCTGAACCCCTGACATCCATCCCCCCCTCGAAGCCCCCCCTTCCCCCCTCCCCTTCCTCCGGCGGGGGTGCTGGGTGCTCCGTCGTTGTGGGGGTGAATGGTGGATACAGTTCGTCCCCCGTGGCGTGCATCCAGTTAGAGAAATCCGGCTCGTCCTCCATGTCTTCGCCGACCTCGTTCTCCTCTGCTTCCATCTCCGTGCCGCCATGCTCGAACCCAACGTCCTCCCCCATCACGTCCATGTCCCTCTCACCCTCGTTCCCCTCTGGGTCCGTTCCCTGCCAAGGGCCCCTCAGCCACCTCTCCTCTCCTCGATTGTCCCACCAAAACGAGCGGTCTGAGGCAAACCCCGAGGGCGAGCCCTCCGGTGAACGTGTTTCTAATGCTGGTTCTTCGTCCGATGTGAATCCCTGGAACGTGCTGGTAGAAAGCGTGGGTGTGAAAAGCCAGTCGTCGAAATACTCGGCTGGCATGGGCCTGTGTGGGAACAAGGCATGAAACTCCTCTTTGAGGAGAGGCTCGTCCAGGGCATAGTCCGGCACCCAACTGTTGGCGCTGGCCGGGGTACCTTCCCTTGCGAGAAAATATTCTACTCCCTCCTCCCCCCATCTCGAGTCCAAAATCTCTGTGACCTGGTTGATGGGTTCTCTTCTTGGCGACTCCCTCCTTGGGGGGGCCTCCTTATACGGGTCTGGTGCCGTGCCCTGCGCCTGAAATCGGTGAGGTGCTTTGTAGGGCGTGAGCACCGACCTATGGAACACTGGGTGCATTCTGGATCCCTCCGGAAGTGTCAACCGGAAGGCCACCGGATTGATCTGTGCCTCAACTAGGTAAGGTCCTAGCTGCTTATGTCCGAGTTTCTTCTTAGCTAAAGATCTGGTCGGCACTGCGTGGGCCGCTAACCACACCCAGTCTCCCACCTGTATGTCTTCACCAACCCTCCTGTGCTTGTCAGCCTGCAGTTTGTATGCGTGCTTTGCAAGCTCTAATTGCCTCCTAAGCTGATCGTGGACTTCCTGCAATTCCGCCGCCAAGACTTCCGCTGCCTGTGGCTCCCCCTCCCCCAGTTTCTCTAATCCCGGGAAGGTTCTGGGATGCCTCCCGTTGTTGGCGAAGAACGGCGTCACCCCTGTGGACACGTGCTTCGTGTTGTTGTAAGCGAACTCAGCGAGTGGCAGGTAGTCCACCCATGTCGTCGGCTGTTGATTTGCATAGCATCTCAGGTACTGCTGCATGATGGCGTTGACGCGCTCCGCTTGTCCGTTGGTCTGTGGGTGTCTCGCCGACGCTAGGTTGATCTTGACGTTCAGGAAACCCATCAGCTTCTGCCAGAAGCTCGAAATGAACTGGCGCCCCCTGTCGGACAAGATAGACCGTGGCAGTCCGTGCACCCTGAAGACGTGGTCTATGAACAGTTTGGCGGTCTGTTCTGCCGTGGCCACCTTCGCGCACGGAATGAAGTGGGCCATTTTAGTGAACATGTCCACCACCACTAGCACTGCCGTTTTACCCCTCGAGCTGGGTAAATCCGTGACAAAGTCCAGTGCCACCCTCTCCCACGGTTCGCTCGGGGTCTGCAGCGGTTCGAGCAGTCCTGCCGGAGGTTTGTGCACTGACTTAGCCCTTTGGCAAGTGTCGCACCTCGAGACGTACTCCGCGACTTCCCCCCTCATCTTGGGCCACCAGAAATCTCTGGCAACGAGTTCCGCCGTCTTCTCCTTGCCGAAGTGCCCGGCGGTTGGCGCGTCGTGCAACTGCTGCAGTACTTTCGCGCGGAGCTCATCTCCCGGTACATAGAGTGCTCCTCTGCGGATGAGCAATCCGTCCCTTATTTGGAACTCGTCGTTTTTCACCGTGCCCTTGCGCACCTCCTCCATCTTGGCTAGAGCGAAGGAGTCCTCCTGCAGTGCTCGACGGACCGCTTCCAGGTCCACGGTTACGGAAGCGCACGCCCACGCTTTCTGGGCGAAAATGTGCTTGGCCGCTGCTGGCGCCGCTTCTTCGAGGTATTGCGGCTTTCTGGACAGTGCATCTGCCATGATGTTGTTGTCGCCTGGGATGTATTCTATCCTGAAGTCGAAATCCGCAAAGAACTCCGCCCATCTGATGTGCCGCTGGTTCAGGAACCTTGCCGTGCGCCAGTACTCCAAGTTCTTATGATCCGTGCGAACCTGCACAGTGTGTTTGGCCCCGATGAGGAAGTGCCGCCACGCCTTGAATGCTGCATGAATGGCCAGCAACTCCCTGTCCCAGATGGTGTAGTTCTGCTCTGACTTGCTGAGCTTCCTAGAGTAGAAGGCACACGGTCTCCAGTCCCCATGCGGGTCCTCCTGCAACAGTACGGCGCCCACGGCTCTGTCTGAGGCGTCCGTCTCAACCCTCAGCGGTTTGCTGGGATTCACATGCAGTAGCTGCCCTTCGGACGAGAAGAGACGCTTGAGGTTCTGGAAGGACTGCTCCGCTTGCTCCGTCCAGATGAACTTCTTCTTCTTGGAGCTGAGCGTGTCGGTAATGGCCGCTGTCTGCATCGCGAACCCCTTGATGAATTTGCGGTAAAAGTTGGCGAACCCCACAAACCGCTGGACCTCCTTCCGATTGCGCGGGCTCTTCCAATCCAACACCGCGCGAACCTTGGCGCTGTCCATGGCGAGCCCCTTGTCCGACAGCTTGTAGCCCAGGAAATCCACCTCCTTCCTGTCGAACTGGCACTTCTCCAGCTTTGCGTACAGCCGATGCTCCTGCAGTCGCTGCAGAACCTCCTTGACGTCCCCCTCGTGGGTCTCCTCAGATTCTGAGAATATCAGGATGTCGTCCAAGAAGCAGACGCATTTCTTGTAGAGAAGACCCGCCAGGACGTGATGCATGAACGCTTGAAAACAGTGGGCGCCATTTTGTAAACCGAAGGGCATAACTCTATATTCATATGTGCCCAGGGGCGTGAACATGGCAGTCTTCCACTCGTCCCCCTCCCGTATGCGGATCAGGTTGTACGCCCCTCCCAGATCCAACTTTGTAAAAACGCGTCCTTTCCTCACCGTTGCAAGCAGGTCATCTATTTTGGGCATTGGAAAGGCTGTGGGCTTGGTCTTTGAATTTAAGAGCCTGAAATCCACTACAAGTCTTTTTTGGGGCGTGTCCTTTTTCTTCACAAAGAATACAGGACTGCCCCCTGCTGCTTTCGACTCCCGGATGAAACCGCGCTTTAAGTTGAGGTCTATGAACTCCTTGAGCTCCTGCAGCTCGTCTTCAGACATGGAATACAGTTTCCCGGCTGGCAGCGTCGCCCCTGGCAGGAGGTCAATCTGGCAGTCATAGGGCCTGTGGGGAGGCAGCTTGTCTGCTTCCTTCTCGCAGAAAACCTCCAAAAACGCTGCGTACTTGCGTGGCACTGCTTGCAGCGTGCTCAATTGTAGCTGCGTGTCTTCCCCTCCTTCTTCTTGGCTACGAAGAATGCAATGTTCCGCGCAATAGGAGGAACCGAAGGTCAATTGGCGTTGGTACCACGCCAATGCTGGACTGTGCCTGTGCAGCCAACTCATGCCCAAGACTACCGGCGTGCCGGACAGTTTGGTGACGTTGAAGCTGATGACCTCTTGGTGATTTCCAATCCGCATCACCATTGGTTGCGTTTGTTGCACCACTTGCCCCCCTAGCAAGTCCCTGCCATCCACTGTGACAACCTTCAGGGGCAGTGTGGCTGGCAGCAGTGGTATATTGTGCTGCTGAATAAAATCCAGTCCTATAAAGTCGGCGTTGCTGCCGGAGTCAATGGTGATCGGCACTTCCAGAGTGCTTCCGTTGGGCAGTTGGAGAGACGCTGTAAGCTGCACCACTGGTTTGGGTGGGAGGGGGTCTGTGGGCTGCAAAATCCCTGGGGATTGTTTCATTGATTTGTCTGGCTGGACCCCAGTACCTCTTCCTCCAGCCAGACTCTGTCGTTTCCCTGCTGCGTTGCTTCTGTCACTGTTGCTGATGCTGCAGTGTGCTTGTGGAGCCTCTGGGGACACTCTTTCGCCATGTGTTGAGCACTGTCGCAGATGTAGCACTTCCTGTTCCCTCTAGGAGGCTTCGTCTTGACTGCTCCCGGCGTCAGGGCTCTGGTAGCTGACTGAGCCCTGGCACCTCCGAGCTCCATCGGTTCCTCTCCCCCTCCCTGCGAGGGCGTGGACTGCGCACGCGCTGCTTCTTTGGGATAGAAGGGAGGTGCTCTGGCTGGTGCCCTTCCCCAACGTCCTTCTTCTCTGTTGCAAGGACGTTCCTCCAGATGCACCCCGATCTCCAGAGCCCTCTGGACCACTTCCTGGGTGCTCCTTGGCCTCTCCCCCCTTCCAATCTCGGCTTTTACTTCTGTATTCAAGCCCTCCCAAAAGAGATCTCTCACTGGCGCAGAAGCTTTGTCCCATCCCAGTGCATGAACCAGTGCGAAGAAACGCGTATGGTACTGACGCACGCTGGCTTTGCCTTGCTTAAGTCCATGTATGTCTCTCCTGGCAATATCAACGTCTATCTTTGATAAAAAACACGAGTCCATAGCTTTAATGAAAGCCTTCGCGTCTTGGAGCGCCGGATCATTGTCCCTCCATAAATTTCTCAGCCACGTTTTGGCTTCACCATGCAAATGGGATAGGATAAACCCCACTTTCTCTCTTTCATCTCTAAAGTCTTTGTCAAGCAGATCCAGCGCAAACAACAGGTCTGCTCTAAAGTTGGGGTACTGCTGTAAACTCCCGTCAAAATGGGATACAAGGCTGCCTCCCCTCTTTCCCAATCCAATGCCCTCTGCTTTGGATCCAGGTGGCCCCTGTTTGGAAATCACGTCCAATCTTACTTGGAGATCCCGGTAGGCGCTACTCATTTCCTCCTCTCTTTTTCTGGATGCAATTACCTCCGTGCTGAGTCGTGTCACAGCTTCTTGCAGGGCGGATATCTGCTCTTCCGTCGTCATCTTGCCTGAGTTCTGTGAGCTCTTGAAGCACCCCTCCTCTGCCCTCGCTGCGTCAACTCACGTGGCGAGGTTCTTGGTGCCAAAACTTTAAGAATGGAGATAGAGCTTACTGTCAGAGCTGGCTCCGGGTCCCAGCTCACCAAGGACCAACGCTAGCCGGTAGTACAGTATCAAAGTCTTTATTGAAGAATAGTCTCCATTTACAAATCTCAGCGTCCCAGCTCTACGTCTGAGCTTTAGACCGGCGAAGCTCTATCTGGATCTCCGCCCCCTGTGCACCAGCTTAAAACTCTAATCTTACTCCACCTCCTCCTTCTCTCTCTCTTCCTCTGGGTCTTACTACCCCCCGGGGTCTCTTCCCTCCTGGACTCTTCTGACGCAGAGCTGGACCCCTCTGACTCCTCCCCCTCTCTTCGGCGTGCTTTAGGACCTGGCTCCCTACCCGGGCTGCCCACCTTGCCGCCCTCCTGTACATTTGAACTTGGCGCGCGCGCGCGTTTAACTTTCCTGATGACCGTTTCCTCGCTCCCTGACGAGGGTGTGGCCACTCCTGCTTCACGCTCTCCCTCTGCCTGCGCGCTCCCTGATCCCGATGCCTTGGACTCCTCCCCCCTACTGCACTCTGGGGGGGAAGCTGGTCCGGATTTCCAGCTGTTACTCTCTGAGTCCCCTCTGGCCCCTTCTTCCCGAGGTGTCCCCCTTGCCCTGACCATGGGGGCCCCTTTCTGTGAATCCTCCGAGTCACTGGAGAGACTCAGAGACCTCGGACTACTGTCGCCGCTGACATTTCCTTCCGACTCCTCCCCCTCGCTCTCCGTTTCTTCCCTCTCCTGTGACTCTGCTCCTGAACCCCTGACATCCATCCCCCCCTCGAAGCCCCCCCTTCCCCCCTCCCCTTCCTCCGGCGGGGGTGCTGGGTGCTCCGTCGTTGTGGGGGTGAATGGTGGATACAGTTCGTCCCCCGTGGCGTGCATCCAGTTAGAGAAATCCGGCTCGTCCTCCATGTCTTCGCCGACCTCGTTCTCCTCTGCTTCCATCTCCGTGCCGCCATGCTCGAACCCAACGTCCTCCCCCATCACGTCCATGTCCCTCTCACCCTCGTTCCCCTCTGGGTCCGTTCCCTGCCAAGGGCCCCTCAGCCACCTCTCCTCTCCTCGATTGTCCCACCAAAACGAGCGGTCTGAGGCAAACCCCGAGGGCGAGCCCTCCGGTGAACGTGTTTCTAATGCTGGTTCTTCGTCCGATGTGAATCCCTGGAACGTGCTGGTAGAAAGCGTGGGTGTGAAAAGCCAGTCGTCGAAATACTCGGCTGGCATGGGCCTGTGTGGGAACAAGGCATGAAACTCCTCTTTGAGGAGAGGCTCGTCCAGGGCATAGTCCGGCACCCAACTGTTGGCGCTGGCCGGGGTACCTTCCCTTGCGAGAAAATATTCTACTCCCTCCTCCCCCCATCTCGAGTCCAAAATCTCTGTGACCTGGTTGATGGGTTCTCTTCTTGGCGACTCCCTCCTTGGGGGGGCCTCCTTATACGGGTCTGGTGCCGTGCCCTGCGCCTGAAATCGGTGAGGTGCTTTGTAGGGCGTGAGCACCGACCTATGGAACACTGGGTGCATTCTGGATCCCTCCGGAAGTGTCAACCGGAAGGCCACCGGATTGATCTGTGCCTCAACTAGGTAAGGTCCTAGCTGCTTATGTCCGAGTTTCTTCTTAGCTAAAGATCTGGTCGGCACTGCGTGGGCCGCTAACCACACCCAGTCTCCCACCTGTATGTCTTCACCAACCCTCCTGTGCTTGTCAGCCTGCAGTTTGTATGCGTGCTTTGCAAGCTCTAATTGCCTCCTAAGCTGATCGTGGACTTCCTGCAATTCCGCCGCCAAGACTTCCGCTGCCTGTGGCTCCCCCTCCCCCAGTTTCTCTAATCCCGGGAAGGTTCTGGGATGCCTCCCGTTGTTGGCGAAGAACGGCGTCACCCCTGTGGACACGTGCTTCGTGTTGTTGTAAGCGAACTCAGCGAGTGGCAGGTAGTCCACCCATGTCGTCGGCTGTTGATTTGCATAGCATCTCAGGTACTGCTGCATGATGGCGTTGACGCGCTCCGCTTGTCCGTTGGTCTGTGGGTGTCTCGCCGACGCTAGGTTGATCTTGACGTTCAGGAAACCCATCAGCTTCTGCCAGAAGCTCGAAATGAACTGGCGCCCCCTGTCGGACAAGATAGACCGTGGCAGTCCGTGCACCCTGAAGACGTGGTCTATGAACAGTTTGGCGGTCTGTTCTGCCGTGGCCACCTTCGCGCACGGAATGAAGTGGGCCATTTTAGTGAACATGTCCACCACCACTAGCACTGCCGTTTTACCCCTCGAGCTGGGTAAATCCGTGACAAAGTCCAGTGCCACCCTCTCCCACGGTTCGCTCGGGGTCTGCAGCGGTTCGAGCAGTCCTGCCGGAGGTTTGTGCACTGACTTAGCCCTTTGGCAAGTGTCGCACCTCGAGACGTACTCCGCGACTTCCCCCCTCATCTTGGGCCACCAGAAATCTCTGGCAACGAGTTCCGCCGTCTTCTCCTTGCCGAAGTGCCCGGCGGTTGGCGCGTCGTGCAACTGCTGCAGTACTTTCGCGCGGAGCTCATCTCCCGGTACATAGAGTGCTCCTCTGCGGATGAGCAATCCGTCCCTTATTTGGAACTCGTCGTTTTTCACCGTGCCCTTGCGCACCTCCTCCATCTTGGCTAGAGCGAAGGAGTCCTCCTGCAGTGCTCGACGGACCGCTTCCAGGTCCACGGTTACGGAAGCGCACGCCCACGCTTTCTGGGCGAAAATGTGCTTGGCCGCTGCTGGCGCCGCTTCTTCGAGGTATTGCGGCTTTCTGGACAGTGCATCTGCCATGATGTTGTTGTCGCCTGGGATGTATTCTATCCTGAAGTCGAAATCCGCAAAGAACTCCGCCCATCTGATGTGCCGCTGGTTCAGGAACCTTGCCGTGCGCCAGTACTCCAAGTTCTTATGATCCGTGCGAACCTGCACAGTGTGTTTGGCCCCGATGAGGAAGTGCCGCCACGCCTTGAATGCTGCATGAATGGCCAGCAACTCCCTGTCCCAGATGGTGTAGTTCTGCTCTGACTTGCTGAGCTTCCTAGAGTAGAAGGCACACGGTCTCCAGTCCCCATGCGGGTCCTCCTGCAACAGTACGGCGCCCACGGCTCTGTCTGAGGCGTCCGTCTCAACCCTCAGCGGTTTGCTGGGATTCACATGCAGTAGCTGCCCTTCGGACGAGAAGAGACGCTTGAGGTTCTGGAAGGACTGCTCCGCTTGCTCCGTCCAGATGAACTTCTTCTTCTTGGAGCTGAGCGTGTCGGTAATGGCCGCTGTCTGCATCGCGAACCCCTTGATGAATTTGCGGTAAAAGTTGGCGAACCCCACAAACCGCTGGACCTCCTTCCGATTGCGCGGGCTCTTCCAATCCAACACCGCGCGAACCTTGGCGCTGTCCATGGCGAGCCCCTTGTCCGACAGCTTGTAGCCCAGGAAATCCACCTCCTTCCTGTCAAACTGGCACTTCTCCAGCTTTGCGTACAGCCGATGCTCCTGCAGTCGCTGCAGAACCTCCTTGACGTCCCCCTCGTGGGTCTCCTCAGATTCTGAGAATATCAGGATGTCGTCCAAGAAGCAGACGCATTTCTTGTAGAGAAGACCCGCCAGGACGTGATGCATGAACGCTTGAAAACAGTGGGCGCCATTTTGTAAACCGAAGGGCATAACTCTATATTCATATGTGCCCAGGGGCGTGAACATGGCAGTCTTCCACTCGTCCCCCTCCCGTATGCGGATCAGGTTGTACGCCCCTCCCAGATCCAACTTTGTAAAAACGCGTCCTTTCCTCACCGTTGCAAGCAGGTCATCTATTTTGGGCATTGGAAAGGCTGTGGGCTTGGTCTTTGAATTTAAGAGCCTGAAATCCACTACAAGTCTTTTTTGGGGCGTGTCCTTTTTCTTCACAAAGAATACAGGACTGCCCCCTGCTGCTTTCGACTCCCGGATGAAACCGCGCTTTAAGTTGAGGTCTATGAACTCCTTGAGCTCCTGCAGCTCGTCTTCAGACATGGAATACAGTTTCCCGGCTGGCAGCGTCGCCCCTGGCAGGAGGTCAATCTGGCAGTCATAGGGCCTGTGGGGAGGCAGCTTGTCTGCTTCCTTCTCGCAGAAAACCTCCAAAAACGCTGCGTACTTGCGTGGCACTGCTTGCAGCGTGCTCAATTGTAGCTGCGTGTCTTCCCCTCCTTCTTCTTGGCTACGAAGAATGCAATGTTCCGCGCAATAGGAGGAACCGAAGGTCAATTGGCGTTGGTACCACGCCAATGCTGGACTGTGCCTGTGCAGCCAACTCATGCCCAAGACTACCGGCGTGCCGGACAGTTTGGTGACGTTGAAGCTGATGACCTCTTGGTGATTTCCAATCCGCATCACCATTGGTTGCGTTTGTTGCACCACTTGCCCCCCTAGCAAGTCCCTGCCATCCACTGTGACAACCTTCAGGGGCAGTGTGGCTGGCAGCAGTGGTATATTGTGCTGCTGAATAAAATCCAGTCCTATAAAGTCGGCGTTGCTGCCGGAGTCAATGGTGATCGGCACTTCCAGAGTGCTTCCGTTGGGCAGTTGGAGAGACGCTGTAAGCTGCACCACTGGTTTGGGTGGGAGGGGGTCTGTGGGCTGCAAAATCCCTGGGGATTGTTTCATTGATTTGTCTGGCTGGACCCCAGTACCTCTTCCTCCAGCCAGACTCTGTCGTTTCCCTGCTGCGTTGCTTCTGTCACTGTTGCTGATGCTGCAGTGTGCTTGTGGAGCCTCTGGGGACACTCTTTCGCCATGTGTTGAGCACTGTCGCAGATGTAGCACTTCCTGTTCCCTCTAGGAGGCTTCGTCTTGACTGCTCCCGGCGTCAGGGCTCTGGTAGCTGACTGAGCCCTGGCACCTCCGAGCTCCATCGGTTCCTCTCCCCCTCCCTGCGAGGGCGTGGACTGCGCACGCGCTGCTTCTTTGGGATAGAAGGGAGGTGCTCTGGCTGGTGCCCTTCCCCAACGTCCTTCTTCTCTGTTGCAAGGACGTTCCTCCAGATGCACCCCGATCTCCAGAGCCCTCTGGACCACTTCCTGGGTGCTCCTTGGCCTCTCCCCCCTTCCAATCTCGGCTTTTACTTCTGTATTCAAGCCCTCCCAAAAGAGATCTCTCACTGGCGCAGAAGCTTTGTCCCATCCCAGTGCATGAACCAGTGCGAAGAAACGCGTATGGTACTGACGCACGCTGGCTTTGCCTTGCTTAAGTCCATGTATGTCTCTCCTGGCAATATCAACGTCTATCTTTGATAAAAAACACGAGTCCATAGCTTTAATGAAAGCCTTCGCGTCTTGGAGCGCCGGATCATTGTCCCTCCATAAATTTCTCAGCCACGTTTTGGCTTCACCATGCAAATGGGATAGGATAAACCCCACTTTCTCTCTTTCATCTCTAAAGTCTTTGTCAAGCAGATCCAGCGCAAACAACAGGTCTGCTCTAAAGTTGGGGTACTGCTGTAAACTCCCGTCAAAATGGGATACAAGGCTGCCTCCCCTCTTTCCCAATCCAATGCCCTCTGCTTTGGATCCAGGTGGCCCCTGTTTGGAAATCACGTCCAATCTTACTTGGAGATCCCGGTAGGCGCTACTCATTTCCTCCTCTCTTTTTCTGGATGCAATTACCTCCGTGCTGAGTCGTGTCACAGCTTCTTGCAGGGCGGATATCTGCTCTTCCGTCGTCATCTTGCCTGAGTTCTGTGAGCTCTTGAAGCACCCCTCCTCTGCCCTCGCTGCGTCAACTCACGTGGCGAGGTTCTTGGTGCCAAAACTTTAAGAATGGAGATAGAGCTTACTGTCAGAGCTGGCTCCGGGTCCCAGCTCACCAAGGACCAACGCTAGCCGGTAGTACAGTATCAAAGTCTTTATTGAAGAATAGTCTCCATTTACAAATCTCAGCGTCCCAGCTCTACGTCTGAGCTTTAGACCGGCGAAGCTCTATCTGGATCTCCGCCCCCTGTGCACCAGCTTAAAACTCTAATCTTACTCCACCTCCTCCTTCTCTCTCTCTTCCTCTGGGTCTTACTACCCCCCGGGGTCTCTTCCCTCCTGGACTCTTCTGACGCAGAGCTGGACCCCTCTGACTCCTCCCCCTCTCTTCGGCGTGCTTTAGGACCTGGCTCCCTACCCGGGCTGCCCACCTTGCCGCCCTCCTGTACATTTGAACTTGGCGCGCGCGCGCGTTTAACTTTCCTGATGACCGTTTCCTCGCTCCCTGACGAGGGTGTGGCCACTCCTGCTTCACGCTCTCCCTCTGCCTGCGCGCTCCCTGATCCCGATGCCTTGGACTCCTCCCCCCTACTGCACTCTGGGGGGGAAGCTGGTCCGGATTTCCAGCTGTTACTCTCTGAGTCCCCTCTGGCCCCTTCTTCCCGAGGTGTCCCCCTTGCCCTGACCATGGGGGCCCCTTTCTGTGAATCCTCCGAGTCACTGGAGAGACTCAGAGACCTCGGACTACTGTCGCCGCTGACATTTCCTTCCGACTCCTCCCCCTCGCTCTCCGTTTCTTCCCTCTCCTGTGACTCTGCTCCTGAACCCCTGACAAATAAGCAAGTGTTTCTCCCTTCTGTGAATGCTTATGCTGTATATGTGTATTGCTAAGGCAGCAGTTATTGTGCTACATGGGGATATGTGTGTGTATATATATATATCGTACTCCCCTCTGTTTAATGGTGCACTTTCTTCACAATGGCAATAAATTATTAATAATTGAAACACAAGAGACTTGGAAATAAGCATTCATTACGGGAGAAAACTGTCAACAGTACTAGTGGAAATTGTCTCATTGTCTCAGTTGCAAAATGGAATTGTGGTCTCTCTGTCACCCCTTCCTTTTCAGATTCAGTCCCCCAAAGCCAGTGTTGTTGTTTTTATTTTCATTGCCATGATCCTATACTTTGTCAAAGGGAAACTACCCACCGGAATAGAAATCATATATCAAACAGATAGAAAGCTCTTCAATTCAAGCAGGCTGAAAGCAAAGGGTAAGGTTACCGTAACTTCCGTCATAGAACTTCAGTATGCTTATGACAATGTAGGGTGCACACACTCAGAGGATGACCTCCAAACGATCCTAAATATCTTTGCAGAAGCTTACAAAAAGCTTGGCCTATCACTCAACATCAAAAAAACCAAAGTGCTGCACCAACAACTACAAAATAATCCCTCTGCAGCACCACAAATCCAACTCAATGGTGTAACTGCCTCCTACCTAAGCAGTTATCTTTCCACAAGGGCCAACACTGATGCCAAAATCCAGCATCGCCTGAGCTCTGTGAGTGCGGCTTTCTCCCAATTGAAGTGCAGAGTGTTTGAGGACCAGGACATTTGCAGGGAAACCATTTGCAGGGAAAGCTATTGTACTACCAACCTTACTATATGCTTGTGAAACATGGGCCACTTATAAATGCCATCTCCAACTCCTTGAAAGATTCCATCAACGGTGTCTCCGAAAAATTTAACACATCACTTGGGAAGACAAGTGAACTAATATCAGTGTAGTGGTACCTCGGGTTACATATGCTTCAGGTTACAGACTCCGCTAACCCAGAAATATTGGGTTAAGAACTTTGCTTGGGTTAAGAACTTTGCTTCAGGATGAGAACAGAAATCGTGCTCCGGCGGTGTGGCGGCAGCAGGAGGCCCAATTAGCTAAAGTGGTGCTTCAGGTTAAGAACAGTTTCAGGTTAAGAACGGACCTCTGGAAAAAAATTAAGTACTTAACCCAAGGTACCACTGTACTGGAAGAAGCAAAGATCACCAGTGTTGAAGCAATGATTCTTCAACATCAACTTTGTTGGACTGGTCATGTTGTGCGGATGCCTGATGATCGTCTTCCAAAGTAACTACTCTATTCCAAACTTAAAAATGGAAAGTGTAATGCTGGTGGTCAACAAAAGAGGTTTAAAGACTGTCTCAAGGCAAATCTAAAAAAATGTAGTATAAACACTGACAATTGGGAAACACTGGCCTGTGAGCGCTCTTCAAAGTCTCATGGGCTTTGAAGACACTCGAACTCAGGACGCAAGGGAGAAACGTGCTAAGAGGAAGGCACGCTTGGCAAATCCACACCATGATCCACTCCTGCCTGGAAACCAATGTCCCCACTATAGAAGGACGTGTGGATCCAGAATTGGCCTCCACAGTCACTTACGGACTCATTGTTAAAACCATGTTTATGGAAGACAATCTTACTTGGCTACAAGTGATCACCAAAGAAGAAGAAGAAGGGGTACACAGTACTGGCACCTCCCCCCCCCCCCCAATGTTAAAAGTGTGACACTTACTGTAACAACTACATGGTGAGCACCTTTTTTCTTTCTTAAAAAAAAACACTGCTCAAAGCCATGCATCACAATATCTGTTCAAACAATTTGCCATTGCCATGGAATGCCACAGGGAGCATGAAAGGAGTGCCCTGTTGTGACTAGACAACAATGTTGCTGGTTCAGCGCAATTCTAATTACAAAAGCAGGTGGCATGCTAGCTATTTCCTTTTCTTTTCTTTGGAAAAAAAGCAAATATTTTAAGATAAGACAGTAAGCTGATCACCAAGGGGTTTGTTATCTGACAAATAGGAGTCCTCCAAGTGCTCTCAAAAAGGATATCAAGTCTAAGCCCAACTTTGTTTGAAACACAGACAAAAGCTTATACTGCAAAAGAGAGGTTGTATGCTTTGAGTGATTGACTCTCCGTGGGGCTCATTAGTCAATGAGAGAAAGCTGTGAATTGGGTAGGCTATCAACGAGGCCTTGAAAAAAAATTACACAGGGTTTAAGGGGACAGAATGGACTGTGTCAGATACTAAAATGGAGCAGCACCCTGGAGCAAACATAAGCATAGCATGGAATGGATTGACAAGATGCAGCAAACTGTCCAAATATGCAGCTGCAGGAGCACAAGCAGAACATGATACTGGATAAGAACTGGGTCGTTGAAATGCGTCCCCCTATCCCACTTGGTTTTGCAGGTAACAACTGCTCAGAAATTCAGCAAGTCTTATTCTATTGATCTATCTCTCGGTAAGCAGCAGTGATAAGGGTGACAGAAGTTTCAGCTGAGCACTACTACCACGCTGACTGCTATTGATCTTATTTGGTTCTCTTTCATGGCAGGTGAAGATTCATGGTGACCGGATGTAAAGGAATGAAGGATTCCTGTACCTGTAGAAGAGGTGTTGCCATTGACCCCACCCTTTTCCCTGTTTGACATTGCAAGTGTCTTCTAAAATAATAAAACTGTAGCATGGGACTACGAGGGTCATCTAGTCCAGCTCCCTGCAATGCAGGAATCTTTTGCCCAATGTGGGGCTTGAACCCATTGCTCTGAGATTAAGAATCTCATGCTCTCCGACTGAGCTATCCAACCCAAATTCCTTCCCCTATGCAACCATGAAAGGAACAGGAACTCCGCTCTCCTTTGAATATGATCATTTGGCATGTTGATCAAAGAACAGAATTACCACCTGTTTGGCTATCGTCAACTCTGTTCCTATCATTTTGTGCTTCTGACCTGATCAGACTATGCGTGCATCAGACCTCCTCTTGCGTCAAACACCTGCTTATGTCTGCACTGCTTGTGGACTTAAAATAAATAAATAAACCCTGAGCGACCATACATAAAAAAACCACATGTATTATACATCTAACATGTATAAAAGAGTTAAGCCCCATGTGGTACTCCTATTTCTGCAACATCATTTTATAAGTTATTAATATGAAAGTATCTTTATATAGATGGACATGGGTGGCGCTGTGGTCTAAACCACTGAGCCTAGGGGTTGCTGATCAGAAGGTCAGCAAAGTGCAAGTAGATAAAAAGGTACTGCTCCCGCGGGAAGGTAAACGGCGTTTCCGTGTGCTGCTCCGGTTTCACCAGAAGCGGCTTAGTCATGCTGGTCATATGACCCGGAAAAACTGTCTGCGGACAAATGTCGGCTCCCTCGGCCAGTAAAGCGAGATGAGCACCGCAACCCCAGAGTCAACTGGACTTTACCTTTACCTTTTTTATCTTTATGTAGTTAGATGTGTTCTTCTATTTATCTGCTAATGTGCTGATTAGTTAGAGTGAATATGCTTATAATATGCATAAAATATGCAAGTATTTGTGTTTTTAGCAGTAAACAAAAGAACAACAAACAAACGAAACCTCACTTCTCATCTGTGTATAATTTCTTTTTCAACAAGAAATAGTTACAATCAAAGCTATTCCTTTCCACTGGTACCTTTTGGTCATGAATAAGACTGGATGCCCTTCAAGGGCATATCGGATAACATTTAATCAAGAGCTCTTCTGTTAGACATCAATGGTTTCTGTTGGTTCCAGCCATTTATCGTATTCTGCTAATTGAGATTATATCGTTCCATATACTTTGAGTCCCATAATTTGCTTGAATCTAAATCAGAGATAATTGGCCTGAGTAATTCCATTATTGTGTACTAGTGTGTGAGCCCATAACTGAACAGACTTGATTAGTATCAGGCATTAGAGCTAGCTCTTTGCCAAAGCACACTGCTTCTGTTTCCTGTGATACTTGCTGCAGGTAGGGTAGCCACTTCTTGCCACTTCTGATGTCAAGTCAGAGCTGTAAAATTGGATTTCAAATATATTTCATATGCCTCTTATCTTCAATAGCAAGAGCATTCCAACCCAATGAAGAGTTAGGTCTACCTAACCCCTCTAAAACAGAGCTCCTCATGTGCCTAACTCTGCACGGACAGTATTTGTTTACTTTTATTTTTTTCTTCAACAATTTGTATACTTCTTTGTTACAGTCATCTCTAAATACAATAAGACTAAAAATGCAACAGAACTATAAAATCATAACTCAGTTAAAAAGATTGCTTGAAATTATAACAAAGGCCTTCAGTGTTCCACCGAATACTGAATATATAAAGTCTTGCCACCACTTTCAACATCTGCTTGGCTTCTCTCAGCAACCTAGTCACAAGCTGCTAAGAACAGTCAAATGCTGCTTGAAGCAGTAGCAAGGCTTTTGGTGTAAAAAATAGAAATAAAAATGAACCTCAGCCAGCTTGTAGTTAAAGGTAATAATCTTCTCCAATTGGGAGAAAAATCGCCTCTCCACTAAAAAATGTCTCTGAAGGCACGGTCCCACAAACATGGCACAGTGAGCGGTATCTTCAATACTAATAGCCCAATTGCAAGTGCAATGTTTCAAAGTACTGTGATGTGGCTCACTTCTTGTATTTAAAACTCTTGATATAAAGTGTTAGGGTTAATGAATGGAACAGGTGGTCACCCTAATCTCAGCCACATCTGTGATTTTTAATTATTATTATTATTATTATTATTATTATTATTATTATCATCATCATCTTTGATAGATTTCTTAGACGTGTACATGATCTCTACTGCTTCAGAGAGAAGGTCTTCTATCTGCACACTGGCAAACAAGGAAAATATTATTTGCATTTTAAAATGTGTCAAAGTGATCTTCCTGGATATTTAAATGTAACATATGCCATTGTCATCTGTGATTACCTCATGCATTAATCAGAGTGTATATTTATCACCTGAAATCTTGCAGATGCTACAAAAAGGTTCAACCTGTAGCATGAACTGAGTTTGATGGGTAGCATGTGCACACACACACACACATTCTGTCATTGAGAAGCTCCTAACTGGCAACTCCATGGTATTTGCTACTCTGAGTTTATGTTGTCAGTTGATTACTTACAATTCCATCTTGTCTATAGTCACAACAATAGTAACAATTGATTCCTGCAATTAATTTTTAAATGGTGCACATATCTGGTGCAAAATTTTGTTGGTTAATTTGGTTTTGTAAGGAAAGATGTATAAAAAGGAGAATTCCCTGGATGCCTAGATTTAGATTTGGGGTAAGTCTTTTCCCCCATGAGTGAGCCCTAGCAGAGATTTAAAATCACGAAATACACAACAAAGAAAAGCATGGAAATACAGACTGTTAGACCTTTCAAATATCCCCTTCTGAGTTGCTTCCAAAGTTCCCCACTTCCCTTAGCATAGAAAGAGACCACATGTTTGGTAAGTTAAAATGGTTTACTTACAAACTCTTCAAAGGTCAGATTTATGTGCTTTTCCATACAGCAGCAAGAAAAGACAAGCAACAAAACTTAGTTAGTTCCAAAGAGGTAAATATTGCTACATTATTTTTATATAGAAACACAAAGATGGCTTGCTTAAACCACAGGTGGAGAGCGCTATCATACTCAGGTCTTCTTTGTGGTCTATCCACTGGCATCCAGCTATCCGCTGTGGGAAGAGCATGCTGGACTAGATCATCTATATGACGCTTTGGCCTAATCTGCCAGGGCTCTTCTTATGTATTGTTCCTGCTTTAGCTATATGTTCCATAGATTCTTGATAATTGCACCATAGTGTCATGCCTTACCTGGTAGTTTTCTTCTTTCAACCTTCTCTGCTGTATAATTTTCAAAGCGCAATGCCAATAGTCCATGGACTACCATGATCTACCTGCCATGAGTAAATAACTGGATATATTTAAATTCAAATGAAAGAGATTACAGTCGTATCTCGGAAGTCGAACGGAATTCGTTCCGGAAGTCCGTTCGACTTCCAAAACATTCGGAAACCAAAGCGTGGCTTCTGATTGTCTGCAGGAAGGTCCTGCATCCAATTGGAAGCCATGGAAGCCCCGTCCGACATTTGGGTTCCAAAGAACGTTCACAAACCGGAGCACTAACTTCCGGGTTTGCAGCGTTCAGGAGCCAAAACGTCCAAGTACCAAGGCATTCAGGTACAACTGTATTATTTAAGCAGCATGATGCATCCAAAGTTGAGCACTTTTGTGCCTCATTCATTTCAGTGTGTGAGAATGGGAGCTAAACTCTTGCTACATGTAGGTCTGAGGAAAAACCTGAGGTCTTGAAATATGTGATGCTTTAATGATTCCAGCTCTGATGCACCAAGTGATCTGCCCATTCATTTCAGTGGGGTATGATTTACCCAGGTAGCTTGAAGATCAGGCTGTGAAATTATTAAGTAACAACCTTTCAAGTCAAACGAATTGAACTGATTACTGCCAGCTGCTTCTTGATGTACCCTCCTTGAAGGAAACAGGGACAACAAAGAATAAATCTTTCCAAATCCGCCTAGGCTATAAAAGGGGCTGAATCAGTCAAATGATTATCACTGGCAAAGAGACCAAAATGGGGTAGTAGTAGTAGTACTACTACTACTAATAATAATAATTTATTTATACCCCACCCATAGGATGGTGATAGGAGCTGAAGCCCCAGATAAACTCAACAGTGAAAAGAGGTTTTATAATTCAGCTTCAAAAGCCTCTGAGAGGTAGCTAGATGAGGTAAAAGTGCCATACCAGGAGGATAAAGATTAAATCGTCTTTAATTTGCAAGAAGGTGACAAGCAAGAAACGAATATTAGAGGTTCTTCTTAGAGTGGAAGAACAATACAGATATAGCCGTGGTTATAGATAGGCACACTAAATGAGGCAGGGCGGAGTGGGGGCAGAAATTAACAAGGGCAGGAAGAAATCATTTGAAAAGGTCTAGAAGCCTTTGGAAAACAAGTTACTATGTTTAGAAATGGCACCATAGTTACAGATGTTGTTGTTGTTTAGTCGTTCAGTCGTGTCCGACTCTTCGTGACCCCATGGACCAGAGCACGCCAGGCACTCCTGTCTTCCACTGCCACCCACAGTTTGGTCAGATTCATGTTTGTAGCTTCGAGAACACTGTCTAACCATCTCGTCCTCTGTCGTCCCCTTCTCCTTGTGCCCTCCATCTTTCCCAACATCAGGGTCTTTTCCAGTGAGTCTTCTCTTCTCATGAGGTGGCCAAAGTATTGGAGCCTCAGCTTCACGATCTGTCCTTCCAGTGAGCACTCAGGGCTGATTTCCTTAAGAATGGATGCATTTGATCTTCTTGCAGTCCATTGGACTCTCAAGAGTCTCCTCCAGCACCATAATTCAAAAGCATCAATTCTTCAGCGATCAGCCTTCTTCTATGGTCCAGCTCTCACTTCCATAGTTACAGATGCAGGTGGTAATACAGCACACTGTAGATTTCATAGGGGTTTTTTTTAATGCACTGTCAAGGAATGCTTTAAAGCTAGAAATTGGTAACAAAAACCAGATTCTTTGCATTTATGAGGTTCTCATTCACAACTTTGACTCTAATATTTTTAGGACCTGTAATGATACAGCCTACTCCTTTGCATGTTTTAACACAGATAAGCTCAGCAGTTATAAATACAAGTGTGTGTGTGTGTGTGTGTGTGTGTATGTAGGTTTGTGCTAGTTAATGAGCTGATTCATCAGCAAAACAACTGTATAGCCTAGTTTTTAAAATATATATTTGGAAATAATCTTCCATATTCTGAGAGAGACTTACTTTATGGTAAGTGTTCACAAGATTGCAGCCTTCATGGGTGTGAATTAACTTAGAGAAGGGCTGTAGATCAGAGGTAAAGCATATATTTTGTGTGGAGGAAGTTTCAGGTACAATCCACAGCATTTCCAACTAGGACTGGGAAAGAGATCCTGATGCCCTGGAAAGCTACTGCCGGTAGGTACAGACAAAACTAGCTAGATGGGAAAGTGGCATAACTCAGAGCAAACCAACTTTATGGTTCCAATTCTTATTAGAAATTGGAAGAAATGGGAACAACTATTTTGGGAAGCTGCTTTGTCTCTGCTTTGTCACTGTAATGGGAATTAAGAACATGTGTCCATTTCATAATGGATGAATTTTTCAACTGTATGGGGGCTATGGTACTCAGTGTTACTCTTCAGGAAACTTAACACTAAGAGTAATGAATCGATATGGATGAGATCATTTTTATTATCTCATTTGTAAGCATTTGCCACTCATTTGGGGGTGAACAGGGTCTTATCTCCTTTAGCAGTTGCCATATTGTTTGCTCAGAATGACTTGGATAGTGCATTGTTTCATGACATACTGGGAGCTATAATCTTTTTTTGAAGTAGCTAAACATGGGGGCCACCATTTCTTGTGGTATCAGCTGAAACATGACTGGAAATTGGACGGGGAGTATTTGTGGCCAGTCAGATCTTGGACTGTAGCTCCCCATTCATCTGGAGGGTCACTTGTTCCCTGTCTCTAGCCTAGAATGTTCTGGAACACTGCAACATCTGAAGCATTCTGGGAAAATTAAATGGTATTCACATGGGTTTACATTGAAAACAGTCTCTGTTGCCTCTGCACTCACAGGCAGTGTCAGAAACCAAATTAAGAAACAAAGCAAAACCTGGCAAAAACCACAGTTGTATTCAAAATACTTCACCTGGACTGTGCACCTTAATATGATTTTGCCAAACAAAATTGCTGTCAGGATAAAATTGCAGCACAATCTTATTCAGAAATTTACTCAGATATAAATTCCACTTTGATCAATGGGACTTACTTCCAGGCAAAGCTAGGATTGTAATATTAGATAAGGTTATATTTTAAAGCATCCTGAGGAACACAAGAGTATGGCAGGGCAAAAAATTCAAAATATGAAATATCCTATTTCCTTATTGTACTTGCTAACCAGCTGTTGACCTGTCTGGCTCACAGTATCCTTTGAACCTGGATATGCAAATGTGATAATGTCTTGGATTAAATACTTGTCCTACAAGAGGAAAAAGTGTTTAGGAGTCAATTATTTTATTTTGGAGCAGGGCTGTAAGACCCTCTTTTGAGGATGTGTGATTCTATGAGTTTCAAAGTTACCTGGAGCATGTATAAAAATATGACTGTACAAGTAACCAGAGGAATAATTTCTCTGCTAGGAAACAAGACAAGAATAAGATAGTAGGTTATGTCAGTTCCAGAAGTTCAAACGAATGCAGAATGGGGTAGCAAACCAGACAGTTATATTATCTGCAGTAAATAACATTTTGTCCAGCGGCCTTCTGAGATTCATTGAAAGGATGGGGTATATTTTTTAAAAAGTTTGTAAACATCTGGAGAACGACAGTTTCCCTATCCCTGTTGTAGCACAATCCCATATATGTCTATTATGAATCATTTAGTTCAGTGAACCTACTCCCAGGTAAGTGGCTACAGGGTTGCAACCAGTCTCAGAGGAAATTGCACATGAATTGCGTTACTGTTGGGACCTTTTGAGATTTCTAGGTATCCCAAATGCAAAGGATTATGGCCAATTGACAACAGAGAGGTTTTTTTTTTACAAACTTTTTAAAAATCTAATGATGAAGGTTTTTAAATTGAAGAATGGATGCCTTTTTTGGACTATTTAAAGAAATATTATAGTATGGTGAATTCATGAGCAGGATTTGAGCTATGAGCCACAGAAGTTATTAGATTATAGAATTGTGGTTATGATTTGATACATAGAAGACAGGTGCAGCAGAAGGGGACGGAAAAAAACTTCATGGAAAAAGGGGTGGGAAGTCAATAAAAATAAGAGAAAATACAAAACTGTATATATTAAAAAAGTTGAAACTTAATAAAATATAATTCAAATGATACCTTGGGTGTTCATGTTCTTGTGTGTGTGTGTGTAATTTTTGAAGGTGTACACAGAGACTTATACTTACTACTTGTATGGAGACTTTGTTCTTCTTCTTAAAACACTGATTTGCTAAACTAGTATGAAATAGCCTTAGCATTTGTATGCATACCTCTGGGTAATGCAGCCCCTGGACTCGGGATGATTCAATTCACAGACTCGTAAGGGAGGAAATGATGTGTATGAGCTATTCACACCCATTTTCATCTGCACGGATCTGCCCATGGAATAGTTTTCACTTTGTTTGTTAACATTATTCATAGCGATAACGGTTGCAACAAATTTCAGCTCTAGCATATGAATTGCATGAACAATGCAAACAATTGTGCTTATTCAAGCAGTGCTGCTTTTGAATGGTATGCTTCTGAGCCCATTCTTTGCACAAAATGCCCTTTATCTTTCCATTCGGGCCTTCTTTATCTTTATCAGGAGCCTGCTTCAGTGCAACAGTGCAGTGTTGTTATTATATTTGCACATTCTGAGACATGGGCAGTTTCAGTTTGTGGCTTTGTTTATCCTGAATTCCTTGAGTGTCTTTCTGAGTTAAACAATTTTCTCCATCTGTATTTCAGAGCTGAGCCCTTGTTTCCTGAGTATGAGGAGACAATCGGATGTTAGGCCTGAAAATGGATACATAGCCTCTGGTGGTCTTCCCCTTATTAAAGTCTTGCACAGCTTGTGAGGCCACCTGTAGCGAGAAATTGAAGATTCCACAATGCAGTCTAGGAGACATATTGATATATGAATCACCTTCCATCTGACTCTAGTCTTTGCCTTTAGGGAGTGAAATATGAAGTTTAAGATGCTTTTAACGCTGCCAAGATGGTGCTTTCAGAACCTTTCTTGCATGTACATTAAGGGAAGAGCTCCGACCAAACAAGAAGCTATTAACAATCCATCTTTCACCCCTTATTCCTCTTTCAGTTTTAAGGAGGCACTCCTGTAGATATGAATGAGAACTGCTGCAAATATTTCTCCAGCCATACAAAAATATCAGGACTATTCTACACACATTGTTTGATCAGTTATAATATAGGGTTGAGGGAAGGTCCATAGCTCAGTGGTTAAGCATATGATTTGCTTTCAAAAAGTCCCCGGTTCAATACCTGACATCTCCAGGTGGGGCTGGGAAAAATTACTGCCTAAAAACTCTGGCGAACCACTGCCAGTCAGTTCAGACAGTACTGTACTTGATGGACCAGTTTTATGACTTGGTATGGAGCAGATTCCACCATCACCCCTCCCTACATAAATGACCCCATTTTAATTTCTGGCAAAGTCCCACATAGTGCAGCATCCTTCTGTGGCATAAATAACACTTGACCAACTATAGCTGTTGATTTCAAGGCACCTCTGGCTGCATTGTTTCTTTAAATTCTTCTTTAAATCCATCTCCACAGTTCCCCGGCTCCCTTCATGTAGACAAGTTTTTGCAGGCTGGAAGGGATACCTCCAGCTGCCTTCACCTTTCCTGTATTGATCCTCCCTTGCACAGGCTGTTGACATGTTTGCCTAATCAGATACTACTAGCCTGCTGCAGAAAGACTTGATGACAACACATATTGGCTGCCTGATCTGCTTGTCTCCTTGTGATGAAAACAGCAACACTTACGCCCCACTTCAAAGGTTGCAGTGTTGTGCAAGCTTTTTCCTATACTGAAAGCTGATTAGGAAATTTTAACATATGAAGAAGCATCTCAGAGAAAGGGAGGGGGAGAGAGAGAGAGAATCAAAATATCCATAGCTTCAGCTTTAAGAGCTAAACTGACACAGTGCCAATCCCAGAGAAGCTTCCATTACAGATAATACCTTCCGACAGGCTGCAAGACTAGGCATTGAGCTGCTGACCTCTGAGGTCAGGCAGCCACTTTTACAGCTTGAGCTACAAAGTCACTTGCTGTAGATATGCACTTGGACAGAGTCCAGAGTGGCTGGAGCAGACAGCAGGTCTCCCCACCAAAACTATCTGTGCACATATCACATTGCTGTCTTTCACACTGATCTCTTATTTGCCATGATGCCTTGCAATCTCTTGTCAAGCCTTTCAAGAGAGATGATGTGCAGTTATCTGTCTGTCTTGAATGCAGATTAATATCATCCGAGGGGACATTTTATCATGGCAGTCTCTCAGTTCCTAATTCAGTGCTGTATGAACATATAAATGGCTTTGCTCAGGCAGACCAAGGTCTATCTGTTCCAACATGCCATCCAATGGTAGCCAGCCTGTTACCCCAACAACAGGGGTGGAGAACTGTTACCTTCTAGATGCTTCTTGGACCAATGCCTGACTGCAGTGCATGTGAGTTGGAATCCGACATTATTTGGTCCCTTCCCATGCTCTAGAAGTTCACCAAAAGTCAATTAATAATGACTGGCATGCCATCCCATGTTACTTATCCCCAGTACATACTGACTCCACACAAAGGTTCTTTTTAGCTGTCATGATAGATCTGCTCCTGCATGCATTTCTCCAAATACCTTTTTCATTTATTACTTTCATTTATTATTATATCCTGCCTTTCCTTCAAAGATATCAAGGCAGCATACATGGCTCTGTCCTTACAATGTTGTTGTTTAGTTGTTTAGTCATGTCCGACTCTTCATGACCCCATGGACTAGAGCATGCCAGGCTCTGTCCTTACAATGTTGTTGTTTAGTTGTTTAGTCATGTCCGACTCTTCATGACCCCGTGGACTAGAGCACGCCAGGCACTCCCGTCTTCCACTGCCTCCCGCAGTTTGGTCAAACTCATGCTGGTAGCTTCAAGAACACTGTCCAACCATCTTGTCCTCTGTCGTCCCCTTCTCCTTGTGCCCTCCATATTTCCCAACATCAGGGTCTTTTCCAGGGAGTCTTCTCTTCTCATGAGGTGGCCAAAGTATTGGAGTCTCAGCTTCACGATCTGTCCTTCCAGTGAGCACTCAGAGCTGATTTCCTTAAGAATGGATAGATTTGATCTTCTTGCAGTCCATGGGACTCTCAAGAGTCTCCTCCAACACCATAATTCAAAAGCATCAATTCTTCGGCCAACAGCCTTCTTTATGGTCCAGCTCTCACTTCCATACATCACTACTGGGAAAACCATAGCTTTAACTATACGGACCTTTGTCGGCAAAGTGATGTCTCTGCTTAAATAGGTTAGGCTGCAAGAGAGTGTTTGTCCTGAGGTCACCCAGTGTTTGTCCCAAGGTCACCCAGTGCACTTTATGACTGAGTGGGAATTTGAACCTGGGTCTTTCTAGTCCTAGTCCAGCCCTTTAACCACTCCCACCATTACATCCTGTGGCAGTGAATTACACAAGGAACTGACTGTGTGCTGCAGCACACAACTGGAAATGTGGGGAGGGGTATGTGTGTGTGTGTGTGTTTGTGTGTGAATGTGCACAAACACACATGCAACTTTCAGCGTAAAAAAACACGTGCACAACTGGCAGGGAACTAGACTGTTCCGTCTACTCTGCAAAGATCAATGTCCTCCATATTTTCATATTGGGGAGGGGAAAAGCCTGGTTGAGGACTCTGTGCAGAGTTCAACCATTGGGACTCGTAGGGCAGGAAGCAGGGAGGCAGGTAGAGCCAAAGCCAATGACACCTATTTCTAGTTTTGTCTCCTCCCTGATGAGTTCCACAAGGGCAGAAGAGACTAAGGAGAAGGAAGGTGGCACAAGTGTGATCCCCTGGACTGGCTGCAAGTGCAGTCGTACCTTGGTTTATGAACTAAATCTGTTCCGGAAGTCTGTTCTTATACCAAAATGTTCTTAAACCAAGGCGTGCTTTCCCACAGAAGTGGGGGACTCAATTTACAAATGGAACACACTCGACAGGAAGAAGAACATGTTCACAAACCAAAGCACCTACTTCCAGGTTTGCAGCATTCTTAATCCAAGTTGTTCATAAACTAAGCTGTTCTTAAACCAAGGTACCACTGTAAAAGGGAAGACAGTGGAGTCTGGCTGAAGAAAGAGTAGGGTTGATGGGGCAATGTGCCACTCAGCCAAAGGGACCACCTTCCACTGCGTCTAACATATCTGTTGGATGTGCTGAACATCTGCTTGTTTTTGAAAATCTGTTGCAGCTTGCTAGCACCCAGTAAGCATTAATTTGACTAAAATGTGTGCATGTGATTTTCCTTATATAATGTGTAGCAAGACAGCTTCCTAACCTGTTACGTACTCAAGGTAAAATCACAAAAAGATGATGTGTCTGAAGAGAACAAAACAGGTACCTAGAGCTTTGTCCGTTGTTTTAACCTCAGCAGTTAATATGACTTTGTTTTGTTTCCTTCCTGGATGTTTTTGACTTTTTTACTTTTTAAAAAACTTTTTTTTAAAAAAATGAAACAATAAAGAAGGCTTGAAAAAGAACAGCAGGCTGCTTTGTCAGCATTCTTGCAGTAAAAACAAAAATTAAGCACAGGAGAAACTAACAGTTCTTTTCTTTCTCATATATAACTTTCTTTTGAATCAGGCACTAGGCAATTGCTCCTTGAAGAGTACTTACCTGTGACTCCTTATCCTGGAACTTAAGGGCAAGTATCGCTAGCCAAACCCACATATAAGTTTGCCAAAATGCATATATTAGGGGAATCTATGCAAAAATGCATATATTGTATATATTGAAGGTAGCATACAGAAATGCATTGTATGGTGGGAGGTTACTTGCAAAAATATGTACATTAGTAAAAACTGCATACAAAAATTATGTTTAGCGGGACAGATCTGCACAAAAATGCTGATGAATTTTCATGAGGACCTTTTATTTTATTTATTTTAAAAAGCTAATTGTTGTAGAAATGTGGAAGATTGAATTTAAGGTTGTGGGGAAAAGGGGAAACAGAGATCCCAAACTGACAGATCCCTGTATTCCTAGTGACAGTGAATACTCTTTTCTTGTCTCACTTACAACCTTGGAAAGGTCAAGACTGTTGTACTTTATCATCCAGTATTCTGGTTTTCAAAACTTGTCTCACCCCATACTTAAATATGGGTAAAGGGGGACTTTTTAACTTCCCATTTTCAGACTCTTCTCACCAATATTATATTTAATTTTTTAAAAGCTCAGCAGGTTTCAGGGAGATAATGCTTGCATGTCATTTGTCCCAAAGTATTGGCTGGCATGCCAGAATAACATGTGCAGCTACAGTAGGTGTTAGGACCTGTGCCAATCTGACACCTGCACGAAGCAGCAGACTTTCCCCCAGTGTAATTTAATAAGATGTCTTTTGTTATTAAACCCAGAATTTCAGCTTGCGAGCCGTCCACCAGTGAAGTGGAAAATAGGTCCCAGAGGTTGTTCTCCTTGTCTTCTACCTGCAGTTATTTTTAAAGGATTTTAATATTTAAAAGTCTTTTGCTAATTTCAGCGCTGCCCTCTCAAACCTGCTTTGTAGTACCGTTGCCAAATTATCCCTTCAAGGCAAGTGCTGTAAATAATTTCTCAGTTCTGTTCCTAGCCACTTGCCAAGGTCATTATCTAGCCTTCCCAGAATCCCTTCATTCTGCCTTTGATTGTGTGTGATAACTATGAAACAGTTATGAGATGCAGTCACAAGCTGTGGCAGTCTTATCAAAAGCTGACGACGGTCCCAGGGCTCTGCAATGAAGCCGGTGGCTCAGCTGTTCCTGTCCCTCTAACACTTCATTTATCTTTCGATTTGGTCAATCAGCAGAACAGTGGCAGAAATAAACGTAAAGCAGAGCACCTGAAGCAGGCATCATAGCCAGAGCGGAATGAGAACCCCACCTGAAAATACAAAAACCCTATGTTTATATACTGCACCAGTGTAAACTTTATGGCACTTCATCACTCAGTTATTGTTAACCGCCACTGAGATTTACATACTTGATTTTGTGTGTGTGTGTGTGTGTGTGTGTGTGTGTGTGTGTGTTTATAAGGATGCCAAATCCTTCATCATATGGTCCCAGGTTGCAAGACAACAAAAAGGAAAACAACACTACAATATAAGAGAGGATTTCCAGGCAGAATGAAAGGTGAGTGCACTGCATTGCAGACTGTCACCTGGATGCATACTGTAGGAATAGTGTGGTGTTGTTTTTCAAAAAAAAAAAAAAAATGTAACACACTTCCTTTCTGAAGATCAGAATAATAATGTATGGTATTCATGGTAGTTTTGCACTTGCAGAAAACTTATGCTCACTCAAGGTGGGACCCCTGATATTTTGCCCATCCCTACTCCAGCTTGGGCTTCTGTGAAAAACTGCTTCTGGTGGTTGGGGGAACAAGTCAGAATTGTATGTGATATAGTGCATGCTACCATGTGGTGGGTAAGCTCAGTCAGTGGCAATTGGGTGCCTAGCCTTGTATGAGTTGAAGTGTTCTTTACTAGTACAAAGCTGCCAATGGATGATGATGATGATGATGATGTGGTGCTTGCCAAGCAAGAAAATGAGGAAAAGAGGATGTCACTCTGCAATCTCACATTCCAATAAGTTTCTATGTGAGGTAGATCTGATGACAAGCACAACTAGAGTTGAAGTAGTTTCAGGCAGGCAGATTATGGTTGTTTCCTAAAGTGAATTTAATATCTCTGATTTTCTTTGATGTTGCATACCTAGATTGTCTTGAGAACCAGACTATCTTCTCCCACTTGAATTTGTCGGTTATCTGAAATCATCCTTTGAGGACCTTCTCTGGGTGCATTGGAGACCAGGTAGGCACAGAGAAGGGCCTTTTTAGGAGTGGCACTACATTTAGAAAACATTCTCTACAGGGAGGCTCTCCTGCAGCCGAACTTAATGGCTTTACCCTGCAAAGAGCTTTTTAAACCACTACAGGACTTTTAATATGCCTTAGCGAGGCTCACCCTTTTTTGTTGCTTTTAGTTATTTTACTTGCTTTTTTTTTTTAAGTCTGTGTTTTGTTACATTACATTTGTCATTTAGATTTTAATTCATACATTTGTTTCCTGCTGCCCCATTTTAAGAAGCATGCATTTAACCAGTATTCTAGACAAAGCCATCACCATGATAAGCCTTTCAAACTATCCAAGTTAAAAAAAAAGTTCATTGGAGGCACTATGAAAAAGCCTATTAACTATCCTTTTGAGGCAGCAGGACTATTTTCTGCCTGTAAAAGCTTATCCCACAAACAAAGATTTCTATTAACCTCAGCCCAAATTGCTTGGTAATTCTCCAGGATCTTAAAGGCCTTCCTAGAGGCTTGCAATTTTACTGGTAAATTCCAATGCACAGAGGCCTCCCCACACACCTACCTACCCACTCACTTACCACCTAGCTTGCCAATCAGCAAAGTTGAGGAAAACCTCTGTCTTTTGTACATATGCATGTACAAACCACCTTCTTGTTCACAAACCCTCCAACATTTTTCTGGTGAAAATACAGATGTCCTATTCCATAATTCTAATACTATTTCTACTCCACCCATCTAACTGGGTTGTCCCAGCCACTCTGAGCATATTCCAACATATATAAATACATAATGAAACACTAAACATTTAATTAAAAAAAAATTCCCTGAACAGGGTTGCCTTCAGATGTCTTCTAAAGGTTGTATAGTTACTTATTTCCTTGGCTCGGGCATCACATAACTCCATACTCTCTAACATTTGTCCGATGAAGATAAGGATGTCCTAAGGAAAAGCAGGACATTCCAGGATCAAATCAGAAGTTGGGACGGCTTTTGTAAATCCAGAATTGTCCTTGAAAAATAGGGACACTTGGAGAATCTGTACTCATCCTTGTATCCTTGGAAAGATTGGGGGGGGGAGTATGAGAAATTAGCTCCACCATCTTGCTCTGCTCTACGTCTTTTGCCTGCATCTGTCTGCCAATTTTCATACCTTCTTTCTATATTGCCATGTTCTCACCAACACCTCTGTTACGGAGCCATTTTCCTTATGGATTTACCACCAGGAGCACAATGCGTTATAAGCAGACCACATGTACAAAACACGAGGAGTGATACATAGTATTTGCTGGTCCATTTATGCATGGATAGGAGAAGTCACCTGCCCTCCCCCCTACCAAAAAAAAAAAAAAGGACAACAAATGAGACAGGTCAGTGTGTGTAATTCCATGCATCTTATCATGAAGTGAACACTAGGCCACAAAAGCTTTTGCCAATGAATCTGTCAGTCCGTACTATAATTTGGCATTCTTTGTTGTACAGCAAACATTATTATGTTCAGAATGATGTTTTGGAAACAACGAAGCTGCTGCTTTATTCAGAAAATAAGTTGGTCTTTCCTTTCTTCTTTCTAATTTGCAGAATCAAAGCTGAGCCGAAAATAGTGGATTCCTCCCTGCCACCCTTTGCAGTGCTCTGCCTGCAATAAAGACCCCTGTTTTCACTATTGAGACTGAAAGAAATCTAAAAAGCTGTGGCATAGGAGATGGATGCCTCTTCCTCTTCTATTACTGATAATTGTTCTTTTTCACCTCCTTCTGTCCCTTGTTTTCACATTTTCTTATTTCTTGTATCAGGAGCCAAATTAAACACTACAAGCCCTTGCACGTTACTTGATTCTTACTTGCCACAGAATATGGAAGCAAAAACCAATCAAATGCCCTCTTTCCATTATAAGGCTAACAAAAGCTAGGATTGAAGATATATTGTTCTATTTAGGGTGAGACTTCTCCCCCCGCCCCCGATGCTTAGATGTTTGGAGTGTTCTTCCTCTCTCCCTGGTCAAAGGAATAGAAGGGCTGTATGGAAATCCCCCCCTTTCCCAAAGTAAGTTCTGTTTGCAGGCAGTAAAATGTGATTCGTGGAATATTTTCCAGAGGGAGGAGGTGAAATTACCCAGCAGTTTTGTGAAGGCTACAAAGGAATGCATAGAGACCTTCTCCAGGGCAGAACCTATACTCCCATCCCACCAAAGAAGAATAGAATAGTGGCACACCAGATGTGACCTTTTGACCTAAATTAATACATGTGGGAGGGAATGAAGCAATATTTATGAAATATTTTGGCTGCAAGTGGCTGTAGGCACATCAATCACCAGCCATAGGAAACTGCTAAAAAAGCACATGAAACACTCTCAAATAGCGCTGTTCTGAGCCCTGCTGCAGGTCAGCACTGCTCATTGAGGTTAGTGCAGGACCTCATTCGCGAAGCTGTATGCCAGCAATCCCTTATTGATTTCATTGTCAGAATGGAGCACAGCTCGATTTGAACCAAATTGCAGCTGGACCGGTTTTGGGGGTGGAGTGGGGGAATTCATCTCAGGTTGTTTACTTTGGCCAGAATCCAATGAACCATGAAACTACTTCTGTGAGCTCAAAAGGGGCTTCAGACTTATTTTTCCGTCAACAGCAGTCCTCCCCCACCATGCCATAACTGCTGTTGAAATTGAGAGGAACATCTAAAGTAGTTTGCAATATGGCATCAGGGCCAGCTATTCAAAGAAGAAAAGCAGAGCAATTCCAGTGGGCATAGGGTGGTACTGTATGCTGAGTCAGATCATTGGTGCATCAAGCTCTGTATTGTTTACACTGATTCATACTGGATCCCTAGGGTTTCAGATCATCATCATCAAGCCTTTATGGGCATCGCATACAAACATTCAAAATAAATAGGCCAGTGTAATCTCGTCGCCATTTCAACAGTACAGTCATTTGCCAAAGGGAAGAAGCGGAGAGCAATCTATTTCAAGGGTTTCAGATGGGGGTAGGGTCTTCCTACCCCCAACTGGAGGTGCCAAGGAGGAGACCTGGGATCTTTTGCATCCACAGTATGTACTCTATTACCTGCTAATTTTATGTGAATCTACACAATTCATTGGAAACTAGTCTTTCATCTTTATTCTGTCCTGTAACTTTGTACGTACATGGGATTTTGTCCACAAATGACACTTCCCTTTATGAACATATTGAAAAGCCCGGGTGGAGTGGGTGGGGTCAAGTTTATCTAATTCAGTATCCTGTATCTCATAGTGGCAGACCAATGGGAAGCCTACAAGTCATAGTCCTCTTCTCCTTTTGTTTCCCAGTGACTGGAATTCAGGATCTGATAGGTTTCATATAGGCATCGTGACTAGTACCTCTTGGCAGCCAAAACCTTCATACATTTCTCTAATCCCCATATAGCGTTCTATGAGATGGTGGCCATCCCTTCTCATGGTAGTGAATCTTTAAGTTCGACTATGCATTGTGTGCACTATATACATATACTTTTGTCTCTCTTGAATTTCTAACCATTCAGATGAATTGGGGGACTCCAGATTGTAGTGTTATAAGAGAGGGAGAAACTCCAATTTCATCATACCATGGAACATTTTCGAAATGTCTATCAAGTTCAGATCTTTCTGAACTAAAATGCCCCAAACCTTTCCTAATAGTGGAGTTCCTTCAGCCCCCCAATAATTTTGGCTTCTTTCTTTGGAGGTGGGGAGGGAAAGCTTTTACAGCCCTATACAAATTCTAACTTCAATAACAAGAATGTCTTTGCACAGAATTTTCAGCTTTCACCTCCTATCCTTTAAATGCTGTGTAACCAGTACATAAGAAATGAAGCAAATAATCTTTCGTCCTACTATTTCATCTGCATGCAAGCAACTTATCTTGTTAAGTGACTTTGAGACCTTTTTTGTATAAGCAACTAACAATTGTGTGCGAAGACGCCCCAAAACCACCCCCAAATGAAGACACAATAGACACAGATTTTAGTTTAAGGTTTTTGGCATTAAATTTTGGCCACAACTTTATTGATTACAGCATGTGAGTGGTTACTTAGGCATTGGTTCCGGACTACCTGAACCTGCATGGTGGCAGGAACAGGACTGACACTGGGCACCAGCATATGTCAGTAAGGGAAAGCATCCTGGGGGAGCGAGAACTCCTTTGATCTCACAACTCACCCCAGAAGCTCCCAGGGGCCCTAGTCCCTTGACAGGGTTTGGACAAAAGCAAGGCAAGCCCCTGGATTCCTTTAACAGAATTCCCTAGCAGCAGTAATGGAGGGGCAGGCACAGCCAACCACGTCCCCTCCCCAAAACACTGAACCAAATGCTTAAGCGCCAACCTTACAAAGTTGTGACGATTTGCTACACGGTAGGCAAAAACCAAGTGGTACCAGCCAATCAGCCAAATGGCAAAATTCCTACCGGGCCCCTGCTCCAAAGCAGACGACCCCTAGACAAGCATAGCAAGGCCATAAGAACAAGCCTAAATATAGGGAGAGGGTGGGTGATCCGCTGCACGTCGCAAAAAAGTGAAATTCTCCAGTGACATGCAGCAGCTTAAGTAGCCCCTCAGCAGCCAATAGCCAACCCAACTGACCAAATTTCTGCCCCAGCAACAGAGGGACAACCAATGGGGCATTATGGCCATTCAAACGGTCCTGCCCCACAACAGGGAGGCAGTTTCTGGTGATCTCACCGCAACATGTGCCGTTCATGATGGAGGACTCGACATGTAATAAATTATAATAATGCAGGTAAAAGTATGTTCATACTTACAGCCCACACTGAGTTCCTATTGGATTGAAGTGAACTGAAAGGTGTTGCAAGAGAGTTCCATGAGCACTACCTTCCAAGTTTTGTAGCAAAGGTAGCATCTACAAACCTGGAATGATTCATGTGAGTTCAGTGGGGCTGGTGACAATCATAGTGCATAAATCTGAGCTCCATGTTGTCATAAAACAAATGTCTGCCCAGTATTTGTTTTAATGGATTAATTTAATTTCATTATTCACTCGACCTTTATGTATTTCAGTTTGAAACATATTGCTAGTGCAGTACTGCCATGCAGGATTGATTAAAACAACAGAAGTTCAATATATGCCATCTTAGTTTGAAGTTAAAATTTTAGACATTTTAGACATTTTAGACATTTGAAAACTGACATAATTTATGCATGTCACACAAAGAAACAACTGGTAACATCGGCTGTTGTTGGAAACCAGGCATAAGAGAGAGATCCGCTTTTTAAAGAGGAATAAGAATTATTGCCACTTTTTAAAGACTTGACAAAGCTCAGAATCTCCGAAGTATGACTTTAAAATATTACAAGATGTTTGTGTGCAGTGAGTTATATGGTGTCTAACTAAAGGAGACAGGTATTTGGTTTTGGAGCAAAACTACATAAATCCAGGAATGGCTTTGCCCCCAGCAATTTTCAAATGAGGAAACCACATTTTCCACACAGTTGCACTTCATCAGTGAGTTTCCATCTGATATGAGAAACACTTAAGAAGTTGCAAAAAAAGTGTGAGTGAGTGAAGTTAAGGTACTCTTTTAACCTCTAAGGCCTTTATTCACATTCATTTCCTCTCATCTGCTAAGCCAGGGATAGAGAACAGACAGCTGTCCAGATATTGTTAGATTCCAACTTCCATCATCCCTAAAAAGTGTGATAAGGGTTTTTTTTAAAAAGGAAGTTGTAATCCAACAACATTTAAAAGGCAGCAGGTTCTCCATTGCTGCATTAAGCAAAGCCCAACTCCATGTTCCATTTATGAGGGAGGTGACGGCTATGGCCATCAACACTCATCAGCGGACATGTGTAAAGATCTATACAACCTTTCTCTTTTGGAAAGTCTTTTAGGACAGAATTCCTGAGGAGAAGCTCCCCCCCACCTCACCCCACCAGTCATAAGCCTTCTGTCCATGTAAATTTGGATTTGGTGGGAAAGAGAACCTGCACCGAGCAATGAATGCTTAGTGGTCCTCTGCTTCATGCACACTGACAAATTATTCATGATTTTCGGTATATTCTTTTCTCTAATACATGCTTCCCTTAATATGCAGTGCACATTTTAAAGGATAGCTGTTCTGATTTTGTTTTTGCAGGGTTTTTTGTTCATGCATTGTTTTGAGATATCAAAATTAGGTTGGTTCACATTATATTGGCATCTGAACCAAATTTATTTTCCATCCCAATTTAGCATATGAGTTTATTTGGGTAAGGGACATGGATACTCAACTGTATCAGTAGTAATACATCCTCCTGATGCATCTCTGGATCAGCCCTATAATGCTCCTATGATGGGAAGAAATTGAATAATAGAAGCTTATTTCATGTGCCACAGTGGCATATGAAACAAGCTGCTGTTAATGCTTTATTATTATTATTTTTAAAAGAAGCTTGAAGATGGTGTACTAAATACATGACTCATAATTCTATACATGATTCTATCCACATGTACCCTTCTCAGATGACAGAGAGCCTGTATGTTTTATGGCTTTGCTTCTTTAGTTATTAAAACAATTATAATGTTTGACTCTCTGTGATCTAATAACATTAAAATTCCACCTGACTAAAAATCACTCCCCAGCCTTAAATTCACAGGCAACCACTCTTACATATAGCATAGATTACTCATCTGTAAAATGAGAATAATCTGGATTCCCCTAGCAGTATTTTCTGAAAGTTAATATTATAAATGACCTTGCATAGTGCAAGTGTCATATATTTGACTCAAAATGGTAAAATGTTAACAGGTAGAAAAATGGACATGGTTAAAAGCATCCATTAAGAGACTATCTTGGCTAACTCTAAAACATGGGTACCTTTCCCCAGTACTATTTATTGCAGACCAGGTCTTCTAAGCTTTCTCTAAGAATTGAAGGGAGTGATGCTGGACTTTTTATTAGAGCTGTCTTAACGCTTAAAGCAGGCATCCCCAACCTTCAGCCCTCCAGATGTTTTGGACTACAATGCCCATCATCCCTGACCACTGGTCCTGTTAGCTAGGGATCATGGGGGTTGTAGGCCAAAACATCTGGAGGGCTGCAGGTTGGGGATGCCTGGCTTAAAGTAACTGGCCCCATTTGAGAGATCCCTGCCAAGTCTCCACTATTCCCAGTGGGGTGGAAATTTGGGAGCAATGGAAGGCTCATTTTTAATATTGATTGATTGCTGTATTTGTAGTGAGTGTAAGGTTAGAAGCATGTTTGGAAGCCTTCATCAGCACTGGGAATCCTGGGGTCTATAGTTTCAATCCCTCCATGCTAAATCCATTAAGGCATATATCATCAAAAATTAAAGATGGCTTTCTCCAAATTTCCCTGCCACCATTTTATCTCACTTTAGCAAGTATAGGAAAGATAGGAAGGAGGGAAAGTGAACATATCAGTTCACTAAAGTCAAATTTTAGAAGGGAAACTTCACTTGGTAAGTAACTGGTACAGCTTTTCCAATCTGAGGGAGTTTATTTCCAAATTTCTCCATTCCAAAATTTAGTGCCATCCCTACTTTTCAAACATATAAAGGTAAATTTCAACATCATCTTAGCATCATCCTTGACACATTTCAGTAAGCAGCAAAGAAGGGCCAAGACTTGATTGAATCTAAGAAGCACAGAAATACAGCTTTTGGCTAAACAAAAGGGATGATTCACTCAAGATGATAAAGAAGTTTAATGTAATACCTTCAGACAATACTCTTTCAACTCTATTTCTGTAGAATTACCCTTAAAAAGGATTTCTTGCCTTGGAGTCAGATGGTAAATTATGAAGCCTTCTAAGAGATTTTGCTCAAGAAACTGTTTCATGGAGATTGTCTAGTGTGACAATTACAGCTGTTACATACAGCTGTAACAGTCTATTGACATACTGAAATTCTGTAGCAGTAGATCATGGTATTTCAGTAGAACATGAACTGAAAGCCAATAATGTGAATCCATCAATGGAATTCTTAAATCTTGCCTCTTGACTCAGGAAAATGGCAGTGTTGACTATAACCTTCCAGATTACTGTGCTGGTTCATATTGTTTCCTGACAGCTGGTTGAATAAATAACCATCTGCTGCGAACGGGATATTACCTTTAGAATTGCTTATGTTCCTTTGTATTTAAGAGCCTGGTGCTGAAAAGAATTTTGGAAAGGAAGATGACTTTATTAAGCGCCACCATGTACCTTGCAGACCTTCAGAGGTCTATAGATCACAGCATGGGATTGTTTGACAACAGAAAGAGGAGGAAATGATCCCCTTAAAATGGAAAAATGGCACCCTATTTTCCAATTTGACAAGCCCACAGACCTGGCATGTATTCCCTCAATCCCCAAAATTGTAACATTTGCAGCAATTGACCCACAAAAATACATAAATTCAATACCTGACCTTGAAGACCTCTGGCTATGTTTCATTTGCTCTTTAATTCCTTTTATATTAGTCACAGCAGTGCATGGATAAAATAAATAAATAAATAAATAGGTAGGTAGGAAGACACCAGATTTTGTCTGCAAGTTCGAAAGCAGTAAACTTCATTATTTATGTAGGTCAGGTAAAGTGGAAATAATTATTCATTATCATTTGAATTAAGCTAATTGTGCTGATCTATCTGATATAAATAGATATAATCCTGCCAACCTAGCAGTTCAAAAGCATGTCAAAGTACAAGTAGATAAATAGGTACCACTCCAGCGGGAAGGTAAATGGCATTTCCGTGCGCTGCTCTGGTTCTCCAGAAGTGGCTTAGTCATGCTGGCCACATGAGCCGGAAGCTGTACGCCAGCTCCCTCAGCCAATAAAGCGAGATGAGTGCCGCAACCCCAGAGTCGGTCACAACTGGACTAACGGTCAGGCGTCCCTTTACCTTTACCTTTATCTGATATAATTTTGAATAACAGTATTATTTTATTAAAGAATAGCAATGAAATGCTGTTCCTCCACATTAGAGGGTGGGCAGATTTCCCTTGTCCCCTTGAGGTCATAATGGGGATATGTCATATAGGCCACATCAACTTCTAAGTTGCATGTGGCCTTCTGGGCCACTTGAGAGGGGAAGTGTCCTATCTGAGGTGTTCCCATCCACCTGTTTTCTTTGCTACATATTGACCCAACCCTCAAGTACAGTGTGTAATTCGCTGTTCACCCTTACAGGGGACAGCTAGGAATTTTGGGGTTGTGCTTCTGATTGCCTTTGGACTAATTAATTTTTCACCTCCTTTATACTGTAGATTCAGGAATGTCATGCTTAATTTGGTTTGGCCAATTGTCTTGTTAAGTAATGAAGGCAGATTTCAGAATACCCTGGTGAACACCCTGAGGGCACCTGCTTGGTGAAGTGACACTTTATTGATCACCCCTTATTGCCAACCAGCCTAAGGGCATTTTGGAAAGGGCACTTGAGGCTTTATCCCACTTGATGCTGACTAGCAATGGTGAGGTAGAGCAAGGAAGTGCCTGTTCTGCATTTATTTAGCAATGCTGGAATAGCAAGGCAGGATTCTGCTTGAAAAAGATTAGGGTGTTGTTGCTTAGCCATTTAGTCGTGTCCAACTCTTCGTGACCCCATGGACCAGAGCACGACAGGCACTTCTGTCTTCCACTGCCTCCCGCAGTTTAGTCAAACTCATGCTGGTAGCTTTGAGAACACTATCCAACCATCTTGTCCTCCGTCGTCCCCTTCTCCTTGTGCCCTCCATCTTTCCCAACATCAGGGTCTTTTCCAGGGAACCTTCTCTTCTCATGAGGTGGCCAAAGTATTGAAGTCTCAAGTTAGGGTAGGGATAGATTATTGGCATTATTGGTTTCTCATCTTTCTTAAATTCAGTTCTCTGCATTTCCAAATCAGTTTATAAATTCTTTAAAAATATATATATATATATATATATATATGAATGAAACTTCACCGGGATGCTAGTGTGAAATTTTCCTTATATGCACTTCTTTTTATGCAACTTTGCCTAATATACACATTTTTGCAAGCAAATTTCCCTAACATAACACATTTCTGCATGTTGCTTTTACTAACATATTAGTTTTACATGCACTTTACCTAGTATATGCATTTTTGTACACTCTGCATAGTTGGAGCATTGTGTTGTAAAATTCAGAGAAGTGTGAATTTTGAAGTATAACAGCATTTCACTTCATCTGTTGTTTCAGGATGTGTGAATTAAACAGATTTGCCTTTCAATGTGAAGTGAAACAAATTTATACCCCTAGGATGGGGAGATCATGAGTTTGGTGGGGAGAGTCAATTTAATCCCATGCTGCTTCTGATGAAGTCATTGAGAGCATGGTTCAGCTTGGGAGAAAAATTAACTATTTCCCCAATTTTGAACTGAGCTAAGCACTGTGATAAAAACTAAGAAGCTAAAGCCCCCTAAGGAATTTATAAAAACCTTGATGAGTTCCATACCAATGATGCCACTAGAGTAAACATTTTAGAGAGAGTTGTATAAATGTAGGTTATCTAAGCAGAAAGTGTAAAGTAAATGAACAATAAACTTGGTAAATCTTTGAAACACAAACACACTAATTAATTAAATGGCTGCTGTAAAGAAATAGCTAATTGCCAGTTCCTGGTAGTTTCCAGTTAGCAGTGCCAGTTAATCCGTAATCCATCAAAACATGTTTACAGTTTTTCTACATCAGTAAGCAAGTGATGTTGTGTTGACAATTTAAGCAGTTGATAATATTTATGGACTTGTCTTTTGAGGGACACTCTTTGTAATGCTTGTTTCCAAATAAAAGCACTTTATATTAGTTGACAGCAATTATTCTCCACTATTTTAAAAAAACAGAACACTCTGTGATGTCTTCAGAATTACATCTATTTATTTATTTTTAATTTTTTAACCCAGAAATAATCTACGTAGCTAATCCTGTTGGCCCCTTCTCCAAAAGGTTAAGTTCACACTGGCCTTCTGTAAGTGCAGCTTTTCATAAGCTAAATAGCTGCCAATGGGGAAGAGGTGAATGGGAGAAAACTCTCATATCCAGCAAGGTGGAGAGGGTGCAGTGGCAAAGTAGACTGGCAGTCACCAGGGTGCCCACAAAGGCCTTCATTGGCACTTGCAGCAGGGTCCCAAATCCCACAGCTTTCCTTAAAAAAAAAGTCTCTAGCCCTCTTAGAAAGTTAGGCAGCAAAATGTTCAGGTACCCTTCTAAGCAAATTCTGTGAAATGAAACAGCCTGGCTGCTGCCACCTGTCAAATGTTTTTTAGCCAAAGAGTAAAGTCTGAGTTGTGATTGCTAAGTGAGTTGTTTGGTAATACAAAACTCTGGAGTCTTAAATAGCTACTGTTTTCCCTTATACTTTAGTGCTTTGTTCCTGCTTGAGTCCTATTCTCATATGTGTGTGTGTGTGTGTGTGTGTGTGTGTACACACACACACTGTATATGCTTTATTGAACTTGATATAAGGTGTCAGGGAACTGCCATCGGCAGGACAGGAGGTGCCAAGGCTCTCTGAGGTAGAGAGAGACTTGACACCTGAAGAGGGAACCAGTAGGGGGCGAACAGGAACGTCAAGGGAAGGGGAGTCGGAGGAATGGCTCAGAGATGCTTCCAGTGAAAACAGTGGGGAAGTCTCAGGGCCCCCTATAGGAACACCCGTTCCTCGGCGGAAACTGTCACGCAGAGAGTCCAGAAGACGTGTTTCCGTTAAGGAGCTTTTATGTTGGAAACGTTTCCGAAAGCAGCCACTTTCGGATTCTGCTAGCGACTGACGCAGCCATGCTGGAGGGGCTCCGTCACAGGCAGAGGTTTGAGAAGCGGTTCAAACTCTGAGGGATTGCAATTTACACACAAGCAGCTCTTCATCCCATCACATAAGGTAACATAGAATCCAAAACAAAGTTGTTTTTCTATAACACTTGTGTCCTATTCTCCAGTCCTTGGAATCTGTGTGCCTTACCCTTCTTCTCCCCTAATAACTAGGATGCATCTATTCTATGATGGGTTCGACTGAGATCAGATAGTACACTTGCTTAATTGATGGCCTCTAAAGTTCCCGAATAAAGGCTTTTCATCCACATAAGAGGTACAACTTCTGACAAAAGAATTGGAAAGCCACCGTGCTGCCTTAAGATGAATAGAAGCTATCCCTATGATCAACAGGCATTGTTGTCCAATTTTCCATGATTTTCCAGATTGCCCTTCTCTTCCTATAAAAGATAATTAAAATTATGGTGTTCCAGAGGAAATGTTAAATCCAGCATTATAAGTACTACATCATGCGGTTTTGATGTTTCACAAATTCTTATTGAGACATCCTGCAAACCACTTTTTAAGCAGTCTGTGAAATTGTTTAAATTGTTTTCTCGATATATAGCAAGAAAAATAGCATGGGGGATACTAAGAACTGCCCTACAAAAATTTAGTAAAATGAATGTTATCATTAAAGATATATTCAGTTGATATACTGACAAAACAAATGACTTTTATTCATTAACCTTTGAACTACAATGTAAATTTCTCTCGAGCTTTTTAAGAGTTATTCTCCATTATCTTGAAATGATACTGAAAAAGCTAAAGTGCTATCAAAATGGTGAAAGATTTTCAGCCCAAGTCTATAGAGAACACACTGCAGCATGAGATAGGAGGACAATTTATTCCAAAGTACAGAGTTCCCATTAAAATGGCATTACGAGTCAAGATAAAAATGGTGAAAGGAATTCAATGCAAGTCTTTCATCTACAACACATTTTATTTATTAAAGCAAGATTAAAGGGAAAGTGTCTATGGCAATAGCAGTGAATGGTAAAAATATATATAAAATGTCAGGCTCTCTCTCTCTCCCCTCCCCCCCGTATGATCACACAACTTCAGGTCTGTAGATATCGTTCCTCAGACTGCCTACTCCAGAGAAGTTCCCTTGCTAGAAATGTGACTGATCTGTGGGATTTAAAGATGAATATAACATTCTGGATGGGGGTTTGTTTAACATTTGAAGAAAGCTATTATAGCTCTTCTACACAGGACTGTCAGTGGATACCATAAATATTTCCCCACATATCTAATGGTATAAAAACTGGTAAAACTTCACATCATTTCAGTGGAATCAAATATTTTATTCCCACAGGAGGATTCAGCACCCTTGTAGATGAACTCCTCACCCGAGCCTTGCCTGATTTTGGCCTAATCAGAATTCTCCACTTATTTTCATTTTTTTATATATATTTACTAAATTGATATATCACCCTTCATCCAAGCATCACAGAATGGTTCACACTTAACATCTCTGCCCGAAGGGAAAAAGAATATTTCATTGATCGTAAAGTTTTGAACTGTAATTAAAGATAAATTATGAATATTGATTTTTTTTATACTTGATTAGCTGTACGTATATTTGGTGGAAATGGCTTTACATGAATAATTAAGCAAAACAATGGTCATTTCCATTACAGTAGACAAATGCAAGGAAAGTTAAGATGCTAACTTAGGGTACCTGTTGACTTTCTTTTATGAACTGTGCATAACAAAAAAAGGTAACTTTCAAATATATTGTGCAAGATGAAGGAAGATGGAAGCAAACTGGTTTGGGCTCTTACATTACTTCCTAGAGGAGCCAAGTCTGTTACTCAACCTTCTCTCCCAGCCTCGGTGCTGACACTCCAGAATATATTGCTACACCACTTATTATTTGTGTTGTTTTATAAGGGGAACTGCTTAAAATCCTGTAAGGAAACCAGGAAGCAATATATTTCCCCAAGCATGGCTTCAACATTGATGTTCCATATTTTAAGAGTCTCCATGCAGACTCCTATATTTCACAGTTATAATTTAGACCCTGAGGTGTATTTGTTTGCCACCCCCTCTATTTTTCATAAAGATTCACATTCTTTTGACTTAACTTGTCAAACATTGATTATTTTACATTCTAAGTACTCATCCATGCTACGTGGGCAATTTACAATCAAAGGGAGAGCTGTAAATCTTTACATTCCAACCAGCTATATATAGTTTGAGCTAGGGAGGGATGAATCTGTCCATTTCACTGAACCAAATTTCTCTCTCATCTCCACTTTGAGCTCCTTGCATTGCTACACACAGACTCTTAGGAAGTTTTATCTGGATACCAAAGGAATCGTTTCTTCTCACTACACCTATCATGAAACTGATACGTGCACTGAATTCATCATACTAGTCTTACAATCAGACACACAGTATGTATTTAAATCTGATGCAGTACACAAACCATAATAGTGTCAGTGAGTATTGCCATAACTACTCGGATTCTGGATAGTTTACAACTAAATGATTATTGGAATTTTTTTCCTATACAGGAAGCTTTTTTCTTTGAATTTATATTATTAGGATTAGGAGGACAAAATCTTTCACTCTGTGAGCACAGTCAAGCTGCTAGGACCTTTCAGTAGTTTGGCAAGGGGGCTGAGAGATTGTTTCTCCTCTCCAGACTGAAGAAATGCATGCTAATGAAGACAAAATGATTGAATGTTGCACTGTGGTTTATTAGGAAACTATTTCTCTCCCAAATATTTGTCCCTCAAACTATACCCCATCTAGCAACTTACCATATTTTTCCGTCTATTAGACACCCCATGTATAAGACTATTTTTGGGACAACAACCAATCACCAGTCCACCCTCGGCACTATCTGTGTATAATTTTTGACATTATTTTTAAGGGAAAAAACCTAGTCTTATACACGGAAAAATATGGTATTTTTGAATGGAAGGGAGCAGCTGGGTGTTGAGTTATGTAGTACACATTGTTTCTCACTAGCTGGTCTACTCTCCAAGCCCAGGACAGAGGCACATCATGGAAGAAGTCCCCTTTCACTCAGCTACAGGGCATCCCTTCTGCAAGAAAGAGAATTATCCCATAGAGCCTATATGACGCAGGAGCTTTGGGGGTGTACCCCCTTTTTTCCAAATGAATGGGCACTGGGGGCACATGGAAATGCCAGTCTATTGTGTACCTTTTGGCTTTTTCAGTATCAATTCCTGGCCAAAATTGCTCTCAAAGTGGTGCTGAAATGGACCAAAACAATACACAATAATCATCCTATATTCCCTGTACTACTGGGCAATGAGAATGTGGTTTTGATGGAAAGTAGGCCAAACTTGAGTTAGAATATGCAGTGGTGGCCAAACTCAGCCCTCCAGCTGTTTTGGGACTACAACTCCCATCATCCCTAGCTAACAAGACCGGTGGTCAGGGATGATGGGAAATGTAGTCCCAAAACAGCTGGAGGGCTGAGTTTGGCCACCACTGGTATATGGCCTCTTGGACTGCAGTTGAAAGAACTGTTATCCATGCACACACACAGACACACACACTGTTGCAGCACTTCCCACTACTGAATGCACTTTTAGTTCCATCCCTTATGATGTATCTCATCCCTCCAACAACATATTTGCAATATTTATTCGCAATTATTCTTTTTTAAAAAATAATAATATTTGCAATATATTTATGCCACCTGTCATAAGAATTCCAGGGGAGTTTACAGCAGTAAGAATGCAAATCAATAAAACAATACAACTCCGATAAAATACATCAAGCAATATATTAGAAGAAAATGAATATAGCAGAACCATAGTAAATTAGACAGTGATCAACAAAAGCTGGAATAAACAGATCAGTTTTCAGAAGTTGTCAAAAACATAACAGACTTTGCACCAGCCATATTATTGAGGTGAGGAGGGAGAGATTCCACGTTAGGAACCAAGGCACTTTATTGCTTCCTGCTGGTGGGAAAGGGGGAGGGAAGACATTTTATACACGATAAACACACTTTGCCATGGTAAAGTGTGAATTGGCTGATTGATGGGAAACACACTTTTTCATTCACGGGAAAAAATTATTGTTGCCACTTCAGGTGTGTTCCAGTAGACATTTTTCAGAATTTTAAATGCACAGCTGGCATTTGTTGTTTTTAGAGGATTGGTAATGAATACACACCTGCCCAGGCATATAAACAATTTTAAATCAATAAATATTTTGTACGTCAAATATGAAACCTGCTAAGGTTGACAGTCACAACCTACATTGCTGCTTCTGTTTTTTTCCTAGATATGAATGGCAGAGACTTACAGCACAACCCAAACCCAAAATCCATTGGAGTGAGAGTGTTGGGATTGGTGGATTTGTATTTGGCATAAATCCCTCATCCTAGCTAGGACAGAACTTAAGTTGGTGGGACTTATGGCAGCCTAACTCCCCAAAAAAGGAGTAGTTCAGGGGTGCCATAGGGCCAGTATGGGGCAAGGAGAGATTAGCACTTATGTTGTGACTGATGCCCACAATACTTTCTCAAAACTGGACCCACAGGTCCAAAAAGGTTAGCATCCCCTGAACTATCATGAATTTGTCCAAGAGCTCACTAGGATACCCACATTGCAAAAGGCTAACATTTCTTGAAAGGTGCTATTAGTACTGTGCAGCTGGTTGGTATTCAAGAAACTAAATTTCTGCTGCCTTTGAATGAAGCCTGGACAACTTGTCAAAGAAGGGCACTGTGATGGGATGAAGAGCTGCTTGTGTGTAAATTGCAATCCCTCAGAGTTTGAACAGCTTCTCAAACCTCTGCCTGTGACGGAGCCCCTCCAGCATGGCTGCGTCAGTCGCTAGCAGAATCCGAAAGTGGTTGCTTTCGGAAACGTTTCCAACATAAAAGCTCCTTAACGGAAACACGTCTTCTGGCCTCTCGGCGTGACAGTTTCCGGCGAGGAACGGGTGTCCCTATAGGAGGTTCTGAGACATCCCCACTATTTTCACTGGAAGCATCTCTGAGCCATTCCTCCGACTCTCCTTCCCTTGACATTCCTGTTCGCCCCCTACTGGTGCCTTCTTCAGGTGTTACGTCTCCCTTTACCTCAGAGAGCCTTGGCACCTCCGGTGCTGCCGATGGCAGTTCCCTGACATCCACCTCCCCTCCAGGGCCCCCTTCACCCTCTCCCGTCTCCTCCCCTACAGTTTGGGAGGGGGTAAAACCCCGGAAGGAACCTTCCTCATCGTCTGAGGTTTCGAACACCTTTCTCCACTTGTTGCGGTTCCTAGTCTCTCGGTACTCCTCGTCGTCTGAGTCCGTTCCTTCTTCCAACTCCGACTCCGCGAATCCTTCCAGTTCCTCTTCCTCGTCTGTGGTGCCAAAATACTCCCTCCTAAACCTTGCTGCCGGCTGTGGTTTCCTCGGGAATCTTTGGTGGAACGTTTCTGTTAAAACCTCGTCATTGACCTCCTCTGCTGTCACCCAAGTGTTTTCTGACTCCGGTTCCCCTTCCCACGCCACTAAATACTCCACCTGATTGCCCTTCCACCTGGAATCGAGGATTTCCGCTACATGGTTACTGCTCTCCCTCTCTTCCAAGACTGGTCCCCTGGTGTGCTCCCCTTCACCTCCCCCCTTGTACGGTGACAGTAATGACCTGTGGAACACTGGATGCAATTTCATGTGGTTGGGTAACCGGAGTTTGAAAGCCACTGGGTTGACCTGCTGAATGACCTCAAAGGGTCCCAATCTCTTGGGTCTTAATTTCTTACAACCCCCTTTGAACGGCAACCCTTGGGTGGACAACCACACCTGATCCCCCACCCTTATGGTTTCACCTTCCCTCCTGTTCTTGTCTGCCTGCTTCTTATATTGAGCCTTGGCCCTTTCTAAGTTGAGCTGAAGCTGACGATGGATCGCTTCCATCTCTTCTACAAAATGTTCGGCCGCTGGGACGCTCCATCTCTCGCCTCCCTCCCCCGGGAATGCCCTGGGGTGACACCCGTAATTGGCCAAAAAGGGGCTCATCCCTGTGGACACATGCTCAGCATTGTTGTAGGCAAATTCTGCCAGCGCCAGCTTTTCGACCCAATCATTACCTCTGTCATTGACATAACACCTCAGATATTGTTGGAGGATGCCATTTGCTCTTTCCGCCTGCCCGTTGGTTTCAGGATGCCGGGCCGTCGAAAAATTGACCTCCACGTGCAGCAAGCTCATGAGCTTCCTCCAGAACCTGGAAGTAAATTGTTTCCCGCGGTCCGAGACAACCCTCAAGGGGGCGCCATGCAGCCGGAAGATGTGTTCTACAAACAACTTCGCTGTTTCTTCCGCTGTGACTGCATGTGAACATGCTACAAAGTGGCACATCTTAGTTAACAGGTCCACTACTACCATGATGGCCGTCTTCCCTTTGGATTTGGGCAGATCCGTCATAAAATCTATTGATACCGCCTCCCAAGGCCGTTCTGGCGTGGGTAGTGGTTCCAATAACCCTGCCGGCGCCCTTCTTTCCCCCTTGGCCCTCTGGCATTGGTCACACCCTCTTACATACTCCTTTACATCTTCCCTCACCTTGGGCCACCAAAACTCCCTGGTGACCATCCACATGGTCTTGTGTTGTCCAAAATGTCCCGCCGTGGGACTATCATGCAACTGCTTGAGTACCCTCCCTCTCAATTCACCTTCTGGTATATACAGTGCCCCTTTGTAATACAATGCCCCATTTCTTTCTTCAAAACCCTCCGGGCTCTCACCCTCTCCCCTGAGGCCTCTGAGCTTATTTTGGGCATATTCGTCAGTTTCCGTTTCTTCTACCAGCTCTCGTCTCCCCACCAGCGCCGCCCCACACACCCAGCGGTCCTCAGGAATGACATGTCTTTCTTCGCTTGCCCCCTCCCCTTCCAAGTACTCTGGTTTGCGTGAGAGAGCGTCCGCCCTGACGTTCTCTGGGCCTGGTACCTAACAAATCTCGAAGTGGAATTTGGAAAATTCCTGTGCCCATCTCACTTGTCGTTGGTTGAGTACTCGAGCTGTTCTCCAATACTCCAAATTCTTGTGGTCGGTGCACACTTGCACCTTGTGTTGTGCCCCAATCAATAAATGTCTCCACCTCCGGAACGCTTCGTGAATGGCAAGTAGTTCCCTGTCATACACCGTGTAGTTCCGCTCGGACTTATTCAGCTTCCTCGAGAAAAAGGCACACGGTCTCCACTCCGACGTATTTCTTCCCGGCTGAAGAAGCACAGCCCCCACCGCTCTGTCTGACGCGTCTGTCTCCACCCTCATGGGCTTCTGTAGGTCCACATGCAGAAGTTGTTCTTCCGAAGCGAAAGCCCTTTTCAGTTCTTCAAAAGCTCTCTCCGCCTCCGCCGTCCAAACAAATTTCTTCTTGCTACTGAGGCAGTCGGTGATGGGCGCCGTCAAGTGTGCAAAATTCTTGATGAACTTCCGATAAAAGTTCCCAAACCCCAGGAATCTTTGCACATCCTTCTTGGTTTTCGGTGTCTTCCATTCCAGCACCGCCTGGACCTTGCCTGGATCCATGGCCAATCCTTGGTCTGACAGGCGGTACCCCAGGAATTCCACCTCCTTGGCATGAAACTGGCACTTCTCCAGTTTCACCCACAGCTGATTGGCTTGCAGCCGGCCCAACACTTCTCTCACGTCCCTCACATGCTGCTCTTCATTTTCCGAATACACCAACACGTCATCCAAAAAGGCCACACAATTCTTGTAGAGCAACGGCCCCAGGACGTGGTTGATAAAACTTTGAAAACATGCGGAGCCGGCTTGGAGACCGAAGGGCATTACGAGGTATTCAAATGCTCCCAAAGGGGTGAACATGGTGGTCTTCCATTCACCCCCCTTCCTTATTCGTATCAGATTATACGCCCCCCGCAGGTCCAGTTTTGTAAAAATCTTCCCCTTCCTCACCCTGGTCAGAATGTCATCAATTCGGGGCATAGGAAAGGCCAGGGGTTCCGACACGGCGTTTAGGGCCCTGAAATCCACTACAAGTCTCGGCTTATCTGCGTTTTTTTTGTCCACAAAAAACACTGGGCTGCCCCCCACCGCTCGGGACTCTCTGATGAAACCCCTCTTCAGGTTTTTGTCAATGAACTCCCTCAGCTCCTGCATCTCCCTGTCTGACATGGCGTACAGCTTGCCCACTGGGAGTTGAGCCCCAGGGAGTAGGTTGATTTGACAGTCAAAGGGTCTATGCGGCGGCAGTTTGTCCGCTTCTCTTTCGCTAAATACGTTGCTCAGATCTGCATATTGCGGAGGCACCTCCCCTTGCTTCATTACCTCCATCCCAGCTAAGGTGAGCTTGGCTCCCCCTGGATCCTTTCCCTGCTTGCAGTGTTCTAGGCAATGCGCTGACCCAAAGGAGACCACCCTCTGGTGCCAGCCCACTAGAGGATCGTGTAGTGCCAGCCAGCTCATCCCCAAAATTATGGGAGCTCCTCCCAAGGTGGCCACATTAAACGCTATCCTCTCGGTGTGCCTTGCCACCCTCATTATCATGGGGACTGTCTGTTGGTTCACTTCTCCTCCCAACAACTCTCTGCCATCAATCGTGGTTACCTGCAGGGGTTTACTTAAGGGGAGGGTTTGTATCTGGTGCTCAGCTGCGAACTCCTTACTCATGAAATTACAGGAGCTGCCTGAATCCAGCAGGGCCTTGATCTGTAGGGGGTGTCCGTTTGGCAGCTCTAGCAACACCTCTATCACTAGAGCAGGTCTGGGAGGTTCTGGTGCGGGCACTCTCACTGCTTTTGAGCCTGGCTGCTGTGCCCCGACGGCAGCCAGGCGTTGGCTTTTACTTGCTCTGTGCTTTCCTCCTCCTCTCCCCCAACAGCTCCTGCCATGCCTTGCCATTCCTTTCTCCGTGGACAGACTCTGGCAAAGTGTCCTGGCTGTTGGCAGAGATAGCATTTCTTCCCGCCCTTTCCCTCTTTCTTCCGCCCTTCACCGATGTTTGAAACTGTGCGCGTACGCGCTGTTCCCACTTCCATCGGCTCTGCCGGCGGGAAAGGCTGCTCTGGAATGTCTGGAATGCGGAGCTCCCTCCAACGTTCTCCTTTCCCCTCCCGCTTCTCCAAAGCCCTCGCTTCCTGGCGCGCTCCTATGGCTAGCGCGGCTTTAGTCAGCTGGTCCATAGACTCTGCTCTGGGGTTCCGGGAGAGCTCATCTTTCAAGGACGAAGACAGACCTTCTTCGAAAAGCATTTGAATGGGCTCAGAAGACAAGTCCCACCCCAATCGATGAATCAACATAGTGAACTCAGTCCAGTACTCACGGACAGTCCTGTTTCCCTGTTTGCAAGCCATTAACTGCCTTCGCACCCCTCCCTGCTCAATGTCACTGGAAAACATCAGGTCCATGGCACGAAAAAACTTCATCGCGTCCTTTAGGATCTCATTATTTGATGCCATCAAGGGTCTAACCCAGTCCTTCGCCCCTGATTCGAGATGGCTAATTACAAAAGCCACTCGCGATTCCTCATCAGGGAAGTCATCGAATTGCAGATTGAGAGCATATTGCATCTCTGTCCTAAAGGCATGGTAGTTCCTGGGGTCCCCCCCAAATTTCTGCACCAATCCTGGCATCTTTCTGTTGAGTGGGGTGGCTTTCTCCCTCCCCCTCTCTGCATCCTGAGCCCTCCTTTCTTCCAGCCTCGCCGTCTGCAAGGCAAGCTGGATTTCCAACGTCCTATACCTTTCCTCCAGGCTTGGACCTCCTCCAGCTGCCCCTCCGGTTCCTGCTGGTTCGCTCATGATGCCTCTCCCTGGCACAAGCTAGCTGTCGGTGACTTTCGGATTGCTGTGATGGGATGAAGAGCTGCTTGTGTGTAAATTGCAATCCCTCAGAGTTTGAACAGCTTCTCAAACCTCTGCCTGTGACGGAGCCCCTCCAGCATGGCTGCGTCAGTCGCTAGCAGAATCCGAAAGTGGTTGCTTTCGGAAACGTTTCCAACATAAAAGCTCCTTAACGGAAACACGTCTTCTGGCCTCTCGGCGTGACAGTTTCCGGCGAGGAACGGGTGTCCCTATAGGAGGTTCTGAGACATCCCCACTATTTTCACTGGAAGCATCTCTGAGCCATTCCTCCGACTCTCCTTCCCTTGACATTCCTGTTCGCCCCCTACTGGTGCCTTCTTCAGGTGTTACGTCTCCCTTTACCTCAGAGAGCCTTGGCACCTCCGGTGCTGCCGATGGCAGTTCCCTGACAGGCACATTTTAAATTGATACGGAAATGATCAATAGATGGATTCTTTCTTTAGGGGGAGATGTAGCAATCCTAGGCCAGAAAAGGGGTTGATCCTGTAACACAGCACAATAGAATTTTGAAAGCCTCTATTAACAAATAAAGATCAGTTGTGTAGGGGAAAAATTGAATGTGACTTTGCATTAGCTTTCCTTCTGCAAGGTCAGAGGAAGCTAAAGAAAAGGTCAGCATTTTTAATGAAAGGTTTGTATTGTACCGGCTAAACTGATGTGACAAAGAATTCCATCCATTTGTGTATCCCACAATGGGGTAATTTTTAGCTGACTTGACAGCTAATTGGAGAGAAGACCTGGAGGAATAGCCATAGCTCCCATTGCCATCCCTAAATAAAAGAGAGAGAAAGTCCAAGGATGTTGGGTGAATTGCATAGCGAAGACTGTGAAAAATGCAGTTTAAGAAAAGAGAAACTTTCTGTTGTGTATTCTCTTGAAAGAGATCCTTAAAAGCAGCCCTTGGGTGGGCACCTATGCTTGGATTTGAATTAGAGTTTTTGAAGCCATTATGACTAAATTGTAAAAAAAAAAGCAAGCAAGCAAGCAAAAAACCAGCTATCTGGGATCATGGATGAATGGCTGTTGTTTTATTATTTTATGTATTTTAATATTTAATAAATAATTTAACAAAGCCATACCAAGAGGCCAACATTTAGAATGGAGAAGGCATGCCTAACCTTTAACTGCCCATTGTTTCTCTGTTGTATCTGCTCTCCGCTAACCACTTCATCAGCTACTCAGGGTTTCAGAAGCAGGTAGGTATTCTTTCAATATGTATCCAGAACCTTACAAGGGGAAGAAAGAAGCCATGGTTGGGATTGTTGCATATATGTGCATTCGACACATAATACTGTCTTAAATCTTCTGCATCGTACTTGTAGGTTATGGAATCGACTTTTCAAATACATCCAGGATGTTGCCTTCAACTATTGTTTTAAAAAGATCAGACAGAGAATTTCTACACATAAGATGATAACTAACTGAGTACTAGAAAAGGAATCTCAATTCAATTTCCTTCCTTTGTTCTCTCCAATATTGGCCACTGTATCACAGGAGAATACTTTTTTACACGTAAATCTTGGAACATTCTTCCTGCCAAACAAATACGCTTCATTTGGGAACGAGAACATAAACATGGTCAGATTTCAAAAGAAGCCCAACTATTTGTGTGTGAGGAGAGAGAGCAAGCGCTTCATTCTTTCATCAAACACATTGTTCAGAACAAAAAAAGAAGAATCTTAGTGGTGGGAGGAAAAAATCCTTAAATAAGAGACACGGGGGAATGACTAATGGACTTCAATGTCTGTACACTAATGCACAAAGCATGGGAAATAAACAAGATGAGCTTGAGCTCTTGGTACAGCAAACTAAATATGACATAATAGGCATCACTGAAACGTGGTGGGATAAGTCCCACGATTGGAATGTAAAAATGGAGGGATACAATCTATTTCAGAGAAACAGACCAGACAAGAAAGGAGGAGGAGTGGCGTTATATGTCAGGGATGTGTATACCTGTGAAGAGATCCAAGATTTAGAACCTCAAAGCCAAAGTGAGAGCATTTGGGTCAAAATTAAGGGAGAGAAGAATAATAGTGACCTCATTGTGGGAGTTTACTATAGATCCCCAAGCCAAACGGAGGACATAGATGATGCCTTCCTGGAACAGATGGCCAAGCATGCAAAAGGAAGGGAGATAGTAGTAATGGGGGACTTCAATTACCCAGATATTTGTTGGATGTCAAACTCAGCCAAGAGCATAAGGTCAAACAGATTCCTCACTGGCCTTGCAGACAACTTCATTGTCCAGAAAGTGGGAGAAGCAACAAGAGGAACAGCCATTTTAGATCTGGTCCTAACCAATGTCGATGACCTGGTTAATGGGGTAGAAGTGGAAGGATCATTAGGCGCAAGTGATCATGCTCTTCTGAAGTTTACTATACAACGGAAAGGAGCAGCCAAGCATACTAGGACTCAATTTCTTGACTTTAAGAAAGCCGACTTCATAAAACTTAGGGAAGTGCTGGGTGAGATCCCATGGACAGTAATACTAAAAGGAAAGGGAGTTCATGATGGCTGGGAGTTTGTTAAGAGGGAGATAGTAAAAGCACAACTTCAGGCAATACCAATGAGACGGAAACATGGAAGGTGCCTAAAGAAGCCAGGGTGGCTATCTAAAGAACTTTTAACTGAGTTAAGATTAAAAAAGGATGTGTACAAAAAATGGAAAAGGGGGGAAACCACCAAAGAGGAATTCAAACAAATAGCCAGCACGTGTAGACACAAAGTCAGAAAAGCTAAAGCACAGAATGAACTCAGGCTTGCTAGAGAGGTTAAAAGCAACAAAAAAGGCTTCTATGGGTATGTTCGTAGCAAAAGGAAGAACAAAGAAACAGTGGGGTCACTCAGAGGAGAAGATGGTGAAATGCAAACAGGGGACACAGAAAGGGCTGAACTCCTCAATGCCTTCTTTGCCTCAGTCTTCTCCGATAAAGAAAACAATGCCCGACCTGAAGAATTTGGAGGAAATGATTCAGCAGAGGAAACACAGCCCAGAATAACTAAGGAGATAGTACAAGAATACTTGGCTAGTTTAGATGTATTTAAGTCTCCAGGGCCAGATGAACTGCATCCAAGAATATTAAAAGAACTGGCAGATGTGATCTCAGAACCACTGGCAGTCATCTTTGAGAATTCCTGGAGAACAGGCGAAGTCCCGGCAGACTGGAGGAGGGCAAATGTTGTCCCTATTTTCAAAAAGGGGAAAAGAGAGGACCCAAATAATTACCGCCCAGTCAGTCTAACATCAATACCAGGGAAGATTCTGGAGCAGATCATTAAGCAAACAATCTGTGAGCACCTAGAAAGGAATGCTGTGATCACCAATAGTCAGCATGGATTTCTGAAAAATAAGTCATGTCAGACTAACCTGATCTCATTTTTTGACAGAATTACAAGCCTGGTAGATGAAGGGAACGCAGTGGATGTAGTCTACCTTGATTTCAGCAAGGCATTTGACAAGGTGCCCCATGATATTCTTGTAAAGAAGCTGGTAAAATGCGGTCTTGACTATGCTACCACTCAGTGGATTTGTAACTGGCTGACTGACCAGACCCAAAGGGTGCTCATCAATGGTTCCTCTTCATCCTGGAGAAGAGTGACTAGTGGGGTGCCACAGGGTTCTGTCTTGGGCCCGGTCTTATTCAACATCTTTATCAACGACTTGGATGATGGACTCAAGGGCATCCTGATCAAATTTGCAGATGACACCAAACTGGGAGGGGTGGCTAACACCCCAGAGGACAGGATCACACTTCAAAACGACCTTGACAGATTAGAGAACTGGGCCAAAACAAACAAGATGAATTTTAACAGGGAGAAATGTAAAGTATTGCACTTGGGCAAAAAAAATGAGAGGCACAAATACAAGATGGGTGACACCTGGCTTGAGAGCAGTACATGTGAAAAGGATCTAGGAGTCTTGGTTGACCACAAACTTGACATGAGCCAACAGTGCGACGCAGCAGCTAAAAAAGCCAATGCAATTCTGGGCTGCATCAATAGGAGTATAGCATCTAGATCAAGGGAAGTTATAGTGCCACTGTATTCTGCTCTGGTCAGACCTCACCTGGAGTACTGTGTCCAGTTCTGGGCACCACAGTTCAAGAAGGACACTGACAAACTAGAACGTGTACAGAGGAGGGCAACCAAAATGGTCAAAGGCCTGGAAACAATGCCTTATGAGGATCGGCTAAGGGAGCTGGGCATGTTTAGCCTGGAGAAGAGGAGGTTAAGGGGTGATATGATAGCCATGTTCAAATATATAAAAGGATGTCACATAGAGGAGGGAGAAAGGTTGTTTTCTGCTGCTCCAGAGAAGCGGACACGGAGCAATGGATACAAACTACAAGAAAGAAGATTCCACCTAAACATTAGGAAGAACTTCCTGACAGTAAGAGCTGTTCGACAGTGGAATTTGCTGCCAAGGAGTGTGGTGGAGTCTCCTTCTTTGGAGGTCTTTAAGCAGAGGCTTGACAACCATATGTCAGGAGTGCTCTGATGGTGTTTCCTGCTTGGCAGGGGGTTGGACTCGATGACCCTTGTGGTCTCTTCCAACTCTATGATTCTATGATTCTATGATTCTATGATTCTAAGAATCTATTCTAAAGGGGCTTGTACATGGTTTGTTCCAGCAAATGCAATGTAAAGAATGCTTTCCATTTGTTTGCACAGCAAGGGAGAGTAAATGGGGGAGGAAGGAGATACAAGAATCCCAAACTGCTTGTCTAGAAAAAGACTTCCTAGAGTCAGCAAAGTCTGAATTTCAATGTTTTTTAAAGGGAAGAAAGTGTCTTTTGTCCAAACGTCACACCACAGGAGTCAAGGAGCAGAAAATAAGTTCCAAATTGAAATCTCGATATCACTGATACTTATAAAAAGGATAGTACCATAAACAATAGATTGATGACTTGGTAGATTTAGCAGCTAACAAACAAACAAGACACAGTATAAAACATAACAAGATCATGGGCAAATTTCATTTAATCTGGCTTCCATTTAGGATTGAGGTCAAACTTGTTTGATGCTTGTTTTTGTATGCAAATTGTTGGCACTCATGCGATCGGTAGCCTATTTCAGTCACTGCGGCAAAAGCATAGAGGGGGGGATGAGACAGTATCCATTGGCTTCTGACATTGCTGTCTCCCACATTAACTGGAAGTTCTGAAAGGGGTGCCTGCTGATGAAAACAAATCTACTTACAGACCTCCAGGCTAATGCAGTGTTGAGGTGAAGCCAATGGCGATGGTCCCACTGCCCACTCCATGCAGTTACTGTGCAGCAACTGGAAAGGATTGCTGAACTTCCTTTGGTGCTATACTTCTCAGAATTGTTTTACTTCTTCTTCACCCTTCCGATCTCCAGCCTTCTCCATCCATGCTGTCATTTTAATCATCTCATTGATGGCAACCCACACGGTTTTGCTGATGATATCATCAACATTTAGGCACATTCATTAATGAAAACAACAAAGGTTCCCAAAGCCAATTTGATATGGGACAATGAGCCTGAGAATTCTTATGACTGGGAAAGTGAAATGACACTGAAAAGCAAGGTGGCAGAAGGATATTGAACATCATCCAGCAGTATTGGCTAGTGTTGTGGGGCAGAGCCTTGGAGCTGCTTTCTGACTCTGGTTACCTGCAAAGGGCTGAGATGGAAGGAGCCAGATTGGGACTGAGTGGAGATTCCACCCACCTCAAACTTCTTTCCACCCAGGCCCATCCATGTAAGCTGCAGCAATGCCTTTGTCAGCTCTTTGCTACCTCAGCAGTTGCTACTGGCATTAAAACAACAGGTACTCATGCTGGCAAGTATTTATTTTCTCAGAAATTTGTTTGGTTGCCTTGAGTGTGTTGCTTTTAAGCAAATATCAAAAGCTGAATATTTTTGGCACAGGCCATTGTTACTAGAGCAGTGCAATCCTATAAACATCTGAAGTAAGCACCATTGAGCACAGCAGGGCTTATTCCTGGGTAAATGGATATAGGATTGCAGCCAGAGCTGTATACCTTATTAGAACATTAATAAGCTACCTTATTAGAACACCAACACCTATTCATTGCTCTCTTTATGGCATTGGCATGTTTAATTGCAGAGGGGAAGAATCTAATGTTTGTAAAATTATTCACCTTTACTTATCTAACATTATCCTATTTCTTAATGAGAAAAAAGGAGGGGGGAGAAAACGCAGGAAATGTGAAAAGATGGATAATAGCAAAATGGTTGCAAGCTACTTAATTTAGATTTAAGACTTTAATTAAAAAAAGCTCATTCAAAAGATGATGATGATGATGATAATAATAATAATAATAATAATAATAATAATAATAATAATAATTGTTTCTACCCCGTCCATCTGGCTAGGTTTCCCCAGCCTCTCTAAGCAGCTTCCAACAGAAGGTTAAAAATACATTAAAACATCAGTCATTAAAAACTTCCCTAAACAGGGCTGCCTTCAGATGTCTTCTAAATGTCATATACTTGTTTATTTCATTGACATCTGATGGGAGGGCATTCCACAGGGCAGGTACCACTACTGAGAAGGCCCTCTGCCTGGTTCCCTGTAACCTCACTTCTTGCAGTGAGGGAACCACCAAAAGGCCTTCGGCGCTGGACCTCAGTGTCCGGGCAGAACGATGGGAGTGGAGGCACTCCTTCAGGTATACAGAACCAAGGTCATTTAGGGCTTTAAAGGTCAGCACCAACACTTTGAATTGTGCTCAGAAACATACTGGGAGCCAATGTAGATCTTTCAAGATATCCATGATAATTAAAAACAAAGATTCAGATTTAATCCAATGAATCATAAAGTAATATTTATTAAAAGACTCTTCTTCTTCCAGATCAAATTCAGTTCTGGTTTAGGGATATTATTTGGAATTCAGGAGTTTCAGGGTGAACATGGCCTAACAGCATGTGCCTTGAATTGGCTCCTTATGTATGCTATGTAAAAGGTTACGTAATTAAAAGGAAATACACATCTGGCTTCAGAAAAGCTGACACTCGGTGTAACACAGGCAGATTTGCCATTTTCTTTCTATATTAGTATCTGTCTTTTTGAACTAAATTTAATAATAATCTGAATACTTATTGGAGAAAGCCCCATCACACCCACTGAAATTAATGACTTTAAATGAGGATTGGACAAATTCAGGCACATAAGACAAGCAATGACTATTTCCCTTAATGGCTGTGCTCTGTCTCCATTGCCTGAGGCAATAATGTTTCTGAATACCTCAAACCTATAGGAGGAAAGTAATCTGATGTTCTGGTCCTGCTTGTAGATTTCCCACAGGCATCTGTTTGGCCACTGTGAGAAAGGGATGCTGGACTAGATAGACCATTGGCTTGAGGTAGCAGGTTATTAATTATATCATTATGGCCACACCTGCTTTGGCTTTGTCCACTTTTGTCTTGGCCACGCCCACTGTTATCGTGTGGCTCCCAGAGAGTTGACCAAGAAGAACAATGTGGCCCTCATGTTGAAAAAGTGTTCCGACTTTTTGCCGTAATGAGTATATCAAGTTTCATTGTGAAATACAACCATTCGTAAGACTTAAAATATTAAACTCCACAGACAAAACTAGTTCTAAGTTTGCACTGAATGCCCCATCCCAAATCCAGAGAGTCATACAAGTTTCACAAATGTGACAGGGCTTCTCCTTACTTCCCCTGCAAGTCCAATGCCCTATTACTGAAATAAATGGTGTGTGTATAAAGAATCTAAGCTGCAGAGAACTGTAGCCGCTTAAATAATGCCTGTGCAAGGCCTATTTTGTAATTTAAATTGTATTGATCTTCAGTTTTATCTAAGTGAATCATGACACAGAATGTACATTACAATGCACCTGTTGAAAGTCTTACCTTCTGACAAAAACAACACCCTTCCTACTTATTATTGCTTGACACAGGCAATCCTTCTGCATACGACACGAAAAGTGTTAGGCTTATAATTTTGTGTTCCTGGCTGTGAGCAACTGGGCAACATTCAACCATTGGACAAATCCACAATGGCTTTGGCAGGATTAGAAAGTATGTCATCCCATAAATAATCTGATACGCCAATGTGCAGCTCCTGTTCCAGATTCTTTATTTTGTCCAAGATTTATTGATATTCCATTTAATAGCCAAAGAACAAACAGTTTTCCTGACTTTTTGAAAAACCTACCAGATCTAAAAGAAAAACACAGGAGTGGAAGGCAGATCCGCTGAGTCTTTGATTGTTGTGCTATATGTTTTAGCTGCAAATGTTTCCAGACTTTGAGGACAGTAAATTGTTTTCCAAGAATCCAGTTGCAGTTCTGTGAAGGATGGATCTACTTTTTGAGAAAACTCTGGACCACCCATCCCCCCCAATCCTTTTGAGCATGATTTCTTAAAAAAAAAAAAAAAAAAAAGAACACATATTGCCATCTAAAATGTGATATAATGTGGTGCAATGATTAGGGTGTGACATTGCTTATTTTGGGGCACAGGTTCAGATCCCTCTTAAGATATTGCTAAGGTGGGGCAGCGGTTTTTGTCAATGTTTGAACACTGGACACCATTTTGAATCAAGATGGCAGGCCAAAATGTTACCTTGGCATGAGTTTGCCCATTTTTTTGGGCATAAATCCCCCCCACCTTCAAGATATTGTCACAAAACATGGCATGAAGGATTCCTGAGGTGTGGCAGCAGACTTCAGCACTGTTTGGAGACTGGGTGCCATTTTGAAATAAGACAACAGACCAAAATGTGACTTAGGGAATGATGGCACCCATTTTTTTGGCATAGTTTTGGTTGCCTCCTGAGATATTGTTGCCAAATTCAGCATGAGGGTTCCTGAGGTGGGGGGAGGGGGTGGAAGTATTTGTTGATACTTGGATGCCAGGAATCAAGATGGTGGACCAATGTGATTTCACCTGATTTTTGGTATGAGAGGCCCACACTCACAAATTAACTATCCATTTAAAAATCTATCTATCTATCTATCTATCTATCATCTATCTATCTATCTATCTATATATTCTAAACACTCCTTGGCAGTTAACTCCCTGCTAGTTAACCATGTGCTGTACAGCTGATTATGCATATAAGAGTTGGAGACAGAGACAAATGGAAGGGATAATGAATAGGGAAAGTAGAGGGCTCTGGTTTTTTGAGGAGTTAAGTGGAGCAGGAAAATACATATCTACCAGAATTAGGTTCTACTTACACAGCATATTAAAAGTCTGGCAGTTTTAAACCTTAGAAATTATCCTCATGTCATTCTAACTTTTTCCATTTTCGACAAATCACATGTAGCAAGATTATGGGTACTTTCACACTTTGGGAGGCAACTTACGTTGAAGAAACCCATGGATGACAGATGTTGCACTTTCCCTGAAGCCTGTCAGTACAGGGACAGAATGTGCTGAATAATGTGCCCAAGGGATTATACATGAGTGCCAGGCAGAGCGTTCTAATGTCAGAAAGAAGCAACCAATATTACCTTCACATGAATTGCCTACTGTGCTACGATGGCACTCTTCTTTCAAATCACATTACAAAGAAAGAAAATTGCACAGCTGACAATGAATTTTCAGGTCAAATGTTTCTGTCCTGAGAAAACTTTCCCAAAGTGGACAAGTAAAGTTCATATAACATTTAAGCTATGAAATGCCTTTTCTCCCTATACCGTGGTGCTGGGTATGATTAGGAGGCCAAAAACATGCTAAAATGGGTTTAAAATAGCCACAATTTCAGTGGTTACAACTAGTGGCGACTGGTAAAATTTGAACTTGGTCGGGCTGCCATTTTTAACCTTGCTGTTTTTATCACAATAGGATTAGTACAGTACTTATATAGGAGGCTGTATCACTGCATATGTGCAGAGTGTCATTGTCTCATTCTCTCTAAAAAGAAAAAGAAAAATATTTTCTGCACCCCTATGAACAAAGAAAAGGCTTCTACATAAGTGGGCCCAAGTATGATTTTCAGACAGGATTGACTCCATACTTCTTATTTAGGACTTAAGCCAAACCACGACATAAGTTTTTGAACCTACATATCTGTTGCCAAAAAAACCCCTAAAGATACAAAAAAAATTAAATGTGAGAAAATCTTAATTTCAATTCCATGCATTTTTCTTCTCCCAAAGAATCGGTGTAATTGTTCATTATCCAAAACACAATTCCTTAAAAAAAATCAAAGAATATAAGTGTCCGAAACAACAGACAAAAGATGCTTGTTTCCTTTGAGCCAGGACACATCAGAGCACAGCAGAAAATATTTGCAATGTCCTAGGTTGAAAACATGATGTACTAATCTCTGTTCATATGCAGAGTTCATTATACTAGACTAATCATAATCAAACTCTGTTGAATCTGACCATTTGGGGGAATAATGAGAGTTGTATGCTGTATTGCATTTCTAAATGTGACTGGGTGTAGGTTGAAATAGGAATGGGAAAATAGGAAAATTGTAGTTTAATTGTCAGGTGGAGCTGACCTGTATATAGTTCTTTGATCTATAGCAAATAGCAGGCCAGTTTCTTTTTCTAGGCCACTTGGCAACTGAAAGGAGAAAGCAGAAAGAAAACAACAGAGACTCCTAGAAAACTAAATACCTAATGGCTCCAATGATGTGAAGGCATTTTTTTAAAAAAGAAACCTCTTTGGCAAGGGAAGATCTACCAGCCAAAGTCGTCAGCAAAAGACATACAGTCAGTAATAAAGAACAGGCTGTACATTCTGAGCACCACCTGAGCCCAGGAAATTGTTTTCTCTAGCAGATGTCAACTGAGCTCATAGTTCTTTCACCCAAAAGGCCATTAGTGTTTCGTTTTCTTTATTTCCGCTGCCTAAGTTAAGTGGGAAAATTCATAGAATCATATAATTATAAAATTGTAGAGTTGGAAGCGATACTGAGGGTCATCTGGTTCAACCTCCTGCAATGCAGAAATCTCTACTAAAGCATCTGTAACAAATGACCATCCAACCTTTGCTTTAAAAAAAGCAATGAAGGTGTGTCCACTGCATTTGGAAAGCAGAAACACTCAGAGATCAGTCAGCAAATATCCATCTACCTTCTGTCTATATATAGTAGATAGTATATTTGGTGGCCTAGCTCAGTGACCAGCTGTCAGACTGAAGGATTTACAGCAAGGAGAGGAACAGGCAGGGGTGTAGTGTGTGGGGTACCGGGGGGCCATGGCCTCAGGTGCACAGTTTTCGTGGAGATGCGAACCAGGTGCCTCCGCCTGGTGACCTTAGCATGGCCCAGCCCAGTGTTCCTCTCCACCCACCAAGGGCCGCTTGGGTGGGGATGGCGTCACTCCAGTGATGGCGAGGGCTGGGCTGGTGCCCCCCACCAGCCTGACACATGCCACACGTGCCTGCCCTGGGCACCAACAACCAACGCTACACTACTGGGCACAGGATTGTTTCTCTGTTATCATCTGGTTTCCCAGGAGTAGGATTCTGTAGGGAGCATGGCTTGTCATTCCGCTTCAGTTTCATTCTCCAACTTGTAACTCTGATGGTGCAAACAGCTTGGGGCTGATGTCCACAGAACTCCCAGCTCAAACTCTGATGTGTCTGAAATGTGGATTGGGAAGGGAATATAAATTACTGCCTACAATCCTACAATGGTAGAACAGTGTATTTAGTATTGCTCTAGATAGGCTTTGGTAATCTTGATGCAAACCCACGCCAAGTCAATAAGGGAAAAATATAAATCTTTACTTTTCAGATTGTAGATTTAAGTCTGCTTTCTGAGCACTTGATTGGAACTTTATCCCGGTAGAATTAATTGACAAGCAACTTGGTTCCATCTCTTCTTCCTAAGACCTTCCTTCCCACCAGAGTTTATAACACATACTGATGTTCTGATGCTAGAAATGAATGGAACTTGCGTTCAAATTTATTCTAAAGCATTTAATTAATGTTACAAATGTGACACAAATGCTATGCAAATGATATGGCAGAACACCTCTGTTCACAGCCTTTAGGCAGTATCACTTTTAGCTTTCTCTACTTCTTTGAGCTTAAACTGACTTCGGAACAAAAGGAGACCATCCCACGTGCACATCCTTCCAAAATGAATTTTTAAACAGCCCTTCAGATTTTGATGATTTCATAAAATAGGTATTTTTAAAAAGCCCTCAAGCAATATTTTAAAGTGCTGCTGCTTCTGCAACTCTTGAAACACTAATATTACATAAAAATAATTAGGCCATCATTTTGTTCATAACAATGTATAATTCATTCAAGACTAAACTGAGAACAGTTTCCCAAGATATAGAATAAAAGATGAACACTTTCAGAATAAAGTTGACTTTTTTCTATGGATGAATGTGCAGTCTGAAAACTTAGCATGTTCTACATTCTAATTCCTCAAGGATGTATCCTGCTAAACTACACTCAGAGTAGACCCACTGGAATTAATAAGCCTAGCGTAGTCATGTCTATTAATTTCATGTGGTCTACTCCAGGTATTTTCAACCTTTTCAGACCCAAAACCTACTTTTAACTGAAACATGAATTTGGGGATGTATTTCTTAAATTTTTAACCACATGCTTACCTTGTGATAGTGCTCTTGTTATGGCACATCTGGACCAAGCCATGACACACTAGCGGGACCCAACTCACCAGCTGAAGACCAATGTCTACCCTACTAACATTGGGTACAGCACTCATTTCCCTCAGACATATTCAATATCATTTATTTTACCAGTGATGTTGTCCAGATTCATAATTGCCTGATCTGGGGTACCAGCTTGTCTAGATTGTGAATTTAAAATTTGGACATTTTTTATTTATTTCTAAAAATACTTCCACCTGATGACCCTTTGCCAAATCAGATAGAGGGGAGTCTTTCCATCCCTACAGTTCCTTAGAATTGTGAGTGCCATGATATTTCAAACGTGTTAGGTATAATGTATCTTTAAGCAGGGGAGGTGAATTACAACTCTCATCATCTTGGACCATTGACCATGATAGCTGGAGATGATAGGCACTGGAACCCAATAGCTTTATTTGCTCATAACTGTCAGGGAATGGGCAGAGGAGGAATGGTGCAAGACCACCTCCCCAGCCTGACCCTTCCAGAGAAGAAGAAGACAGTTCAGAATTACAACAGGGGTTTGAGGGAGGTCACAGGTCAGAGGAAGATGAGGGGGAAAGTTGGGATGGGAGAGGAGGAAGGGGCAGAGCTGGAGTAGCTGGCTGACATGTTATCACTAGAAAGCATTCCAGACCCACCATCTCCCAGAACCCGGCGAGCCTTAAAGTTAGCAGAGCAAAGGGCTCAGAGACAGCTGGCTCAGAGAGAGCCTAAGCGGCAACTGTAGAAGGGGTGGTGCTGTTGACTAATGAATAAGTGGAAGCGAAGGGGGTGGAGATTTACTCAGCACAATGTCATTATTCCAAGAGGCTGCATTCCCAAGCAGATGGTAATGACTTTTCCTTGTCTTATCCATTCCTGGCAACCTGCCATGGGGGTTGGTTCCTCTGCCGCCTGACAATTACATCAGCATTGTAGAAGCTGCTGCAAAGCCTCCGTTCTATACTAGTCAAATAACGTAGATCACATGGGAAGTCAACATCATTCACAGTTTAAAAACTAGTTTTCATGTGACAAAACTGGCCTCCGGAAGGTAAAGGCCATTCATTCTTTTCCCAAGCCTAGTGAAATGGCAGGCATTGTGTCTGTGTGGGGGGGGGGAGAGACCCTCCTTCCAGTGTGGTGTAGACTCGTAATCTGGTGAACCTGGTTCGCGTCTCCGCTCCTCCACATGCAGCTGCTGGGTGACCTTGGGCTAGTCACACTTCTTTGAAGTCTCTCAGCCCCACTCACCTCACAGAGTGTTTGTTGTGGGGAAGGAAGGGAAAGGAGAATGTTAGCTGCTTTGAGACTCCTTTGGGTAGTGATAAAGCAGGATATCAAATCCAAACTCTTCTTCTTCAATGCTGACATCACTGCTGCTTAACTGGAGTAGAAGAGGGTGGGCAGTGGTGAGGTTAGGGCAGTGGCAGATTTGCACTGTAAAGACCTCTTCGGCCCTCTCCAGCTAAGAGGCAGCTATGCTGATGTCAGGAGATAAGTGGCTTGGCTGTCCGACCTGTATTTCCCCAATGAAAAGTGATTTCCCTTGGTTAATATTCTTGCCTTCTCACTTTTAAGACTTCGGGTACCTTGAATTTAGGGTAGCAGCACAGGCCTTGATTAGTTACATGTGGCCATTCCCCACGGCTAATAGGTCTCACTTCAAATCATAAATAAATACTAGAGCTGTGTGGCTGGAAATGCTACATGCATCCCTTGACTGCAGACAGTTCATAGCTCAGTGGTTGAGGACTTAATTTGCATGCATAGGGACCTGAGGAAGCAGGTCTGCTGAAATACTACTGATGGTGGCTCAGGTAGCCACACCAGACAGCGCAGATAATACGGGGCTTCAGGGACCAATGGCATGATTCACTATGGGACTGTTTCATGTGTAATACCATTTCAGAAAAGTTAAGAAATAAAAAAAGCAGTATATAAATCATTTTTGTTCCTCAGTTAATCAACAGATGAATTGAAAGGGGTTTCTTTTTAAAAGGGGGGGGGGAGCAGATTTGGGGATCATGTAGTTTATTTATTCTCCCATTCAGTTATATACTAAAAGACTGGATGAAAAAGCTCCAAACTGTATTGTTACAAGAGTGCCTGTTATAAGTATTTAACCTTGAAAGAGATCCACAGAGATTAACCTCTTGAGAAGCGGCTATCACATACAGCATCTTTAGCCTCAGGTTAATGAGATGAATAATTGAAATGAGTATGCTGGGTAATGAGGTGAATTTTAACATTTTAATATCATAATCGGCTTCAGCCTGCAGTCAAACTTCTCAACAAACCTAGGAACACATTCAAGGATGCAAATTAACACAAGATTATGACAACACAGGACTGAAACAGAGCACAACTTGTTTTTTAATTGTTCCTCATTCTTCCCTTTTGCTTATGTTTATCGCCACCACCACTACCACCATCACCACCATCATCATTATCACTTGGTCCTGTAAATATTGTGCATATATCTTAGCAGCCCATGTCTAATATCTTCCCAGTTTTGACAGAGATTATACACTGTGCATTTGAAATAATCTGCAAATAAATATTAATAGTCTATTATTGATGAGGACTGTGCGGCCATCTGTGCAGAATGCTGTATGGAATCCAATAACTGACAAAGAATTCCCAGAATCTTAGCTTTCATTCAAAGCTAAAGTTTTGCCTCCTCATATTTATTTCTTTAGTTTTATTTCAAATGTATATAGCCAGATGAGTTTGAATAAACTCAAAGCAGCCTATTGGGGGGAAGGCATTAAAACAATAAACATCAAACTACAAACTCTCATGGATATTGGATAAAGATGGACCGATATTGTGATACCAGAAGTCTCTAAACTGGTGCCTAAATGCATAATTTCACTAAGCTAAAATTAACTTTGTAAATTATTGCTGCCTTGAACAGCCTGCTGAGTATCATTTGCTTCATTATTGGATTGTTGCCTATCGTATAAAAATATTAAGTGAAAGGATGAGCATAGGATTTATATTCATTTGTATATTAAACTTCATGTAGCTAATCTTTCATCTTTGCCTTTTTCCACCTTCTTCTCTTCAACCTGCTGTTTCCATGCAACTCAGTGTTTTCTTATAGTATCTGCCAACATGGTTAGATACTTGTCCATCTGCATTCCCTCTGCCTTACTCATATCTCCCAAAGAGTAAACAAAAATCCTTTAAGGGATTTAAGAGGAAGAAAATTGATGAAAGCTAGTATTATTAATATTGTTAGGTATTGTTATCCAATGCAACAGATTAATACATAATGGAAATATCTTTGGAGCTTAACAGCAGTTATTTTGAATGGTGCACTACATGTAATTTTATACAGCTTTGTCATGTGAAAAATACAAATAGCCTGCAGGATCAGGTCAGTTATCCACCTGGTCCAGCATCCTGCTCTAACAGTGGCCAAGCAGATGCCTCTGGAAAGCCCATATGCAGGATCTGACCACACCCCTCCTGCAGTTTTCAGCAAGTGATATTCAGAAGCATATTGCCTCCAACTTTTATTATTTCTCCAACACCTCTTACTCACCTTTTCTGTAAAATAAAAAAGTTGCAAAGGCTGTGACCTTTTCTCATAGGGGAATTGCTCCGCCCACAGTCAATTAAAATAGCAGCTGAGTAAGGTTTTTTGTTTGTTTATTTTTTTAAGTAGAATAACCCATATTTGTAGTCACAGGAAGGTAACAACATAGAAATCAATTTATTCCAAAGGCCTTTAAAAAAAGATATATATTTTTTGGACAAGGTGTTCAGTGCTGAACTCAGGAGCGTGCCTCCCTCTAGAGGGCATCTTCCAGAGTTTATGCCACTAGACTTAGGACAGGAATGGGGAACTTTTGGACCTTCATATATTGTTAAACTTAAACTCCTATCAGCCTATCAATACCTACTGGGCAATGGTCATGGACCATCCGGAGTGGCAGAGGCTTCCTGCCCCTGATCTAGTGGATAACTGTTGAACTCCATGTCAGTGCGGATACACAAAATAGGTCCTCAGAAATTAAGTGGAAGTTGTGAGAGGAGGTATATAAGTGGGATATATGAGAGGGGATGATACTTAAAGGACTCTGATCTTTAGGACTGTAAAGGTAAGAACTAGTACCTTAAATTGACCTTGCAAATGAGTAACCAAGCAGTGTAAGATTGAACAGTTCTGGACTAATAGGTTCTGAATGGCCAATCCTAACGAATAATCTGATGGTAACGTTTTACACCAGTTGAAGTTTCCATCTTATTTTCAAGGACACCTCCACTTACAGCTCATGACACTGATTCAATCTTTAGGTCACTGCAGCATGAATGATTTTCAGGGCTGAGTTTTCAAGGAAAGGGCATATCAGCCATAACTAGTGAAAGGTGCTTATATTGACTGAGCTAGATTAAGGAGAACCCCAAAGCTGTGAACCTGTGTTATCAACATAATCCACAAGTGACTGTATATTTCATGGGGAGACAATGTGGTGGTCTCCATATGTTACTGGACTCCAACTTCCACCCTCAGTGAAATTATGGCCTTCCTTTGTTAGGCAGAAGAGCGTTGTTTGTATTGGGGGAAAATGGCATTCAACCGGATTAACATAGTATAAGGGGGCCCATAAGGTGCCTGAGGGGGAGGATTGACTACCGCACCCCCAGGGTATCTGCCTGGTAGGAATCTGTACCCTGGTCACCCAGTGAGAACTTGCCTGCTTGGCTTGCGCCACAGCAAGGTTCAACACTGGCCGACTCCCAAGGAATGGGTTTGGGGCAGATCCATTACATCAACATGGGACTTATGGAATGATGAACTGAACCTGGGTCCCAATGCCATGCCAACCCTTAAACTCCCTGCTGCTGTCAATAAAGTTTTGGTCTGATTTTATCCCACCACCATTGTACAGTCTGGTTATTTTGCTGCTCTCTTGGGTCACGTGCCTGCCTGGGCAAATAACATTGGCTTCCCCAAAAGGAATATTTTTGACCTGAAAATTGATGTAGAAATTATGAATAGTGGAGGTTTATATTGTATTTTATGGCAATAGTTCTCCTTTTGCCTAAAATAAATAAATAAATAAATAAATAAATAAATAAATAAATAAATTATGGGCATTATCAGGCAGTATCTATTGAGAACTTATGCATATATTTGGTGCTCTGTCATTTTCCCCCTACATATAAATTTATTCAAACTCAACTTTATGGGTTGTATCCAACCGAGTTATATGCAGAATAGAACTATGTTACTCAGGTCTATTCATTTCAGTGGGTATACTTTGAGTTTGACTAATGCTGGATACAACCTTTTGCAGATAAGGGGAGAATACTGAGAGTCAAAATGGCATGTTCTCATCACTTTTCTAAAAAATCAATCTTATGTTTCCTTATCTCAATGAATTTATTACTAGAACTTCCTATTATAGGGCTGAGCATCTTCTAAAAAAACATATTCAGCCGAACAAAAGCTATCACAATACAATAGTAATAGAACAGGGTTTTTTATTTGGTTTTGCAATTGAAGGGAACAATTTAGCTGCTTTATTGGAAGGAGAAGTCGCTTCAGGTACAATGCACTGCACACTGTGGAGACCAATTTATCTTAGAATTACATTGAAGTCAGTTGTCTCCTGCATTGTGGGGATCTTTACGACTGTTCTTTGTTCTTGCTGGTAATCAGCCAGAAGAACACAATTTCTGTACTACCACTGTTTTAAGGAAGGATTTGTACTGCACAGTTAGACTTGTTTCTAAATCTCACCTCCAAAAGACAATCTTCAACTACGAAGAGATGTTTTTAACATGAAGTCTGGGTCTCCTAACATATGGCGGGGAAAAATTTCATTTGAAGTTAACAGTTCATTTTTGTCTGGGAGCGAAAGAATAACACACATCACTTATACACCCTCCTATGAAAGCTGTAAGCCTAATAAAATAATTTAGATAGCAGGACAATTCTAAAGAAAATTTGTGTTATGGTGCCACCCCATAATCATTAATTTCATCCCTCCTACAGCATGATTAACAGACAGCTGTCTAGAGCAATCTTCCTATGAATGGGGTCAGGAGGGCAAATAAGCATTTGTGACATCAGGCCTTGGGATATGCCTTGATAATTCTAAAGATAGTACCTAGCTATCCTGCATTTAAAAGAGAGGGAGATTTGCTGCTTTAATAAACTAGCTTTAGGGATTTCACAGCTCTGTTTGGTACATCTGCAACTAGAACATTTTAGCAGCTACCGTTTTGGTTGAGATCTTTAAAAAACCAAAAAGAAAATAATTTTGTTGCATAAATTCAACTTAATGTTTGTAGCTTAAACAGTTAATAAGCTAAGAAAATGTCAGTGAATTGGATCAGTGATTAAGTAAAATTCAATTATAAAAACAAACCATTAGATCAATCTTAACAAGATATTGACACATGCATATCATTAGGAATAGTTCATTAGCTAAGGAAAGTCACTTTCATACAGTAGCTTCTCTAAGCAAATAGGAAAATGACTGGAAAATGGAAGGTTTCTTCCTGTTTAGATTTAACTCATTCAGAACTTTCAATATGCAACAGCCCAAAAGGAGAAGGAATTGGGAGTGATCAGGCCCTAATTGTGCTCAGATGTTCTGTGCTGCCCACATTGCCACACAGAGGACGTGTGTGTGAGGGCACCCATTCACCCACAAAGAAGATGGTGGATGGAGCTTCAACCCCAAGCCACAAATCATATCCTGTGATCCAATACGAAGATCATGAGCAGAGCAGGAAATGTAGTGCCCTCAGGTACTGTTGGACTGCAGCTCCCATCAGCTTCAGGTAGCCTCACCTATGATCAGGCATAATGGGAAATGTAGTCCAACAACATCTAAAGGGAAACGCAATGGCTCTCTTTGGTGTACAGAAGCTTTCCACATTGCAAGTCCCACTGTTAGGTGAATAGTTACCATTCACTTGAATAGGAAATGCACTGCTCTTGGGAGTAACTGTGGAGCAAGCAAAAGTTGTCATCTACCTCTGATAATAGGTGGTCCAGACTTCACTGGCAGTGACAGTGTCTTCAAGGGTCACAGCAATAAACAATTCTTCTCTCCACACATATCCTGCCAACCATAGTACCAGTCATCATACTTGTCATGAAAGAAGAACAGTAGTTCACACAATTAACTGTGCAACATTTAATATTCACTGCAAGACTGTTACTGAATTTGAAACTGTGGGTCAAAAAAAGTGAACACCGAAGATGACAAGTGGAATGACTTAAAATAGTAATGAAGAATGTTCTATCAACAGCTTGTAATTGTGTAACTAAGCAGGTTTTTTTTCCAGTTGTCCAAGTATGGACATCATCCAGGAAGCATAACTAGAGGTCACAATGAATAAACAATTAAATGAGTGTCCTAACCTCAGTGAATGGGATGCAGGTGGCGCTGTGGGTTAAACCACAGAGCCTAGGACTTGCCAATCAGAAGGTCGGTGGTTCAAATCCCCATGACGGGGTGAGCTCCCATTGCTTGGTCCCGGCTCCTGCCAACCTAGCAGTTTGAAAGCACATCAAAGTGCAAGTAGATAAATAGGTACCGCTCCGGCGGGAAGGTAAATGGCGTTTCCGTGCGCTGCTCTGGTTTGCCAGAAGCGGCTTAGTCATGCTGGCCACATGACCCGGAAGCTGTATGCCGGCTCCCTCGGCCAATAAAGCGAGATGAGCGCCGCAACCCCAGAGTCGGCCACGACTGGACCTAATGGTCAGGGGTCCCTTTACCTTTACCTTTAACCTCAGTGAAACAAACAAACAAACAAACAGGATTATTGCACCTGAAAGCAAGTGAATGAAAACCTTTCAAGGTGAAAATTCAGTTGCAATCAGGATATCTCCAATACTGGTCAGTTATTCATCCCAATGAAAGATACAGGAGGTGATGCAGAATAATCTTTCTCCTGAATATTTTGATGGGATTTTGTAAGTTGAACTGCCTCTTCAGCAGCAGATGGGGAATCCGCTACAAACTCACAGAAACTCAAAGGGAAAAAAGGTGAAAATACATTTTGACCAAGTTGCCCAAAATATGCTTGATTCCAGTACAAAACCCAGACACCCCATCAGATATACATCCCTGAAATATAGGTTTGGGGAAGGCATCTGAAGAAACAAGTCAATTGTTGACTCTATGATAATCATATGCAAGTTGTTATTCATTAGCCCAATGCAGGGGAGTCTGTGACCCTCTAGATATCGCTGGACTCCAAATTCCACCCAACCCAGTCAGTATGACCAATGGCAAGGGATGATGGGAGTTGTAGTCCAGCAGCATCTGGATGACCACAGGTTAATCACCTATCAGACTCAAGTACATTATTGCAGATTTTGCAGATTTATGCAGATCTAAACCCACAAATATCAGTAGGCATGCAAACACAGTATCAAACTTAAGATCCTGTAGCATTGGCCTGTTACAGTATCATGTGGATTGGAAATCATCCATCCCAGGTAGTGTGTGTGGCTTAATTCTCTTCTCTGTTTTCCTCTGGAAACAAGAAGTTTTTGACATGCCAAAAATAAGGTTGAATGTTTCCATTAATGTGGACAGACTCTAAAAGGGATGCCAGTTCCTTATCAAACCTTGGGAAAAGGGACCATGTGCATGTGAATTGGGAAATATGTCAATTGAACAAAGCGCCCCCTGCCAAAGCAATAGAAATATCAGGGCTTAGAGAGGGGGCACATGTTCATCTGTGCGAATCTCAAGGGACTGGGAATGAGGGAGTTCCCCTTTCAGGTGATTTCCCATTCCTCCCTTCCTTCCCTCTCCTGCCTGAACCATTTATCTCATTTGTCACCTTCATTTCATGTGTTTAGTTATTCTATTCATTCTCATGCCTTCGTTAATCCCTCCCTCCCACTCATTTCTCCTTGCAAAACATTTATTCCTCCATTATTATTTTTCTATAGTATTATTCATTCATTTCCTCCTTCCCCTCCTTCATCCTCCATCTCTCACGTTCCTTTGTTCACCCAATTCTTTCTTTTCTTTTTTACATCCATTCTTGGTGTCTATGCCATTGTTTTGTCACTATTAACTAATATATTTCTTCACCTATTATTCCATTCCACCATTTGCTTCTTCCATTTTCCAAACTCTTTCACTCAAATCTGAGCTATCCACACATCCTGTGCCTGTAATAATATTTATATAATATATCTGTAATAATACGCCATAGTATTCCAGACCTAATCAGGAGGGGCCTTTTGATAATACATTTATTTTGGCTTACCTCACATAACCACCATTTCGCATAAACAACAGAATATTAAAATATTCCCACCAAGATACAATTATGTGCATCCTATCCCATCAGCTGACTATTGTATCTGCATTGTAAATAAAATATTGAAATCCTTTGCAAACCATCTTAGTGATGCATATACTTCAATCAGTGTACTGCAATGTACTTCAAAATAACAGAATGTGTTGCTGTTAGCTCTGAAGTGATGAAAATCTTTCTTTTCTTTTTGCTATGACAACTTATTTGTTTATTCAATTATAAACATTTAAATCTTTGTTCTGCCCATTGAGTGAAAATCTGAATACACCCCCCTTTAAATATGTAATTTTCTTTTGGGAGCAAACCCACTCATCTTATGTGTTATATAGAGGCAATTTGGCATTATTCTACCTGAGAAAGTTCTGATTAATACCTTTCTTTCTCATTTCAACTATTGTAACAGCTTTAGGGTGGTTGCTCCTGTTTAATCATCTTCCATTTAAATTATACTCTACTTCCCCCTTAAAAATAACCTCTCTCTGAACAGTAAACATGTTTTCTTCTATCTCTTTTTGATGTATTTGACAGCATAGGAGATCTCCATTTCAGGGCTGAAAGTGTAACAGAATTTGAATACAATATTAAAGACTGCATATTGAACCCCACATTGGGCAAAGGATTCCTGCATTGTAGGGCATTGTGCTAGATGACCCTTCCAACTCTATGATTCTGTGATTTTAAAGATTCCTGAAAATGTTTTTCCCCTTCTACTGCTCTTGTAGGAGCCAGTGTGGTGTAGTGGTTAAGAGCGGTGGACTCGTAATTTGGTGAACCGGGTTCACTTCCCCACTCCTCCACATGCAGCTGCTGGGTGACCTTGGGCCAGTCACACTTCTTTGAAGTCTCTCAGCCTCACTCACCTCACAGAGTGTTTGTTGTGGGGGAGGAAGGGAAAGGAGATTGTTAGCTGCTTGGAGACTCCTTCGGGTACTGATAAAGCGGGATATCAAATCCAAATTCTTCTTCTTCTCCTTCTTCTTCTCCTTCTTCTTCTGATTCAAAATATATCATTTCACTAATTTTGTTAGTTTAGCTTAGTAGGGTAAAGGTGAAATAATATGCTGGCTTTTTGTGTTACTGGAATAACAGTGCTATCCTCTGCATATCAAATCAGAAATTGAGCTCCCCCCCTTCCTTATGTCAGAGGGTTTAAAACTGCAATGTAAATTTGATATTTTGTGGAAAATTCTTCCCTGTACTGTGACAGCACAATCCTGTACATGTCTGCTCAAGAGTAAATCCTGATGCTGTCTCTGAGAGTTCACCCAGAAGCTTCAGGTGGTTCAAAATGCAAAGGCTCAACTGCTTACTGAGGTGGGCCACAGCCTTCGTGTTCCACTGCTGCTGAAAATAACTGCACTGGCTGCAAATGAGGCACAATTTGAATTTTTTATCTTGAACTGATCCAGTGTTGGACTTTAAATGGCTTTTTTATATATGCTTTTTACTGTTAAATTGCTATGGAATGTTTTTTAGGAAGTGATAAATGAATGAATGAATGAATGAATGAATGTCTAATTCTTAACTTGCCCATTTTAACTTACCTTTAGTCCAGCTTTCCTTTCTTGGCACAATTAGCATTGGGTGGAGGAGGCAGAAGCAGAGATGAGCCTGCTTGTATGGACTCCCCATGTGTTTCCCCTACGTAGAACACTGGAAAACCAGGATTCTGAAGCAGAATTTTGATTATTGGGTGGAAATTAAATTCTTGCCAAGGAGAGGCTTGATGCTATACCATGCAATGATAAAATCAGATAATACTTTCAAATGCATCTTCATAAAAAAACGCAACCCCCTCATAACTATTCCATATCTACCACATCGTTGCTGTGTAAACTGGTGCTACTAAATGGTATCAACCAAACTGTTCTTAAAAAAAACTCTGTACATAAATGATCTGAAATGTTGAAATAATATCAGACCATTTTCATCTGACCAGCTGAGTCCCAAGTTTTCTGCTGTTCTGTTCCTTGGCCAAGAGGACAACCAGATCATCTTGAACTCAGGGAGATGATTCTTAAAATTAGAATGATATAACATATTTTATCCCTTAAAGCCATGTAGCTTTGAAGTGTTTGTGTGAACTGGCAAACAGGCTGATAACTATTGAGTCACTGGTATAATGATATAAAAGCCTGCATTTTGAATAGTAATATGGGCAAATATCATTTGTCAATGGTAGCAGGAAATATCAATATTATTAAATCAAGGGAGTAGTATCATGTCAATTGACTCTGCTTCATAAGTAAAATAACATTTGAATGTAGTGAGCTGTAGGAGGTCAATGTCAATTGTTGGGGTCAGTATCTGGGATGGCTAACCTGTAGGCAACCAGATCCTGCTGGACCACAATGCCCATAAACTCCAGACACCTAGGCCAGAGCTGAGGGAGCTATAGTTTCATAATATCTGGAGAGCCACCTGTCAGTCATCTCCGATCTACATAGAAGCAGGTTTTCTATCCTGTGAAGGCCATGGTGTTTATTCTTCTTGAATAGTGCTGTACTTGTAAAATTATATGTTGTTACAAAAGTTGGGTGCCTTCTACTCTCTCTGCTGAGCGGTGGCAAAACCCCATGGGGTTCCAGGTACTTGCCCAGGGTCTGTGTTCCTTTGGAGAATTGAGACACAGCAGAGACTGTTGTAGCTTTAAGAAAGATGTTTTATTCACCTATTCACACCTTCAGTCTGCATGGAAGGAGTTCCCCTCTTACAGCATGGTCATTTCAAGAGGGGCTTCTACCCCGCAGCAGTGCAGCCCTGAAGTCCAAGGTATCTCTTCCAGTCAGCTCTGCAGCCAGCCTGCCTAAAGATGGATCCCAAACAACCTTCCTCCTTCTCCTTTCCAGAACCCCTTGCTATCAGACAGTGGCGGAGGAAGGGGGTGTGGTCAGACCTAGGTGTCATCCCTGAGGGGGATGACATCACTGCCCCACCCCCTGGGACACTCGACGTGGGCGGTGCTGCCCCCGGGGTGCTTGCCGTGGGTGCTGCCGAACCTGTGCTCACCAAACCAGCCTCTGGGGTGCTCATCACGGGTACTGTTGCCCCCCTGCTCGCCGTGCCACCCCTCTGGGATGCTTGCCGTGCCACCCCTTTGGCTTGTGTGCCCTGTCTCCAGGTGCACAGTATGTGCATCGCTCTGCTACCAGACTCCCTTTTTCTGTCGCCCCAAACACACAGTTACCTTGGCAACCTTTCAACCCCCTGTCTCTGTTTACACCTCAGGATGGGGGGGGGGGGGATGACAGTTCTCTTGCATTGTCAATGACACTTAGTGGCACTCTATTGTTTCTCAATGGCCCCAGCTTGGCCAGGTCTTTTTTTTCATAAGCTAGCCCCAGAATTCCTCTGCAGCTTGTATTTCTCCCTTCACATCCCAAATAATCAAAATTCTACCAATTATTAATTTCTAGGGTTTAGCAGGGCTCACCCACCCAAATCTATAACACCATAACGCCAAATAAGCGTCAAAAATATTTCCTACTGTATTTAAATGGATGAAAAATAACTTGAATGCTCAAAAGGAAAGGATACTAGCTAAAAATACCTTGCCTGGCATGAAATAAAAAACAAAGTAATACTACAGGTTTCAAGTGCTTTTCAGATCAACTTGAATGAATCAAATGAATTAATGGTTGCGGCTATTGTTGTCAAAGAAGTGCATACCTGGAAGAAAGAGAGAGAAATACTCAGGCTTTTTAAAGGCTTTTTTATTTCTGTTTGGATGTCCTTAAACCTTTATTGCTCTTGGATGCTGTGCTAAAAATACATTCCATGGTATTACCATGGGAGTCTTGAATCCAATGATGAATTTGACATGAGCCTCTAAAAGTACTGAAGTAGCATAGCAATCTCAGCTGTTGGATGTCCTTGAACAGAGTGAGAGCTTGAAAGAAAAATAGACTGGTGGGTTTCTTACTATCAGCCTCTTAAAACAGTGTCGGACATAAGATTTAGGAACAGAACAGGTCCATCTAGTCTAGTCTCTGCCTCTGATATCAGCCTGTGGTGGAGGCTTAATAGTAAGGCATAAAATCCCCCCTCTGCTTGGAGAATTGATATTTATGCTCTAAAACGCATCTAGCCAATTCCCCGTTGACAAGGAAATGCTTGGTCATGTCCATTTGTTGTGGAAAATGGCCCGGCCAATGCTGCTTTTGCTTTAAAATGGATTTGTGGATGAAAAGAAAAGATTGGTAAGGACAGCTGAGCAAACAATTCACACAGAGCAATTCATTTGGCCCATTGACCACACTTTCTTGTTTGCGAATTGTTTACAAATAGCAAACAAATGCCCAGAGAACAGTCTACCTGTGCACACTTGGCTGGGTTTCTGAGCAAGAAAATGCCATCCCCTCAGATGTGTATGTATGAGTGTTTTGCAGTTTGGGTTAAGTCAAATCCACTATGTTAGAGAAAAGGGACAGCTTAGAGGAGCGTTTAAGGATATGTCAACACCTGTCAATTGTCACATTTGTGAGACAGGTCTTTGGGTCACTTATGACTTTCCAAAAGACACATGAATTTGCGGATAGTATCCTTTTGTGATTTCAGCATGCTTATTTAAAGAGAACACACAATGATTGAGGCATCTTATCCACCTTTTGATCATTATATTATGTATCGCAAAAGAATGTAGAAACGAAGAAAAACAGTAATGTCCACTGGGAATGGAGATGGGCTGACAGATGTCAATGCTAATAAACTGCATATAGGCCATGCAAACATGATAAATAGATGCATCATTTGCCCGGTCCAATGTGGTGGGAGGCAGATTTTGCACAGGGCTGGAAGAAGGCAGGTATCTGATAGTCTCATGAGATGTTGCAGGATTCTTAGGCACATCTTGTCAAAAATCTCACGAGAGTAGGGTTTATGAGATCCGGTTAGATTTCTTTATGAGAACAAGGAATGGGGCCTATACATAGTATCCTTCCATCACCTTTGAGGAGAGCATTTTTTGTCAGAAGGGGGAAATCAAATACTACAATGCAAGGCAAGGTCTTGAGCTAAGGCACAACGTGTATTACAAAGGTGATGCAGATTCACAATCTGAAACACTAAGGCCTATGCCCATTTACCCAGAAGTCCCATTGAACTTGATGGTGCTTCCTTTCAGTAGCCACGAGTAAGAGTACATTCTAACATGGTATAGGATTCGTGCCCCAGCAGTACGAGAGCCCCTTCTCTTTGTTTTGATCTTTCTCCATCAATTAATAGAATCACAAAGGCTAAGCCAATTGAATGACTCTTTCTTTGAACTACCTATAAATTTGCTGATGCTGACAAAGAGCATTTGAAGGTTTGGATCAGACCATCCAATTTTTTTTTGAATTGAATTATGTATTATTTACATTAAGTGTTCCATGTCCGAATAGTGCTTGGTTTCAGTGAAGCTATTCTTGTTTCAGAAGTTGCTGGTTCCAGTTAATTCGTTTTACTCTGTAGAATGCTCACTTGTTTAAATGTATTGATCTACATGCTGGAACATTTCCCAGGTTTCAAAATAGGTTTAACAAATATTGCAGTGTTTAGTAGGGTTTCTTGTTGGCTTCCTCTAACCCTGAGACAGAAGCCTTTAGCTTTCTGGTTTTAGAGGCACCATCTCCCAGTCTTCTGATGTTAGTAGCATAGAATAAAAGTCATGGAGAGGCATTGCATCAAATAGCATGCAATATTGTTTCAGTAAAACATGGGCTGTAACCAACTAAACTCATGGTAGACCCATTGAAATCAATAGACTTAAGTTACTCATGTTCATTAATTTCAATAAGCCATCTGAGCCACTGGCCACTGCCAATGTTAAATTGTGCAGTAACTTTGTCTGAAACTGTTGTCATTAGGATTGTCCTAGGACAGGGATCCAACATAGTGACTTCCTAATGCTGGACTACAGCTACTATCATTCTTAACCATTGGCCATGCTAGCTGGGGGTGATGGGATATGGTGTCCAAGAACATCTGAAGGGCACCACATTGGCTATCCTGGCCCTAGAAGATGGCAGCCATCAACTCAAAAACCTAAGCTGAAAATGAGTCCAGCTTTTGTTTAGTAACTCAGAGGAAATATGTGAGCACATTCAAATCTCAAGGGCTCCGAAAAATTAAAAATGAATGGTGGTATCATTTTATTTTGATTTTACCTTGAAATTTTAAACAAAAATTATTTGTTTCAGCAGGACCTGCCCAAGTAATGAGTTTCTATTTAAAAGGGGGGAAATGCTAATCAATATTCAATTCTGTTTCAGTGGTTTATTCTACCCACTAATGCAGCATTTGATTAATTAATTGACCCAGTGCCAAGCAACCATAGCATTGTGAATTTGCATTGCAACTTAAATTAAACAAAATGATTTGTTCCACTGTGTCAAATTACTTTTTGCAAGGTGGCCTTCAGTTTGCTACATTTGTCAGGTTCCAGATGCAAACAACACATGCTTAGTGGGTTATTTTCAGCACTATTTAATAGCTTTTTCTGCAATTTAAAAATGTTCCTATAATGATGTTTGAATTCTGTGTATGGCTAATGCATACTTAACAAGACTTTTGATGACAGCATGTATTAATTTCATTGCACATTATTTGGACTTTTATACCTCCCCGCCCCAAAATGCAATGCAACATTTAAGTCCAAGTAGAGGCTATGACATAGACAACATGGGGCTTTCCAAATACTGTGGATCACAGCGCCTATCATTCCTGACCATTGATTGTGTTGCCTGGGGCTGGTGAGTTTTGTGGTAGAACAACATTATATGGATGTTGGCTACACCTGCCTCAAGACAAGACTCCTACAAAATCACTATATCTCCAGCTAAAAGTATTTACTGGCTATTAAAAGGTAGCTAAAAGTGCAATACTTTGAAAGAAGACTGAGATTTTCACTTACAGATAAATGTGAAGCAGATATTACAACACTCGTTTGAAAATGCAGCTGATAGAAAAAGCATTTCATGAGCCTTGGGGAAAAATGAAAGGAGAAAAAAAAAGCATGCGTATCTCTAATTCTGGCATATCTGTGGTTTTGGATTATATGTTTTACTGATCAAATCTAGAGTGCATTCACAAAATTCAGGATGTCACATGTTTTCTTCCGGATTCAGGCCATTTGCAGAAACGTTTTAATGTTAGGATCAGTTGAAGGCCTGAACATATTTCTGTATATATTATGCAGAGCTTTTGCTTGAATAGTATACTCAATAGTATTACCTTCTTGGAGATTTCCCGCTATGACAGATTACTGTCTGGGGTTTCATTTAAAACTCATATAACCCCTATTTTGATACAAATGCACTGGTTTCCAGTTCATTTTTGGGCTCTATTCATGTGCTCACATTAGTGTGTAAAGTCCTAGACAACAAGAAACCCAAATAATTGAAAGACCACATCTGGCTTAGTTTGCACTTCGACCTAAGTGCTACATCTAACCTGGGCTCATGGTTTGTCTCATTCCAGTTAACTAGAATCTTTAGCACCATTAGCTAGAAGAGACTCTCTAGAACCATTAGCAGGAGACAAAGCTTAGTGATGGCCCATCAAGGAAACCATCAGATGATAAGACTGCCAGGAAAGCAGGGTGCTAATAGGCAAAGGCAAAGGCCTGGTTTAGAGTTTTGACTTGGAGTGATGTAGGCTGGGGGAGATCCTTGGAGTCAGTTAGCAGGGAGAAGGAGAGGCAGAACTCCATGTGAACTGGGAATGAAAGGCTGGAACTAAGAGACACAGAGGTGGCTTTTTGCTGTCCTTTAAATCCAGTGCTGTCCTTAATGGGGAAGCCACACCCTCATAGGATTTGAATGCTCTGCAATACCTCCATCTTGTATATATGTGTAAATAAAGCCATATATCATAAAGCTACCACAGTTTCTGTTGTGCCTCCTTGTCCCAAAAGAGAACACAAGCCTGCAACCCCTGGAATCTTGCACCACTCATGGAGATAGAGGTGATGTGTAACCATAATATATTCTCCTTCGCACGATCTCTTCTGAGGACAATATTTGTAGCACAATGATGAATCCATCATTACTCAGTACAGATGGATTTTGATCACTGTGGCGAACTGATCTGTCACTAGAGAAACATTATCTCCATGTGAAGAGCCTGTTTCCTTTTCCACTTGGAGGCATTTGATGTCGGCAGCAGGACAGTTGGAGCTAAGAGCAGATGTCTACAAGTAGGTGATTTAGTTGTATGAAAGAGCTAGCGCAGGTAAGTCAAAGAAATCTCGAGTGCATAGAGCCGAGTTCATTCCAGGGTTAGCCTGAGAAAGCAACAGTAAATAGTTGCCAAGCATAAGTAAACAATTCCAAATAACTGTAGTTTTCTGCCACACTGCCTGCATTCACCATATGGCAGTCCTGTGGACATGCTCCAGGAAAAACAACTTAATCATCCCAAAGCTTTCAGTAGCTTCCTCCTTGCCTCAGTAAAGAAAGGTGATTTCTATTTTTAACATCATTCATTGGCATGATTAAGCAGACTGAAATGTGTCCCCTGCATGGAATCTGTTGTTTTGGTGTTTTATTTAAATGTAAATTTATACAGAGCTGACTCATGTAAAAATGCTGCTCAAAGTAGTCCAGGACTGAATATTTTTTTTAAAAAAGGATCATAGAACATAGCAAATAATAACAATTTAAAAAGACACTGAAACTACACCAAACAACAATGAATGCATTGTGAAGTAAAACCACTTTTGAAGCTCCTTGGTGGTGGGAGGGGACAATGAGGTAGCTCAAAGAGGTGGGGAACTCATGGGATGAATTTTGGGAGTGGGGCTGAGGCATTTTCATGGTCCTGCCAATACAATCAGGAAAACCTCAAGAAATTGGCAATTGCACACATCAGGTGAGCCCAGGAAAATAGATATTGTTTTTACTATACTGGCAATCTCAGGTGTCTCAGATAACCATCAATTAGTACTGAAGTTGTTACCTTTGGGCTAACCTTAGGCAGATCTGCATGCTCTGTTGCTACTGCCTCTGAATACCAACTTCTGGGAATCTCAGGTGGAGCAAGTGCTATTGCAATCAGGTTCTCTTTGGTAGGACACTGTGAGAAAGGAATGCTGGCTTAGATGAGCTTTTGGCTGATCCAGCTAAACCAGCCTTTCTCAACCTTGGGTCCCCAGATGTTGGACTACAACCCTCATCATCCCTATCTGGCAGGTCCAGTGGTGAATGATGATGGAAGCTGCAGTCCAAGAACATCTGGAGACCCAAGGCTGAGAAAGGCTGAGCTAATCTTCTTCTGGTTCCAGAGGTTCCATGTTACATTTGCTATCTTCCGGAAAATATGTAGTCACTTCACTAGATGTAACACACAAACTAGTTGATTTAGTAGCAAACAAACCTAAACAACAATTATGCTCATTAGTCTATGGCTCAGAACTTTGCCTCCATCTTAAGCACTGTCTTTGTCTGATCTTCTGGCTACTCTATGTGGTCTTTCTTCCTTAGGCAGCCTTAGCTAGGATAGTGGGGTGTTTTTTTACCCCTTGTTACCCACACAAGGAAGGAAATTATAATCAACATTCAAAATGTAACAAAGCACTCATTCCAGTTTGTTGTGGGGATGTGCCACTACCAGCATTGGCTAAATCCTTGTCTGCCCATACATAGGAAAACATTTGGCAATAAGCAATTTTTAAGGGACGCGGGTGGCGCTGTGGGTTAAAGCCTCAGCGCCTAGGACTTGCCGATCGAAAGGTTGGTGGTTCGAATCCCTGCGGCGGGGTGTGCTCCTGTCGTTCGGTCCCAGCGCCTGCCAAGCTAGCAGTTCGAAAGCACCCTCGGGTGCAAGTAGATAAATAGGGACCGCTTACCAGCGGGAAGGTAAACGGCGTTCCGTGTGCTGCACTGGCTCGCCAGATGCAGCTTGTCACGCTGGCCATGTGACCCAGAAGTGTCTGCGGACAGCGCTGGCTCCCGGCCTCTAGAGTGAGATGAGCGCACAACCCTAGAGTCTGGCAAGACTGGCCCGTACGGGCAGGGGTACCTTTACCTTTAATTTTTAAGGAGATAAGAATTTGCACATGCAAGGGATGTAGGATGGAATCATTTTGTCTCTTTTGCAAACCCTTGTTTCTCCCTGAAATTTGATTTGGTCTAAAGTTTGGCACAACACCAGCAAAACTATAAATTCATTTGCTTCACGTAGGACAATTTGCATTGCACTTTGCACATCCCAAAGTTCTTCATTATAAGGGCTGAAAAATGACATTTTTGTGGCTTAAAGAAAATAATTAGAAATTGCATTCAGCCTCTGCCCGCAATCATATTATTAGCATTACCTTGATATTTAGTATTTCAGTTAGCAGGAAATTTCCACTAGCAGTCTATAGTTCATGCTGTAGCACCAAGAGATGACACAGTCTTGTTATCCTGGAGATGGATCCTGTCTACAACTAATGCATTTGAAATAATATATAAGATTTTGCCCATGATTGAAAACCGTCTTCATGGTCTAAAATTAGTGGGGAAGAATCAGGATGATTTCAAGCTTATTTTGGAGAAAGGGCAGGAGGCCAACAATTTAGAAATTAGTGCTGTGTACACACACACACACCCATTTTCCTTGGACTCTGCCTCATTGGCTAAGATAGTGGCTCAAGGCAGGAATGGATTTAGATGAAGAGAGGCCCTAGGTTATTCCACTTGTGCGGCCCCTCTTATATACCTGCTGGGATTGACAAGTCATCTAACTCTCACCTGAATCTCATAGCTCTCCTGTAGCTGCCTCTGATTAGTTATCATTTAACTCTTGGGGGAAATGTGCATGGAAGTTGCCGAGCCAATTAAGCAACTAGAAGTATTACTATTAATAGCACCAGTTTTCCTATAACCTGATATTGCTGGATAGTTTTGATGAACTGCAAAAGCATTTTTAGTTTGCTTTCTGTTGCCATTCTGGAACTTTTTTTTATCAGTATCACTTTGTTTTGTGTGATTCCTAGCAAATGCTTGCATATGTTGATAATATAATTCGTTCCGGGGGTCCGTACTTAACCTGAAACTGTTCTTAACCTGAAGCACCACTTTACCTAATGGGGCCTCTCACTGCCACCGTGCCGCCACCGCACAATTTCTGTTCTCACCCTGAAGCAAAGTTCTTAACCCGAGGTACTATTTCTGGGTTAGCGGAGTCTGTAACCTGAAGCGTCTGTAACCCGAGGTAACACTGCAGTGGTTTTACCCCTGCCTCCTTCAAGCAGGCAGGGATCACTCACCCTTACAAGAAGGCATTAATCACCTCCCTGGCTCAGCAAGCAATCACCTCCCTGCCTGCTAGTTTGTACTAGCCAAGAGGGGCAAGAATCCAGAGCACTGACTGATCCAAGTAACTTGTCCACATCCTTAAGCCTTATTAACAGAAACTCATCCAAAATAACAGAACTAGGCAATGTCCTGATTCATCTGCTGTAGCAATGGAGTCAAGGTCCAGGAGGATGCAAATGAGTTAATCCTCAAAGCACTTTGCAAACAAGGCACAACAAGCTACCATCAGTTGTGCCACCTACTTCAGGACAGGTCACACAGAACAACTCTATACCTCCCTACTACTTCAAGATGAAAACCCATATGTAACATACCCAGTTGCTAGATTTTGCACTGCCATGATGCATTTTTGTCAAAGGATGGTTTGCGCCACAAACTAGGCCCAAAATGCAAAACCTATGCTCCTTCACGCTCACTCCCATTTTTAACCGTTTGTCCTAGTTGCTATCTTTTGAAGTTATGTATGATATAATCGAGGACGCGGGTGGCGCTGTGGGTTAAACCACTGAGCCTAGGACTTGCCAATCCGAAGGACGATGGTTCGAATCCCCATGACGGGGTGAGCTCCCGTTGCTCGGTCCCTGCTCCTGCCAACCTAGCAGTTCGAAAGCAGGTCAAAGTGCAAGTAGATAAATAGGTACCCCTCCGGCAGGAAGGTAAACAGCGTTTCCGTGCACTGCTCTGGTTTGCCAGAAGCGGCTTAGTCATGCTGGCCACATGACCTGGAAGCTGTACGCTGGCTCCCTCGGCCAATAAAGCGAGATGAGCGCCACAACCCCAGAGTCGGCCACGACTGGACCTAATGGTCAGGGGTCCCTTTACCTTTGTGATATATAATCACCTTTTAACTACTAGTTTTTATCCCTTATCTGTTTTAAGTCTTATTTGTTCAGTTTATCTGTCTTTCTTTTTTTATCTTTTGCTGCTCTGTGACCAAAAGAAAGCTTGATATGGGTATTGACACTTCAGGACAGATTATCAAAGGCCCTGCACAACCCAGAAAAGTGTTGCTGGGTGGCACAATTAGGGTGCAATGGAGGCAGGAAAGTTTGCCTTCTTTGCTACTTTCACTGCCACTAGATAGTCTTGGGTGGAAGTCGTGATAACAGAATGGAAATGTTGCCAATTTTGACAAATACAGGTTGCAATAGAAATTGCTGCTTTCTTACATCCATAGTCCCTCCCCAAAGCACTGTAATTGGTTGTAGAAGGAGAGGCCACATAAAGGCACCCCCAGTTGGAACTCAGGGTTGGCAAAAAGGCAAGGAAGAGTGAGCTGGCTATTCCCAGCACGGATGACGCAGCCGGCTGTGACACATTGGGGAAGGCAGCATATCTTCCCCTTCTTCAGAAAACTGTTGAGGCTTGGCTGACTGGCTGCAACGCCGTACACCAGCTAACAGGTAAACGAACTTACAGAACTATGCCTTTCTGTACGCACCCTTCTCGTTTTTTATTTATGGAGAATTTAAGAGAGGTTACAAAATGTCTACCATAAAAACCTGCCTTATTGGCAGTTGAACGACTCTAAAGCAGTTGTGAAGCCTTGGAGCCAGCCTTCTTCACCTTTGTCTATTTGGATGTCACAGGCTTCAAACTCCAAAGCAGTGCAAGGCCTCAGAATCGTCAACTTAGACTCTAGTAAGAACCCCTTTTTACCATTTGTTGCAATCCCAACACACAATGGTGTTAGGCTGTTCCTTTTTGTTGTGTATTTCTTTTGTTTAAAAATCCAAGACTTTGGAGTACACTTCTTGGGTTATTCCAATCACAGCTTCCTTACAATATTGTGAGAAAAGGGGGGTCCGTGCACCTTTTACAGTCTTAATTCTTCAAAGAGAACAAAACTCTCACCTTCTTGACAGAAGCAATGTTATTAAGGTACCTCCCCACCCCCATTTCCAAGCAATCTCTCTTGCCTTTTTCAAAAGTTTAACCTGTCAGTGTGCACTAAAGTATAACACTGCATAATTGTCCTCTGTCGGGTGTTTTCAAATTGATTTCAAAGCAGCTAAATTTCCTTTGTAAGATGTATTAGATACTGTTGCCAGTTGGCCACATACATAGTGTCAGTGGAGATGTCAAATGTTCTCCTAGGATTGTCACGTGTTCCTTTATTTTCCTCCTCTGTGTCCAATTATATTTGACATTTAATGTAAAATTCGCAGCCGGAATGTTATAATCTTTTGAGAGTTAATGTGAGATGGCGTTAGGAATTTAGATTGCAAAATGATTTTAATAGCATTTTGTACACTGCAGATACCATTTTTCCTAGAGCTCCTTTTGCAGGCTATATAGTATAAAACAGGCATGCCCAACAGGTAGATCGTGATCTACCAAGTAGATCACTGGATGACTGTTGTTGATTCACCCCCAAAGAAGCTCAACAACTTTGGCTCCCCCACAAAAAAGCTCAACATTTTTGCCCTGCTCACCCCAAAAATGGGCCTTCCTCTTCCCTAAAAAAAAGCTCAAAAACTTTGACCTGAACCCCCAAAAAGGGGGAAGATCGCTGCCAGGTTTTAACTATGTGAGTAGTCTCTTGGGAGTTCGCCACCCCTGGTATAAAAGTAGTGTGTCTGGAGGAAAAAAAAGTAACATATTTTGTCTGGTTTGTTTTTTGTTGCCTTAAACATTAGTAGCCTGAATATCAAACACCATTACATTTTCACACATATTTACCCATATTTACAGGGTTGAACACAATGTTCATTTTACACTCCTATTGTAAAACAGAAAACATTTTAAATGCATTCTGTGGGATCTGGTATATTTAAAATGCAACACATTTTAAAGTGTGTTTTTTTAAAAAAAACAAGACTCTGTCTTCTCTTTATACTAACTGCGATAAAACTAACTGCATTGTTGAACTCCTGTTCATTTCTGCTTAGGCTTTGCTTTGTGTGCATCCAGATATACGCAATTTAAGAGGTGAATCTGCTTTGAAAGTTCAGCCACCATATTTAATTAATTATTATTATTATTTTAGGATTAAGCTCATGGAAAATCAATTATTCCTGTTTGCAGTCAGTCAGATGTGTTCAGTAGCAACAGACTGGCTCAAACCGAGAAATCCCTTGGATATTTCTTCCATTATTTCTTGGGCATTTTTTTTTTTTAACTTTAAAAAATTGTGGTTTGTAAAACTGTTTTAATAAGGTAAAGCATATGCAATCATTTGAATGTACATGCTGCATTTTTTTTTATTTTTAAAGGCAGATAGTTCACCTGAAGTATGTGGAGACAAGACAAGACAACTAACTGATCTGGTGTTTGATTTTCTCATTAACTCATCTGTCATTCACAATCTGGGAGGAAAGTGGACTTACCCTGATTGAAAAATATACACTGTGAGCCTGTGAATTCTGATTTTCCACACATCTGCATGTGTGGGTGCAAGTATGCGTGCGCGCGCGCACACACACACACACACACATACACTCTATGTGTGTTCTGACTACAGCTGTAAGGTCTTCTGTGTTTTTAGTGTCACAAGATTCTGAGTATTGAATGATACCTTTTTCTGAGTCTCAAACTCCAAGCCCTGTTCATGTATTACTCATGTGTAGGGCATGGCCATATAGATGGTGGAATTAGGCTGTGCTTGTAACCATATCTCCACCATCTTGTCTTTCTCCTTCAATGATTGCCTGGTGAATAGGAAAGTCTGTGTATGATTTACCCTATGCCCACGGTTATGATTTTGTGCAAACACAGTTCAAGGTATAAATAACTAGCTCATTTAGATACCTGCATGTTCTCTTTAGTGAAATCCTATCTTGGAAATGTCATATGGAGGCAATGAAAGTCAAAGTACAGAAAACCACAGGGGCATTGATGGCTTTCTATTACAATAAAGGACGGCAGCTGATTGAACCTGCCCTCAAGATTTTTGGTAGCAAAATGTTTATTCAAATGTTCTATGGTGTTGAAAACTGGGGCTCTGATCTGAACTCAATTAAAGTTTTGGAAACTGTGAATAAGCCCCCCCCCCCCACTCCCTAAAGCTATGCTCTGTGTCTTCAGGAATACCAGCAGTTTTTCTTTCATACAGAATCTGGATGGTCAAGAATTAAGGGGAGAGCAGCCTAAGCTCAGTTAAACTATACTATACACACAAAGGCTGCTATGCCTGAGTGTTTTCCTGCGCTGTGCTATATGGAATTGGGTGAGAACCAACTCTGGAAAGCAGCTTCTCAAGATGTTTTAGACTATTTTGATTTTCCAGAACTGAGCTCTTATTTGACCATGCAAATAATCCAACAGCAACTGCCCCGATGGAAGAATAACATTTTCTTTCTTTTTTCTTTTACCACCATTTTTCACAGTGAAACAAATGGCCGGAAAATGGTCTGGCTAATCAAAGGTTAGGCTTTCTTGACATGTGCTGTTTTACTGATTCTAGGTCAAGTTCACACAAACAGCAACTATGGAAACTAGCTCAGGTTCTGTAGGGTTCTGGTTTTTAAAATGTTACAAATTAGAGGTTAATGGCCTATGTTAGTTTCAATGGGATGAAGCATGAATGATTACGTCAGATGGCAAAGAAAGCATATAGAAAGCATCTGTTTTAAGTCTTTCTCTTTTTCACCTAAAGAAAAGGCCAAAAGTGTAATTGTATATGTACCTACTGAGGCTGCAATTCTATAAACCAGGGATGGCTGACCTGTGACTATCCAGATCACTCCCAGCCAGCATGGTCAATAGTCCGGGAAGATGGAAGCTGCAATACAACATTTGAAGGGCCACAAATTAGCCAACCCTGCAGAGCACACTTACACCTGTTGAACCCTGGACTCAGCTGTACAGCTGCAAATAAAACGTATTGAGTGTGTTTTAAGTGCAATATACGATGTGACACTAGATGGCAATGGTGAGCCTTATGGAAAATTCAATGTATTTTTAAAAAACACTTTTAAAAAAGCATTTGCAGAACGGTTTTTATGTTTGGGTAGATTCCACCCCTGTCAGGTTTACTCCTGGTCAGGCATTGTTAATGTCAGGTTGACTCTTTCTGGATGTGCCAAGAAGTGATGCTGCTTTTATTTAGCAGTCTGGCTTCTCTTAATTAGTGTTTGTTTCTGCTCTTTTCGTGTAGTCTATGATAGCATGATCTGACCTTTTCATTATGAAATCTCAAACAATGTTTTCGCAGGAACGCGAGTGACATTTGTGTCAACTGCTGTAGATAAAAAGGAAGAGAAATGTTACTCTCTTGGTTTACATTTTGAGTTAAATGAGCATTTCATAACCATCCCACATCAATATGAGTACAATTGGACCATTTTTCCATATGAGCAGAACTTTATTTAAATCTAATTTGAAATGGAAGCACACGGCATTATAGATTAGCACAGTCTGAGGCAGAGAAGCCTCTGCTTGTTGAATGGGGTCATCTCTATGTGCACGTCTAATATTCCGGAACCACTTCTCACTTATGCCTCCATGCTGCTGATTCAGAAATTATTTTTATCGACCATGACCCCAAAATTTATTTCCTGGAAAGAGTGACTTTCCAGGACACTGCAAGTTCAGACCCTATTAGTGTCTATGTGAAGTTAGGATTATTATTTGCTCTACTGTGAATCACTTCACATTTGCTTACATTGCAATGCTTTTCACCAGTTTGCAAGGAACAGATGTTAAGCTAAGCAGTCTGTAATTTTCCAGATCTTCCATAGAATGAGTGTGTGTGTGTTTATTTAGGTGGATTTCATCAAGTCCTAGATATTTGTTCTCTCGGGTGCTGCTGCTGTATGATGGGGTATGGAGACCATGAGAACATTTAAGTCCTTCCAGTTCCCATTCCTGCTTTCTTTCATAGCCAGAAATTAAAGTTAAAGGAAGGTAAGGAGAAGAGAATTTTGGGGCAGTGGGGGGGGGGGACAGCTTTTGAGGACAAGAGAACCTGCAGTCAAAGGCAGTTAATTTTTCTTAGCCTATGGCTTGCCTCATCAAATTACCTGAGTTCTTCCAGTTTTTCTCAGAAGAATTTGGATGGTGAATTTGAGTGATTTCTGTTAATCTAAGATAAATTTGAGGGAGTTTGCTCTTCTCTGGTTTTGCTTCTTTCCTATAGAAATATTCCCTTCATATGCATCTCTCTATATGTAGATGGCAGAGAGCAGGAGGGGTGTGCATTGTATGCTGTAGTAACACTAACACACATACACACACACACACACATTGTTTTTTGTAGTAGCATGTGTCTCTGTGTGTAGAAGCTAGATAACAAAACAAGGGCTGCCTCTGTGGTGTACACCAGACTTAGCAGTTTGGAGATTATATCCTCTGGACCACTTTCCTAATATAAATAATGTTATTGATGAGTTTCATGCAAGGCTTGACACTTTATTTTCCTTTCAGTTTTGTGTAATCACAGCTTCTGGTAGATTTTAGCTAAAAATAATTTTCTTGTGTCTTGAAGGGGGCAAGGGATTGGAGAGACTAAGGGGGATCTTTGTTGCCCGAAGCATAGACAATAGGCTGGGAAAAGTTCAAATAAAAATTGTTTTGTCAATACTTTATGAGATGAATGAATCAATACCAACTCATCTGGCCTCCTCCTACCCCGCTTTAAATGAAAAGTTAGAATTGCCTTGGATGCACTTTATGCTTTCTTCACACTATGTCAAAGAGCGAGGCATACAAAATTACTGGGGAGTGGGGAGAAATACATCTGTTACTCTTTGGCAGTTTTCAGACATCAGCTAGAGTATTCCATAAATATTTCATCTGTGGGCTGTAGGGCTTTGTGTAGTTTGGGCAATTTATATGTGCAATATAATGGGTAATAACCCAGAAAGACATTTCAGAACACACGCCGGATAATTTCCTAAGGAAAGTTCTAAAGCAATGTCTTTATATGACAATACAGTACGTTTGAATTAAAGAGACTACACTGTTTGCCAAGGCAGGGATGTTGCACACATCTGCTCTCTGTTGATGAACTAGATGGAAAGGAAGATGTGGAGTATCAACTGCTGTCAAATACAAAACAGTGTTACAGATGTTGGCATTATAAGGACTTAGTCTGATGTCTTGCTAATAGGCCAGAATTATTCGGTCTGTGTTCCATCATGTTTCATCAGTGAGAGCTATTGACTGGAGAGGTTCTTCTGGTCACTGGGGATCTTGGAATGGGCTAAACCCTTGGTGTTTTAGCACATGCTCTGCATGCAACAGCTCCCAGGTTCAACCCCCAAAAGATTAACTAGCAGGTGATATGAAAGACCTCTGCCTGAGACCCCAGGGAACCACTGGCCATCAGGGTAGACAATATAAGACTGGATGGGGAAATAGTATGGCCTGGTATAAGGCAGTTCTCTATATTTCTGCAGCTTTCTCTCTTTCTCCTTCTAGCTCTTAGAATACAGTATGCAGCAGAGTTTGGAAAAGGGACTTCCCCCAACTGATACGTCTTCAACCACTGCATTTCTTAGACATGGTATAGCTCCTTGGTAGTTGTGAGGAAGTGCTCCTGCCCTGCCCCCACCCCTCTTGCAGGCCACCCAACTAACTGAATCCTTTTGCAATTTCAATTAAAAAAAAATGAAACAAGGAGAGACGGGGAGCTGTGTGTGTTGCCCAGTGTTGTGTCTTTGCAAATAGAGTGTCTCTCTGGGAATCTGACAATGGGCTAATGGATTTGTTACCTGTTGATAGACTACTCCGTTATGCTTTGCTTGCATATGTGTAAATGCATTTCAAAAATTACAGTGACAAATATGTTCCTAGTGTTCTCTCATTCAAAAGGAAACTAGACCCTTTCATGGTACTTATCTGGATTTCTTCATAATACCATGGCATGCCAACTGTTAACCTTTCAGATAACAGATACCATTACTTGTCGGCCATCAGCTAAAGTTAAATATCTATTAACAGGCATGAGTACAAGCTGCAGAATTTGTGTTAGATCTGTACCTGTGCATTAAAAAAAGAGATACATTTCTGAGTTGTAGTCTACTGAGCTGCACTGAGAAAGTAGGTAGTGGGAAAATAGAATAAATCTCAAGGAAAGAGAGGGGTGAGGCAAATTCCTCCCCCAAGGACCCTGTTGCACCAAGGGTCATTACTGGCATGGGCTTGTCCCCATTCATGGATCTGTGGGGTGAGGGTGCAGTGGAGAACTCTTTATTGAATTGCATAGAATAAGTTACAGATCTTCAAGAAAAACCCCCAAAGATTTTAGGCCTCCGCCCAAATCATCGATAAGAACCTGAGCTCCTATTTTGCTAGTGACATGGAAGAAAAGAACTCTGCATCTGACCATAGTCTGTCTTCTTCTGCAGGGTATTCAAGGAGGGTGACTCTTATTGAATAGCACATTTATATCCCACCTTTTCTTCAAGGAGTGCAAGGTAGTGTAAATGGTTCTGCTTCTCTCTTTCATCCTCAGAACAGGCCCATGAGGCCAGTTAGACAGAGAGACAGCAAGACCATAAGAGCAGAACTCATCTCATCCAATATCCTGTTTTCACAATGGCCAATCAGATGCCCACAAGTAGGACATGAGTGCAATTGCATAGGTGGGGAGAGCAAGGAAAGGCCACAGAAACCTGCTTTTCATGCAAAAGGTCCGTTTCATTCCCCAGCATCTCCAGGTAGGGCTGGGTAATATTCTTGCTTGAAATTGTGGAGCACCATTGCCCATCAGTGTAGATAATATGGAGCAAGGTGGATGAATGGTCTGTCTCAATATGAGGCAGCTTCCTACGATTCTTTTACAGGGTGTAGAAGGAGGCCAGCTAGCATGGAGCACTAAACTTCAGTCATTTGGGGAACTCAAAAATTAATCTCATTGTCGGAAAGTGTGTGTAAGTAGAGATGCGTGAAATGCATTTTATGAACAGAATTGCGGAGTATGAATCAGTCCTCCCCCCTCTCCTCTCATGGAGAGGTACACAATTGTGAATCCCAGGGAACCTGTTGTTCCTGAACAGCACTGCTATTCTAGCTTCACTAGAGACCGCATGAATGTCAAAAATTTGAGTTTATTGTCAAATTTAGTTTTCTCATCACTTCCCGAGATCCTAGGAAAATGTCAACTAAATCCAACACAATTAGAAGTATCCTTGACTGAAAGGCCAAAGCGTTCTCCCTCAAGAAGTTATTAAAAGAACAATTTAGAGGCAGTTTGCTCAGTACCTGTGGAAAATTGATAGCTTGTGCTTCTCTTATTCTTCAACAAAATGGAAAAAGAAGTATTTGGCAAGGGCAAAGGAGAAGCTGGTGGCAGTTTCTTGTGTAACTACTGTGCAGACTGTGTTGGGGGAAATATACCCAAGCAACTTAACCCCATATAGTTCTTCTATCTGGTGTTCTTCTTCTATCTAGTGTTCTTCGCAAGGAGCACAATGGTGCGATGTTAGTGCAGTGTATGAAAAGGAATGTTAAAAAGCTTGCAAGTTCAGAGGTACAAAGTCGAGTTCTAGTTTCACAGAACTTAAAAGGCTTTTGTGAGTTTGACCTGAGGTTGAAGGTTCAGAATAGTTTAATTGAACTCTGCGGGAACTGAATAGAGTGGCATGGGGACCACAGCGACTTGCTTTCATTCTTACTTCCCTGGCTGATCTTAAAATAACATCCAGGCCACAAGAGTGGTAGAAGACAATTGCTTCTCTCCTATCTTCAAGGGAGCTGTAGAGAGCTGGTAGAGAAAATGGCTTCAGATGAGTTTCATGTTGAATCTGGGTCCTGCTCCAAGCTCTCCTGTGGAACTCAAAGACTTGTAGAGCTGCTGCTTCTGTGTTCGGTCACACGGATCTTTCAGGATACCTCCTTATTACAGTTTGGTTAATGATAAGAATGTGCTGCAGCCAGTTGTTTATAGGTTCTTCACCACAAAGCAGAAAAGAGATCAGGAGAGTGGGGAATACCAGCCTCTGTGGCTGAATAAGGCCACCCAGGCCTTTCTGGGGCTCTCCCAGTCCATGCCTACTGCACACTCCATCACACTAGGAAATGGCAGTCACATGCCCTGCTCTCTTTTGGGGGACTTTTGCCTGTATCCTTGAATTGTGACAATGCATCCTGGTTATCTGGGTGCTCTCTGTGTGTTCCTTGAAATAAACCTCTAACTGGAAGGTAGTCTCCTACAGAAAGGTGAGAGGCACATCTATTGCTCTGCCTGCTTTTGCTGCTGGGCCTGCCCATTATGGTTGTTTTTTGCTTCTTGCCCCCACCCTCCACTGACATGTGGCCCCTGGAAGATTCCCTATCATCCCTTTGTTGGTACCTGCACTCTCTGTGGCAATACTGGGATGCCTTGATTTTCCGTAATGCAAGTTATAGTGATTGCTGTTAGAGCTACTGTTAGCCTTTGGATTGGGTCAAATTGGATGAGTGTCACTTCAGCATATATGCACCAGATGCCACAAAGTTTTGTCCTGGGCCCATTGTTGTTCAACATCTTTGTAAATGTTTTGGATGAAGGAATTACTGTGTCCAGTTCTGATTGCTACAATTTAAGAAGGATGTTGACAAGCTGGAATGTGTGTAGAGGAAGGCAACCAAGATGATCAAGGGTCTGGAAACCAAGCCTTATGAGGAATGGTTGAAGGAGCTAGGTATGTTTTGTATTATAATGCCTGTTAGTGTGCTTTGTGAGCTCCTGGAGACAACTAAATGGAGACCATTGACCACTGACACATAGTACTAGCATAGGGCTTTATAGAAAATTTCATGGTGGAAATAATTTGGCTTATTGTACAACAAGCTCTACATAGACATCCTTCTATGTAATGAGATTTTAATGTGCAAAGCCCTATTTTGCCTATTGGGTCTCAGGTTCAATATTTCAGATAGTTTTTTGTGCGTGCATTTAAATGCAATTGGCAAGGGTCTAGATTAAAAGCACATTTCCCAGTACAAATGTCATGCCCTGACCTATTTATTTATTTTCCTACAGCAGTTTGACCTTCTTTGACGGGACATGAGTATTGACATTACAGCTGATGTCGATGCCTGAAATGTAGCTATCCTAAGCACATATTTATCAACCCATCCACCCACAATTGGTAGATGGGCAAGGCGAGCACAGCAGCAGTAAATGTGTCACATTCTGAAAACACTGGCAGAGAAGTAAGTCATGCTCTAAGGATTGTGACATATTATTAGAATGGTCATGATACTTTCAGATCCATCTTTGTACAATGACATTTGCCAATGAAAAGAAGCAAACAGAGGCATGTGGTGCCAGAGAGGATCACAAAAGTATGCTGTCCTGGTGAAATCAGTGATAGCACCAAAGCAGTATTTTCAAAACTGTCTTCTGGGAAATCCACAGCTGCTTCAGATGATAATTAGGGCCTCCTCATCACAAAGATCATAGATGATGGACAAGCTTCTTTGTATGACAGCTTTCCCATCTTGTCAACCTTTCCTTTGAGGTGTGCAATTGGAAGAGTGTTGGGTGTGTTCTGGATTGCATTCTATGGTCACAGAAGGCAATGAAGAAAATCCAGTAGCCCTGCCCAGGACAACACGTGAACTTACATGATGAAATGAACTTACATTATAAAATGCAAGTATTTGGCAGAGGACAAATTGATTTAGAAATATTGAGCAGCATATATGGTTTTTAAGGTACCCAGGAAAATACAGAGAAGTGCTGGAAGGCAAAGTGTAATGAATTTAACATCAACGAGTACTTCCAGAGACACCTACCAGAATCTTTAATGGCTGCCTGACCAGGTCTAGCTTGTGGGAGGCAGGGGAGAGAGAGGCTATGACCTTAGTAAACCATGGGGGTGTCAGTAGCAGCTGGTTCAGCATCTCTGCTGACAGTCAGTCGGTTCTATGATCCATCTGGAAGTTGAGTCAGATGGGCCAGAAGGGGCTGTATGGGGTGAGATTGTGGGATAAACAGATATGCTTAGCCAGCCAGAGAATAAATATGCAGCTGGCAGAGCATCAATGAGGGGTCCCAAGCAGGGAAACAAACAAACAGAGATGACAGGTTGTGCTTTACAGTGACAGAGCAGAGTAATGGGACAAGTCCAGGGCAAAACAGATACATCGGGAAGGCAGAAGGTGGACATGTTGATGAAGGAAATAAGAGTGCCAGTGAGGGTAGCAAATGAACTGCAGAAAAGAGAGATGGTGCAGAGATAGGGAAATGGAAAACCTTGCCTAAGGGAGATGGGACACAGCAGAAGGGAAGAAAAGCTGATGTAAATCTGGGGCAAACCACACCAGTGGTGAGCCAAGGTGGTATAGGTGGGGACAGATAAGGGCCCTAAGCTGCAAAGAACCTGTAGTCCTGCGGGAATACTATAACAAACAAAATAAAACAAATCCATGTACAGAGGGGATAAAATGATAAGAGCTCTAATACCCGCAGAGTAAGGGATTCTCTTTTCTGGAAAGGGACACCCTAGGTTTCTGAAGATCCTTGGAACCCTTAGGTAGAATAGGGAGGAGCACCACACATGGCTTGGAGATAAAATGGGAAGGGGAGAACCATGCATGCCACCTTGAAGATCCTTGGAGGAAAGGGTTGTCACGAATTCCTTGTGGCGCTTTTTAGCGAAATGCTTAGAGTCCCAGGTTTCTTTTCAGTGCAGTCTTTTTAATGTGTGCTATATACAAGTATTTACAAAAACAGTCCATACAGAGTACCTGCTCCTTAAGGCAAACGAATACTCTCCACCACAGCACCACCACACCACAGCACAACCACCCCACAGTTACTGTTAAACAGGCTTTCCTTTTAAAACAGGTGATAGCCAATCACATTCCTGCTGAGTCACTCTGACCCAGCACTTTACAGAGTATTGCATCAGCCTTTGAAGCCTGCAGACTTACTCATCATCCTGCGAATCCCAACAAGGGTGGTATATAATTTTAATGACAAACAGATATGTTCAAATGGGGTGGATGCCCACACATTTCAAATGGCAACAGTGAAGTCTAGCAAGTTTGGCCAATGCCCATATGTTTCCTCTAATGCAAGACTCAGAATCCTTTCCAATGTGTATGATTGAATTCATGAAGAAAAGATCCTTCAAGGTAGGAAATTTGAATATAGGTATAGCTGAAGGTAAAGTGCCTTGAACACAGCATGCTAAACACAAAGCAAAGGGGAGACCCAGGATAAGCTAAAGAAGAGAGACTTGTTTTCTTTAAGATTTGTCCAGCTGTTCTGATAACTTGTAATTTGTGGCCTACTATATACTGTGCCATCTGTGGATTGGGCTGTTCATGGGTGAATCCAGCAGTAGCTGCCAGCAATTCTTTCCATGACTGAGGTGGTTAACTTGGAAAGAGTAACTTCTGGGTATGCCTTACATGTTAGGTTTATGCATATGGCATAGTTAGTTGGATCAAGGCTTGATTAATAGTCATTTGATTCTAATCTGTAGAACAAATGAAGGCAATTGCCATATGTCATAAATAAATTGCGTTGAACATCTCCTCATTGATTTTGTTTCCATTTTAATTCATGTAATTCAGACAAAGGGCTTTGGTTTGCTGATATTTATGAGCGGCACATCACCAGAAAGTTACTCTCATGAGAATATGTGAGAATTCTCCTATCCTTGTCTTAATGTGGAAAAGGAAGGGCAGCTCGATAATTTAAGACAGGACTAATCAAACTGCATACTACAACTCTCATCACCCTTGATCATTTGCCATGTTGTCTGGGGATGATTAGAGATGTGGTCCCTAGCATCTGGAGGGTAGCATGTTGGCTACCCCTGATTTAAAGGGCTCAGAAGTTGCATAGGCAACGGGGTGAAACTTATGTTCTTAGTCCCACTTGCAACTGGGCTCTGACACTAGAAGTGAACTCACATGGGAGGCCACATAGTGTCCAAAGGAAGTAATAGTACCACTCTATTCTGTAACAGAATGAAATGGGTCAGGGGCTTCCATTAGGATGGTGCAAAGCAATATCAGATGTTTGGCATCTGCATGTAAACTGACAACTTGGTCACACTCCTCTGAACTCATTCCAGCTTGTCAATATCCTTCTTAAACTGTGGTGCCCAGAAATGGGCACAGTACTCTATGTGTGGTCTGACCAAGGCAGAGTACAGTGGGACTATTACAGAACCTTACATTTTAAGGTACTATTAAGTGCAGAACCTTACATTTGTTCTTGTTGGGATACTGCCAGGGAGACAAAGGCCATCATGCCCCACGTCGCCTCTGGACAAGGCATCAATCTCCCGTAGATACAGTATCAGTCAATTAGCGACACGAAGCTTCGGAAATAGCTTTTCACATTCCAGAGCTCGTGCACGCTCTATCAGCAGAGTTCGTACAGCAAAAGATGCACTTAGGAGAGCATATTTACAAGTTTATTCAGCGTTGGTCAGAACAAAGAAAAAAACATGACTGCCTGCTTCGATGTCTGAGGCACAGGGAGAGAAACGAAAGCAATAAACAAACAGAAACTTCCTGTGAGCAGGAAATAGGTAGGCTGTGACTCACAACAGCCTGTCCCCTTTTTAAGGTGGAACGGAAATATCCTAACAGTTCTGTTTGAAATTCATTTTGTTAGTTTTGGCCCAGTTCTCCAATCTGTAAAGGTCATCTTGAATCCTGAGGGGAAATTTTAAGAATATCCCCCCATGCACCTTTTCTTACATATGAGCCAACAGTTGAAATAACGGTAGATGTACAGCTTTTGCCAAAGTTTTTAGCAAGATACTTCAGCTCTTTGTCAAGGTCATGCAGAATTTCCAGAACCGAATTTTAAATGAAGAACAGAGCTATTTTTATAGATACAAAATATACCACAGGTTAAACAATGGTAAGATAGCAAAGATTTCTGAAGCCCTGGTTGTATTCAAAGCAAGGCTGAATAACAGACACATTTTGATAGGGATGAGAAAGGTAACATCTAAGGATGGACTGGACCTGGTCAGCATCAAGTCAAGAGGTCAAAATTACTTAGTAATCTTCTTTGATATTTGCTTTTTGTAAAAACAACAACCACTGAGAAAGTTCTATACTGAAGTCTCATTATTTTGGGTAGCAGTTAATCTAATGCCTAGCCTACAGCAATATTGCAGAACGCAGAGATTCTTTTCAGCACACAAAATGACTCGATTCTGAAGAACTGATGGGATAGATTAAAGAGTTGTGAAATACTGATCCATATTATCTTTCCTGTTTTCCTCTAAGGCCTGGATATACGTTTCAACAAAGAGCTGCTGAACAGTCTGCTACTCACAAGATTTGGGCTATGTAGACAAGTAAAACAGGAGCCCATGCTACATTGCAGCTTCCCTTCCATGAAAAGGAAGAAAAAACTCTGCAATTGGCCGATCTGCAGGCTGGCAAATTCAAATTTCAATAACCAGTAGGTGTGGGATTATGTTGCCGCTGACCAGCAGCACCTGGATTGCAATGCATTGCATGGTGGTAGGACTCTGCCATGCAGCAACCACCACCATCTTTGCTCACCACAAAGGTGAGCAAAAGATTCCACCACACTCATGAGGCACAAACTTGCACCTGTCTGGGAAACAATCTCCTGATTGAATTCCAAGCAGAACTAAAAACTAACGCAATGTTGGCTTTCTCTGACTATTTTGTGAGCAGTGCAAGGGTCTATATTTATGGTTATGGTTATAAAGCATAAAGCTTAATGTTTACATGAATGTTTCTCGTGCCATTAACAAGTGAAGTTAGGGACTTTTTTTAAAAAAAAAGAAGAAGCTTTATTACTACAGATTATCTAAGGATACAAGAAATGGCTGATTGCGTTAATTAAAAATATGGCAATTGCAATGTGTTGCTAAGTATTCACACAACAGGAGGTTGCTCAGTTTCCCTCAGTCAACTTTAAATGTAGTTTTAATTAAACTGCACGACTTTACATAAGAATCAGATCTTTGAATGAGAATTGGAAAGTAAATGACACACTCAGAACATTTCATCTCCCTGAGCAGCCTGAATTGGATATTCCTTTATTTTTCTCTAAATTCTATTGCAGCAGAGTCTAAACAGGCTTATAGAGAGTGACAAGATATAGATTACTAAACTGAAGAATCAAACTCTAAACTCTATTTATAGCCCTGGATAAAGTTAAAACATTTTTTTTTAAGAAACAAAAACAGATGAAATATCATTTATCCCTTACTGTATATATGTTAGTTAGGATTTCCATTGATGCATATATTTTGCATGAAAAAGTCCTAAATATTTATTTATAAAAATTGTAGTCTGCTTTTCACCATGGATGCAGCCCCAAAACAGTTTCCAACACAAAATAAAGCAAAACAGCATTTGAAGCAAAATGAACACGAAAACACAAATTAGCAACAGCAATAAATAATACTAACAGTCTTAGCCTCCCAAGCAGACTCAACCCCATTTTCTCAACCAATGCTTAGGTGTCTTGTTTATGAAAATAAAAAAGGCCATGTGATCCAGCCAGTCAGGAATCACATAGGAAATGTGATGATAGCATATCACTTTGTTGTCAGTCAAGGTAGTTATTTGATGACATCAGAAAGCCAGGGGAGGTTGAACGCAATGGTTCTTTTGCCATCATTCTTTTTGAAGCCCCCACTTTCAGCTTTAATTGAAGATTGTCTTCCATGTAGGACTCACATAGGTTTTTTTGCATAACTCATAATTGTGAAATATTGTTCCTTAAAGGTTTTACTATGCATTATAGACAAAAGACTATACTATGGGACAATAGTTCACAATTATTATGTGAGTTATGTGATTTTGCCACAGCAGATAGCAAGACAAATAAGAAGGTTTTGTGCTGGAAATAAATGGCAGTGACATAGAAACAGTGCTGCATGCAAACAGGGGAGAGTGAAACATTGTCTTCCTACTCCCCTGTTTTCCATGCAGGTTAGCCTGTTTATGTATTGTGAATATTTGGAAGTTCCAGAGCACAGTCTGAAGGCACACAATAATACAGCAGCCTTGCTGAAGTAGATCTGTGTCTTGCCAGTCCCTGGAAGGGAGACTGTCCAGGAGTCTTATGAGTTCTGTCTTGCAATGAAAGGTGTAAACAACAACAGAACCAACAAATGTGACATTTACAGGTGAGGAATAAAGACTCCCAGTGAGCATTTTGCCAGTTAGATATTGCTGAGCTACATGGACAAATACTCTTGAGAGTATAAGACAGCTTTCTAAAGTTTTCACTATTAAAAGTTGCCATTAATGTTTTGTCCTCTGTGTCATCATTCAGAGAATGTTACTTATACACCCAGTTTTCTTAAGCTTCCCCACTCTCTGTCTGCTCAATATTAAATAGCAAGTAGAGAGATATTTAGAGTTAGGGTGACCTTCTTATGGCATGACGTGCTCTTTTTAAAGGGCAGTTCAGATTTGTTGCCTGAGTCATTATAACCACAGAACTGTCTTGGCTTTGACATCAGATACAGTGAACCATCTGACAAAACGTTTCCGCATCTGTAAGGTGAATGTACTCAAAGAGATATTTTTTAAAGTCTTTTTTCTTGGAAGCAGTAACTTCTCCAACCAAAAGAGCCATTTCTTAAAGGTTTCAACACTGGTTTTGTTTGTCATAGGCAAATGTTGGTTGTTCTTCCAAGCAATGCTCTCTTTACATTGTCATGTTTTGTGTTCTATTTAAATAAAAAAACACCCTCTGTTTTTCTCTAAAACATCACATTTAACAGTGCAGTCCTGTTCTCAATGAACTCTGTGGAGTTTACTTCTGAATAGACCTGCATAAGATTGCACAACCCTCTGCATGTTGACTCAGAAGTAAGTTTCACTGTTAGGGCTGCCATATTTCCAGAACTGACGTCCGGGATGGTGCTTTGTCCTGCAAGTCAATCACAAAATCACATTTCTTTGGCATTTTTTTTTGAGGGGAAAAGCTTGACAGCTGTGGGCTTTGTCTGAAAAAAGCTCAACAACTTTTGGCACACAGGATTGTAACCTTACATAAACCTCTTTGGATGTTCTTTTTTTCAGTAAATGTGCAAGCAAGGGTGCAGGGCTGAGGATAGGAATGGTGGAGAGGAAATTGATGTTGCTTTCAGTCCACAAATGATGCATACACACACCGATTTGCTTTGCAATTCATTTGCATTGAAATGAGTGGGGTGGAATAACATAAAGACAATGGCCCAGTTTCAAGTATTCTCTGACTGCCAGTGAAGGGCTGTTGTGCTAGCATAGCATGAATGTGCAAAATGGAAAACTTTCTGTACTCATATTGGTTCCCCATGCATTTTAGAACCCTGGAACACCACGGTTCTAAAATGTATGGGGAACCTACATCTGTACAGGATGTACAGTTTCCCACTTCAGACAGTGACCCCTCCAACTTGTGAAGGGTGCCAAGAATGATGGAACTAGCATGCTCATTTCCTCTAACCCCCTCTATATGTTTAAATAAAACAGAATCGGAAGGCCTAGAAGGGTTATATGTGATACATCTCTGACTGACCCAAGAGTTACCTAAAACTCTTCCTGGCTCATGTTTTGGAAAAGTGGGTGCTGTACAGTTCTCAATGCCCAGCCCTCCAGTGAGGGAGCTGAATGAGGCTGGAAAATGCTTAAGTGTAGCTTTGTCAGGCCAACAGTGTGTGCTAAAAACATACCGTAATCCTAAAGTAAGGTCTTTTAAGGAAATGAAGGAACATTTTCTATTCCTTCCTCCTGGCCATCTCTAGAAGGTTGAAAAGTTCTACCAAACAATATGTCATGGGTTTGACCACTTCTGGGCGATGCAAGAAATCAGGCTTGGACCCTAAGGAAATTTAATTGAATGAAGTTTGAGGAAGAAATTGTTGCTGCCTTCTCCTCTTCCCAGAAGCACCCCGTGTTCCAGCCCACATTGTTCATGAGTCCTCTATATAGCAGTGGAGGAGAACTCTCCATCCCGTGGGCCTAATTAAGCCAGCTATCATCTCGAGGGAGGTCAAAAGTCACCACAGGAGTGAAGAGGAGATGGGAAACATTCCTTCCAGGAACTTCCTTGTGATAATTTATCTTACGATTCAGGTCAATGTAAGAAATTGCCAGTAAAAACAACATCAACTTTATCAGAAACAAGTTCAAGCTATCACCGAGTGCTTTACAAGTTAGACAGGATGCTTATAAACTTTATAGTATGAAGCCTTTAAGGAACTATACAAATTAATCTGTACAGTTAATAGTACTGTAGTTGTGTGCATTTTTCAGCTTGCAACTCAAACTAAATAGCCTGGTGCAATTCCATTGATTCTTTGTCTATTCTTCCTTCCCTTTTTCTAAATGGAGTCTGTACTTGGTTTACATCCAAACTAATGCTGTTGGGTTGCTTCACTTAAAATGCATTAATCTTTAAAACTGATGCTGGATTCCAAAACCCCATGTCCAGCAATTAATTCAAATATGGAAACTGCAGGAATTCATTGAAGGCATGTTAGAACATTTCTCTCTATATAAAGTTAAACAGAGAGCACACAGTGCCTTGAACCAACAGTTTGAAGCTTTTAATTTACATACTATAGTTTTACATTTTTCCTGTGTTCATCTCTTCACCCCTTGCCTACTGCTCTGCAACATACAACTTTCACAATGTGGTGAGATTAAGTCAGCATATTTCTGTAATAATATCAGAAATTTAAGCCTATGATGGGAAGCCACAGTATTATGGCAGGACATAATAACATGAAAATGAAGAAGAGATAATACAGGTCAGTTTAATAGATGTACAACAAGAAGGAAATAAATTTGCTTTTTTACTTTACTGCACAGTTTTAATAGTGCTGCATTGAAGCTTTCAGTTTCACGAAAGATACTTCAACTTAGAAAAAGGATTCCATTTTTCTTCCCCATTCTTATTCTTTAGAATTTCAGTGGGTGTGAGGATAGTGTGTGTTGTTCCTGGTCCATTCAACATGTCCCCACTTTTCTGCAGTCTCCCCAGTTGCCCATGCTTCCCAATCTGAAAAAAAGCTTCATGGGAAGAGTTACCTAACAAAGTCTTCTCATAGGCTTTGATTGAAGCACAGAAAGCCTGAGAAACTAATTGATCACTGCAGTCACTGATTTTGTTTTTAAGGGAAATACACACACACACACACACATGCCGCCAACAACTTTCCACATTGACTTACTTAAAAGCAGTAAAGGGCTTTACGTTTTAAAATAAAATAGCAATGGACAGCTACCAGGGGAATGGTACACTGCTTTGCAACATCCCCTTGCTTACAGAAAAGCCCAGTTTGAAGATATCATTTGGTTTTCAGGAATCAAGGGCACCCAGAAAGGCCACAGGATGCAGGCCACAAGAGTAGTTAGTAGAATAGAAGAAAAGACAACCATAGCCTCATTGGCCACCTCAAAAGTAAGGTGAGTGCAACAAACCCCCACCTCATCCCAGCCAATAAATTTCACCAAAATTTATTCTCCCTTTTGGTGACTTTCAAATACAATTTCTTTTCTCATTAATTGATGGAGAATGATTAAAATCTAGTGGGGGATTTGCATAGCCCTAGTTTTTAATTCTGGCATCAGCAAAAGGACTGTATTGGCTCTGCTGCATGCATTTTACATCGCTGCAATGTAGGCTGCGTACCAATGACGATCTTTTTGGAGCAGTAGCAGCAATTTTCTTCTCACTGCTCCCATGGCCTCTATCTAGCTCTGGAAGCTGGATAATATAATGGTGAAATAAGAGAGAGACTCTCAGTACTTGAGCATTTTCCTAATTTTAGCTATTTGTCCTCATCTCATAAGGGCAGTTGGAGTGCTCAGACAACCTATTGATGTACTATCACTGTGGAGAAGAGGAGAGGGGTTATACTCACTGACCCCCATCCCCTTCCCCTGCCCTTTATATTGATTGGGTACTTTGGACACAGCCTACATGCCTACAAGCGCTACATATGGGGTTGGATCCAGAGACGACTGAATAGAACTCTGCCCAGACAGTGTGACTTTCATAGATCTATGTTCCCACTATAGCTCCCCACTATAGCTCCTCACTATAGCTCCCTGCCCTCCCCCAAAAAGCGATGCTTTTGAATAGCTCGGAATGGGGCATGGGGCTTCAGTAGGATGGGAGAAATCAGAAGAATTTGACAGACATGCCTTCCCCCTCATTCCATATGCCCTATATATCCAAGCCAGTCTCTCCCCTTGCAGTTTTGCAGGCTACAGATCATGTGGGCAGTATCTATACACATGACTTAATCGACACATGGAATTTGGGGAATGGGTTCAGCAAGTGACATCCCAACCTCTCTCTCTCCATACATTGGTGGCATATGAGTATGGTGATGAGTTGGGAAATGAACTGGCAATGATGGTCCCCAACTTGGATGGCTTTAAAAGAGGAATGGACAAATTCATTGACACATTAATAGCTACTAGCCATGATTGCTGTGCTGTGCTTCCACAGTCAGAGTCAGTAATGCTTCTGAATACCATTTGCTGGAAACCACAGGAAGATAGAGTGCTCTTGTGTTTGGGTCTTCCTTGTGGGCTTCCTGTAGGCTTCTCATTGGCCACTGTGAGAACAGGATGCTAGACTAGATGGGCTATTGTCCTAATCCAGCAGGCTTTTCTCATGTTCTTAACTAAAACAGATTGCACGCAACTCTGAGCTCGTAGATTGCATGCAGCTCTGATTTGGGTTATATGTTTTATTTATTATACTATCACTTTTACTTCATTAAAAAAAACTTTCTAAAGAGACAAGAAATACTGGGAATCTAAAAGTAAATAACATCCTTGTTGGCATAGCAGACTTGTTAGTTTGAAAATACCTGCAGAACAAGCAAGCAGATGTACTGCATACACAATGGATTTGTTGGTGCTGCTTATTACCCATTTATGAGGCAGATGATTTCCTATGACAGTGTTTGAAATTTAGCTTCATCGTCTTGGTTAGAGCAGAGCATAATGTTGTTTGTACTGCACTTGTGTTCCTGTTGTTTCTGCAGTGTCCTCTTTTGCACTTAGATAAGGCGTGAGAGTACAAACAAACACTGGGTGGCTAGAAAGAGGACAGTGGAGATGGTCACACGCAGAATGCATAGAGGTGGCAAATCATTGTGTTTAACTGTTAACTTCCAACTCTTACTATGCGTCTAGCAGTAAATCTTTTAGAGTGATGTGATGCTGGTAGCTATTTTGTAATTAATATGGTGAAGAAAGAGATGTATCCTAAGAAAAGAGATGAGGGCAAATGCACATCTCCACAATTGTAAGCTGCTGCCTAATCCTTTTTTTTTTTTTACACCAGAATAAGGCCTTCTACAAAATTGATATTTCTCTCATGCAGATTAAATATAAATTGAGAATACATGCCATATTGAAATTGGATTTTCATAGAGTATGAACATGCTAGGCACCCGTCACCCTGGGTGAGTGCGCTATTAATGCACGTGCATAGGAATGGTGACCCATTTTAAGTCTGATGCCAGTTATGTCTAACACTATATGAATGGGTTTCTTTGGCATAGTGTCACTTAAAGCTTTCTAATTTCTCACACACCAAATCACTTGGGTGGCTTAATTCAACTTGTGCTGCTATTTTGTTCTTGTATGTTTTAAAGTGCATGTGTGGCAAATTATGGGTATACTTGCCCAAGACCTTAAATTCTGGTCCCTGGGACTTATAGTTCTGTGAAGGGAATAAGAGTCTCCTAACAACTTGCAGTACCCTTAAAAAGCTACAGTTCCCAGGTTCCTTCATGAGAAGACATGGTGGTTAAAGGGCTTTAAATGTATGCTGCAGCTGTGGCCTAAGAGGTTCTACTACATGCTACAATCTAGCCAAAAACACAGTCTTTTGGGATACATTCAAAGACCTCTTGAGGAAAAGGACTTGATGTTGGACTTGGACCACAAACAGTGATTCACGGTATTGAGAGGAACCCCTTTCTGAATCAACAGCCTAATGCCCTTCACTTTTCCATAAATCAGCATCTGAAGAATCAGAAGACACCACAACCAAACAACCACAACCAAACATGCCTATTGTGACAGCACAGTCTGTGACTTGCACCATGAGAGTGAAATGAAATACCATACGGTAAGTAAACCAGACCTTTATTCTTGAAAACTTTACCACTGCCACCAATTGATATCTCTCCCCCCCCCCCCCACAGCTGCCTCCCCTAAACATATGCTTACACACTCTGCAATGAAAGCCCAGATAATGTGTGGGAAACAAAACCATACACCACCCCCTTGATGCATTGACTACCCCCTGGTTTAGTCAACTGAGCAGGGCTGCAGAGACACTAGCAAACACCAGTGCTATCATAACAGATCTCTGCAATACCATTCTTGACATAAATGGTAAATATAGGTTTTCTGACAGTTGATGCTCACATGTAAATGCAGTTCTTTTAGCTACAGCCATTGCAGAACAAGGAAGGATCTAGGAGCTGTGCTCGGTGGATCAGACTAGGCTGGGGTTCTTTTAGTCATTCAAACTCCAATACTCACTGGGACTGTGTGTTTCACAATCGTATCTTCAATATGACTTGGGGCAAGATAACAGTGGCGTGCCAGTTGTTTTGACTGGGCTCCGAAGTAAACAACCAGAGTACACGGAAACACTGACAAAACTGAATAAGGATCCCAGGGTCTAGGGATGCAGCTTGGTAACTTTGTTCAGCTTTCTAGCATGACAAATAGTTTACTTCAGCTCTTTCATTTCTCAATACATTATTCATATTCATCAACAGTTCTCTTTTGCTCAGGTGTGCAGCGCTGTTGCTTGCTTTGTACGGGTGTCTCCCAATGGATAGTCTTCTAAGCCCTAGCCACAATTCCCCCCATTCTGAGATTTGTTTACCAAAGGCATCAGGTATATGGAACCCCTATTCAGATGCATAAATCTATGACAGGCTGTAATGTCTCTTGATTGCTGCTATCAAGCCATTCAATCAAAAAATGCCATCATCTAGCTCAGTCTGTTGCATATGGAATAGGGGCAACAATTGCTGCCGGGACATTTGCCTAAGAAAGAGAAATTTGGTGCATTGTGTGTTCCTTCAGAAGGGTTGAAGAAATGAAAATAATTCCACACGTTCCAGATTAGCTGTATAAAAGACCATACAAAGATTCTACATTTCAAATACAAACATAAGAAGAGTCCAGATGGATTAGACCAAAGGCCCATTAGTCTAGCATTCAGTTCTCCCAGTGGCCAACATAAGGGGAACTATAAGGGAAACTCTCTACATTTTGTTGTGGCAAATTCCATAGTTCTGCTATTTACTGTGCAAGTACCAGGATGATATGATACCATCATAACATTTTCTTCACACTATTGTTAAATGTGTGATAAAACAAGTATTATTTACTATTTATTCAATAAATTTATTAGTCATTTTCCAATTAAGTATATTCTCAAAGTGACTGACAGGAAAATCTCTGCTGATAGATGACGTACCGGCCATATAGTTGTTGTTGTTGATGATGATGATGATGTTCAACTGAACATGCCCAAGCATCAACATTTGGCCTGAAGGAATTGGTGACAAAATTTGCAAAGGAAGTTAACAAACTGCTAAAAATTGAAACTTTTTAGAGATTTAAATTTTAACACTACAATTCACAAAATTATTTGAAATGATTTGTGTGCGAAAACATTTTCTTTTATATTTGAGAAAGATAATCAAATATGGTTGCATCACTTATTATTGCAATTTAAAATAAATTTAGCAGTTTCAGGTTTTGTGCTCTTCATTTTTTCTACAAGACATCTGTTTCGAAAATTGAAGTTAGCATTTTTTTTGGGGGGGGGGGGGGTTTGCAGTGAAAGTAGTTAGCTTTGCCTAGGGCACAAAATAGCCGGGCTCTGGCACTGTCCAAGGTTATGAATAATTATCTTCACACACAAGCAAGAATTGGTTATGATGGCTGAAAAGAAGGCAGGTGCATTAGAGCTTCAATTCAAGGCCAACATTGTTGTGCCATCCATTTTTTAAAGTAGAATCTTTCCATGGAAATGAACGCAACATTCATCTTAGAAACGGATGCTTCAGTTTGGCCCAGGGGGATGTTTAGCAGAAACCTGCTTGGTAGTAACAAGCACCTCTTTATGTGAACATAGTTTGTGTCTAAGGGGGGAAAATGCATCATTTTGTTAATATTCACAGCATAAAAGCACCATTTGCCCTGAGCTATGATATTTATGTGACACACAGAGCATACAAAATGCAATTACATTTGCTATAAATAACTCTTGGATGACATTTACACACCACTGAGTCAAATCATGGTAGCCTTCCTTGGCACTCGCTCTCCAGTACCCATTGATTTCAATGGGACTTTGGAGTATGTGAGAAGATTTATAGCGCTGTGTTTCGTCACAACACTCCACTAACAGCACAATCCTATACAGTCTTACTCAGAAGTAAGTGCCACTGAGCTCAATGTGACTTACTCCCAACTAAGTGTACATAATGATCGGCTCCATAATCATATGAAATGGAAGGGTTCCACTTAACCCCCAGGAATTGCCAATTCCTCTCTCCCCAACTTTCTAACCAACTCAAATATATGAAACTACAAAGCCTGTGGAGGCCTTGGTAAAGGAAAACTACTATCACGGAAATTGCTTTTAAAAACTCCTTTGCATTTTATGGTTAAAGGAGAAAGAAGAATAGGTATTACATATGCAGAGCATGTACTGTACTTGCAAGCAAAGCAATGGAAGCAGACTATATATTTTATTACCCACCAGAACCAAAGAGGGAAAAGAGCTACCTGATTAGAAAATGACCTCTATTTAATGCTTTTACAGTTTATTTTGTCAGCAGTAGTGTTCACACTTTATTTTTCCAAGTTACTAATTTTCATCCGGGGAAAGGGAGCATTGCAGAAAAGGTTATTTAAACTTCTGTATTCATGCAGATCCACACAGGATTTAATTCTAGTTTTCACTCCTCATAGTGGTTCTCAATGCAAGTCTCTGTCTGGGACCTTGAAAGAGTATTTGTGGTTGTATCACCTGCTAAAGGAGGAGGCATAGCTAGTCTTTTGTCCAAACAAGGCAGCTGTTAGAGATGTCCTGGGATAGCAAATGGTTTCTTATACAAACTAGTCCAGCCACAATGACTATGTTCTGCACCCACCATGTCGACCGTAAGCCTCTGAATACCTGTTGCTGGGAAATACTGCCACACTGAAGGATGGGTGAAGCTGTCGATCCTCCTATTGAGAAATACTCAACAATATTGTCAAACATTTGCCACAAAACTCTTCTCCTTGTTCTACATACTGACTGATTTCAGATGTAAGCCTTAAACACACCGTGGGATGTGCTTCTGAGCAGACTCATCTAAGCCTGGGCTGTAAAGCTGCAGCCCTGTGCACACTTGCTTCAGAGGAAGCCCTATTGAACTCAGTGAGATTTATCTCTGAGTAGACTTACATTAGGCTTGCTGTCTGACTTGAGAGTTAATTGCTGTGGATTGCACCATATTTCCATGGGAAATAGTAATCCACTGTAGGCTCTCAGACGCATTCTGCTTTGCTCTGAAATGGACTCTGATTTAAGTTGAGCTGAGCCCAGGGATTTCCCTGCTGTAGAGTCCAAATCCTGATCTTCAAGTCACGTCCAGTTCTACATTCCCCTCATCCCCACCTTCTTAAATTAGGCAAGAACTGTGTTGCTGTTAAAGATTTAAAAAGAATATATGTATGAAACATTTGCCCTTTCACATCCAGCCACTTCTCTCCTCAGCCATGACAAGGAACGGCCTATTTTTCTGTGCAGGCATTTTTCAAGGAATACCAGTGGACCAAAGGCATTCACCATGCTGACGCAGTGACTCACTGCAAGAGCTCACTCAGAGTACTCTAATTGGGTAGAACACTAAAGCAACTGTCTTTTATACGTTATATCCTCTAGCTTTATCCTTGTACGTTGCTATTCAATAGGGTTTCGGCTATCTTGTTGGAGCATTGTGCAGGGTCTTGTGGTTCACTTTAATTAAAGCTAATCTCACAGAGCAGAGCCATTTTGGCAGCGAGGACGATAGCTCTTTCATACAAAAGATCCCTGGGAACACAGTGAGCAATCTCTGCACCATAATGGGTGAAATAGAGCTAAAATGCACTGATGCAGTACAGACCTTCTAAGCTAATGCCAATTGACTGTGCTTTGGCATATAGTCTGCACAGCTTTCCAGAAATGGGTAAACATTACAGTATTTTGCTGTGCACAATGAACTAAAATGTCAGTTGTTCTGCCTGAATGTATGTGTGTGAAAGAAGAGAGGATTTAGACCAGATAATTGACTGGAGCCTTTGAAACACAAGTGTTTCTTCATTAGGAACTCCCTTCTCCACCCCACCCCCACCCCCAATAACCTCTACATTATACGTTCCTATTTATGTATGTTTGAGATTTAATTTATCCTTTCCCTATGGTCCCAATCATTTTTAGATAATAATTTTATTTAGATTATGGTCAGTGTGTGTGTAAGATTTTACTATTGATTGTTTTCCTGTTTTCAAATAGTTCAATGTTTTGTGCAGGAAAGGCTGACTTGATTTCTGGGCAGATAATAGATTTTGATGGTTTAGTGATGGGATAACTATTGTAAGGAACAGTCTTACAGGAAGTAGGTTTGATGCCCGGACAGTTGGCCATTAAACTGGGCACCGGTTTTGGACTGGGAATTACTGCCTTAGTTTCATTTTGAAAGGATTTTTGGGATTAGGAATTGGTTATTTGAAGTGCTAACCATGGCAAAGTGCATTATCTTCTTCTGGTGAATACTAAGGTTTCCCATTATTTAAAAATTACTTTTATCAGCACTGTAGAACTTGTCATGAGAATGTGGATGAGCAAATGCAGAATTTTTGTCATCCCCTGGAATAATATTTTTTTCCTAATCCTATCCAATTAGTTGATTATCCCAGCCTTGCTGTGTCATTCTCAGTATTAACTGGAGCCTCATATCATCTGTCAATGGTTATGGGAGGTTTTTGGCATAAATTTGGCCACAACTTTATTAAAATACAAAAATGTGAGTGGTTGCTTAGGCATTGGTTGCGACTATCTGCTTCCACCATGGGGGACAGACTGACATTCTGCACGATGTGGAAGTCAGAAAAGGGGAATACACATGGGGGTAGAGACAGAGCAGGGAACCTGCCCTCAGCCCTCCCCAAATGCAACCAGGAGCTCATTGCTATGGCCCGAGCCCCCTTGACAGAGTGGACAAGCAATAGTTAGCCCCCGATTCCTTTAATGGAATCCCTTGCAGCAGCAGCATTAGAGGGGCAGGCACAGCCAATCCATGCCCCTCAACCAACCAAACCATAAACCAATGCCTAACCGCAACCTTACAAGTTGTGACGATTTGCTACACAGTAGGCAAAAACCAAATGGCCCCAGCCAATCAGCCAGATGGACAAAATTCCTACCGGGCCCCTGCCCCAAGAGCAGATAACCCCATGACAGGCATAGCAAGGTCAAAGCGAACAACCCTAATTCTAGGGGGGGGGGATGGGCAATCCGATGCACGGTCGAAAAGAGAAAGCAAGGAGTTTTAGCATTTATGGCTGTCAATCAACAAATGGCAACATTAACTTCTTCCCAACAACAAGGGAAGCCCTAATCGCATCAGTGGCCAATGATCAATTAGCCCGCCCCCAACTCTGGAGTGTCCTGGTGGCCCCCACCGCAACACGTGCTCTCCATGAAGGAGAACATGCTTTGTCACACTGAATCACAAACAGCTAAACAGCTGTTAAGTGTGAGTTGGAAACCAGGAATTACACCAGGCATCAGAAATGAGGAAGTGAAACTCAAGACTCAGAGGATAGGCCAAGAGTTGGAACAAGCCAAGAGCCAGAATCAGGAAAGACAACAAACATTTGCTCAAGCAAATTCCTAGTCTGAACAGGAAGTCTTGATACCCCTCCCTGTTTAGGTAAGCTAGTGACTAGGTTCAGTGTGCAGAGCCACTTCAGTACCTAGAAATCTTTCACTGCTCAGGGAGATATTGTAACCTGTAGTGTGGTGGTTGACCACATGGCATAGCTGTACATAGGGTCATGGCTTCAGAGTTCTAGACAGCAGTTCCTGAAACAGTGCAGTCCAGGTTTCCAGGCTTACACAAGTTCCCTCACATAGTGGTCTTTGGCACTCCCTACCCTTCACTTCCAAGCTCCGATTTGTCAGCTATGCTCTAAAGTTTAGAAGGAGACAGTGGTGTTGCATCTTTCACTGGGGCATGTGCGTATGTGCATGTACCAGGTGGGACCAGGGCCTGGGTGTGAATGGTAAACAAAACCCACCATGCCAGCACAACCATAGTTGCCCTAGATGGATGGGTGTGGGACACAGAGTTTTCATGGGACTCTGCTGCACTGAGCTGTCCATGCAGAGGGGAGCCAACACGGCCCTTGGCAGAAGCATCTCCACAATGTTGGCTGGGCGACCATTTAGAGAAGGGGCTGGGGCACAGCGGCAGGGCCAGACCAGGCTTTGGGGACAAAAAGCCCCTGGTGACAGGCAGGGCAGGAATACCTGCATGGGGGTACCTGGCTCGCAACCCGTCGATCACATGCACCCGGGGCTACGCCCCCCCCCCCCGGCTCTTCTCTTCCCACGCTACATGAGAGACATACATGGGTGTTTTTTTAAGGCTAAGTGTATGACAACAAAAAAGCAAATACGATGTTAGTATGAAAATGTGACTTTATTTTTTTAAGTATTTAAAAGTATATTTGTTTTGTATTTTACAAGACAGCAGCACTAATCAAGATAAATGTTGTATCTCTTAAATCAGTACTCTTAGATAAAGATGAAGATTGATCGAAATCTGCATGTAGATGGATGAGAAGTTAATCCATATTTGCATAAGTTAATAGTAGTTAGGATTAATTATACACATGTATATTTGTAAATAAATGCATTTTAGCCTCTGGGGGAAATGCAAGTTTTCTAATTTTCTTGATCTAATATTCCAAAGAGATATGAATATTCTCTGTTGCTTTCAAAATTGGAGCTGTCTGTTGATCACCAGTGTCAAGTTAGCAAAATGAAAGGGGTTAAGACACTGTTGCTATCCTCAGTGGGGGAACTGAAAAGGACAAAAGACGGATTACACACCTGATTTGCACACCCATCCACTGCCATATGATAGAAGTGATGAACTGTCCTTTATTTTAGATAACCTATCTGAAAATCAGTGCAAAAAGGTTTGTTTGATAAAATAGAACTTTCCCGGATTAATTGATGCCAAAGCCCAGGATGGAAGCCTGTCACCTTTGGTCTCCAGGCAACTTGCCCAATAAGACAAAAGAAGAAAATATAGGATTTCATAAGGACTGGATGGAGAAATAAGCATAAAAGCTAGAACAATACAAGAATAATAAAGCTATTCTTTGAGTTAAAATGCATAGCAGAATGGTGATGGATTTTCATGATAGCTTTTAAAAAGAAAAACAATGCAGATTAGTGCAAAAATGTGTCAAGGTAAACTCTGGACTAGAAAAAAGGGGAAATCTACTTGGGCACTAAACCTTCAAACTATAAGTTTAGGCAGTCCTTGAAATTACTTTTTAAAACTGATTGCAGAGGAATTCTTAAAAAAAATAAAAAGCAAAATGAAAAGCTGTGTACAGAATCCTCACTTGATCGTTCTAGATCCTAATGGAGAGCAACTCCTAAGGACAATGAAGATGTTTTGAGCTTGTAAACTCAACAGATTTCTGTGCTGTTTCAGTTTCCAGTTCCTGTAGATATTCACAGGAGAGTCTTAATAGGGAAAGTTCCACCAGAACTATGTTTATTGAGCTGTGGCATATTGCAAAATAGTCTCGAAAGGTAAAAATTGACAGGCAGCAGTAGTCTGAATTTCTTTAGAGCTGACTTGATAATTTTGTTACCCTTTGTATTGACAACAAGATCAATAGAATGCCCTACTTAATTAAATATCCCTGAGAATGGAGATGCATATTCTATCATGCATTTTGACCTATCTTGAAATGAAGACATTGTAGGATCAGCTGAAGACTCTTTTGGAGCTCTTCACATGGCAGATTTCAGAATAAACAAAATGAATTAGATGACCCTGAAACCCAGAATGATCGTATGATACATATACGGAGTTAAGACTACAACTTTATTAAATGTACAGATCTGCAAGAATGTTTTTTTAAAAATCCATCCTATATTACAATAAATAAATAAGCAACCTAACTTGGTGAAAGTGATATGAGGAATTCTTTTACCAGGGCAACTCCACCTTACTTTGGACTGTTACCCTACCCGTAACCTTCATAGCCCATTCACCTTAAATGCAAAATGGGGGATGGGCTTTGAGAATTGCATCTCCTGCATCCCAACTGTCGATCATTCAGAGGTGTGACTATCACAAGGCCAGTCAGCAACAAGGGGGTAGGCTGGGCAAACATGCCTTCAGCATGCTGGTGCCCTTGAAAATCCTGTCAGTTATGACAACAAATTAGCCAATCAATTACCCAACCCAGTGGGCAACAGTATGAAGTAGGCAAAATAGATGGAAGATAAACAGACAGATAGATATAGATAGATGATAGATAGATAGATAGATAGATAGATAGATAGATGATAGATGATAGTTAGATAGAGATAGATAGATAGATAGATAGATAGATAGATAGATAGATAGATGACAGATAGATAGGAGTACCTGAGTCCAATCAGAAAGCACTTTAAAATCCCTACTCAGCCCCTCCAATGTGTCTGGCTAATTTGCATATCCCAGATTATCCATCCTGCAGAAACAGACGGTATAGGCAGGATGCTGTGCTACCAAGAAAGGCCCAATCCCCATTAAGAGGCCCAATTCTCATTGGCACTAACTTTCCAAGCCAGACCAAGTGAGCCCGTATCAACATGGACATACGAGGCTCAGAGTTTATCCTACTGCAAGAATAGCTTCAGCAAGCAGAGCTCACTTCTTTACACATCAGAGCTTTAAAAGTATGGAGTTCACTACCACAAGAGGTGGTGCTGGCCACCAATTTACAGCAGAATCCTATATTGTACATGTTCACACAGAAATAAGTCCAGCTGAGTCCAATGAGACCTACTCCCAGCTCTGTGATAGCCACTCATAGGCTAATCACCCTTTAAAGCTATCAGTCATAATGATTATTATATCCCTGGAGAGCAACAGTGGGAAGGGGCTCTTGCCCTCATATCATGCTTCTGGGCTATATCCAGCTAAGTCATACCCATTGAATTCAATGGACATCACTAACACAAGTCCTTTGATTTCAACTGGTTTATTTGACTAGGACTTATTTGGATACAACACTATAGCTGCATTCCTTTGCACACTTCCATGGAAGAAGCCCCATTGATTTCAGTGGGACATTTGAGTAGACATACCTTAGATTGCACTGAACAGTCATAAACCTGGGTACTTAACTGCACACCTTACTAAACACATTGAGACTTTCTCCTGAGTAAGCATGCATTAGATTTCACTGTACGTTTCTAACTAACAAGAAAACATTGCTTTAAGACAGAAAGAATAAAAGGACAACATTGGCTAATCAGAGTATTACTTTTCTGTTTCAACAATCTGAATATTGCTTCTTCCAAAATGTGTTTTTGACTTTCACACTCTAGTGCTCTTGCTCTGCATCAGAGGAGGACATTCATTGGTGATTCAACACAGAAACGACCCTGATATGTAATAGCACTCAAAATTAATGAGTCTTAAAATGCATTCTGATTCTAGCTTCATTCATTTCTATTACAATCCTGCTGTATAGGAAGAGTCCTCATTCTGCTCAAAAACAACTGGCTTGTGCACATATCTGCACAGCCCCACAAATGGCCGACATTCACAGGAGTATCTGAAATCTGGAGGGGGGAAATGGAAACTCACTACAGTGCACATTCTTCTAGTTAATCATTATTGCCAGTCTTATATTTCTGTATTTCTGTATTTATTTATTTATTTGATTTGGTTTAAGGACAATTAAGTATATCTGAATTTTTTTAAAAAATAAGTTGGTGCTAGTTCATTAATGCATAATGGAATCTGCTGCAAATGTAGCTATGATGTAGGAAATGTTGGCATGTACACAGAATTGCTGTAAGGAGAGGAACATAGAGTGTATTGTTTTTATGGACAGTGTATGGCAGCATTGAGATAAATAACCCACCTAAACTGCAATCACTGCTGTCACAAGAGGCTCTATCCAGGAAGCCAGATGTTCTTTTGGCTTGATCTTCATTCTTTGTACTCTTGTCATTTGTGGCCAGCGATGAAGCATCTTTCTTTCTCAAATCCTACTCGACTAAGCATTGGGAATAAGTGCTGCCAGCCCATTTCTGATCATCATCCTCACTACCACAGCTTAGGGTTCTCCCTTCTCGTCTGGAAAAACTACAAACTAATTGTGTACTGGATGTTGCTGATGCTCTGCCAACATGTACCATAGTGCCTCTGGAACTTACCTAGCTCCTGGGTTGCATCCACCGTCTGCTGAAGGGCAAAAGTCCATTGCTCAAAATGTTGTGGACAAAAAGGCCCTTGGAAATGCAGAAGACTTCATTCTTTTCTTTCTTAACGGTGGATCTGTCTGTGCTGTCTGATATCTTACATCTAATTTAATTTACCATCACGGTGGTAGGACATGTCATGTTCATGTCTTGGTTCCATGAATTACTAAGCAAATACCAATACTAGTTGTTCTGTTTCCCAGCTGAGCCCCCTAAATCTCAGCATTTGTGCTTCAGACTACACACTGGGTTTGCCCTACACCAGGAATGAAGACTTGACACAGAGATATGGTGAAAGGTTATATGTATTAAAATATAACAAGGAAGATTTGTGCCAAACCAAATGAAAGTGCTGGCTAGTGTGACTTATGTGGAAGAGGAGAAGTTGCCTGTCCTCTGAAGATGACCAGTGAGCCTTTCTTCTTTGGGCTGGAGCAAAACCACCCCCAACTGAAGGTAGGGAGCAACTTCATTCTGGCTCAGATTCTGTGATCTGGCTCAGTGGTGCTGTCAGGAAATGGCAGCCACAGACTAGTCAGTGAAGAAGGGGAAGACTGATTTCTCTGTCATCGTCAAAAGGACTGAAGTGAAAGAACTGAAGTGTTTGTTAAAATATAAAAGTCATTACTTGGAAGTGGCAAGGATCAGGGAGATTAAGGCCAGTGCTTTTCTTCTAGAAAAAAGGTGACAGTTCTGCAAACCATGAGTATCCCCAGAAAAAAAAAGCACTGGTTAAGACTGTATTCAGATGGCAATAGATCCCACATTTGAATGTGCCCTAAATGTGTGCATAAGATTGTATATAGGTCAGTTCACACACACACACAAAGTTTACTACAATGTTCATCATCTCCAGCCAGCATGGTCAATAGTGGAAGGCTTATGTAGAGGGATGGTTTGTGAGAATCAGCACTGCCAAATAGGGGAGGTTATTCATTCCCAAAATGAGATTCCTGTCACTACCACATGAGCCATGAATAGCCCTCATGTGGAGTTGCTGCATGAGGTGTTGAGCTGTGATCTCAGTGACTGCCCCCATGTGGTCCCAAGATGCCTCAGTGGGAGCTTGGCATCTGTCTGAACCAGAAACATATTGGATAATGAATAGAATTAGCCCAAACAATGACCATGCCGCTAATAGCCGCTCTTCTCCATTACTTTTGCTAAAAATACCCATCGCAACATCTAGCTTTCGGATTTCTCACTTAATTTTTTTCCTTCTTGCTAATTTTCTAATTTTTGACATTAGACTCATTTATTCAGTGTAATTTATTTTTTTGTACTACAGCTTAAATTCTTGGCTTAATGAAAGAAAATTAATAAGATCAGAAACAGCTATATTATTCAATTTTTATTAAGACAGAACTTCTTGCATTAATTTATAGATGAGCTTTCATTATTACTTATGGGAATCATCAAACAGTAGATAGTCTACATTGGAGAGCTGAAATGAAAGTGCTAATAAAAGTGTGATTCAGTCATTCTGGCAACAGAAGGCAAGGTATGCTAGGTGCTTGTGTTGGGTTCCTACAGCCTTAACAAAAGAGGTGTCATCACCCAGAATCCTGACAAATGCAGTGCCAGAAAGCAGCCATATGTTATCTGTATTTCCCAGTGATATGTTATCAGTGCCTGAGAACATATATTGTCCCATTTAGACATGTGTATCAGTGTATGGTATGTATTCGCCTGGAAGCTAAACTGCACAAGAATCTTCCTTTTAAAGTCCAATATACCTGAAGGAATGTGCCTGGTTTAATTGTCATATTTATTATAGTTAAGTCATTGTTCCCTGCCCTCACTGAACAATATATTCATTCCTGCTCATATGTTGTTTAGGTAAACGATACAAAGAGTGAACATTCTGTAGTGATTTTAAACAGTGCAGACAGGCCCAGGAACATGCCTTCTGTTTGATCCTGATGGACTGGATTGTTGTGTACCGTAGAGATTTATTTTTTGCCTAGCAGTAACTGATCGTAACTTTCTAATATCCCAAGTTTCCTAGTTTGACAGGGGATCTCCCGCTCTCTCATAGATTTGTACACTTTTCTACCCATGTGGTAATTCGAAATTAATACTTAATGAATGCCCCTTCGGCAGAGAATTTTAAAATCCAAGGATGAAATGCACAAAAATATAATCTCCCCCTTAATAAGAAGCTAACTGTTATGAGATTTTTTTATGTATACAATGACGGCAATATTGTGCACAGTGGGGAGGGACGGGAGTTGGTGGAAGTGTAGATGAAAAGATGAGGCAATAGTTGAAAAGAGGTGATAGGCAGAGATGGGAAAACTTTTTCACTTTAATGGTCACATGCTTCTGAACACCCTACCAGGCAGCAGCGGTCATTGGGACAATGCAGGCAGGCCAACACGATTCACTTGGGTTTCCAGGGGCTTAGCACCACTGCTAGTTACCAAGAAGGGAGGTTTGGGAAGTTCAGCATGGTGCTGGCATCCCATTCTGTCCTTCATCCAGGCAAGCAAGAAGCATTATCAGAGTTCAAGAACACATTCCAGCAAGGCAAAAACACTCAATGAGGATGTAAGTCAGGGACAGTGAGGGGTGTGGCTGGGGAGAATTTCAGGGGTCAGATAGATAGGCCACATATGGTCCCCAAGCTTGAGATGCAACTGAAGGCTATTGAAGAAACTAGACAGACCTACTATATAGTGCGGGCTGTGTCATATGAGTCTGCAGTGGAAAGTGGGGATCATTTCCAAATGAGGAGGAGGAATCTTGCACCAACAGAGTGCAGGTTTTCTCCACCAAATTTTGGGCGATTCCTCTCTGTCTCACAGCAGGCCCATATGACATATCTAATATATAGATTTGTATTCCATTCACACTATTGGACACAAACTTCAGAACAGGCAAAAAGGTTTCCCTCATTTTATCCATCCTTAAAACAGTAATATCAATGCCCTGTCAACTGAAGCTTTCTGTTTTTAAGCATTGTGGCATTTTGATTTCTAGATTCAGTATATATTCTTACTTCAGAATTTCATAGAACAGGGCTTATATTTTATACTTACCCAGTTTAACATCTCATATAAACACATCATACATTCAATGAATCCAATCTATCTGCATCTGATCATTTTAATGTACGGCTCAGAGAACATTTTGTTGAGTTTGTTAGATGCTGAAGCTTTTTCTCAAGCTTAAAAATATTATCAAGAAGCCATGTTACAAAATGTTTTGAGCATAATGAGAAATGCGAGAGATTTCCATATAAATTTCAGTTACAAGATGTGTTTGGTGCATTACAGAAAGCAATAAAGGAATGATTTTTGTCTCACGGTTTGAAAAGTACTAATAGAGTTTAGAATTCATTCAGTCAAAACCAAAAAAAACCCACCAGAAACACCGGAGAGTTGAAAATTGCATCTAAACATATCCATCTGATTAGATAAACAGATGAAATAATACTTCAGAATCTTATTTGCATGATAAGTGCTCAAGAATGAGAAAAAGAGGTCAAAAAGGGGTAACTAATAATCATACTGTTTCCCATTTCCTTATTCAAACCAGTGAAGAAGAACAAGATTAAGTCATAAACAGGACAAGTTGCATTTCCCCCATTGAAATGCTGTAATTCTAACATATTTATTTAAACCTTTCTCTTGAATGTGTTTCATTTTTATTTGCTACATCAGATGAACAGTTAGGATGATTATACCACTCCAACACAAATGCTATCTATCCATCTTTCTGATAAAATATATTAAATGGAAGAACTGTTAGCAGGTATCCCTTTAAGTACAGTATTAGTAGTTTGGGGTGCTATTGAGCTTAAACTTGACCATCCACACAAAACCTATATGGAAGATAGCTTGATATCAGTACATAAACAAACCATGGACAAATGATATTTGTTCTGTGCGAAGCTGATCTGAGTTCTCACCATTCCTCATCTGGTCATGTCTAGTCTTTGGCAAGACTTTAAAGAGTGACTATGGGCTCACCTAAATTATGCTGCTGCAGGTGCAAATTGTTATGTATCTCTCTTTCTTTTCAAAAGGGGTTTCTCATGGAGCATTAGGGTAAATTATGTGGAACTTAAGGAAAACAAACCCCCTTGGGTGTACAACACCTGTTTCCCCTTTCTTTGTTCATGTACATACCTTGAGTCTTGTAAAAGACAGACATAGGAGGTAGGAGATTTCAAGGGAGGCCTAAGCAACACAGGCTATTCTATTTTGTATGAGCTGTGGCGGGCTTTGGGCTCTCAGATTTCATCAGCTCCCTGTGCACTCCCTGCGTCTCACGTGCCATTCCACAACATTGTTGTGGTGCTCCCTGCAGTGGCAGCTGAACTGGTTGTACTACCCCAAAACCACATCTGGTATGAGTGAAACTTTCAATTTTGGTTTCTCTCAGTTCCGCATGTGAGGACCTAGTGTGAGCCAGTGTGGTGTAGTGCTTAGAATATGAGCCAAGGATCTGGGAAACCAGAGCCAAATCCCCACTTGGCTATAAAGCTCACTGGGTGACCTTGGGTCAGTTACTGCCTCTCAGCCTAACCTACCTCACAGGGTGGTTGTGGGGGTTAAATGAGGAAGGGGAGAATCATGCAAATCACCTTGAAATCATTGGAGAAAAAGGTGGGATATAAATGCAATCAATCAATCAATATATTTCCAATCTGAACTTCAGTTCTACACATTTCCACAACAGTTTGCACGTTTGTTGGTTTTAAGGGAAAAAGGTCCTCATGAAAATTTATCTGCAAATTCATCCCAATAAACATTTTTGAATGCAATTTTGCCTCATATACACATTTTTGCAAAGCAACTTCCCCTAATATAGTGCATTTTAAAATACTATTTTCACAAATGTATGCTTTTTTATGCACACTTTACCCTAGTATGTGCGTTTTTGTACACATTACTTTGCTGGAAAACCACATTGCAAAATTCAGACAAGTGTGACTTTTGAGGGATTGCTGTATTCTGATTTTCATTTTTTTTTTTTTCAGAAAGTGGGAATTTGGTAGGTTTGCATTTAAATGTGAATTGAATTGAATTCCCCCACTCACCCTGTTTCTGCAGTTTGAACTTTGTTGTGAACATATAGATTAATTTGGGAGAGATGGGTAATTCGCAAGTCTTGGTGGAGCGATTAGTTGAGACCCTTTAAAAAACAGCAAGACTTTGAATGAGAACAGCACCTGGGCTTTCCTGGAAGATGGCATTTTCCTTTGAGAATGGCATCATGTGCGAATCTTAGGCACCCCTAAGAAAATATTTCTTGGTCGAGCCACAAGTCAGAGTGAAAATCCAAAAGTGAAAACAATATAAAGGAACATCCAAGGCAGATGTACTACTAGAGTGTAGTAGCTCTGCACCCACTGCCATTCTAGTCTCCCACTATGGGCTTTAAGATGCACAGGGAGCCCCCAGGAATGCAGACTCCCTGCTTCAGGCAGTTGCCTTCTGGCTCAGGTAGGGCAACTAGGACAGCAATTAGGGGTGGGAGGAACCAGGATATTCAAACCTGATGTCCTTCCTTCTCCTTTAAGTCATATATGGGCACCTGAATGGGATTTAGAGATTCTGGGCTGCGATAGAAGAACCTTCTGACAGAGCTGTTCAGCAGTGGAATGGTCTCCCTTGGGAGGTGGTGGACTTTCCTTCCATGGAGGCTTTTAAGCAGAAGTTGGATGGTCACCTGTCGTGGGGTTGGACTTGATGATGCTCAGGGTCCCTTCCAATTCTCCTAGTCTATGATTCAGTGTTTCTATGATAAATACACATATCTCAAGTTCAACCCAGGCTATGTCTATCCTAATACTGACATTGGGAGGGGGAGTCTCCTTACGTAGCAAGCACTCTTAATAATAAACCAGCAAGGAAGTGACAAGGCACACACACTACCTTCCTTGGCTGACGTTCTTGTTTCAGGTGCAATCTGTCAAAAGGGATGAAGAAAGGGAGGGGGAAATGGCACATCTGACTACTTCTTCATGACTAACAGGCAAAGGTTGACATGTTAGGTCACTGCCACAGCTTTATAGCCTCAATAGCTTAAAAACGTACCTCTTTCCCTCTCCTCCACTGCTCCAGATTCTTGTTTTGTTTTTCCCTGTGGCATACCAGCGCTGCTTCACCCCTGGAGGAAATCACTCAGCTGCTATCTTGACAGTTCCCAAGGCGGGGGTGGGGGATACAATTTACAACTACTGGCAACGTTTTTTAAAAAGAGATTTCTATTCTGCTTAGCTTAAAATAGATCTCAAACTTCCTCAAAGTTTAATCCCCCCACTTAATCTGACCTCTTTAAATACAAGGGTGTTTGCGACATTTGCTGTATGCCCGGTGCCCTCCAGGTGGTTTGGTCTGCAACTCCCATGAGCCACTGCCAGTTTTGCCTTGCTGGCTGCAAAGGTGGGAACTGTGGTCCAAAATATCTGGAAAGCATCAGATTGGCAAAAGCTTGAATGAAGCACTTAATGCCCCCACCTGTCTCTGAAATGCAATAAAATCCCCACTAAGGTAAACATAAGGATATAATCAACAGAGTAATGTCAAGGGAAAGGTGTTTACAGTTACCCCACCCGCTGCCTTTGGAAGAAGCTGCTGACCTGAATGGAGATGCAGAAAGGACAGCAATCCATTCAGGCAGCTGAGGCCCAAACATGTGATTGGAAAGACTTGATTTTCAGATAATTTGTAGGTGGTAAATAGGTAAGGTAGAAACGTAAATGACCCCTTGATGGTTAAGTCCAGTCTAAGTGGCTGTGGGGTGCGGCACTCATCTCGCTTTTCAGGCCAAGGGAGCCAACATTTGTCCACAGACAGCTTTCCGGGTCATGTGGCCAGCATGACTATACTGCTTCCGGCGCAACAGAACACCGTGACGGAAGCCAGGTTGCAGGGGAATTCCATTTAGGTGGTAAATAAGGGCACTCGTGCTTGTATTTTCCATCTTTTCCTAATGTGTGGCAAAAGTTTCCTAGTTGTCTGAAAAGAGTGGGATAAGTTGATGGGCCAGGTTGTGAAGTGCAAATGTACCGGTGGATCAGCTAAACCCTGCCCCAGAGTGCTGGGAAAACCCAGCCAGATGGGTGGGATATAAATAAAACAACCACCACCATCACCTCACTGTTCTTGCTTTCCCCACCATCTCCTTATCTATAAACAGCAGTGACTCAGCTGTCAGGTGGTCAGGTGAGTGACGCCAACCCAGCACACTTTCTGCTCCTGTTGAAAATTGCATAAGCCATACTATGTGTGTATGCATATATAATGTCAGAGACAATCTTCAGGCATTCTTCATGACTCCTAAGAGAATAGATGCACCATTTGCTGCCAATTTGCTCACCTGCCCCCTATTTATATGGTTTTGTAAAGTAAGGGGAGGAATCAGAGCTGGACCAGTCATAAGACAGGGTGAGGCCGCTGCCTCAGGTGGCAGAAGACGTCCAGGCAGCACTCCTGTGGGTACTCCATCTGCCACACTGCCCCTGCCACTGGCAGATAAGTGGCACCACCATCGGTACTGATTTTGGGTGAAATCTCACACAAAATGGGTGCAATTTACCTGAAATTTGCACCACCAGATAGGGTGTGCACAGATAGCATTGGCAGCGGCAAGTATGGTGATGGTGGGAGGGGATGCACCGGGAGGTCAGGCTGGCTCTTTTCGTTTCACCTCAAGCAGCAATGTGGGGTGTGCCTGGGAGGAATCCCATATCAAAAGGGATTCCTCCCAGATATATAGCAGGTGTTTGTTAAAATACTGACATTTAACTTCACTGGCTGCATTTACATGTAAATCTAAGATGTGAATTATGCTTTGTTTCAATGTCTGAACTTGCCCTGGACAGTTAATCATGCTTTTGTAATTTTGTGAATCCGAGCTTGCATTGACTGGGAATTGTTGTATATGCTCAAGTCTAAGATCCTGGATAATCACTGTGTTGTTTTTCTTGCCCCCCCCCCTCGCCGCCTCTTGCAAAGTGACAGAAGTGCAAGGTAAAGGTGGTTAAGAAATGGAAATGCTACCCCATTCTCACTGGCACTTCTCCCCATCTTGCATGGCAACAGGCTCCTTTCCCTTTCCAATCCTTCCTTTCAAGTCAACCCAACTAGCTTCACTGCTGATTTGAAAAGAGGGGACATTTTAAAGGAAATCCTGTCTGATTGACTACCATCTCTCCTGGACTGTACATTGAAAGTACAACTTGGTTCTTAGCAGGCCAGCATGGCCATTAAACCTACAGAGAGAAAAATAAAATAACTCTACAGAGGAAACGGAAGAGTATTGACTTTTCTGTCCCGTCCCCCCCAGCACTGTTATTGGGAAATTGTTGCTCATTTCTGCAAAGTACTTAGAACCTAATTGACCAAACAATGACCCCAGATATCTGTCTTCGTGGTGTTATGCAGTCCCCACATCATTGGTCCAGACATCTCTATGCATGTGTTGAATACAGACTATGGCTGAGGGTGTGAGGTAACAAAGCAGCAGTCACATCAATGTGTGTGAAATGTGTGGCAAGCCATCTTTGCTTGCCAAGCAGTCTTTGGGGAAATGATTTGGGGAAACCTCCCCTACAGTGCTTTGCTAAGTCTTGAGGACACTGGTCACTATTGAGGGGGAAGTTGGGTGACTGTCCCTCAGGATCAGTGAGGGATATTTGTGTGTCGACTGGAAAAGTAGGCTTGCGACTTTTCCACTCTGCACATTCAGCATCTCCCTCGGCAAACAATGTTGAAAAATAATAAGGGGGGGGAGTATCCTGTGGAGAAGAAAAATAGGTGTACTGTGAATAAATCTGCAGCTGAAGAATACAATAGTTCTGAAGGGGGGTGGCCCTTCTCTTTGTTTTTAAGTGAGGCATTCAGGTGTTGCCATCTTAATAGAGTCATTCCCTTTAGTCTACAAGAGGAAGAGTGTCCCTTCAAAGATTGCAACTGTGTCATCAGTTTTCTTTTTTCAAACAAATACATGTATTCTTGGGAAGGGGAGAATTCTGCTCCTGAATTGTCATAGGCACCTATGCAATCAGTCAAAATGTTTAAAATGTTTTAAATTGATTACTTAATCAGCTAATTAGTGCACATACACATCTATTGAGAACTAAGCCCTGTTGAATGCAAATGCACTTATTCCCAGGAAATGTGTATAGGATTACATCCTAATTGTTAATGGCAAGTGTCTGATAACATACAATTTTTGTATCTATCCTTAGCTGAACTTTACAAACTTCAAAGCAAATCTATAACAGAATTAGATGGCAGGAATGTTCTGTTTTATCTGCTTGTTGTTTTTAACTTGCATGTTTGGGATGGTGTATTTTAATCTTTGTTGTAAGCCACCCTGTCAATCTATTCTGAACAGAAGAGTAGGATACATCTATTCAAACAATTAGAAATGACACAAACCACCAAGGGTTTCAGAAAATGTGAATTTAAGAAACACATGGATTTGAGTAAAGCTTTAAAATGTCAATGTGACCATTTCTGTACTGTTTAATGTTCAATCACTTTTGCTAAACCATGTGCAGTAACTTAATGTAGCCAATTCACATCCCTAATATGGAACCTTTGGTGGAAATTGAATGAGGTATCATCTCTGTGGTGACCCTCTGCTGAGGCTTAATAGGGCAGTCTTTAGCTTTTGTGTGGCTGGGGGGAAATGTGCTTTTCAAGGGATTGAATGTGCCTGTGGAGACTGATGGACACGTACTCATAATGCAAGAAATGGCTCAGTGATCTGCCTTAGACCAAAGATTTACCCAGCCTAGGATGACATCAGCATATAGAAATCAGATCTTTCACAAAAAACCCTTTTCTTTCCTATTGCTTTTCTGAAGCTACTCAACTAATGCTTAAAATAAGAAAATCTGTTGAAAATTCTTTAGTAGATGTGGTTCAGGATATTTCAGATTTTTTGAGATTATAGTAATGCAGAGTTTAGATCAGACTTCCTCAACCTTGGCCCTCCAGATGTTTTTGGCCTACAAATCCCATGATCCCTAGCTAGCAGGACCAGCGGCCAGGGATGCTGGGAATTGTAGTCTCAAAACATCTGGAGGGCCGAGGTTGAGGAAGCCTGGTTTAGATCTATGTATCTAAGCAAAGAAACATGGATGGCTATTCTTCCCCGTTTCTACAGTTTTCTTTACATCTCTAACTGGTGACTACTTTAACCTATACAGGGCTTATTTAAGCCAGAGGTGTCCTGAAGTTGTCAGATCCCATCTCCCATCAGCCCCATCCAACAGAGACAATGGTTGGGGATAATGGAACTGGAAGTCCAACAACATCAGGCGTTTACGTGTGTTAAGCCCTTGAATTTGTTTCCAGTGTTGCGATGCAAGCCTGGAACATGTAATTACAATTACATGTGGGGGGTGGAAATTCAAAAGAGAAGGAAGGAGACCAGTCTTTCTATAGATATACAGCTTGCCATTCAAGACCCTGAAATAGAAATGACATGCTTGGAAGGATTATTTCCTATAGTACTGAGATTGCTGGATGTAGTTTCCTCTGTTCAGAGCAGTAGGTCAACATGGAAGGAGGAGGAGAAACCTAAAAAATTTAAATCCTTAATATCTTCCACTCCACAGTGGAGAGAGAGACACTGTTGAATATACTGTTTTGTGGCCATTCAGGAAAGAAGTCAAGAAGCTAAGCCTTACAATGTTGGGTTCCACTATAACAGATTTTGAGGAGCACTGGTTGTTGCTGGGGGTACAAGGGAATGGGCAAAGATCTCCCCTTCCTCCTGCACCCCCATTAGTGAGCACCTCCTATTGGAATTATGGTACTAGGAACACCAACTGGATGTTGTTCTCTGTGTTGGTCTATGACATCTCATTTGCACTTACAGGTCGGTACCTGGTTCTGTCCTCAGCATGTGTGAACCAGCCTGATATCTAGGAATCAGATATGTGCTTCATATGGCCTCCATACTGCCCATATCTGCAAATGGTATATGTTCCCATAAAGCAAGATAACAAAGAATTTTCCCCAGATCATGGAGTCATTTTTACATACATTGTTGTGGACTTGCATTTTAAATGTCCTTGAAAACCGAACAGTTTGTTCAGTTAGCAGCAACCTGACACTGTCTCAGTGGGAATAGTCTGCAGCAGCAGCAGCAGGTTTTAGAGGCTGTCTCAAATTACAGATTCATTTTAGACTGAAATTTCGATCATTGCACACAATACAAAGAGTAGTTGGTTTACCATAATTTCAAAAAAAATGAGGATATAATTGTTCCCACCATTCTGAAACAATTCTGAAAATTGTAGCAATAGGTAGAGGGTGCCACTTGAATGTCACAAGATTTAACTGGGTTTTCTTGTTGCCTGTACTTTTTATGATATTTAGGCCTCATCACTTTTTTATCAGTACATCTAAGTGCATGCCAAAAAATATAAAGTGTGAATGTAACAAATAAGTGTTTGAAAACGTGTACCTTGCAGTTATTCATCAGAGAGCTAGCACTGGATGCAGCTTGGGTGTGTGTGTGTGTGTGAATGTTAGGATTCTTGATCCCTATAACACAACTCAGGCAACCTCAAAATTGCAGAACAGTTCCTTATTCTAGGTTTCACTTGCAGCATGTGTGTGTTTCTCTTCAAAGGATCTGTTTTGTTTTTACCATGTCAGCTTATATATCTCCTTCATACACTTTTTATTACTCCATTTTTAATTATTCCTAGAAGATATTATTTCCAAGAGGTAGCTATCATTCTGCAAGTAACATATTACCAATAATTTTATACAGCCTTTCTATTTATTTATTTTTTTAAAAGGCCTTTTAAGACTATGCAGGAGAAGTAAAACCATCACATTTTGCAAGATCTCTCTGTGTATTTGTATAGACCTGTAGATATTGGGGGGGGGGGATGGGGACTAAACTCTCTTCAAAATATCAAACGTGGGGTGTATTTTCACCAAGCCAGCACAGATGCTCATTTTGTAAGAGGCCCTTCTGGAGTGTCTTCTTTTTTACTTGCTCTGCCAAGTACTTACACCATTTGTTGGGATCTCTTTCACATTATGTACCACAATTGTAATAGGCTGTCATATAGACTGCAGCAGTGGAGTTCCATATCTGGGCTCAAAAAATGATTGTTGTGGACTATTAGGGTCTGATTTGGGAGGCTTTCATGAGCTGAACAGTGACTGATCCAATGTGTGGTCAAAACGGAAGACCCTCTTGTGGCCAGAGATAAAAGTTATATCAGGAAGAGGCAGCATGTATTATGTTAGAAAGCAGAATGGATAAGAAGAGTGCCAAAACCAACTGTTAACTCCTGGGAAGCAAGAAAAGGTTTAATAAATTTGTTTTCTTCTTCCCATTCTATGAAGAGCAAAGAAAGAAAACTCTGGTGTTTTTTCCAGAAAACATAAACATTTGAGGCCAAATTTCTGCTCACTGAGGAAACAATTTTTAAGCCACACATTTCTATTGTTGCATAAAGTTCTGTTTCTTTATCATAGTAATTGTAGGGAAGTGTGTGTGTGTGTGTGTGTGTGTGTGTGTGTAGAAATCAATGCTAAGTATGCTTTTCCCAGAAATGGGGAAATGAATAGCATTTTTGAGTCAGCAATTATTTTTGAGTCTCTTTTAATCTGGCTTTCAAAGACAGCTTCCATTGTTCTGTTAAAAGCAAAGAAAGCTCTTAACAAGCTATGTAATGTCAAACTTTACTCTTCTCTCCCCCCCCCCCCATATAATAATGAGCAAGGAACCAAAATGTCCCAATGTGAGGAATTTGCTTAAGACATAAAAGCAGGCAAAATTGCCCCTCATGTGCCATAGGTGTATCTAGAGGATGGATTGAAAACTGCAAGCTCTCCTAAGAAGGGCAATATGCCCCTTGTGCTCTTGCTGCAGAGAAATGGATAATCTGCTACACATGTGGACTCCTTGTCAGTGAGAGCCAGTCTGTAAATGTTCTTTGCAACACTACATCAAGTACACAGCTATGCTTTTTCACAGATGGTGAACATCACTGTTGTACTATGGGAAGCAGGACGGCAATGGGGGCCAAAGCTGCTGACCATGCCTGACACTGAGGGAAAAGAGACGTTGTATTTCTCATCATAGGACAATTATTTCCACCTGCCTTGCCCCATCATCTAGCCTTGAGAGCCTTCAAAAGGCAGTTGCTTCCAGAATAACTCTGATATCTGAGTCATAAAATACAGGCACCCCGCCCCCACTTATGCACATTCAACTCACGCGTGACCGCATCTATGCACAGTGCCAGCAAATAAATAAATAGGATCATACCAGGCAGAGAGAACTGGTGGGAGAGTGCTGAAGAGTCATTGTGGCTTGTGAGGAGGGCTTCCCTGCAGCCTGAAGAAGATGTCAGTGAGGGTGGAGGAAGCCCTGAAGACACTTGAGGCTTAATGGAGTTTTGTTTAGGCTGCTCAGCCTCCCTGCCTAACCGCTGATGTGTGGGGTGGACCCATTGCAGCAGCCACATTCCTGTGTGTCCTTCAGCCTCCAGCTGGCCTCTAGATATTTTGGTCTGGACTGGAGAGAGAGAGCAGGCTTTTTGGAAGCTTTTTAGAGGGTGTTTTCACTTATGCGTGCAGGGACCCAAAACGTAATCCCCACCTAAGTGGGGGACACCAGTATGGAACACATTGTAGTCAGTACAAACGCTATAAATTTTGGGCCTACTTTTGGATGTTGAAGTTATTACATATTTTTTTACTTGACATATTGTTTCACTTTATGCTCACTTAAATTCCAATTTATGTTAAATAAACTATTAAGTGTATGTGTGTGTATGTGGTATTATGCTGTAGTGATACAATTATACTTTTTATTATGCATAGTTATTGTATCACTGTATTTAGACTGATAGATACCTTCCCAAATACTTATCAACTTGAGTCTATACTATAGTTAAGATTGTGGGTTGCATTCCATAAGGCCATCCTCTCAGTGCAAAGACTTCCACCTGTACAACAATACTTCCTTTCCCTTCCCCTTTCCCACACCCAAAATACTCAGGACAGTTGAGGGAACCCACAGAATAGATCTGGGAAGAGGAAGTCCTCTTGTACAGACAAGTCCTTGAACCAACAGGACTATTTGGTTGCATACAATAAATCCATGAATGGATTTATTTCCTTTCCCCTGCAGTGAATTGTGCGGAGGGTGCTTAATAAATGAATGCTATTGCAAAAATTGGGATTCACTATGCCATAATCTCACCACTTCTGATGATCCCAGCCACTCAGGTTACTTTTTCATAACTAGTAAATGCAAAGCCTTCCTTTTATTGGCTCGTCACTTCTGTGTGTCTCAATCCATCTCTTTTCGATTACTTTTTTATTACGCATTTTCTCCACCTGTATACAAGAAATCTTCCTCGGTATACACTCTGACTTTTATCACCTATATTGCTCCTTCTAATCTCTCATTTAGATTGTGTCCTAGGCTCTTGACAGATTTTGCAATCTGTATTCTTCAGCATACATTGGATGCCTGACCTTTTCCAAGGGTTTGTTTTGTTCTTCTTTTACTTCATGGCTACTTCCTCAAATATTTCATTTATTTGCCTCGGAAATCTCATAATGTGGAAAGCTTCTGTTAGGCATGATAGAATGTTGATTCTCAGAAGGTTCATTCCATTTCGAACCTTCAGTCATTGTATATTATTTGAGGTGTGCATGTCTCCCCCACCTAACAGTTGAAGTTATCTTTAAATGTGTTATTTATTTATTCTTTCTGCTGTTTTATTCCAAGGATTTTAGTTGAAGGAGACATTTTTGGCTGGAAATCAAGCAACTGAAACAAAAACTCATGAAGGGCAAATGTTGAAATGTACAGTGTCAATTTTATGAGAAGCTTACCTTACCTTCTTGATCTGTGCTCACACAAAGCTGGAAACTGACCAGCCTGTCATTTTGCAGCTTTGTATGGAAACCAATAATTTGCAAACACATTTGGACCAGTCCAGCAAGGAAGAGCCACATGTAGAAAGATGCTTTAATGATGATGTACCTGCATATTTCCTCTGGAAGTATGCCAACATCTTTGTTTTCAGTGCCTGTTAAAACATACTTTTTGTTTAGGCAAGCCTCCCCAGACACGCAATCTTACCAAATAATTTTATTAACTATATTTGTTTTTAAAACAGATTATTCCATTTTTATGTCAACTTGTTTTTAAGGTTTGATTTTATGAGTATTTTTACTGTATATTTTAAATTGTTTTATGTAAAGGTTTAATGTAAATTGTTTCTGATGATCAAGCAGTATAAAAATCTTCCTAAATAAATAAATTTGCACTGAATTTCTGAATACCACCTGAACAACAGATGTGTACATTCCAATTCTGCACCACAGTTATTGGATGCTACAAGTAGACCAGGGCTGGAGTCATTAATTAAGTATCCAGGTCTTCACCTACATGAATAATATGGAAGTTACATAAAACCAGGATTTTGATTAAATTAGCAATTTCATTATCACAATTCTACACCTGATTCACAGTCTGACAATCATATGTTAATGATTTGCCATAAAATCATAGAAGTTATTGCATACAAACAGAACAGCATAAAAATTATAGAGGCAGAAGAGACATAATTTCTGAGGACAGGAGAAGTTATTGTGATATTTCAATCTCATCTTCCCACAGGATTTCGTTAAAATGATGGTCGAAAAACCTGATCCTAATTACAGATGCAAGGCACCATTAGTGTAAACTGTTACTGAAATTAGAACAGTAAACCTATCTAGACAGCTGCACTCTAAGGGGTATTCAATCTGAGTTTTTTTACAGGAAGCTCTCAGAGTTCACATCCTGTTTCACCTGGCTTAAAAGCTTCTGTATCCTGGTCATAGTCCTCTAGAGAACCACTAGGGTCCAAAAATACCCTCTTGTTAAAAATATGCAGGGTGTGCTTTTAGAAAAGCTCAAGCTTGCAGCTAATGGTCCATGTTCCTATTGGCCAGAAAACTGGTGAACAGTTCAAGTAAAAATATCTTGAACCACTTGAGAGACATAGGTAAAAAGTTCAGATTAGGTTGTTAATGTCAAAACGCATTGGCAGATATAAATGAAAAGCTGTGGAAGAAGCTACAGACTTCAAAAATGTGTTATCAAATGCATTCCTGTTACTTGCACCCTCCACCGTAGCATAGTGCTGAAAGTCCATGTTTTCTTCCTAAAGACATTTACAGAGATTATCTACCTTCAAGAGAAGGGCTATTTATCAGATAGTTCACTGAAATGAAATTTGGTTTCCATAAGCATCTACTACTGAACCCTGTTGCACAGGCAAATGGGGATAGGCTCTCCCAACAAACCTACTTAATTCACACTTTCCAAAACAATATGTGAACTGAAGCACAAACCTCCTTTGAAATGTGAATTTCTCTGAATTTTGCAATGCAATTCTGCAGCAAAGTAATGTGTGCAAAAATGCCTAGACCTGGGTAAAATGTGTATTAAAATGCATTATCATTGTGTTAATAATATGCAAAAATGTGTTATGTTAGAGGAAATTGCTTTCCAAATTGTCTGTATTAGGCAAAATTGCATACAGACATGTGTACCTTAGAGAAATTTGCACTAATGAATTTTCATGAAATCTTTTCTTTAAACACACACACACAGAGAGAGAGAGAGAGAGAGAGAGAGAGAGAGAGAGAGAGAGAGAGAGATACAAATGTGGAGAACTGGGAAACAGAGAAACAAAGAGAAACCACAATTGTAATATTCACCCATCTCTAACCATAGCTCAAAAGTAGGGACTTCTGAACATTTCAGGCCAGTTTGGAGTATAGACGAGATGGGGAAATAGAATCTCCTCTATCCCCTGCAGAAAATGGACCATCATAGGAAGTCCAATGTAACATTTTCCTGCAGGGAGGAGGGGATCCTCCAAAGGAGTTTACCAAACCTACTCTGATGGGTGGAACCATCTACAGACCCTGCCCCTTTTGAGGAACCACCTGCTGTAGTAATCACCTATTGAAAGAAGCTTCAGCAGATGCATAGCATAGCAATGTCTCACAAAGGTAGATACAGAAGGCCAGGTGGCTACACCACAGATATGTTACAGAGGTGCTGAGGTGCTGAAGGCAGTCAGAGCAAAGGCATTTCTAGTGTAAGGTTACCAGATTTTTTTCAGTGAATCCAGGGACACGTTTGGGACGTTGATGCTGCAGAGATGGCGATGGCAGAGGGGCGATGGCAGAGGGGCAGCCCGCCGCCTTGACCTCAACCGCCATATTTCTCCTTTCTCCAAGGCTTCTATCTCCTTTCTCCATGAGCCTGGGCAGCCCCTGAGTTGTTGGTTCTTCAGTGGTGTTTGTGGTGGGGAAGCTGTGTGCAGTGTGTCAGGCATGAAAGGCAGAGAAGGAGGGCCTAGAGCGGTGGTGATGAGGCTCAGGCAGCGCAATGCCTCCCTTCCCATTGGAGCATCCCCAATCCCATTCCTACTTGCGTGCAAGCAGGAGGGGGGTGTTGATCCCTCAGCTGGGAAGCAAGGCTTCCCGTTGCCTAACTGAGAGATCCCTGCCCCCTCCTGCTTGCACACAAGTAGGAGTTGGGATGGACCCGCTCCGAAAGGCAGTGTGAAGCCTTCCTTCACAGCTTAGTTGCTGGGGTCAGGGAAGGTGGAGGCAGCCTGGAAGCTGCATCTTAGAGCCCCTGCACCACCATCATATGGGGACTTCGGAACAGCTCCTGAAGCCAGCCAGAGCCAACTGCTCTGGGCTGCTGAGACTGCCGCTGCTGCATTTCCCAGGGACATTAGATGAAATCTGGGGACATTCCAGGGATGGAATTTGTCTGGGGATTTATTTGCAAATCTGGGGACTGTCCCAGGAAACGGGGACGTCTGGTAACCCAATTCTAGTGGAGTAAATAGTGACTCAAGCTGGCAAGGCAGAACCAAAAACCTCAAAGCACTCACTATCTTATTTCACTCTGATAAATGCAAAGACATCTTGAAAACAATGCCTTGATATTTCACTGTTACACTATGTTTTGATGAACAACGGCACTGAAAAACGAAAAATAACTTCGCTTACAACTAACTTCTCAATTGAAAAATAAGCTTGTAACGACTGGTTATCCCACTCTCCAGTCTACATTTATTTGCTAATTGGCCAAAATGTGCAATTAGAACAATTACAGTTCATTTTAATCAACCCTTTGTTTTATTTCTAGGAAGCTTCATTTGTTATTTATGGGGTACAACAGATTTGCATGCTGTAATAACAATGGGTAATTAATAATACATTTTAACAATCTTTTCTCCAAAGGGTTCGATCTAAAATCTTAATTAAACAGAGCATAGTATTTGATTTTGGCTCACAAAAAGAAAAGAAAATATATGGAAAATTTTGGAGAAAGGGGAAGTCAAGGGCACAGTGATTTTTATGTTTTAATAACTTTCAGGGAAACAAAATAAAATGAAAATTGTTTCTCGCTTATGCCCAGCCCCATCCAGGACAAATGAAGTTGTTTCTTTTAGCACTAAGAATAGTTTCATATTTTAGTTTGGGGCTTTTACAAGTTACAAAAGTATATATGGAAAGCACTTTCGTGCAGGAATTAATGTGACTTATCTCTCCCTTCTATGTAGACAGGCACCATCCAAATTTTGGCCATCTGCATGCTTTTAGACTATCATTCCCATAATCCCTCACCACTGGCCACAATAGTTAAAACTGTTGGGAGTTGGAGTCGAAAAGCATATGGAAGACCACAGGATATCCACCTTTGTGTTAATCATGTACACAAGTTTGTCACTGGTTTTGTACTTGGTAGGGAAAAATCGGGAATATTTAGCTAGTGGCTTTTTAGCAAAAGCTAAGGACTCAGCAGGAAACACTACTTTCACACAGCCCTTTCTATATGAGCTTTTCATACCAACCATTGTTTAATATATTACTTTTTTGTTCTTTGCTTTCTAGCCATAAAAATGAGATAATAAACTGGTATCCCACTGCTTCACACTTCTTTCTTTTTTAAAGAGCTGATTTTATAGTACCTGCTTATGACAATGGAGCTTACATATAATATCCCTCTCATCTCTCCTTTCTAGTAGTGAGATACCTAGCCAGAAGATCTCAATTGTTCCACTTGGTTCTGAGTTTAACACTGAATGCTGGGTGTGTATATTTTTTACACAATTTTTCAGTTCATTGAATTCACTTGTTTCTTCTCACATCATATATGTTGATAAAATGTCTCTACTGCTGGGTGCACCCTTGGTGCTGATTCAATGATATCCCACGTCTTATTTCAGGAACCCTGAACATAGCTACAGCAACTTATATGGGAGACCTTCAGTGGCCTTCAAAATCTCATTGATGCATTTGACCCTGGAATTCCCCCCAAAGTTGTATGTTACTACACCCACTCCCCCAAGGAAATTAGCTGCCTATATGCTTTTATATAAGTTGAAATAGAGAGCTATGGGGTGCGTATATTTAATTTCAAATAGCAATTCTTTCTGAGTCTTAAAGAGAGTTTTCCAAATCTGTCTTCCTCATCAAAGACCAATGGTGTCCTTAGGGAAGCCACTGCGGCATATTTTTTTCCCAGGTAAGGTTTATGCTACATCTAATTCTGATATAACACATATTGATATATAACTTTAAGCATGTAGTAAAGTGTCCCTAAAAGCATTTAGCTGTGCTCTTTAACAAATTACTTGTGACACAATTTTGATGTGACACATACAAAGTTAATCTATTCCTGCAGGTTAATTTTGGAAAAGGAAAAGAAGTGAAGAATCAAAAGAAGATGATGTCTCAGAAGGTTGCGGCTGACAAAGTCATACTCAGAGTACACCCATTGAAATCAACAGGCTTAAATAACTAATTAATTCTATTAAATTCAATAGGTCTACCATCACATCCAACCCACGGGATGGAATTGGATGAAGCAGGCATAGTGTGCTCCGTTGCTAATGGCTTTAGCACGTAAAATAAAGGAGTGACATTGACATTTTAATGTGTCACAATTGAATTTGCATTACTGGGAAATCTGGTAATCTCTAAAAATCAGAAGGATGGTTCATAAAAATATATATGCCCAAAATAGATTGCTTTAGGTCTATAATACATATCTGGAGAGCATGGCAATATTTTTAGTTTATGGTTGTAATAACATTTAAATCCAGACATTTTCACAACAAATGAAATTGACTATTCACAACTACAGCCACTGGCATATGAGAATAGTTATCCCCCCTCCAATGCCCCCCCCCCCAGGGGCATTATGTTCCAGACTGATGAAGTGATAGCAAGGAAGGGAGTGGGCAGAAAACATAAAGGGGAAAAAACCACTTGACCACATACTTAAAGGCAAGAAGTTAAATTTCTTAAAATTCTCCACACCCAAGACTCATCCCATCTTCAAAGAATGCTTTGTCCCATATCTGCCTAACACTCCCACAGTGGAGAAAAATGCTGGACTACAAATACTTTGAGCCCAGGAGCTTTTCATGGCAATGTGTCCAAAAACCAAAGTAAATAATGCAGTCAAAAGGCCTGAGGCTGAAGCAGAAATGTTGTGGAGTCCACATGTAATGGATAAAACCAAGAAAATTTTCTTTATAAAACAAAAGAAAATACAGAATGAAATGAGGATAAGATAAGGTCTGATGCCGGACAGTTGTAAAGGTGCTGGAAGCAGGCCTGGGGTGAAACTGAAAACTTAGTAACCACAGAGTTCGAGTGTGCAGTAGGAATAACTTATAAACTCTGATCCTAAGCAATAATAGTAGACCAGAGCTAATGTCAAAGTTGGCCATTCAGAGGTATTGTTGTTGTTGACATCTGACTATCTTGAGAGACAATGGAGTACACTTTGGGGGTTGAAGTCAAACTGCTACATTAGTAGCATCGAAATAATCTTCCTGGGGTGTAAGCCTGGGCAGGGTGTGTGGAGGTCCTGGGCTGCCCAGACAACAAGACCCCTCTCTCAGCCTCGCTGGTGTGGTACAGAGGAAAGCAGAGCAATATGTTTGGCTGCAGGAGTTGCCCATGTAACAGTACAAGGCGCCATCCAACAGTTTTAGGGACTCCACTCCAGATTTGTGTAGGGTTTACTCCTGAGCCTTTTCTTCCCCCAAAGATATCACACAAGACATCAGAGGTTTAGGATCAGAGTTTTCTTTTTCCTACAAGGGCTGCCTTCCCAGCTTGTCGAACTCCATCTGCCCCTCACTTCTCTCTACAGAATGTGCAGAAACCACTGTTTAGATTATTGTACTCACTGTTGGTCTCATCTGCTCGATCCAGAGTTAGTGGCGTGGTATTTGATAGCGGAGTGGTAATTGACAGGGATATGGGTGGCGCTGTGGGTTAAACCACAGAGCCTAGGACTTGCCAATCAGAAGGTCAGCAGTTCGAATCCCCATGATGGGGTGAGCTCCCGTTGCTCGGTCCCTGCTCCTGCCAACCTAGCAGTTCAATAGCACATCAAAGTGCAAGTAGATAAATAGGTACCGCTCTTGCGGGAAGGTAAACGGCGTTTCCGTGGGCTGTTCGCCAGAAGTGGCTTAGTCATGCTGGCCACATGACCCGGAAGCTGTACGCCGGCTCCCTCGGCCAATAAAGTGAGATGAGCGCCACAACCCCAGAGTTGTCCACAACTGGACCTAATGGTCAGGGGTCCCTTTACCTTAATTGATAGCTGATCGCGACATAGCATAATTCTCAAAAGTTTTATGCCCAGCAGCATGCAAATGATATGCTTCTCTTCATAGAGAGGGGCTGTAGCCCATTGCTATTTGTGGAATCCACAAGATTCAATCTTAGCCACCTTAGGAGAAGTTTAGGTAGCAAAACTAGGAAAGACCTCCGCCTCCGTCACCAGTCAGAGTAGCCAGTTACTGGGCTAGATAGACAAATTATCTGCTTCAGGATAAGTCAATTTCATAAGTGGACGGGAGCCCTTTGTCTAGGCAAGGTGTCAGGTCATAGCCTTTCACACATTTCTTAAGTCACTGTATTAGCACTTGTGATGCACTTGGTTTCAGTCTGGTGGGGGCAACCTCCAGACTACAACTGCCATCACCCCTAAGCAGCATGGCCAATGGCAAGGGATGATGGGAGCTGTAGTTCAGCTCACTTAAGTCCTTGACCTCAACAGACCAAGCACAAATTCAGCTGCTCATAGTCCACACTGTTTATTGTTTACAGCAGCATGTTTATTAGGTAACGAGCTAAATGCTTTATAAGTCCCTGCAACGTAAATATTTTTGTCATGTATTTTAATTGCTAATATTCATGCAACCATGAAATAAATTACAGGTTGGTCTTGTGCGATTTAAACGCAGTATGGGATCTGCCACAAACAAAAGAAATGTTTCGCTGTTGGGTTTCTTTCTGCATCATTTACTCCCTGCAGTTTAGTGCAGATTAATGTGCTTAGAGACTGATTGCCATAATTACTCTGCCCTGCTGCTCCACTATATTATGCAAACAAATGCTCAAGATGGGTCAAAAGAAAGCAGGGACCAGGTTGGGGCTGTTTAGGTAGTTCATATGAAGCCATATATTAGGATGAGAAATATTGGGACCCCACCAGAAACGTTGCTGCATTTTAAACATTATCTATGAATCGGCAGAGCTGGAGGATGTGAAGAAAGTAGGGTTTAGCAGTCTGCAACCAAGGTACTGCTGTGGTGGTGGTTCGCGACAAACCACAGTTTGCAAAGGGAGAGATGGCTTAAGAATGAGTGCTCACTATCCCCCTTCCCCGTTCCCCAACTGAATCCCTCTCCCATTGTAATTAGCTGTGGTTTTTCATTTATTCTTATCTTACAAATTTATAAACTGAAATCACAGAACTTCTGTTTTATGGGAAATAGTGCCCAAATGTGTGTGCACAAACACAGTGTACAGACCAAACTTTGAAGAATAAAAAGGCTCAAACTAGTTGAATTGTGTTGATATAAAAAGATATCAGTATGTATATAATTGAAGTGCTTCTTGAAAATGAAATATTTTGATGTTTCTACCCCTTAGTGAGTATTGCCATACCATCCCAGTAGTGCTGTCTGGCTTCTCTTGAAGAAATCGACCTTATATACATTTAATGTCTCTTCTAATCTGGATCGCTGTTTTCTATTCCCATTAGCTCCAGTTAAAATGATTCTTGTTAAGCTAATCTTGTTTTGTCTTCTGAGCCTCTTTTGGTGAGGCTGAGTGCTGAGGCGATCCACACTTCCATGGGCTGCTTTCAACTTTGCTTACAATCAACACAGTAAAAGAAATTAAAGGAATATTCATATTTTATTGGGATGTTGGTTTTTTTTTAGTATTATAATGTAAACAAAGTTAAGATAAAAGTTAAGAAACATTTCGAGACTTCACTTTCCACACTGACACGGAGATTAACCATCATGTCTAAACACACAGTTCTTTTGCAATATACCTTGCTGTGAATTGACTCCCTAACATCTACCTCCAATCATAGCTATCAACATTTCCCTTTTTTAAAGGGAAATTCCCATATTCCGAATAGGATTCCTCACAAGAAAAGGGAAAAGTTGACAGCTATGTCCTCCCATGTAAGGAAGGACTGCAGAGATACCACTTTTTTTGTAATTTACCCACTAGTAACATTGCTACCACAATGTTGTAATACCTTGTGTAATACCTTGTGTTGTAATACCTTGTAATACCTGGTTGTGTAATACCTTGTGTTGTAATACCTTTGTGAGTGCCAGCTCACAAAAATTCAACCTTGGGGTATTGTAAAGGCGAAAGGTGCAAACTCAAGCTGGCTCTCCTCCTTCTCTTCTCCATTAGGCAGAAGAGTCAGCATGGGTCAGATCTTCCATGCAAAGGCTTGTTACTCAGTTCCAGGTTTCAAATTTGAGATATTTCATAAGTGAGTCAAGAGGGAAACAAATGAGATAAATATTAGGTTGCGTTGAAATGATAGATAAGCAATATTTCTGAAATGTCATGCAACCATATTCATTGGATTGACTTCTGTCCCAGATATGAGATGAATAAGATAACGTTAGCTTCTTCCCATGTCCCTCAGACTTCTCCAACATCCCTGGTTGAAATGCTTTGTCACTCTGACTCAAGAACACCTGAGCTTCCCCTGAATCACCCTAAGTTACAATTCAGTGCAGGTGTTAGCGGGGACATCTCCCATCAAGGCGTGTTCTGCACACCTCACACCTACTTCAGAACAAAGAAGGGGTCATTTTCCAGGAGTAGTGTAAGGATGATCTCATTGGGGGAGCTAGCAATGCATGCCAGTTTACCTAAGTGACTCAACATAATGGTTTAATTGGGTCTACCACACATGCTGTGGTATCTTCCATATTAAAACTGTAGCTTGTTCAATTCTAGCTACTGGTGGTTGGTGTTATTTTATTTCCTTCCCCTTGCAATATATTGGTTTCAAAGCGACTGCATGTTGGCTGTGCATTACAAAGGCTCCATGCCAGTTCATTATTCCTATCTTTCAATCATAAAAAGGGTGGCTACTATTAATATGCTCTTCACACATACTGAATGCCAAAAATAATCCTTGTGTTAAATCAATCTCCTGTTTTATTCATAGGCTCTGGTTTCATATTATTTCTATGGATCAAGAAGAAGGAGGGAGGAGGGAGGAGGGGAACACAAGCATCTCTGGTACTCAGGGAAATAATCCAATATATAGTTTGTTGTTTGTTTTAAGACAACTAGGATCACTCAAATTCTGTAATCCTATCCAATGAAATGGGGAAAATCTATATTCACTAAAAATTAATCAGTTTTAAAATCAGAAAGCAACATCTTTAAATCCATATTAAGATGTCTGAACTGCACACTCTAAACCCTGTTTTGTACTGTGGTCAGGAATTGTAGTAAATGTGGGATGAAAGGCTGAAAATACATATATCCATAATAAGCTCTCTATGTACATGAGATCTATATGCAACTTTAAACTGTGACCCCTAACTGTGTGTACTGTAGGTTAGTGATGCCTTGGATCTACGTAAACATGGAACTGGTTCTGTCAATCCAAAGAAGCATTAAGCCAAATCTTATGCACATTTGCTCAAAAATGAGGCTGTGTACATGTCATACCTTTAAAGCGCCCCCCCCCCCCACACAAAAAGTTTATTTGATAACAGCTTGTGCAGAGCAGCCTAAGATTGCATCTTACAGCATGGCAAACCTATGCTTTTTGACTCAGAAGCCAGTATCTCCAAGTTCAGCGGAACTTACTCCCAAGTCAGTGTTCACTGGACTGTAGCCTAAGAAATTGTTCTTGAACAGCAGCCCCTCTTTCTCATTCTGTATCCAAACGGCAAACATCTTTTGGAGCCAAAATTAGGTTGAGAAATAATTGTACAATAGCATGAAGGTCACCAATATCACTGAGCTTTTGAACTCTTTTGTGAGTCTAAGTAGCTCTTTTAGATCCTAGCTGACCCATGGCACGTGTGTGTGTGTGTGTGTGTGTGTGAGAGAGAGAGAGAGAGAGAGAGAGAGAGAGACATATCACAATCACACAGGTATTTCTCATATATGCATTTTCTATATTTTCTGCATTCACAGACTAGCTTTTACATGTTTGTGAGAAACAGACAAGGTTTAAATTAAACCTGGAAAGTTTGTTTTCATTAGACAGAAAAAGTTAATAACAAGGAGCAGTGGTGCAGAAAAGTGGAGAGAGGGCTTTGCTGAAAATAACTTTGATGCATGGAGCAAGGTCTCTGTTTCAATCTTTTTTCTCCCTCCCACACAAACACACCATTTTCAAATCACTGAACGGAATGAGTTATTCATATTCCTATGAAAATGTCTTCTGACATACACACAATGGCACATTTCCTAACCTTTAGCCAGCCTTTGATTGGGTGATCCCAGCCAATGCATCAAGGGAATGGCTCATCGGCAACAAAATTAAATTCTGTCATACTCGGTTGTTTGGTTCCACAATGTGATAAACTAATCAAAAACTTTATGCATTTTTATCAGAAATCAAGAAACAGTAAAATTCACAGAATCAAAGTAAATTTGAAATATGAAAAGAATAGTGAAGACTTGCCAGTAATTTTCCTCTGCATCTGTTGTGTTCCTCACATAGCAGTCATTTTCCTGATGGCATTCATTCCATTTTTTTTTTTTTTTAAAATGAGAAATTGCTGCAAGCTGACAGAAAACAGGAATGTTTATGGAATATCTGTAAAGTTGGAAATGGACGAGAGGTTGGCAAGGGAAATGAAATAAAGTTGGGAAATGGGGACATTCATCTTTTCGTCTCAAGAATGCCCCTGGGAGCAGTGGTGTACTTATGGTTTCTGCCACCCCATGGCAAAATAGATTTGCTACCCTTGCTGCAGTGATATATTCTACATTAGATTCTTTGGCCTTCATGCTCTATTAAAAACAGGAGAGACTGGGCTAGAGGGGTGCTTTGCTTGTTTACCCAACAGGAGTTGCCATTAAAAAAAGGCCCAGCTGGCATTTCCAAATTTTAAAAAATGCAGTATATATAAGATAGCTGTTAATTCTGGTATCAAAGCAAGACACCAAATCTATATCTAGTGCACAGTAATGGCACCCTCATTTGGGCAGTGTAGCGATGGAATTTGAAGTGGGGGCAAATGCTGATACATCTCTACCCCCATTGTCCCATTTTCCATATGGGAAATAACCCATACTAACTGTGAGGCAGAAGGTCGAACAAGGCAAGCTGATCTTGATTGAAACTGATCCAGCTGTAAACATGGGTGGTCCAGAAAGGGAATAAAGGAGAGTCATAGGAGACTTCCGGCATGTATTGTGGCTGCATTAAAAGCAGCATTCGGAGGAGCAGGCATGATTATTGGGTTGGGAGTGAGGCAGGACTAAGAATCTAAGCAGGGCTTCTTCTTATTTTAGCCAGAACTCACTGGAACCCAGTTCCAGCACCTCTCAGGTGGGCACCATTGCCATTATAAGAGAACAAGGGAGGTGTTCGTGGTGAGTTCCAAGAACTCTTTTTCTAGAAATAGAGTTAGTTATGGATCTAAAAGGCAAAGGTAAAGGGACCCCTGACCATTAGGTCCAGTTGTGACCGACTCTGGGGTTGCGGCGCTCATCTCGCTTTATTATTGTGTATTTTGGAATTAACTTGTTTGCTGTTTGAAGAGAAGAAACTTTGAGATAAGCAGGATCCTGACCTTTCTCAAAAGCAAAGGATCCAGCTGGCACACTGAAATAAGAGCACATTTTTAGGCTCTGATGGTTCTCATTTATAAGGAAAAACTTTACATTAACCCTATCAGTCATGATGACTGGTGCAGAATAAATGTCAGCTCCAAACAATATGCACTAAAACAGGCATAGGCAAACTTGGCCCTCCAGATGTTTTGAGACTACAGTTCTCATCATCCCTGACCACTGGTCCTGTTAGCTAGGGATGGTGGGAGTTGTAGTCCCAAAACATCTGGAAGGCTGAGTTTGCCTATGCCTGCACTAAAAGGATCAAAGATATTAAAGCAGCACATACAAACTGAGAAACCATTCTCAAATCCTCTGAAATAGAAGGTCTCACAAGGAAAAATATATTGTGCCTCTTAAATAGGTAGAGCTGGCATGGTAAATATTCACCCATGGCACATATTGTGAAACGTCATGGCAATAGATCAGTAGCTACCTTTCACTCTTCAACGCATTTTGTGCGGCCTAAGAATTCTCTTGAAAATTGGGCAGTACAGAATGTATACTGATGAAATGAAGCTAACATCAGGTCATTGTGCTCTCTCTCTCTCCTTTCCACACTTCATAACGAATGGGCAAGATCTTTATGGAATACAGCAATCTAGCTTGCAAATATGAATGTAAATGCCTGTGTACCAGATGGGCATTTCTGCGAAGATTCATGTACCCACTGCTGATTCGAACAATAGAAGAAAACATATGTAAAAGGCATCAGTATTTCTTCAGAGTCATTATGAAAGATCTCAGCATAGATTGCAAGGCTGGAATTTAATTGGCCTCTCTGAACAACAGCAGTGCTCAGTATTCCAGAAGTCTGGCAGGCTTGGCCTGGCATCTTTTCCCTTACCATCTGCAGCATTCTCTGCCCTGCTGTAAGAAAAACACAATTCACCTACTGAGGACATTTTTTCCCCCTTGGTTCCTTCTGCTTACTTATGGGGTGATATAATGTATTGCCAGATCCTGGATTCCCAGCGGATGGGGGTTGCAATTTTTCAGTTTCCACTGGTACAGTGCCGAAACTTATTTTCTGATGTCTTCAAAGACTTCTTCCCCTGCGAAAGAGACTCCATTTCCCCCTGCCATGTAGAATTTTAAAAATTCTTTAGAATCTTGGTGGGTGCTCAGTTGAACTTCATAGGAACAGGACTTACCATGTTTATTTGTTCAAGGCATTTATTAACCATGTCTGACTATAATCCCTGAGCACTAGCATTCAAAATTGACACTTGATCCAGGCAGGGCAGAAATGCTCCTGGTCAGGAGAAAATCTGGAATTAGCTAGTGAAGGAGGATAGATTTATCTACATCTAATTTCTCTGAAGAAATGCTAATTATAACATCTGACTGCAGATAGTCCTTTGGTGACCACACAGATTATACATAGGGAAACTTGCCTTACATCAAGACATACATCAGGACTGGATTACAGTGGATGCTCAGGTTGCGAATGTGATCCGTGTAGCATGCACGTTTGCAACCCACAGCGGCACATCTGCGCACTGGCAGGTTGCGATTCAGCGCTTCTGTGCATGTGCAAAGCACAATTTAGCCCGTTCCAGTACTTCCGGGTTTTGGCGGGTGCATAACGTGAAAAAACGCAACCTGAAATGGCTGTAACCTGAGGTATGACTGTATTGCAGTATGGTGTCCTTTGAGGAACCATTGGAAACCAGAGTGCAGCAGCAAGGTTTACAACTGCCCTTTAAGGGCTGCAATAGTTCCCAGGAAGTTCCCAGATACAATTCAAAGTGTTGGTGGTTGCCTTTAACCACCAGTATACCTTAGGGACCTGCTCCACATGTACCAGGTAGATCTGGCTGATAACCCCTTCTCTGTGTCCTGAATATGGTACAAACTTGGCTGGTGGCTAAGAGAAAGGTAATCTGTGAGCTCAACTTTACTGTAGAATTTGTTGCCCCGTAAGACTCCTTCACACTTGGATGCTTTAGTTGAGATTCCTGCATTGAAGGGGCTTGGACTATATGACCATCAGGGTCCTTTTCAACTCTGCAATTCTATGGCTCTAAATTCCTCCATTTTTCAGGAGGAACAACACCTGTTCGTCTTTATTTGATATACCTAGCATCTGGAAATGAAGGCTGGTTTCCCTAGGAGAAAAGAAGCCCTCAACTTACCAAACATTCATGCACATTTTAGAAGTATGGATTGTAACCATGAGCACCATGAAATCAAAGGTTTCAACAGTATGCACATTTTCTTAGGAGTAAATACCATTGAACACATTGGGAATTGCTGTATTTTTCCATGTATATTTCTGTGTATATTTTGGGAGACTCCAAATTAAGAAAACACTCCTCAGTACTACCCGTGTATAAGATGAGCCCCAATTTTAAACCTATATTTTTGGTTTAAAAAAAAACACCCTAGTCTTATACACAGAAAAATACAGTATTTACAAAGAAGCGTGCAGCGGGTTGCTTTCTATTAAAATCAGTGGAAACTAGCCAGGAATAAAGTACTCTGGAACAGGTCTCTAATGTTAATTGTGAGTCTCTAAAGCATAGGTATTTATTGAAAGTGAACCTTTGGGTTAAATAAATTGGGCACTCTTTGAACGGTGGCATAAACCTCTCACAGTTATGGTCAGAATACAAATGGTGCAGTAGAAAAAGCAAATCCAGAAGCTTTCTCAAAAGCAGGGGAAAAGTTCTTCGTTTTTAGCCATGGATTCTTGGAAATGCAACTTCAAGCTTCTATCTATAAAAGACTGGGGGGCAAGGAGGGGAGATGAGTTTAATGTGTATCCAGCTGGCATGTGGGTTGATCCAAATCCGGTTGAAGATGGTGAAATCATTTCATTTCCCGACTCAAAACAAACTTATTTTCAGTGCTTTGAACTAATCTTTTAAAGAAAAGCTCCCAAACATGAAAAGGGTGAGTTGCAAAACATGCCTTTGGCTTATTACAAAGAGAGTTGCTAGATAAATCTTAAAGAGATTTCTCAAAAAGGGATTTTGGATACATGCAATAAATATATGTTCAGGTGCCATGTGGAAATGTGTGCAAGATTTTCCATAGGCATAAGAGAAGAGTATCATGCTTTGTGAAGTATAGCCATGAATCTAAAAACACAGTTGAGCCTAGCTTACATGCTTAGCTGGGGTGAAGATCCAGGAACGGGAGGTTCTGCAATTCATTCCCTTGGGAGATACATTTGACTTATTACTATTATTATTATTATTGCTGGTAAATACTAATTTCCCAGAGTGCTTTTTATGGCAACTGAGGCTGTTATTTTTGTCCCTTGGCATTATGGTATTAGCTGACAATTATATTGCTGAATTTTATTAATGTTTTGTTGGTTTTAATTGTATTTGAATATGTTGTGCACTGCTTTGGTGGCCCGCAAGTCATAAAGAAAAATTTAATCATAATCATCTGTGGCTTTTGATACTATTAACCATGATATCCTCCTCAGTGGCGTAGCGTGGGTTGTCAGCACCCGGGGCAAGGCAAGTAATTTGCGCCCCCCCCCCGCTGCACTGTCCCTCCCCCAGATAGTCCCTCGCTCTCTCTCCGCACCGCACGCCTGGCACCCTCCCCTCCACAGTGGGCGGCGACCCGGCAGCTCGGATCGGATTCGCACAGCCAGCACTGCAGTGAGAGAGAGTGAGTGAGCCAGGTAGGGGCAGAGAGCTGCGAGTGCGAGTGCCCCCCCCAGATGTTGCACCCGGTGCGGCCGGCCCCCCCTGCACCCCCACACTAAGCCACTGATCCTCCTGGAACCGCTCCATGGAATGGAAATTGGGAGTACTGTGTTATAGTGGTTCTGGTCCTCCCTATGGAGTCCAGAGATAAGCATTGGGACAGTGCTCTTCAGGCCCCTAGTGGCTATGTTACAATAGCACTAGATATTATATCGTCAGAGCAGATCATCAGAGCAGATCAAATGTATATACTGCTTGATTATTATTATTTTTTTTAAAAAAAGTATGACCTAGTTGAGATTCCTTCATTGCAACGGTTGGACTAAATGATCCTTAGGATCCATTCGAACTCTACAATTCTATGATTCTAAACTCAAAGTGATCTATACCCAATGCTATTTAATTAATACCTACATTTAAAAGACAATGGGAGCTCTGGAGGTAAGCTACCAACAGTATGCTGATGACCCTCAGCTCTATTTCTCCATAATATCTGAATCAGGAGAGGCTGTGCAGTCCCTGAACTAGTGTCTGGATGCAGTGGTAGGATGGAAAAGGGAAAATAAATTGACCTTGAATCCTGGCAAAAGAGAGGCACTGTAAGTGCGTGGTTCCTGTCCGTGTGTTTTATTTTTTTAGCTACTGTCAATTTAAATATTTTTTAAATATTTTAAACTTGTTTTATCGTGAATTTTAATGTTTTATTATATATTCTTGTAAACAACATAGAGGTGTGTTCCTTTTACAATCAATTAATATATACATTTTGGTTATTATTATTATCCTCATAATATAACATGCAATGTGGACATGCCACATGGAGGCCTTTATGCAGATATGTTTATCTTGCATCGTTCTTACATCTCAAAAAGGGGATGCAGTGGGAAAGACCACAATTTGATCACATAGTTCATTGACATACCATATTCAGCAAACAGTCAATTGCCTTCTCCATGGTGGAATCTACACACATATAAAAACTGTTCTGAAAATGCTTTTTTAAAAGTGTTTTTTTTAAAAAAACATTGAATTTTCCATAAGGCTCGCCATCATCATCTAGTGTCACATTGTATATTGCACTTAAAACACATAAAACGTTTTATTTGTAGCTGTATAGCGGAGTCCCATCTCTCTGACGAAACCCATCACAGCTATGTGTGTATTGTACAACTGGTAGCAAAAGTCCAAAAGTCTTTGCATTCTGCAAAATGATACAAATGTTCAAGTGATTTACATTATGCAGCACTGTGGGTTATGTGCATTTAATTCTCCTCTATGTAGTTCACATTTGAGAGGAATGCAGCTGTCTTTTACTGTTCATTTTTTCAATAATCTTGTCAAGTGATAGATCTTTAATTTAAAAGACTATCCATGACAGCTGTTTGAGAATTACCTAGCTATGCTGAACTGGCAGTGAGAGGATTCACAGCAGGGGAAGAAAAATGAACACAGTCGTTGCAGTTTGAACCAGCTGTGTGGCTGAATCAACCTGGAAGAACTGACTTGTCTAAAGAATATTTGGGCACATTTCACACAAACTTTGGAAGGAGATGATTTCGCATTATCTACTTGATCCACCAGTCTCTCCTATTTAGCTTTTCTCTGATTTTTCTACAGCCAGCTAGACTTCCACAAATATGTATTTACTATTTTATTTATAAGGCATTCTATACTGCTTTTTGTCTCAAAAATGAGACCCCCCCAAAACAGTTTACACTCAAACCCCAGGGCACTCAAACCCCAGTAAAACAAATAATAACTGATAAAAATCAAAGCACATTAAATGCCTCTCACAGCAAAAACATCTCAATTGTCCCCCTAATGAATGACAGAGGAGAAGCTGGTCTAACCTTTTTTGGGAGTTTCATCATCTGGGTGCTGTCTCTGAAGAGACTTTGGTCCTTCAGCACCAATTGCACCTTCCCTGATGGTATAACGCCAAGCAGCCTCCAAAGATGACCACAAATGATGGGCAGGTTGACATGGGAAGAAATGATCCTTCAAATATTCTGGTCTCACAACAGTAAAGATTTTGAAACCAGCTCAGATTTGACCCCGACTATCTCTGCCTCCATGCAGCATGCAAAGGAAAAGCCTGCAACAAAAATGTGTAACTGTACGGGCATTTTTAAAACACATCCCACAACCTACGCATAGGCTGAACTTGAAAATAAAGAGTGAGATTAGGACTGCAGCCTTAAACTATGGTTGCCATATGTCTAAATTTTCCAGTGACAGAATTAGTGTCCAGGGGAAAATGTCTGGATTTTTGAAATCTTCCCACTTTTGGGGTCCAGATTTTTACTTCTTGAAATATGGCAACCCTACTTAAGCTTTCCAGAAATTTGTTTATGGCAAAGTTCATACCATTGTGTTAAATCCAAACTTCACAGGAGTGGAAAGAGGAAGGCAGACTTGCTGCTCCAAAGGGTTGGCACCATTCAGGAAAAGCACTGATTCCTCTAAGGATCAGTGTAGAGTTGGCAAAGAACAACAACTCTGTTTTCCCATCTCAAGCTAGTCAACAGGTTAACCCCCCCCCAAAAAAAACCCTACTTGGCAAAGAAACAATTGGATGCACTTGCTTTGTTATCTACTTGACAGCAGGTGGGTAGGAGCTGGGGGGAAATGTGTCAAAGAGGGTAAATGAAGGGTAGGTTTGGTTTTTACAGTGGTACCTCAGGTTAAGTACTTAATTCGTTCCGGAGGTCTGTACTTAACCTGAAACTGTTCTTAACCTGAAGCACCACTTTAGCTAATGGGGCCGCCTTCTGCCACTGCGCCGCCGGAGCACGATTTCTGTTCTCATCCTGAAGCAAAGCTCTTAACCCGAGATAATATTTCTGGGTTAGCAGAATCTGTAACCTTAAGCGTATGAAACTCGAGGTACCACTATATATCTATTCTTGGCCCCGCTTCCCAGTGGCAACACACTTGAAGCCCCAACCAGGATGCAATGCCACCCCTCTCCTACATGTCCACTTCAGGGTGAGGGGAAATTGCATCTCTGCCTTTGTGTACAAGCAACAGAAGCATGAGATGTCACCTTTCAGCATGGAGGAAATATCTCTGAAAATCATGGCAAAGGTTTCCCCTTTCACACTACTCTAATATTATGTAATTAGCTAACTGCGTCTCTTCGGGAAAATGGAAAGTTGAAGTATTGTACCACATCACTCTGCAAACAATGTCTGAGCTTGTGTGTATGCTTTTGAAAGGTCAAGCGGTGTTTCAGGTAGTAATCCGTTTCTTTTGTCAACTGCCCCTGTTTTCTGTTTTACAACACTGGCTCCTGACAGATAAAGATTATCCTTTGGAGTAAGCAATTTGGAAAAGTCTCTTCGCAAACAATATAATCGGAGTGTCAAGTCACTGCAACCACGGTTTCTTCTAGTACTGACACATGCCCCACAGACAAGCTTTTGCTTTTATATTGCTATGCCACTTTCCCTTATTACTACTTTTTTATTCTTTGGGAAAAATAAGGAGTCCTCTAAAGCATCTTTAAAGTTACAACTCTGTCACAAGGCATAAAGTTTGGCAGGGAGATGCATGCAGGCTGACAACACAGCTGACTGTGAGAGGAGCATAAGCACGGGAGTTCAAAGCAAGGGTAGGAGACACGCAGATTGAACTTTGACTGGTAGTGAATCTGAATTCCAGGGCCAGCTGACAGTCCATAGAGCTGAGGCCTATCAAATAGTCAAGTGAGGGCCAGGGTGCGCATAGCAAGAGCAGCCATATTCTCCCTTCACTACATGTTCTCCCTGCACTGCAATATGACTCTGAAATACCAATTGTTGGGAATCTTGAGTGGGGAGTTGTGCTCAGGTCCTGTTTGTGCTCTTTCCCTAAGCATTTGGCTGGCAACTATGAGCACAAGATGTGGAACTAAATGGACCTTTGGTCTGATCCATCAATGCTATTATTATGTTCTTAACCATGGGAAAATATCACACAGGACCCAAGACCAGTGGCAATGAAGTAGACGAGGGATGTATTCCATATCTGTGTTTGTGTCTGCAATTGTGTTATTTAGTTTGGAATATTTCCCTTACAGATTTTTCAGTATGTTAACAATATCATACTTTATTAAGTGTTCTGTTTGTGCTCAATAATATCAGCATGACATATGGTTGTGCAAAAAAGTCTGGGCACTGCTGATTTCTATATCTATTCCTAAAGCAGAAAGATGTACTAGTACTGTTATAAATCTCTGTATATTCACATATGGTGAACCAATGAGAAGGGAATTTTTGATCTCACAGGCACTGAGGCGTAAGTTCTGCCTTCAGGCAGGTTGCTATCACTGAAAAATCAGGGGCCAAATTCTTGCATAATCTGCACAATGAGCCTTGCCTACATCTAATCTTGAAATTCTCACTGTATGATTCTATGGATGTTGATTACGATGGAACTCCCATTATGTTTACTCCCAGGTAAGCATGTATAGGATCTCATTATTACAGCATTGAACTAATACAGGGTATAGAAATGGAGGGCTGGATTTAATTAATAGGACCCATGAGCAGAAGCCTGTGCAAAGCAGGCTTTCCTCTCTGCATTCCCCACATTGGCTCAGGAGGCAGGTTGTAAGAACCCCAGGGACAGCATGGCAGGAGAAGGAGGGAGGATTGTTCTGTCTGGCAAGCAGAAACATTGATGGAATGGTTGCCTTAGCACTAAGTTGAATTCCTTCCTTAGGGAGCATTGAAGTGAATCAGGGTACAGGGCAGTATTCAGTACTAGTCTTATGGAGAGTAAATCCACTAAAGGTCATTCATTCATTTTACTAACTCAGGTTCATTAATTTCAATTGATTTACTTTTTGTAGCATTTAGTTGACTACTATATGTATTAACTTTCATATGTAATTTATATTAATTCAAACATATGGTATGATCTCATATCAATACACAGATTGCATCAGCCAATCAGATTTTTGTTTTATTATATTCCACTTGCCAGTTCTAAGAAAAATAATAGCAGTATATAGGCCATCAGATTCCATCTGCCTCTTAGATAGCAGAGAGTGGAGGCCAGTGATCAGTTCAAATTGAAATTCCTGTCTTCAAAGACTCAGAACTATTTCCTCCATCCATGCCTCTTGTTATTTTATTGTTCTTCATGGTGCTTCCCCCTTTTTTGTCATGGATCTTAAGAAGGTGTACAGAACATAGTGATGCTGTTATGCTTTCAGTAGAAGTTTGAACAGCAAGATCTTCACTACAGTCATGACACTCCAATTTAATGCAAAGCATGATGGCTTCCAAAAAAGCAAAATACAATTTCCACCGATGTATACAGAAAGTTATCAAAGTGCTTGATATTTATTCATAGTAATATGGTATGTTGCCCTTGGCCCCAAAATATATAATCTGTTGTGAAAATAAATATGCAATGGATGGGCAAATACTCCTGACTGTAAAAGACTCGGGTTTGGAATAAATGCATTGATGTGGATTAAAATGCATTAGTTTTGACAATAAAGGTATTGGATTCCATAAAATATGTATTTGAAAGAAAACATTTTAATATAAAAATAGAAATGTATTGGTTGGAACTTGGAATAGATACGTCTATTGATTCCAGGTGAAAATGTAGATTCAGCAAAATGACACCAGTTTCGGTGAATTTATTTACAATGTATTTATTTCCCTGAAATCCCTTCCCTGAAAAACAAAATAGGCAAAACCCCAAAAACCTGAGTTAAGCATGTGCAAATAAAGATTTTCATTACTTTGGAAGTTGATTGGTTAGTGAGTTAAAGTTTTCAAAGCCTGTTATAGCAATATAATAATTAGCCATTTATCCATTAAATCTCCAGTTTGGCTTTTAGGTTAGTTATTTATGCCACACCATCGGTGTGCATGGTTTTCCAACTGCCTTAGCACTTATCAAGGTTCTGCTATTGCCCAAGGTCTGTTGCCTGAGTTGTGGATCCTGGGCCCTCCAGATGCTGTTGGAATACAGCTCGCATTGTCCATGACAATGGCCCATTCTGGCTGGGGCTGATAGGAGTTGAAGTCCAATTACAGTTGGAAGACCACAAATGGCTACTTCATTTTGGCTCCTGTACCAGCTAACTGCTCTTGAAAGGTCATCTGTGAGTCAAAACTACATACGTGAATGTTTTTGAAATCCAAAGCAGCCTTTTATACAAGGGATATGTGATATTCTTTGCCCACTCATGTGGGAAATAAGTGTATTCCGAAACTCACCATCTTTTGTGGCCAGTTTGGGGTGGGAGATCACAGAGGGCAGAGGAGGTACTGACTATTTTTGACGTTTTGAGCATCCTGTGTAGTTTGAACCATGAGAGGTTTTATTAATGAAGCTTGCAGATGAAAGACGCAGATTCATTTAACTGGCGATGTTTCAGAAGTACTTTGTGGATTTGTTTGAGCCTTTGCTCTTTAAAAAGTTGATGAATACAGAAATGCTAATGCTTCCAGCTTAGATGCCAGACAGTAATGGCAAGATTTCCAGCTTGGAAGAGATCTGCTGTGGCAGGCTATGTTTTCCGAATCTACTTTTGAAAGCAAAAAAGCAGAAAGAAGGGAAATCAAATATGTGCATGGGAAATGAATAAAAAGTCAGAGCTGGAGCACAGACAGATAATGTCTGGCTCTGATCCAGAGGTCCATGTGTGCTCTGATTTTATTTGTGTGTGTGTGTGTGTGTGTGTGTGTGTGTGAGAGAGAGAGAGAGAGAGAGAGAGAGAGAGGAAGCATTCAGGGGAACTGAATCTGGAACTTGATGCATACAAAACATGTGGCCTCCCACTGAGCCATGGCTGGACCCTCCATTCAAGCCCAGAGACTGGCTCTCTCTCTCACTGAGTCCCCCCCCCCCCATTTACATTTAAGAATGGGGCAGAGAGAGAAGCAAAGAGATGGAAGCCAAGACTTACAAAAGGAAAGGGATTTAGGCAGTATAAAGTAAATTCATAGGGAAATAGAAGATTTCTAGCCACAATGCGCATTCAGAAATACTACAATTCAGTCTCTGTCATCTTCCCACAAGACTGCAGATTCATTTACCCTCCTCCAGTAAGCTGCTCCCACATCTAAACACACGACCCTCTTCTCTGTAGTCTGAAATGGCACAACTTAGAGTAAGCATTGCACCACAATATTCCTCCAGGAGTAGGTAATTTCATCTGTAACCGTTTACTCTCCACCACGAAAGCCACTTTCACAGATCTTGGCTTCCATGTCCCTGTTCTTTCCAAATAAATGTCACCATAAAGAAATCCAATCATGCTTTTCTATGGTTCAGATGAGGCTACACCACAGTTCAGTGACAGAATCTATGAGTTGCCAGTAGCGGTCAGTGGAGTAGGGTTGGGTGGCACTGTGCTGCTTACCTGGCTTCTGAATGATGGGCTTACTGAGAGAAGGAAGCATCAGGGTAGTACAAACACAAAGACAGACAATTTGACACTCCCTCTGCTGCTCCTACACTGCACCAACCTAACCCTCTTCCTTGCAGTAACCAGCAGTGGTCCTGGCATTAGGAAGTCAGCTAACCAAGTAGTTCCCTGCCCCACCCACCAGTACTGTGTGTTGCATGTGCATATTGTCCCAGGTTCATCCTCCAGTTATTGAGATTTTATGGTACAGGGCAAGGAAAACCTCTCCGACCTTGGAGAATCATTGCCAGTCAGAATAGAGGTCTGGTGAAACCCTTCTCACAACTTTCAGAAGTGAGTTCTCTGATCAAATTCCAATTCCCTCATCCTTTGCTTTTAAGCACTCCCATTCAATATGGACTAGAGCGACCTAAGCCCTCAGTCAATGAATGAAACATGCCCCACACCCATCCATATTTATTTTCATTTTCTTATGTATCCCATCTTTCTTCCATCATGGAACTCAATACAACATACATGTGGTTCCCAGGAGGTCTCCTATGCAGGCACTGATCTGACCCAAACCAACTTAGGTTCAGCAAACTGGTGGCCTCATGCACCTTCTTCTCATCATCACTCATCCTTACCCAAAATGCAAGAGGAAGGGAAACCAAACATTGCTTTAAAACAAAGCATTTTGGGTTTTCCTTACTCTTAAATTGATGGATTTGTCTGAGATTTATTTGGGGCTTTACTCACCCCTGGTTTGTGTTGCTTCTCTTGCATAAGCACTCTAGTCCTAGAAATTCCACTGTAGCTACAGTCAAGTTGTTTTTACTTGATTAGAACAGGTAGAATCCTTACAAGTCTTGTTGGAATGCCTTTAAATTTCATTAACATTTCAACAGATTCCTTGAAATTCTTATGGTGGTTTGACTTAACAATGACCCCCAGTTCTGTTGCAAATTTCAGAATTTCAAATTTTCTCTCACAGCTCAGTGTCGAAAAGCAGATGGACTGATGTTTTGATTCAGTTTAAGATGGCTCAGATAATTTCATATTGTTGCTGCATGCATTGAATGAGAAGCTCAGCAACTGATGTCTCACCTTTCCAACAATTTAGGAAAGGTTATCTCTGGTTTATATTTGAATGAGGCTAAATCTGAAATTCTTACGTAAGCTTGGACAATGAGAGATTTGTTATGCTACGCCATCTGTCTTCCAATCCAATCAACTACTTTTTCTGCCAGATCACATTATCTTTCATGCAAAATACATTTCTACAATCATTGCTCCATTATTCATATTCCACTTTCTGACATTGGAAAAGATTATTCTAGTCAATAGCAAGTCATAAATTTGACTTTGGAGAAAGAATATGAAACAGTCAGACATACCCTGCTGCAACACATACCTGACCCTGTTCCATGTGTTGCCATTGCATCTGAGATTGTGTTCTTGCATTTTTAAGGACAAAATTAGACAAGGTTTGCAAATAATTACTTAAAGTAGGAGTGCATACCTTTGGATCTTTTACACATGATCAATGCCTCTGCAAAAAGAAGCACAACTGAAATCAGGTTTTGTTTTTGCATAACGTCAAAACCTTTAAAATCTAGTTAGGAATTGAACAAAAAGGTAGGACTGAGATGCTTCAAGCTGCTTGTACTAACTTGTGGGTTCCACCTGTTCAGCTCAAAGGCATTATTCAGCCACAAGAAAGCTCAAAGCTGAATTTACACTTCAGTTCCTACTTCAGTTTCATTTATTTGCTTGAGTGAGCAGAGCTCTCAGAAGGCAGAGCATGTGGGCGACAAAAAAATAATAATCAGACTGTAGTTAGCTGGAATTTGAAAGCTTGCTAGTCAGACAAATTTTCCATATTTTGATGACATACAAACTAATATTTTTAAGAATTAATAACTAATACTAATCTCAAGCAGAATCAAGCTAGCAGGTTTAAGTAAAGTAAATAAAATAGAACTAATTTCACAGCCAGAATGCCAGTATACATTGTTACCTTGGGTTAAGAATTTAATTCGTTCTGGAGGTCTATTCTTAACTTGAAACTGTTCTTAACCCAAGGTACCACTTTAGCTAATGGGGCCTCCCACTGCCGCTGCCTTGCCGCCGCACGATTTCTGTTCTCATCCTGAAGCAAAGTTCTTAACCCGAGGTGCTATTTCTGGGTTAGTAGAGTCTGTAACCTGAAGCTTCTGCAGCCCGAGGTACCACTGGACTAGGAAGGTCAAATCCAGGAATCTATACTGGTGAAATTAAGCCATGGAATGATTGAATGAATAGGGATCATGTTTATTTTATCTGTTATGAGTTAGCCATATCCTGTCCTATTTCTGTTCCCATAGTTTTCTGCAGGCTGCAATAAAATAATTTATTGTTACTTTTCATTCAATGCTACAGTGTAAAGCATGGATGGGGATCATGTGACCATCCAGAAGTTGGACTATTGTCAGTACATATAATCTGAGTTCCACTGTCTCCTCCTCTCTAAAAAAACTCAGTGATTATTTTTACATCTATTGACAGGGGTGGTGCTTCCATGTAAGAATGCCCAAATATTATTTTTCAGACAACATTGATTCTATGCCTCTTATATAGAAATTAACCTAACTAAAAAAGGAAAGCTCCTCAGTGTTAGAAATGCATCTTTCTCTGGCCTTCCGGAAATAGCTCTAAACACGCTCAGAACAATTGTATGATTATCACATAGAGCTGTTTCTACAATAGTCCTGATTCCTTCCTTATCTGCTATAGTGGCTGTGCTAGACAGGCAGCCTAATAGATGGAATAAGAGCCTTCCTAATAGGGCTGACTTTCCAGCAGTCAGATCAGTTACATGGTTTTTTTCTGCTTAGAAGCACATCAGAGGGATCTCTTTTGTCATACTTTTCTGTTATACTTTTCTGTTAGGGCTGGCTGAATGGTACAGAGAGCTGATTGGCATGTGGGATGTATTAATATTAGTATTATCATCAGTGCTATTTTTCTAGCACTCACCATGGACGCTTCCCTTATTCTCTTATAATGGCAATGGCTCCCACCTGAGAGGTGCCGGAACTGGGTTCCAGTGAGTTCCGGCTGGTAAAAAAGCCCTGAGAATAATGATGATTAACCAACTAGAAAACTAAGGGGAAACAGTATAAGCAATCCTATTTAGATGACACATAATACAGAAATGAAGGCTGTATTACCAGGAAGGAAGTTCCATTCAAATCATCAGAAATGAGTAGACACACATAGGGTTGAGCTGTAATGTGCTGCATTTGGGTTGGTTATTTTATTTCATTTTTTTGTAAAATAACTTTTCTGCATGCAAGTCTAATGGCAGTTACAAGGCCCAATCATTTCCCCCACTTACTTGTACATTGATACTCTATAGTTCAGAGATACAACTCTTCCTAAAGCAGCAATTTCAAAATGTGTCCTGTAACCAGTTTTTCATTCTCCTTACAATTGTACCTTTCAGGAATTGAAGCTATCATGGTGGATAGTCCAACAATAATTGGTTAAACGTCAGATACTGAAATCATGCTATTAAGCTGAACATCTATCTCTTTCTCGCCACAGTTGTTGTTCTTGGTTTTATTAGAATCCAACCCACACTTTGGAAATCATTTCAGTGCACTTGTCTCTTCTTCTTTTTCCATCCATCAGTGTTTGTGTCTAGGAAAGCTGCTGAGATTCAGAGCTATTCCTTTACTGCTGGAAGAAAAGATTATTTTGATTGCCATATATATATATATATATATATATATTCTTGATCTGATTATCAAGATGTAATTTATTGGAAAGTTACACGACAGCCAAGAGGTAAACTAGGGATCTCATAAGCAATGAACTCATTATCAGTTCTGGGAAACCTACCCAGAGTTTCAATTCCAATTAAAATTTATGACCATATATAGATTTAATTATTGATCTGGCGTAGGCACTTTAGTGATACAGACACACAAACACTGAAGTTTCCTATGGCTTGTAGACTATTTCAAGGAAGGATGATAGAATGAACATTTATTTTCTTATTTCATGGAATTTGAATTTTTTTCAATGCAGGAACCAACAAAAACACACATAATACAACATGCTCTCACAAAAAATAAACTCATTGACTACAATTGCTTCGGCTGCTGTCCTGTGCTCATTTTCCTGCAAAAACTCAATGGGACTTGCTTCTGAATGGACATTTATGAGATTGCCTTCTTATGTATACCATGGATGTACTTGTGGACACCTAATTATACATACTAGGGGTGTGCATCAGATTTGGATGAATCCTCAAGGAGAAGCAAGGTGCTTTGAGGTGATTCTGGGCTTTGAGGAAGCAAAGCAGGGTATGCACGATCATTCACAAATCAAAACAGGGATCTCTAAAAAAGCCTTGTGGCATCTATGCAATCTGGGTGGAAGGGCAGATTTGCAATATTGAAACATATGTCTCTTCCTTAAGGAAATCACTAATGTCAGGAATGGGGGGAGGCAGGGAGCTCCTTCACAACTGACAAATCTAGCATGTAATCAGAAGGAACAATTTCACCAACACGCTTCAATCTAAGTGCTTTCCAAGAGCAAATCCTATGCCCCCAAGCTTAAGGAAACTGACAGACTGGAGAGTGGAGGGGCCAACAGGTGTGAATGACAGGCCAACAGGTGTAAACAGAAGGAATGATTTTATCTGGAAAAATGACTCTGTTGGAATTCTTCCCATCCCAAAATCAACTTTAAATGTATGCAGCACGAAAGTGGATGTAGATCTTCAAGTGCAGACAGGCTGTGATGGGTACAGGCAACTGATGATGGGCGGTAGTAGCATCAGGCTCAGTGCTAGATGGGGAGAGAGAAGACATGGGGAAATGGTGAGTACTTTGGGACATGACCATAAGGAGAAGGGACACCAATAGCAGAAAGCTCATCCAGATTTGCCCACTCAATGTCACAAAGCTCATGAGGTGGTAATGCGAATGGAAATTTCCCAATACATTAGAATCTTGGTAGAAAGGGCTTTATATAGGGAGACAGCTACTCTGGGGTCCCAAACCAAGCGATCTTTCCCAAAAGGTCTGGTGATATGGGTTTGGATTCCTTAGGAACCCACTCTGGGACAGTGATTGGTTGATGTTTAATGAATTAGCTCCTTTGTTCATTGTAGATCATTAAAATCAGCCCCAAAGTGTTGTAGCCTATTTTAACCCAGTGCATTCCTCATCCCCCCACCCTGCCATTTTGCTGCTAAAACTGGGTGGAAATAATTTGCAGTGGAATTTCATATGAGCAGAAAAAATCAGTGGGCACTTATTTCCCAGAACAAATTTAAACAATAGTTGTGTTAAACAGGGAGATTATCAGTTTAACTAAGATGTGTAATGACATCAGTGGCAGCAACCTGATTTCCCTGGAACTTTAAAACATCTTATTTATACCTTCCATGAGGATTGTGTCCTAATTCAATTCCTGGTCCTTTTCTTCCTTTATGTTTTCCACAGGTGATTCCCTCCCCCCCACACCATCAAGAACAGGAGCTCTCAGTTATATTTCAAGGGTTGTGAACTTTCTGGGTGCTCAACAGGAATTAAATTCTGAGAGAGCCATGTGTGTGTTCACGAGAGCTGCTTGTGTACTGGGGCATGTAGAATTTTCTGCCTCAGTCATCTGTATAAATTTATCTGAGCAAGGCAACTAAGTGAAACAGCTGAAGCTCTCGCTCCACTATGAATGAATGATGCTATACTTGGAGAGGCTGGCAGATTAGGAAGAAAAAATGTTGGCAACTGTTCTAGGTTTGGAATCTTTCTTTCACAGATGGATTACACTTGAATTTGGAGGTTGAGTATTTCTATTCATGAAGGGTGAGATAAAACCTACACAGTGAAATGCATGGAAAGAAAGCTATGAAGGACTGAGGAGTGAAATATCTGTTTGTTTAGGTTTATTTGAGAAAATGCAACACAAGCCTACTTGATTTTTATCTTCAGCTTTGCTTCCAGCACCAACATGGCATGCTTTCTATATATATATATATATATATATATATATATATATATATATGGGTTTCCCCACTTCTGTGTATCCTTCCTTTTCTCCAAGAAGCTCGAAGGGGATTTACCCTCTCTATATTATCCTCACAACAATCCTGTGAGGTCGGCCCAGCTGAGAGTTGGTGACTGGCCCAAGGTCACCCTGTAAACATTGTGACTGAATGAAGATTTGAACAGTAGACTTCCAAGTCCTAGTCTGATACATTAACCACTATATCACAATGACTCTGAACTACTCACAGATTCATTTCTATTTATTTAAACTGGGTCTCAAAGAAGATACAACATTGTTGAGAGAAATCCAAGTACATCCAGTTAAGAACATCTATAATTATATCAAGAGGAGTAACTGTGTTAGTCTCCTGCAGCAAAATATATGTACCAGAGATTTAAAGTGGGAAATAAAAGATTTTAAATAGTCTGATAACAGCGGTGGACAGGGATGGGGGGAAATTGATTCAGTTTGCATTTAAAGGTGAGCCTACCTAATTCACATTTTCTAAATCAATATGGGAACTGAAACACAATCATCCTTCAAAATTCGCACTTTTCTGAATTTTGTGATGCTGTTATACAACCAATGTCTATAAAAATACAAAAATTGCAGAAAAGTGTGCATACAAACAAATATATCAGTGGGGGTCAAAATACAAACATGCATTATATTAGGGGAAATTGCTTGCAAAAATATGTACATGCAAGTCCCATTTACCATCACAACACTTTCCCTGGAAATTGTTTGTTAGGCAAGGGTTTGCATAATGTGTCTACAATTTCCATTGTTTCCTAGGGAAAAATTTCCAACGTTTTTCCAACCATGGAATTTTAACCCCCCAAAACAAACAAAACAAAGCCACAGGAAAACCCAGGGGGAAATCTATCAGATTTCTTTGATCACTCCCCTTCCCTTCCTTCCTCTGTTCCTCAACAAACTAGCAAAAAGCAAACAAGGAAGTAAAAACTGCTATCTATTTGTGTATCTGACTCTGCAATGTGTATGGCAAGGTTTGGGTACTAATCCCTCATGTTTGGATAAGTGAATTTCCACATAGTGGACATTTGTAAAGAAGGGCCAGCAAGTACTTTAGTCAAAAGTTCACAGCAAAATGTTTTTAGTAGGCAAAATTCATGCTAAAACAAACTTTCATGAAGAATTGTGAAGTACTGAAATTAAGGATGGGAAATGAGAAACTGAGAAAACTGAAATTGACAGAATCTTTCATACCTAGTTGAGGTGCATGTGATGGGGCTGAGCTGCAAAGCAACCCTAGCAACTTTGTGGCTGCTTACCTAGATTGAGATGGGGCAGAACACCAATAATGTTGAAGCCACATGGTTGCATCAGCTGGAGTGCTACCACCAATTTGGCACTGTCATCAGCACAACTGCATTGTCCAGACTCACCCCAAGCCCAAGTAAGCAGCAGCAACACTGGTAGCAGGAGGGCATTGCTGCCACTGTCAGATAATTCGCAAAGTTGGTGTAAACCCAACCGTGATATGATAATATCACTCCAACCCCATTTTTAAAATTGTGAGTACCCTGATTTGCCTATGAGGAAATCACAAATTGACCACACTGTAAATTGCTTGGATTTCATAATAGGAGGGAAGGAAGATAGATAACACCCCATTCCAAAAATATTAACCATATGTAAATATCAATTTATTTATTTTTAACCACTGTCCAAAGCAAGCTTGAGCATTCGACCTCAGATGCACCAAATCAGTCCTAAAAAATAAAGCATGAAGTTTGGGGAGAGATGTCTTTGAGAAAATGCTTTCAGCCCCCCTTTTCATTTAAACAATGCCCTGACTTGATGTATTAGAAGTGTTCTTATTCCAAGAACAGCCTTCTAAGGCCTTTCCCCACAAAGCAGGTGATTAATCTGAAGAGAGAATAACATATGGCTTTTGTGTTGTGGCTTTCATCCAGAAGTCACTCATCCCTTTCTTAGCTGATATTTATGGGAAGGATAAAGGATACCTTCCTAGCTGGCTATTTCTCGCCATACCCCAAAGGGAGAAATGGCAAGGCAAGGCAAGGCAAGGCAGGCAGTCAAAGATTGGTGTGTTCTCTGATCACCCCCTCTCAATGTTTGATTTATGAAAGGGTATAATGACAGTGTTTAAAAATACTTTAAAATCATCAGGACACTTTCTTGTGCGGTGTGTGTATTTTGAAAGAATTGATCCTTAGCTATGGCTCCCGACAGCAAGCCTTCTAAATGATATAAACATCTCTAATAACACAGTGGCTGCAAAATAGCCCCTGTTATTAGTCAAGAGCGTGATTGAAATGAAATGTAAGATTTATAATGACAAATGAAATGTAAGATTTATAATGGCATTTTCTTTTGTTGGGACGTTTCTCACGCTGAGAAATGATACCCTACTTTTAAAATAGCGGCATGTTCTCAGCCCCTCCCCTCCCGTAATGGACTTACCCATCTGTGAATAATTGTTCAGGGGAGGGAGAGACTGTGTAATAAATCAGCTACCCTCATGAGCCAGTCTTAGCAGTTAGGAGTTTTAAGCCCTGTGTGACATAATGAGCACAATGGAGTGCAAAAGTAGAAGGGGGAAATGCAGCCAGCCACTAACAATTTTCTCAGCAGAGCCGGCAGAAACGCTGAAGAGGAAGAAGGCCCCCCTAATGGTAGAGTTTAATGTGTTATCAGACCTCCAATGCTTCATGCAATGTGCCGCTGAGCTACAGTTAGGGTTGCATCATCTGTCGCCTGCGATAACAAGGGGCCAGAGAGAGCGCACGTTAATAAATATTGCCTAGGCTGGGCACATTTTGAAAATAGATTCATTGCAGGCTAATTGCTTGTAAGGTGTTTCAAATTACAATCTTTGAACAAAGAGGATCAATTTCAATTTAAAACAAAACATTAAGGAGATGAAGCCGCAGCCAAGGACTGACATTCGCATTGTGAATCAAACATTCAAACGCTGTGAATTTGTTTAACTCAGAATGACTGTTTAACTTTCAGCTTTCCGCTAATGCCTGCTTATTAACAGATGGGGCTGTGCTTGCAGTAAGGAAGGCATGGCAAATATGTGAGGAAAGGCTTTCGCAGGCTGTGTTTCAAGTGTGGCTGGCTATGTGTTTTTGGCTTTTCATCTCCAGTATATTGCTAAAGGACGGTCACCCACTTTTACTGGGGTGCGGGTAAGGACGGGGAAAATATATTTTTTTCATTCACATTTCATGGTGAACCTACCAAATTTGCACCTAGTGAAGCAATATGTGAAATGAAACACAGCTTTCTCTGCAAATTTGCACTTCTCCAAATTTTGCTGTGCAGTTCTATGGCAAAGTTAGATGTACACAAACATATATACTGGAGTTAAGTGTGAATACAAATGCATATATTAGTAATAATAACATGAAAAATGCATTGTACGAATCTGTCAATTTCAGTTTCTTTCAGTTTCTCATTTTTTCCGGTCGTAAGTTAAGTGCTCCATATTTCATCATCAATGCCTGTGTGTGCGTGTTTAAATCCTCATGGAAATTCATCAGCATTTTAATGCAAAGTTCTCTTAAAATATACACATTTAAAAGTGAATTTGCCTAATATGCATTTTTTTGAAAAGTACCTTTCCCTAATATGAAGAAAGGAGAGAATGAGATATGTGACGATGCTTTAGCCACTCAGACAAAACATTATGAATATTTCCTGGCCATTTCTGGCTTTCATCCATACTTCATTAATAACCCATCTTTTAGGTACATATCTCCAAGACTAATCTCATTTCTCGAAAGCTCACTAGAGACTCTATTATTTTCCTGGCTGTGCTTTAAAATCACCTAGGTGTAATTTCTTTGTCCACATTCATAATTTAACATTTATTAAAGCAATGCAGAGTGAATTTAAAGGTGCTAATGATTAATGATATTAATATATGAAGTGCAAGGAGGGGGAAACCCCTACCTACTTAAAGTAATTACGCTCAAACAACTCAAAAGAGGGGAGGAAGATCAAAAGCTAAAACAGCCACAGGGATTTAGCCACTGCAACTCACATGAGAAATATGGGGTCATCTTGAGAAGCGTTGTGTGAGGAACTGAGCAGGGTGCTTTGTGCCGGCCTCTGTGGCATCCTGATTTCAGCCTGGCCAGACAGAAACAGGTCTGGGCCAGAAGTGGATCACCACAACTCTTACGCGTCTACAGCTCAAAAAATGGTGGCCATTGTGAGTGGGAAAGTGAGGCGGGAGAAGCACCACAGAATGGAGGTTAGGCAAAAGGGAGAAAGGGTTTTTCAAGATCTCACAACTCACAGAAGAAAGGTGCATGGTGGGGGATGATTTCTTATAGGAAAAGCCTCAGGGGCAGGTTCAGAAGAAACTCAGGGACTGCAGATGCAGTGAGGAACCAGGGAAATAGAAAAGTATCAACAGGGGCTGCCTGCTGAAGGGAGACCTTGTAATGAGAAAGGTCCTTGGCTCAATGGGGAAGTAAAAATCCACCAGGCAGAACCTGAAGTAAGGAACCATGCTGTAGAGACAAACTGTGACAAGCTGCTTCATACAACGATGGAGGCTGCTACTGTACATGAACTGCAGGTGTGCTTTTTATGTATAATGCTGATCCTACAGCTCTACCCAAACGAAGAACATGGCTTCAAAGTTCAATGGCTCACTTATCTGGTAGTAAGCTCAGTGGAGCCTACTTCTGTGTAGAAACATATAGGATTGCACTATGAAGTACACTTATGACCATAGCTTCCAACATATTGGCACTTAACACTGTTAGAAAGTGGTTGCAATGTATAATGCATGCCCTAGGAAGCCACAATCAGTCACAAATTATGTGCATTGCATATCATGAGCTATATGTCATGTAAATTCGGACATGAACTGTGAACTGATCTTAAAGAAATATATGATTATAGATGTTGGGCTTTGGGATGAGTTTTATTGACCTGCTGCATTATGAAATCCTTATTTTATACCATTGCTGAGGGGCATTCAAAAGGAAAAACACAAACTTATCAAGAACTTGTTCTGTCAAACCATCAGCATTGCTTGAAATGTTAGTTACACACAGAATAATTAATAGACATAGCTAACTTAGGTTTGTTAACTTTAATGAATGTTCTATGAGTAGAAGATAATTGGATGCAACCCTCAACATTTCAACCATCACAATATAATTTTCTGAAGCTGCATACAACCCCCTATTTCCTTCTCTCTCTCTCTCTCTCTCTCTCTCTCTCTCTCTCTCTCTCATAAGGAAATCAAACTATTGAAAGTCTCTATGCAATAGAAGAACATGACTATTCATTTCTTTGAAGAGCACCGCCGTCCCCCACACGCAAAAGATTGAAATGTGTCATGTCTACCTTCTTCCCTTCCTGACCCCTCTTTTGGGGGGCAAACTACAGATAAAATGAATGTGGTGTGTAAATCTAATCAGTGCAATGGATTGACATCTCTGTGTTACAGGCTGTCCCAACATTGCACTGATTCAGTTTGAAAGATAATTGCACGTACTCTACTGGGCACTTAGAATTATCCTCTATATTACTTGGCATGGATGTGACTTTTTATCGTGGATTATGGTTGCTCCATAAATCTGGTGTAAAAAAGGCCAAGAGACACATTTTGACACGTTATCTTCCTTAAATTATCCTTTCCTGCTGACTCAGGATGTGGAGATGTTCTCACTCCATCTATATGCTGATAATGAACCACACTTTAAAATGTTGGCCACATTCCCTATCTCTCCCCTTCCTCCCCACATTGATATTGTAATCAAGAATCCTAAAACGAATTTAATAGAAGAGCAAAACCCATGGTAGGATTAACGATAACAGTATTTCTTCAGCATGTCTTCAGCATGTAAGTCAAATTTAATTATCATTAAAAGATTCCCTCTAAACATATAGTAATGCACCAATATAAACTTCTGAGCCCCAGTAGGTTGAAGATAGATTTCATGGAACATGCTGAGTACACCATCCTGTCTCTGTGTAGGGTTCCACACAGCTCATCATATAAATCCATATACTTTAAATTAAGTTTTAGAAACCCACAGTGGAAAAAACATAAAAGATATTCAACTGTACCTAAATCTCTGAGTAAACAGCTTAAAAATCAGGCACTCTGTATGCTAAAATAAGTGATGTAGCAACTAAGAAGGAACTCAATACCTCTGGGCTAAAAGCCTAACCAGAATGCTAGACTGTATTTATCAGATCACAAATCATTTCAGCAGCAGACTGTATTATATCGATTAGCCTGGAATTGATTGCATGTTACTGCAGATTCTTAGAATGTTACTGACCAACATAAATTGACTGTGTGGACATTTAAAGAAAATAAATTTAGATGTTCTGTGCTGGTTTTTAAACATATGTTTGCATTATATATTCTGTATAATATGTTGCATTGTATTGCTATCTGTCAAATAAATATCAAAGAGCAGAAGGCAGGCAGGCAGGCTGGCTGCCCGGCAGGTAGGTAGGCAGACTGATATTAGCCATTGGGTGTGATACATAGTTCTCAGGGGTTCTACGGGCACCAGTGAACTGGGGAAAATAAATTCCAGAGTGCATGATGGCAGGAGTATCCATTGTCATCCAGAAGAGGATTCATGCTGTATGTACAATATGAAGTGACAGCTCAAGTGTAGAGTGTTTCCTCTAGAATTATGGGGTCTGAAGGGACCTTAAAAGTCACCCAGTTCAACCCTATGCAAATGCAAGATATCCACTGCTGCAGCATCCCTGATAGGTGTCCATCCAGCCTCTGCTTAATGATCTCCAACAAAGGAGAATCCACCACCTTCTGAGGCAGACTTCAAACAGAAAGTCCCTCCTAATATTTAACTGAAATTTTGGTTTGTTTGTATTTGTCATTTGAACCATGGGTGGGCAAACTAAGGCCTGGGGGCCAGATCCGGCCCAATCACCTTCTAAATCCAGCCTGCAGACGGTCCAGGAATCAGCGTGTTTTTACATGAGTAGAATGTGTGCTTTTTTATTTAAAATGCATCTCTGGGTTATTTGTGGGGCATAGGAATTCGTTCATCCCCCCCCATATAGTCTGGCCCCCCACAAGGTCTGAGGGATAGTTGATCGGCCCCCTGTTGAAAAAGTTTGCTGACCCCTGCTCTTGACTCATGTCTTATCCTTTAGAACACAGAGCAAATGTGTTCTATGAGAGCTCTCCAAATAGTTGAAAATAGCTATCATATTGCCTCTTAATCATCTCTTCTCCAGGCTTTAAGAATGCAGGCCATTGGATAATAGGGGCCTCAGATTTTTCTGAAACAGCTTACGTTTAGCAGGATTCTACCTTTCTGTGCCAGAAAGTGCTGCCTGCTAAATTTCTGCTTGTCGTGCAGCAATTAAAAGCACAGAAGGAATGCCAGAAGGAATATCGGCAATCCATTTCAGTCTCCCGTATTTTGTATAATCAGACTCTCACAAAGGTGTGTGCTGAGGACTGCATAAACCAAAAATCATAAAATTATTTCCAAGTAAGTCTATCTGGGCTGAGATGTTCTAATGTTCTATCAAAATAAAAGTAAAGCACTTTAGAAATTAGTATAATGCATTTGTTGTATCTGCATATCAGTTGCCAACATTATTGTTCTGTTTGTGAACAAGCAGGTTAGACTGCATTATACAAGTTAACATTTTTTACTTTAATTATAAACAACATGAATTAATTTCTCACATTTCCTAATTACCATTTCTTACTTTAAAAATTCAGCACTTCAAAATTATACATTGTATTCAATTTTACTGACAAAGGACAAAAAAAAAACACATCTGGGGGAATGATAATTAGTGCTTATAATCATGACTAAACAACATACATAGTGAACAGGTCCTTGCTGGAAGAATACTTATTAGAAGTCATTAATAAAGGAGGTTTAATACATATTTTCATAATTGTGCTTGTCCTTAGAATTCTGCATCAGTGGCAGGAGCAATGTTAGTAGGAATGATTTTTAAATTAGCATGGACATTTATTCCAAAGCACGTGGATGTGTAGTTGGATGGAATTAGGTCTGAACACCTGACTTTCAGGGCCATCTGAACACTGGAAACATATTGTTCCACACATCCCAATCTTTGAGCTGTGTGAGATTCTACTTACCTGGGGCTCATATTTCCTTTTGTGAATTAGGCACAGTGGAGACTGTGGTGTCTTCATGATATATGGCTTAGTTATGCATATATACAACCTGAGCCTGCAATGGAAGGGTTCACAGCATCAACTCCCCAAAGAAGTCTTCTCCCATAGTCACAGCCTTGGAGTCAAACAGAAACCAAACTCTGACACTCTCTCCAGCTTGCTACTTTTATTCTAGTTCACAACACAGCCCCCAAAACTCTGCTCCAAACTCCCTTTGTCCTTCTGCAAGTCACCCATTTGCTATCTCACACAGAGCCTCCTTTCCTTTGTCCTCATAATGGCCCATCACCCAGGTGATTACCTCATAAGGAAGCAAACCTGGGTTATATTTTAACACTTGCTGGATCCAGGGATTGAAGGGGTCTGGCACTCACAAACTCATAACAATATTAGAGGGGAAATACTGAAATTTGTGAAGGTGCTGGTCTGAGCTTGAGAGGATTTAAATAATTAGACTGAAGGGTCTATCATCCAAATCCCTTCTGAATTGGGCCCTGAACAAATTAGAGCCTTCCTATCTCTCCACATCACCATTCTTCTCTTTTCCAAACTCACCCTTTTGAGGAAGGAAAAGAGCAGGGGAGATTTCTGTACAGTGGTACCTCGAGTTACAGACGCTTCAGGTTACAGACTCCAATAACGCAGAAATAGTACCTTGGGTTAAGAACTTTGCTTCAGGATGAGAACAGAAATCATGTGCTGGCGGTGCGGTGGCAGCGGAAGGCCCCATTAGCTAAAGTGGTACCTCAGGTTAAGAATAATTGCAGGTTAAGAACAGACCTCCAGAACGAATTAAGTTCTTAACCTGAGGTACCACTGTATTGTCTCAGACTGAAGGCCTTATCAGTCATTAGATGCTTGGGAAAATCTATTGCTACTAGGAACACTGGGATATGCATTGAACCAAGAAGCAATTGGAAACTACATTTGCTATGCTTCTAGGTCTCTCTGTGTATGGAATGGATTCTGCCTGCACAACAGAAATTTGCCATTGTCTCCTCCCCCTGTAAACTGCACTACCCAATCAGGCCTGTGACACTGGATACAACTTGATATTATTTCTCCAGCAATCTTCCACAATTGTTTTAATAAATAAGGATATTTTGTTTCAATATATTTTTCAACACCTGGCCCCCTTAACATAATGAAAATCAATTTTCTAAGAGATCTCCAAGACAGCAGCCTATATGCAATACACCTGAGGCATTCTCTAGAACAGGAGTGGGGAATCAGCGAGAATGGGCCTTCCATATCTCATTGGACTCCAATTTCCATTAGCTCCAGCCAACATGGTCAGTGGTAAGAGATGATGGGAGTTGTCATACAGTAACATCCAGAGGGCAACAGGCTCCTCATCCCTGCTCTAGAAAGATCAGGAAATGGAAGAATGATCTCAGGGTCATTTGATTTAAGGCTCACATTCACCCCCCCCCCCATAAAAGACATAATATTATCCATATCTATGCCTCTTTTATGGGTGTAAAATGAACGTGAGCCTTAAACTGAATGAACCTTACATCATCTTAAGCAGCTAAAACCTATTTTGAAAATATGGATCATTAATTAAAAAAAAAACCTCTTGAGCTGAAATCAATAATGCTATGCATTCCAGGGCCAAGTTAGGGGAGATGAAGTCTATGCAATTAGCAGCTGTTTGAATGGCTTTTGAAAAGTAAATAGAAGATGTTGAGGATCCTGGCCTTTGAGACTTTAACACTTTTGCTTGCTGTTGTAATTCTGAGATGGATTAGGCCCTCCTTACCTGCTATTTGTGTTGGAAGAAAAGCTGCCATTTGCACCATATAGAAGTTTTCCTCTAATAACAGATAGACTCCTATTGGATTGAAGCAAGAAGCAAAAGGTTAAAACTGATTGTGCTTGGGTCCCAGCTGCCATTGTGCAAAAGGTTTCTCATCTAGTTAAGCATTCAGTTCCTTCACTTTCCAGTTCTTCAATTGCTTTTCAAAACCTTTACTTGAAGAAAAAGTATCCACAAACTGCCTTCAGAGTGTATTCAAAACCCACTCCAAACTTCAAAAATTGCAAACATATGCAAAAAATTCAGAAATAAAGAGCTGTCTTGCATCTGGGTCAAGGACTAAGCAGAATTTGTGGCAGGATAAGATGGTGAGGTGTCTTGCTTCTGCTTCACTGAATGCCACATAGATGGATCCACTGAGTCATAATAAGCTGGACTGCATATACCTCAAATCTGTTGTTATTCTTCAGGACTGTTTCTTATGTTACTTGAGATCTAGGAGTAGCTCCCAAAGAAATGAGCATTAAGGTAAAGGGGGTGGAGAGGGTTTTGGCAATGCAAGGGACGGAGATGGACAAATCTGCCAATTTCTATTTTCCCAATTTTAAATTCAGCTCAGCCCACTGCAATCTCCCCAAAAAAGGTCCACTCAAAAATTCATATTTACTTTCATGCAGATTTCTCTTAATATGCACATTGTGTGCACAATTTTGTCTGGTATAAGCATTTTTGCAAGCAATAGTCTTTAACAGAATGTGTGTTTTGTACATTATTTCACTAATATTCCCATTTTTGTATGCATTCTTTAGTTGGAGAACTGCATCACAACATTCAGGGAAAATTTCACAGGGAAAATTTCAGTTCACATATTGGTTCAGGAAGTGGAAATCTGGGAAGTTTGCATTACAATTAAAATGCAAACTAAATGCATTTCTCCCTTGTCCCTAAGAAAGGGGTGGACTTTGTTTCCCTAATGGCAAGCCAAAATTTCAGGTGCAACACTGCAGCTGGTGGATACAAATTGTCTTTAATGTAGCTCTCATCATTGTCTGTCTTTCATAGATGCTATGAAAAGAATCTGCATCTTCAATTGCCACTATTTGCCAAACACCACTGCAGAGTCTTCTGATTGTGGCTTTTCTTGGAGCAAGTTCAACAGTTGAACAGAATGAGTCATTTAGAGGGCACTGTTAATGAACTTCCCTTTGGATGGCTTACATTCTTCTAAGATAAACAAAGCATCCAATTCCAATTCTGAAACAATAGAGCTAGAAATGGCAAAGACCTAATAATGAAACCTGCCAGAAGTCTTGCCCTTTATCTACCAAAGAACTTGCATTAAAAGAAGGGATTAGAATGTGGGGAACGTGGCCAGAAGCCCTTTTTGTCTTACCTTCTTCTCTTTGCTCTTGCTTGGAAGCCAGCATTGAAGATGTATTCTCTACTATATAGGACATTAAAAAGAATCATACAATATGCTCACAGGGATTTTCAAAACATGAGAGGAAAACACTGCGAAGAGAATAATTATAGCATTTAACCTGGAGTCTGAGCTATTATAGTTGATCTCTCAATAATTTCATATCAAAGCTATTATCACATTAAGCAGCAGGGATGCTTTGATAAACTCATGCAATCAACACACACCCTGTAAGGAAAGACAGGTCGTGAACATCAATTGAAATGAGGCACAAAACAGAAAGGAGAGTTGGCCTTGGTAGCATGTTTTTAAACACACACACACACAAACATACCTCAGAATATAGGGAGAAACAAAAGCTAAAGGGCCATGAATTTAAAAAACCAGGCAGCATTTGGTGACACAAATTATTGTGCTATCATTAAATCAGCAAGCAGTGTTTCTTATGAGCTAAATATTTTAGCTCTTGGGTAAAAATAAGAGCCTAAACAAAAGCAATGCAAAGATTGCTTTACCGAGTATGGCCACATTCTAAATATTTATGACGCAGTAATTCGACACAGAGGAAATAATAAAGAATATCAGCGGAGATTGTAAAACAAATCAACAAACGAGAAAACCTAGATTGCCAGGGAAGACAAAGTTCAATGTGAAAATAAATCTGAAAGGACCCTCCAAAACTGCCATGATCAAAACAACTACATAAAGTACAATGTGTTTTCTCTCTCTAGGAGATCAGCTGAAGAGGAATGACTGAAGAGGAATCACTGAAATGTTATCCTATTGTACATAAAACTTTACTATATCTCATGCTGATGGAAGCTGAAATATTCTATGCATCTAAAGTTATCTCTGAGGATCACAAATCTAGGCGTGAGTGGATTTCCATCAGTCCATTCCTTTAATGCTTGTGCGCTTCATTCAACCCTGAGTTTCATTGCTTCTGAATTGTAAAAGCAATTCTCCAACTTCAGCCCGTGCATTCTGCCACAGCTTTTGGTTCATTTTTACCTACAGTGCATTATGAAAGTGCACAAGCACACGGATAAAACACTGTAAAAGAGTGAGATTGTACATCTCACACTGACTTTGGTGCAGTGTTTCACAGGTGTGTGTGTGTATGCTTAATTTCTAAAACACTACCTAAATATTCATATACGGTATCACAATCATTTATACAGTTGAATCAAGGTTTCCTTTTTGTCATGCTCTGTCAAAGGTTCAGAAAGCAGTTCCCAAATATGCTGAGTTTTCACTCAAACTGGTTCTCAACTCAATACATTTCTCTCTTTCTTGATTATCTTGGGGCTACGTATCAGGCATAGGGTTGATTTTTCTTATGCCAACAACTAGCATTATATCTCAGGCTATATAAGCTTGGCACCAGGACTGTAACACTCACAGTCAGACTAGCTCTGCCAGTGTGCTTGCACCATGCTACCATCCCTGCCTCCCTCTGCCCCATACCTTCCTGGTATGCAACAGCAACTCAGTTGTCTTCATGTCAGATGTCATCACCTCAACACACTGTCCAATACTGGGCTATCAATTGAAACTAGTCATGGTGGCTGTGTACTTCCTCCAAGACCAGTACCTACACATCTTCTAGGCTCCTGTTTACCTCCCCTTTCAAGAGGTAGTACAACATGCATTTAAAGCACATAAGGTAAAGGTAAAGGGATCCCTGACCATTAGGTCCAGTCATGACCAGCTCTGGGGTTGCAGTGCTCATCTCGCTTTATTGGCCGAGGGAGCTGGCGTTTGTCCACAGACAGCTTCCAGGTCATGTAGCCAGCATGACTAAGCCGCTTCTGGCAAACCAGAGCAGCACACTGAAACACCGTTTACCTTCCTGTCGGAGCGGTACCTATTTATCTACTTGCACTTCATGCTTTTGAACTGCTAGGTGGGCAGGAGCTGGGACCGAGCAACGGGAGCTCACCCCGTCGTGGGAATTCAAACCACTGATCTTCTGATTGGCAAGCCCTAGGCTCTGTAGTTTAACCCACAGCACCACCTGCACCCCATTTAAAGCACATAAGGCCTCTCAAATTATCCTGGGAACTGTAATTTACTCTTACCAGAGCTACAATTTCTAGCACTCTTAACAAACTCCCAAGATTCTTTGAGGAGCCTCGTGTACTTCAAATGTATCATGTATATGCAGCCCAACTTTTTTTGCAGGGGTGGCATGGCAAATAGGAAGAGAAGGGGGAAAGCACAGATTACTATTAATTTTTTGAAACAACACTCAACTTCAAACAAGAGAGGTTTAACTAGGAAAGCTTGAGAAAAGCAAACAAATTGAAAGCCAAGCTAAAAAGAATTTTCCCATCACTCATTTGAACTAACTGGGCAATTATTTGGCAGCAGGTTTCTAGTATATATATATATGTCAGTATTTCTGAGGATTTGTTGATCTCTCGACCAGGTGACTGGGTTAACTTGATTATTTTAGTCTATGGGTTAAATTTAATTTTTTTCTGTATAGACATTGCTGCAATGCAAAAGAAGGAAAAATCATTTACTTTAATGATCTTCATATCTAAGTGCAGTCTTTTTTGTGTGTATATGAAAATCCCTATGATTAAATGTGGTTGTTTTTAAAGAGCTAATCAATTTTCAAAATGTGCCCCATCAGAAGGAAATTGCTTACAATATACATAATTTCATCTTGGAAGCGAGTCCCACTGAGTTTAATAGAGCTTGCCTCCTCGTCAGTATGCTTAGGATTGCAGCTTTGTAAGTTTGTCTAATGCAGCTTATGTGTTTGCTTTAGTTTAGCACAGGATCTGAGTGCATGTGTTGAGATATTTTCAAGCATACTCCCTTCCTTTTACAGTCATAGCGGAAAATTACAAGCCACTCTTCCCCATTTAAAATGTTTCCAGGGAGCCTGCTGGAGAAAGCAACATCCTTCCCTCTTTGACTAGTCTTGCCAAGGACTATGCGAGCAGACCATGAAGGGAATGGACTATTTTCTGTATGTTCTATATTACCTGCAAGCTGCATGTTTGCTGTTGAGATACATTCCACCTGATTTCACTTTATATACACATCTAATGTGAAGCTCTAACCAAAATATTATGATTTTTTTCTCTTTGAATGTTGACTTTGAAGTCACTCCCACAGTGTTCAATGGGGCTTTCACCCTTTGAAGTGTGCTTAGGACTGTGGTCTATTATTATTTTCATTTATGAATCATTTCCAGTGATATATCCTGAAATGATTGATAAGGTAAAGGTACCCCTGGCCATTAGGTCCAGTCATGACCGACTCTGGGGTTGCGGTGCTCATCTCGCTTTATTGGCCGAGGGAGCCAGCGTACAGCTTCCGGGTCATGTGGCCAGCATGACTAAGCCGCTTCTGGCGAACCAGAGCAGCGCATGGAAACGCTGTTTACCTTCCCGCTGAAGCGGTACCTATTTAATAATAGGTTTAAAAGAATTAAAAGAATAACAGCACATGTGTAAGATAATTTCAGATCCAGTACAGATACCAGTTGAGATAAAGATTCCCATTTATAAGACTCCCATGTATTTTGTCTGAGACGTGGAAACTATGGAGCTGTGACTTGACATCGCCCTGGGGTGGGGTGGGGTAGGAAATGGAAGCTGGGGCTTCCTATCAGCAGTGGTGCTGCATTGAGCAGAATGGAGATGAGAATGGGAGTGGGAGAGGTTGTGGAAATTCCGGATTAGGGATGGCTTCCAGCATGTGTGAAAGACATGCCACATGTATGAAACTGCCAGCTCTCTAACCAGGGATAATGTAGATAGATCATGCTTAGTAGCCACTGAAAACCTTATTCCCTACCTTTCATATACTGGATTGTATTTGCTGCAAGGGCAGCGGGCTTTCTCAGTAGTGACGCCCTTCCATTGGATGTCAAGGAAATAAACAACTATCTGACTTTTAGAAGACATGTGAAGGCAGCCATGTTTAGGGGAGTTTTTAATGTCTGATGTTTTATTGTGCTTTTAATTCTGTTGGGAGCCACCAATAGTGACAAGGGAAACTCAGCCAGAGGGGCAGGGTATAAATAAATTATTATTAGTAGTAGTAGGTTACCAGATGTTTCCCGGGGACAGTCCCCAGATTTACAAATCAGTCCCCATACAAAATCCTATCATTCCTACTGAAGTTGAAAAGTGTCCCTGGATTCATTCAAAAATATCTGGTAACCTTATATTTTAGGCCACTCTTGAAAGTAAGAATGGAATAATCTAGTTATAAATAGTTCCCATTTCTTCTGTGAGTCCAAACTAAACATATAAAGCAGATCTATCGATCTATCTATCTATCTATCTATCTATCTATGAAAAAGAACCCTCCCTTCCCCAAACTAGATGTCAGGCCTTTGTTGCCATTACTGAGAAGGCCCTAAACGACTTTTAAAAAATGGATTTTCTATCTTGTTGTCTGGCTTTGCTTTTAACCAATGGCATTGTTTACCATTTCATTCTCATATTTTGCTACCTGATTTTTAGCATCTGGCTGAAACATGTCTCAGGAGTGTCCAAAATAAATGAATACGTACAGGTAAATAATGTTTTGACCTCACAAATTAACCAAAAACAGTTAAGAGTGCTGATTCCTAGGAGGTCAAGGCTACTGCTGCAATTCCCATTCCTAGCCTTTGCAATTCCATTCAGGTTCACTGTTGAGTTTGCATTGTGGAGCATGCTCATTCATCAGTGCAGCTGGGTGAAAAGGGTGACCAAGTTGCTTAATAAAACTATCCTTCCATTTAGGAGCGAGAGCTCCTTTGCAATTTGCAACCTTATCACAACTCTTATTGTCCTATTGAAGCACAATCAACCCCTTACTTGATATAACTCTTGATTGCCATCTTTATAATGGCAACTAGCTGTGTGCAGTTAAAAATACTGATAACTGTGTTAATTAAAATTTTAATTGTCTTTGTATAAATTGCCAAGGGCAGAAGTAAAAAAAATAAAAATAAATCATATATAGAACTCTTATAGGTATTTCCTCCTTGTTTCCTTTCACTTTTCTTTTTCTTTTTGAAACTTGTTTGGCTAAAGTTAAAGAGTACAAGAGCATCCCCTGCAGGAACTTTCCCATCCATGATTCCTTTCGCTTTTTTTGGAGTGTTTATTTCTTCTGCTGATTTGTATTCACTCTGCATGATGCACAGTAATTGTGTCTAGAGAATTAGAAAGGGATGGCTATTGCGGTGGTAATAGAATTACTATCAGTGTTCTAAGCTGGTAAAAGGATTCTGGGTTTCAGTCAAAGGATTTAAAAATACATGCTGAAATGTATATCTGCTTCTGTTTCCTCCTTTGCACTAGTTATAGGTGTGGAAGACTGGGATTTAACATCTGTATGGTTAAGGGCTGTGCCATCCCTTTCGGGTGACTGATGCCCCCCTTCTCACTGCTAGGGCCAATGCTTTAGAGATGTATACATATAATATTGAAGGAGTGCACAATCTATGTACCTGTGTACATCAGTAGTTCAACTCTACACCCAAGCAGTGACTTGCATGTCATGTTTGAGAAGGGTGAAGTCTGTGCATGCAATAACTGAACTGCACATTCCTTCACACAAACACTTGCAGAGACAGCTTGTGCCTGTGTAGTGTGCAAAAAGGCCCTTTTAATGGCCCCGCTAAACTATTCAGGCACTGCCTCACTTCACCCTACTGCAATGCAGGGCTTGCCTTGCCAAACAGGACCTTCACGCAACCTGAACTGATGTATTGAGCGCAAGGATTGAGTGGCTCCCAATCACAGGTGATCAGATTTTTGTTCAGTAAGTCTGATTGAGGATGGCCAAACTAGCTCTCAAGTAATTTAAGCAAGATTTGTTGTTCTCCCATAGTTCCAGTTTGCTCCTAATGGACAATATTGCATCTACTGTATAATTTGGGAAGCTGTTTGTTCACTATGCAATTGGACACCTCCTAATGTATTGTAACCATATCTTGCATGATGGTTTCTGGGATCAAACACCAGGTTTTTAATCTATGTTTGGACAGAACTGGGCACCAGGTTGAACCAAGATGGTAGACAGAACATTTCATTTTAGCCACTAATTTAAAATCTACACTGATTTTATTTTATTTTTAGAATTCCCAAGCAACACCAAGTATAAGGCTGCTAGTTAGAAATAGTAAGAGGGATGTGTTTTAATTAAAACAAAGTGAGGCACTGTATTAAATACTGTGTTTTGAATTTTTGCATATTACAGCTTTTATTCCTTGAGGACACTGTTAAGCAATTCTACGTGTTAGCTCTTCAGCTCCAAAAGGCTAGGGCACCCGTTCTCGTTCAGTAATGAGGCATCTACAGCAGGTCTCTTCAGTTTATCCTATTAACTCAATAGCATTTCTTAAAATGCATGCAGCTCTTTGATTTTGTTTGTTTGCTTGCTAAACCTGTGACTAGTTTCATGTCCCTTTAATCATGGCAAAAGACAGCTATCTGGGCAAACTGCAATAAGACTGAATCTGCAAGTATTGGCAGGGTGAAGTCTCAGTGGAACAGGGACTGTTCTCAACAAGATAAGTGGATGATTCTGTCCAGCTGGAAGCAGTGGTGAACCAGCTCAGAGAGCACTTGAGAAGCCTGTGCCAGCTGCCTGGTGAGAAGATAATGAAGGAGCTGTGGGGAGGTTGTTGAGCTGATCAGCCAGCTCTGTGCTGCACAATTTAAAAATTAAAAAAACACACACTGTGAGTGATATCTACTTGTAAGGGATAGAGATGTGGAGTCCACTGGAAGTTCTGTATTGGAAAAACAAACAGATGTTCATGCCATGGTTCACCTGTAGGAAACCTGAGATCTGTTTTTATTCTACTTTCTGGATGCAATAATAGATGTGTGAGAATTATATAGCATTTTCCTTCTATAATACATTTCTGAAGTGCTAAACAGATTCACAAAGTGTATCTCAATCAGCCTGCCCACATTCTTGTAAATCAAGACAGTGTAATCCAAGATTGATGGGAGTGGTGTACTTTGAAGCTTATAGTCGTTTTCCTAAGGCCTCCTAAAGGGCTTTTGCAGAGTGAGATCTATACTAGGCATTTCCTGGCTCACTGCTCATTGTCCAAACCACTGCACTAGTTTTGTTTTTTAAGCTATTGGACTAAACTTGTAGAGCAGCCTTAATGATAGCTTTAAAAAATAGCCAAGTACATTCTGATTCTACTATCATATGAGCTGATAGGAACCAGAGGTAGGCAGAGTGCTATTGCTCACAAGTCCAGCTTGCAGGTTTCCCAAAAGCATCTGGTCAGCCTCTGAGAACAAGATACTGGTCTAAGATGGAGCACTGGCCTGATCCAGCAGGCATGTCTTCTATTCTTTGGCTAAGAGCCTTTTCTGTTCAGCAAGCCAGTCCCTGCCCAGTTCTAACTCAGCTACACACACACACAATGGGTTACTGTCATGCTCGGTTTCTGAACCTTCTGAAGACACCTGTATGGTGGAATTTAGTTCATAAGATGTTGAACTAGATGATTCAGTGGCCTTGACCTCAGAAATGCTTCTTTTCTTACCCTCAAACCACAGCTGATGGAAAGATACGCAAGTGAAGAGTAATTTGATTGTTTTTACAATTAAGTTTAACCTGCCTTTGCTTCATGGGCACTCTCTTGGATATCTACATTAAGCAGCTGGGAAACTGCAGGCAAAAGTGAAATTACCAAGCATTCACCAGCATCAACAGCTGAAGGCTATAAGCGAAAAAAGAAAAGCAAAATGCAAATAGTCTCTTGAGTTCTTTGCAGCCAGGCAAGTAAAAGAGATTAGTCTTTCCAAACAAGTTGAGTGGAATTGTAAAACAGACAAGCAAAAGAATGAGTCTCAATACACAGGAAGTTCAAGATTTGTCAGGGTTTATCATGAACAGCATGGATAGTCCTGAGAGAAAGACACCTGAGTGGTCATGAAAAGCAGGTCACTCATACCAAATGCACACATCTATGCATATGTGCACACATACTCAGCCACAAGGGAGGAACTGTCCATGGTAATGCCCCATGTGACTATGGTGGAGCTGACCAGGTCAGTCTTGCCCAACTGCAGCTGGAAAACCCAGGCAATTGGCTCTGTTCTGGTGTTCACATATATCGTTGGGAAATCAGGTGAAATTATAAAAAGTGGTTCTCATGTGATTCAGTATCTGCATGTGTGTGTGTGTGCTTCTCTTCCTCATGGTGTTCATGCCCCTTGGGTTGCAAGAGCTCAGGATCCAGCTCATAAGCCAGATCCATTTCTCTGCTCCTGCCTTGTAAATCAGCTTTATATTTATCTGTATTTTAATCATGTAATATTTCAAGTCAAGCTTAAATCATATCATGCGATGGTGCCTTTTTCCAGGAAACTAAGCCATGAGTGAATGATAGGCATAATTTAATAGCAAGCCATTATTGCCTATACTTGCTCTTAATAATGCTCATGATCATTGTTTTTATTTTATTTTATAGTACACACCAAGAGGCTACATGTTGCTGCATGGGCAGCTATAAATTTAGTGCTTTGTAACCCACATAAAAGTGCTTTAAAATACCAATGTATATAAGTTTAGTGCTTTATAATGTATTGGCTAAAATCCAAAAAAAGTGAACCGTGTGGAATCCAAAACAGTGAAAGTAGGGTAAGAACCTCACCAGGGCAGATTTGTTTGTTGTGTTTCTCTTTGGAGTGACACTTCTCTCCCATAAATGACAAGCCGATGATCCATTTCTTAAAGCAGACTTGACCCTTTAATAGTGGGAACTGCTGTGCTGAAAACATCCAAGCATTCTGCAGAGTGACATATAAACAAGGCATTTTCTGGCTCATATCTCATTGTCTTAACCACGTCATTGACTTAACCACTAGGTTTGGGGAGGTTTGTTTTGTTGTAAGATGAAATGTGTGGATGAACCTTAAGACAACCTTTATAAATGGTCAAATATAAGCTGATCCTGTTCAACAATCTAGTCCATGCCTAGTTCTAGCTCAGCCACACAGATACACCTATTTATATGCATGGCTGTCATGCTCTCCTAAAAAAGAAAACAAACAAATAAATAAAAAATCTTCTTTCACCATCAGTTTCTGCCTTCTTGGAAAGAATTCTACTGTACTGGAAACATCCGGTGTAATAACCACAGCAATCATTGCAGACTACAGAGAATACATTGTTTCTTCAAGCTGATATCCTGCTCAGTTTGGCTGCAGAAAGAAAGATGTGGTAAATCTCTGGAGCAGGCAGAAAAACAGTTACCCACCTACACAGACTATGAGTCTTAGAGAATACAGTGGTACCTCGGGTTACATACACTTCAGGTTACATATGCTTCAGGTTACACACTCTGCTAACCCAGAAATAGTGCTTCAGGTTAAGAACTTTGCTTCAGGATGAGAACAGAAATCGCGCAGTGGCGGTGCGGCGGTAGTGGGAGGCCCCATTAGCTAAAGTGGTGCTTCAGGTTAAGAACAGTTTCAGGTTAAGAACAGACCTCCGGAACAAATTAAGTACTTAACCCAAGGTACCACTGTACAGTATTATGATCTGCTAGGTGTATGGGCATGTCTTTCCAGATTGCTTTAGATCTGTCCCCACAGAACTACTGATTTGTTATTGTACAGTGTTGAATATCCACCCTTGTTTTCCATTTCATGTTAATCAGTTTTATGGGTTTTGTGGATACTTATTACTTTTAAAATTACATAAGAAAAAAGAGAGGGGGGTAATAATTATAATTGGGAAAGAATTAAATGGAAAATATCTGTATATTAAGTTGGACTTTGGGGAGCAATACCAAGGCTTTCAGAAGTTCATGAGATACATCCCCATTGGGAGATGAGTCTTTTCAAGTCTATTTTTAAATAATGAGGCAAGTATAGTGAGAGCAATTTCTTACACATCTATCAGATGTTAATGTTTTCGGCTGAAAGTTGAAAGCTCGTGACTCATCAGTTAAAATGCTGACACCTGTGAATTGCTCGATGAGGGCTGCATTAGCGAAGATGGCTGTAGCAGTTTTCTTTTCAGAAACCAGGAAGTTTTAAGGGCAAGTTTCCCATGATATAATAGCAGATTGAACTAACTTTGAATTTAATTGCAAGACAGTATACATGATCTATTTCTGCCATTTTAGCAAGAAGAGATCCAGCATATTTTATTAGAAACGGTCACAATTGTCAGTGTGAACTGGGCTATGCTCTGAAATATTAACTTATTATATTTTAGTAGAAATTATTTTTCAGTACCCATATTTCCAATACAAGGCCAATAAGAGAGCAGATGTTTAGATATGAGTCCCAAATGCTAATAGGAATAAATGTCGCAGTCCATTTTTTCAGCTGCCTTCCTTCCACAAATTGAGGTCAGTGTTTGTGGATGAGCTGTGCCAGATTTATTCCCTTCGCAAGGTCTCACCCTTGAAGCTATTCTACATAGAGAAAACTCAAATACCCTAAACTGGCCTAACATCTCAGTAGAACAGCTTCTATTATTTAGGTTATAGATCAGGGCAGCTAACCCATGAATTTCCAAATATCATTGGACTGCAACTCCCATCATCCCTGGTCATTGGCCATGCTGGTTGAGGTTGATGGGAGTTATACTCCAACAACATCTGGAGCGATGCTGGTGTCCCCCCCCCAATTTATATTATATTTAATATTCGGCAATGAGAGGCCTAAGCAGCTTGTTGCTCACAGTTTGAGCTTCTCTTGAACTTCTCACCACTTCCTGCCTGCTTGAATGGCCAATTGGTTTGCAAGATGTGAAAAGATCCTGAGCAATAATATAGACCTTGTCTGAAATATTGTCAGATAGAAAAATAATTCAGAGTTCTCTACCAAGCAAACATATGAATGTCCTTGGTTCACTTGACCTGATGATGACATTTTACTTTAAAATGCTAAAAACTTTTTTTTAAGTAAGAAAAAAATAGTTGCGTTTTTTTAAATTGTCCTAGGTATTTCTTTGTTGTCCTGGATGGCAGGAATTCCCAGACTGTCCTGGTTAGTAACTCTATCCTCCCTAGAAGTTCCCCTTTAAATATGCACAAGCTTTGTTACTTCACAGATGTGTGCAGCTCTGATACACGTTGTAGTTTCTTTTTTATTTATGCTTTTCAGGTTTATACGTTTCACTAATTTTACAATCATTTTAACATTGTGAAACTTGGCTTCCTTCCCTCTATTTCTGCAGTTCCTTAAATTTATTTTTAATATCTTCTGCATATCCAAATTAACTTAATTTGCTGATTTATTCATCTACTTTCAATATACAGTGGTACCTTGGGTTAAGTACTTAATTCGTTCTGGGTGTCCGTTCTTAACTTGAAACTGTTCTTAACCTGAAGCACCACTTTAGCTAATGGGGCATCCTGCTGCTGCCGCGATGCCAGAGCACAATTTCTGTTCTCATCCTGAAGGAAAGTTCTTGACTTGAAGCACTATTTCTGGGTTAGCAGAGTCTGTAACCTGAAGCGTATGTAACCTGAAGTGTATGTAACCCAAGGTACCACTGTATATTCTTATAAAACAGCAGGTTATTACAATAATCCTGCCAATGTTCTTATCTGTTTACAATTTATCTATAAATATTCAATAAACTATTTCCATTCTTTTATACAAAGTTGGTTATCTTTATTTCTTATTCTTCAGTAAGTTTCACCATATCTGCATATTCCACAACATTTTGTTGTTTCTGATTTGCCTAGACCTAATTGGCTGAAGGACATGGACAGGAAACAACGAAGCCAGCACCATTTTGAACTCTTTGAAACAATGGGCTTTCAAAATGTGTGGTCTCAAATTTAAATGGCACCCTGTGTGATGCCAAAATGTAGTGCCCCCTGCCTCTCACACTCCATTCCATATTACAGCGCTGCTGAGGCTCCATGCCCACTATGACTGAACCAGTCGTGCTCCCCTAAATTCACCTCTGATGTGATTTTGGGGGTGCTTGCTTGGTGATCCTATTTTTACTAAGCAGCCAGAAAGCATCAACATAGGTTATCCTGTATGTTGCACTTTTTACACTGTTACTACCCACTTTCTCTTTTTAATCAGAAGCCTGTCAAAGGGTTTTCCTTTCACCATTATTCATGTGCCTCATCTGTTGGAAAATGCCCTGGGGGTGCCTGCAAGCCCCCAGAACTCTGAGGGTCCTCCAGTACACGCATGTGTAATGGCATGTCCCTTCTCTTCCAGTGCATACAGCAACATATACCAGATAGTATATGCACACTACACTTCTCGCATAATACAGCAAGAAGCGTGAAACATCATAGAGCTAATCTGCTATTTATTTTGAGACTATCCTGTGCACCATAATTTCCTAGCTATGGCAGTTTCTGGATTCTATATACACTTGGACTGGGTGTTTTATTCCAATGCGAATGCACCTAGGATTTAAAGACGGTAAGAGGGGATTAGGAAGCCCTTTACAAAAGCAGACTCCAATAAACAGGCCACTCTAAGCTATATATAAAAAAATCCCTTCTCTCTCAGCTAAAAGGACCTGATAAAGAATATTAGTAAGTACTCAGAGATAAGCATGGGCTGCAGTACAACCATTCTAATAATAAATATTGTTTAATGAAAATGCACACACACATATTACCAGTCACAAAAAATACTTAATTAAAAATACTCCAAGGGGAGAAACTAATTTTTAACAAACAGATGACACAAAGAATTGCCATGTCATAAGATTTAAAATAGTCAGCTAGCTATTGCAACTTAAGTAAAAAGAGATATCAGAAAGTTTTTGATGTGTGCATATTTTTGTGGTCAAATAATTCAAATGATTTTAATCTTACAGTCCAGATTCAACTAAATAATTGTGTTAACGGGAGCCAGAATAAGAAATCCTTTTAGTGCAATGGGACTTTCCCACCTCCCTCCAAATATCCCTAAATCAGACCTGGGGGGGTCAAGCAAATCAAAAGCAGAGCACACTGGATTTGTATGGAGAAGGGAGATTGTTCAATTAGACAACCATTGCTTTGAATTCTACCTGTATTTTCAAATTATGGCCAACCACACTGGGACCTCATGATGAAGGCTGAGTAACAAATATAATGAATACTCCTCTCCCTTCTCCTCCTCCTCCTACTAACAAGATCATCAACAACAACGTTTCCTTGGAGGTAAGTCTCGCTGTTTCAGTGGGGCTTACCCATTTGATAAATGTGGTTTGTATTGTAGCCTTTCTTCTTCATTTCTGATAGCATAGATGTTTTCTCTGTGGAATTGCAACCATAAGCTTTATGATGAATTAAAATGTTTAAATGTTTTTGAAGCAAATATTTTAAAAAAGAATAAATCTAAAGGAAATTGCTTCCTACAGACTGAAATGTTGTTATAAAATAAACATACTGGTGTAGTGAGGAAATAGCACAACATTGCCACCATCCTTGCATTTTGAGATAAAACTCTGAAAGGGGATTTTCCAAACTTAAGGAGGGTTACAGGGAGGAGGGGGGATTCTTAGACAATTTAGCTGAGCAGACACAAACAACATCATTTAAGTTTCCTTCATGAAAACCCCTGGATAGATCTTCATGCAGCCTAGCAGGCTTAATCGCTTGTGGGGGGGCTCCCTTGCCTGCAAATTTCATCCATTTCTGCGGGGGGTGGCAAGTTTTAGATTTATCAGTATAGCTAATGGAGTCAGTGGGGAAGCGACCTTCAGGTTTAACAGATTTGAATCAGACCGCGAATCAGAAATAATTTGAGTGTATACAAACTTTGCTTCCCAATGCCATGGATACATATATGAGGCCTTTCTTGAACAGTTTCTTTACAACAATATTGTAAGGTGGGGTTATACTATTATAGTGGAATTCCAAGCAACCTTGTGCATGGTCTCACAAGGACTTGCAAGCCTATGAACCAATGGCTACATCTATCATGCATCCCAGAGCAGTGAGCGAGCTATGAAAATATCTCCTCATTCTACAGTCCAACTTTCCAATGCAGATTTTTTCAGCAGATAGTGGTGAGATACTTTAAAAAGCTGCTTGAAACGACATGACCTTGTAATCCATTTGTTGAAGCATTTAGTGTTTCCTCTTCCAAGCAGGTAGAGCAAAACTAAATGTTGTGCAAACAAAGTTAATCTGTATGCAGAGGATTATATTGAATGATAAAGAAGGGAATAAAAGAGCAACTCTACTGCTGGCTTGTTTGCTCAGGCATGCTGTTTTCAGCGTTTGATGTTGTACAATGTATAAAAAGGTGAGATTAAATAAAAACAGAGGATGCGCTATTAAAATAGAAGTATGAGCAAGAAAAGGCAATGCATTAATTGCTGCACTGAAAAGAATGGAGAGTAGGAGGTGATACAACACTGGAGGAGAAGGAGGCCAGGGAAGAAGGGGAGCAGGGCCCACTCCACTGGATTGGCACCAAATCCAGCTTCATTCGGCTCCTCCCTTCCTGAAGTTTTCATATATTCACAACCATTCTACATGTCTGCTGAGTGGAGAGTGGAGGAGAGGGAAGTGTAGGGTCCTCTCTGACATCACAGCAGAGAGCCAAGCTCAATTCAGCTCCTTCTCTCCTTGAAGCCATAGCAACTGGCCAGGAGGGGCAAAGTCAAGCACCAGGTGTTCTGACAATGGATTGGCTCTGTTGGTGCATCCACACAATATTATTATTCCCATTGCCTCTCCCGTAAGAGGTAGTGGATCCACTGTCAGGAGGGCAGGTGCATGGAATTGCCCCTCGTCACTGGCTGCCCTGAACTTTTCCCATTCAAGCCAGTCATTTAAGGAGTATTGAGACAAAACCGTGTGAGCAATCTTTTCATTGTATAAATGGGGACATTGCTAGACCACTGTGCTTTTTATAGTATACTGTTTACACAATTTGTTTATTTGTGACAACTGATAAGGAAACCATCGCCAATATATAAAGACTGCCTTCAACAAAGCAGGCTTGAAAGTTTTAGTGATCATGTATCAGAGGAAACCTATAAAATGATCAAAGACAAATCCAACATTTTTATAACATTGGGGGTTGACTTTGATATTTGAGTGATCTAAAATGGTCTTGTCCGCTTATAAATCATCTGCACATTTCTATAAGGAAAGACATAATTCATCTGATTGATGCCAATACTATATTACCTTGATTTGTAATACTGCCAAACCTAATATGGAGATAACTTGGAAAGAACTCTACATTTTATTATACACAACGGAATAGATATCTGATAACTCTAGACACATTACCATTGATGTAGATAGCTTTTTGTTTCTGTTTGGCTGAGATCATACTGCCAAGACATAAACAGGTTTAGGAAATTATGAATATGATTGGATGAGTTGCCAACCATACAGTATTTCAGTTTCATTTTTGAACCTTTTCCATTTAAATGGATATGACCATTCATAATTTACTTTAGATCCAGAGCTTATTTTCTGCTAACTTTACATTCTTACATTGTCTTACAGAGGGAGACAATGTGGTGCCCACCAGATGTTGTTGGACTGCAACTTCCATCATCCCTTGGTCATGCTGGCTGGGATTCATGGGAGTTGGATCCGCCATAATCTGCGGAGAACAATGTTGGCAAAACCTGAGTTACAGTACTGCAGCCTGTTCCCATATTTTAACAAATACATAAACCTACTTTGTGGTTTAGCCATAAGTCAACCCTATCCCTCCTGTTCCATTTTATGCATCATCCCTTCCAGCAGATTGCTCTTAAGAGGAACTGGAATGAGATTTGCCTCTTTCAATATCATGACTATTGGCATTTTATTCACAGCCAGATTGATGCTATACTACAATCTTTGAAATGGATGTGAAAGATTTAAAAGGCATGCTGGCCCTGATCCATCCCTGGTCAATCAATGTGTGGAAGCAGGCTTGCATGCAGGGAACACCTTCATATTACGAACAAGAGACTGCTGTGAAATGGGGTTGGGGAAATAGCCAGCATTCTCCAGAACAGCTTCTGTGGGCAGATGGCTCCCTGATCCAGGATCTGTGAGTACGGCAGCTGACTGCTACAATTCCTGCATACTCATGAAACCTTTCTGCTTTCTACTTATGTAGGAAGATGTGACTTTTTAAAAAACAAAACAAAACCCTTCCCTCCTGCATTGATCATCTGCTTGCTCAAGGGAAAAGGAGAAATCCTCACACGCTGTTGTACTCACAAGCATGCAGATTTGAGGACTTTGTGTCAATCCCCGTGATTGTTTATATTAAGCATATTTACCTGTTGTTGCATCCCACTGAAATTATGACCCTCACAGTCCATTCCATCTTTACAGTTCTACGATTCTAAATGTGGGTCCTGAAGACTTGCAATGCTGTTGCTGACATGTGCATAGCACATCACTGGGAAGGTTCTAGAAGTCCGGGAATCTTCTTGCGAGATTTAGCCAAGCTGAAAAATTTACTGCCTTGACTTTCCTTCAATTTTCCATATAGCATGTCCTAATTCTCCAGCTATATCTTGATAGCATCACATCAAAATTCAATAGTTTTATCTTCACAGCTGTTAAGTAGTTTCATAGACTCTTTGTTATTAATCATAAAGATATTTACTATATACTTAGGCTACACATAAATTGTTTTATACAATCTATAGTATACTAATGTTTCATGATAAAGATTTGTTTCTGTTTCACTTTGCTTGCCAAAGGATGACACATTGGATTTGTCACCCAACAGCACCATGAGCTTCTCTGTGAATCACTTTTCTGCCTATAAACCTACCGATGGATTGCTTAGCCCTCTTGGCTAGTGATGTAGAATTGCAGCCTTAAAAGCATATACCATTCTTCCACAACCAAGCACTCTTTAGACACATTTGGACTACAACTCCCATCAGCCCTTGCCAGCATGGCTAATGGCCAGTGATCACAGGACAACAACTGGAGGGTGACAAGTTCCCCATCCTTCACATACAACATTAGAAAAGAGATGTTATATTAAAGGTTTATTAAGCTATGTAAACCTTTGTTCATCTCCTCACAAGTGAAAGTGTTGGTGAAACATGGATTATGTCTTAGAATCAACTACCTCAATGAGTAAGAATTGGTTCAGAGCAAACATTTTGGTCTTCCCTGCCTTATGCTAGTCCTTGTTTCCTCTGGCACATGGCAAGGTACAAAAAATTCACAAATCATTTTGCATGTGATAGAATCACACTTGCCCCAGTGCCACAATGTTGGTGTGGCATGTGTTTAATTGTCCGACGAAATGAGGGCCACATTACTTCAGAAGTAGGCTTACCGGCAGGAAGTATTTAATCAGAAGTTATTAGATTAAGCTTTGGAAGCAGCTTCTGAATTACATGGGACTCTGATCATAATCATTTGTTCAGAAGACACATCGAGGCAATCAGTTCCCTTGAAGAAATGTAAGGCTTAAAAAAGTCATTTGGTTTAAGGTGAAGGAAGCAGATTATGGCAGCAGTGGTGTGTGTGTGTGTGTGTGTGTAATGTAACTTTTCTGCTTTAGTAAAATGGGATGCTATTACCATCGGCTTTTGCTTTTTCATTTTTATCCTGTGGTTTCTTCATTGAAATTTTCCCAACAAGCGGGCAGGGCAAGTAGATATCTCTATTATCCATGAACTAACAATAATGTTCATATTATCAAAAGGGTAATGCATGAGCAAAAAATGGGGTTATTTTCCTATCTCAGGCCATTATCTTGAGTGAGCATGAGTCACCCCAGTTAAATGTACAGAAGTAGTGCATTTTCATCTTTGGCGTTCTCTTTTCGAACCAGCATTCAAGCTCTTTATGCAGATGCTGTTCCCTTGTATTTATGCTTAAGCTTTGAAAATAACAGGCACGATCCAATAACAAAAGAACAGTTAACCACATACTGGTTTCTATGGGAAAGTTGAACAAATGCTCAGTTATCTCTTGTTAATATCAGTCAGGCTTGGAAGTGCTTCACCTTGGAGAGATTCTGTCTGCTTTTGCTGGAGCAAAATCTGCCCAAAGGTGGGGCTTCTTCCCTTGCTGCTCTCATGGACAGTTCCCTGTAGGAGACAATATGGAAGCATCCTTCCCATGTCATACAGATTTGGGGAGGAGGATGATTTGTTGGAATAACTGTGCAGGAAGAAAGGGGTAAGCGTATGTCATGACCATTATCTCTTTACAGTGCCCATTGAAGCCAGCAAATTGGCTAATTTGCGGGCAGGCTGCAATCCGACTTCCCTGCCTAGTGTGCAGGCCCATCTAGGGATCTCACCAATCAGGAAAGCCTTGAGACAATTGCCTCCTCATCGGATCCAGCCAAGGGCAGGAGGCGCAATCCCACAATGCCGCCTGACCCAGGAGCAGGTAGGTGGACCTACAGGAGTGACAGAGGGGAGGGGAGCATACAACAGTATTCCGCATGAAGACCGGCTCTGTTAGGTAAAGTCTGCTTTACATGAGGTAAGATTTTTTTTTTTTTCCTTTTCATGGCTATGAAAAAATGTACACTATGGATGGTGGGGATATTGCCAGAAGAGATATCAACAACCTCAGATATGCAGATGGCACAACTCTGATGGCAGAAAGTGAGGAGGAATTAAAGAACCTCCTAATGAGAGTGAAAGAGGAGAGTGCAAAATATGGTCTGAAGCTCAACATCAAAAAAACCTAAGATCATGGCCACTGGTCCCATCACCTCCTGGCAAATAGAAAGGGAAGAAATGGAAGCAGTGATAGATTTTACTTTCTTGGGCTCCATGATCACTGCAGATGCTGACAGCAGTCACGAAATTAAAAGATGCCTGCTTCTTGGGAGAAAAGCAATGACAAACCTAGACAGCATCTTAAAAAGCAGAGACATCACCTTGCCAACAAAGGTCCGTATAGTTAAAGCTTTGGTTTTCCCAGTAGTGATGTATGGAAGTGAGAGCTGGACCATAAAGAAGGCCGAAGAATTGATGCTTTTGAATTATGGTGCTGGAGGAGACTCTTGAGAGTCCCATGGACTGCAAGAAGGTCAAACCTCTCCATTCTTCAGGAAATCAGCCCTGAGAGCTCACTAGAAGCTGAGTCTCCAGTACCTTGGCCACCTCATGAGAAGACTCTCTGGAAAAGACCCTGATGTTGGGAAAGATTGAGGGCACAAGGAGAAGGGGACGACAGAGGACAAGATGGTTGGACAGTGTTCTCGAAGCTACTAACATGAGTTTGACCAAATTGCGGGAGGCAGTGGAAGACAGGAGTGGCTGGCGTGCTCTGGTTCATGAGGTGACAAAGAGTCGGACACGACTAAACGACTAAACAACAACAACAAATGGGTGGGGAGGCTGTGGTCTTCCAGAAGCTGTTGGACTACAACTCCCATCATCCCTAACCATTGGCCTTGCTGGTTTAGATTTACAATCCAAAAATGTCTTAAGGGCACGTGGATGGGGAAAGCTGGCATATGCTTTTAAGGCTGCAATTCTACAACATTAGCCAAGGTTTAGCAATCCATTACCAGGTTTCCAAGCAGGATGGAGATTCACAGAGGAATTCATGGTGCTGTTGGATGAAAAATCTAATGTGTCATCATTTGGAAAGCAAAGTGAAGCAGAAAGAAATCTCTGTTATGCAACATATACATATACTATACTGTATACTATACTATACTATACCATAATATACTATACTATACTATACTATACTATACTATACTATACTATACATATACATCTATATGACTAATAAGACAGAAGTGATGAGTCAATTCAACACCTGTGAAGAAGATAACATTATTTGAATTTTGATTTGATACACAGGAACCCCACACTTTGGGGGTTCTAGAAGCAGAAGACTGCTGGGTTCAAACTATAATTGTATTTTCTTTAGAGTGCTTGCAGACCAAAGTTTCTTTTTCCAATCATAGTGGATAACAGTTTGCATTTACCATTCACCACAGCCTGATGTCTCTCTCTGTATGTGTGCATACAGTTGAGGGGGAAGCCATGAATATGCAGAATCAATTTTGTGAAACTGTTTTACACCCGCATTCTAAATATATATAAATAGAAGTCTCATCCTTCTTTCGTACTGCAGAATTTGGGTTACCTTGGTAACATTTTGGCTTTTTTTCTGAGCGTACATATCCCAAATAATTCCTCCAAAGTGCACATAAATCTTTGTGTTACACACACAGCACACACACTACACGTGCCTTATGGAATGGATGAACTACAGATGGACTGTCTCAACTAGAAAAGCATTAATTGATATTTTAATTATTCTGACATTTACAATACAAATAATTGGTTTGCAGCTACCCAGTTTGGTTATCCACCATCCGTCGTCTTCTCTGTTTGTCACATGCTTAAATAAACACAGCCCTGAATTTTTACTTGAATAATCATTTAAAACAATGCTTTGAGTTAATAGATGTCCTTTTCACCTTGCCCTTCTGCTTGAGAGTGCGCAGTCCCACACCTGTCTACTCAGAAGTCAGTCCCATTGAGTTCAGTGGAACTTGCTCCAGGGTAAATGTTTATAGGATTGCAGCCTTTGTGTCTATTTAGCTCCCTTTACTTCTTTTTCTTTCATCTCCAGAGATTTTTTTTTACCATAGAATATGAGTTAAGTATCATTTTCTCTGAGTTATGTTGCCAGCATGCAAATTGCATTTTAACAATAGAGCAAGAAAATAGGAAAGTCTTGCCAGGATTCACATCCCCTCTGCAGCATCGTGATAAATTCCTTCAGCTATCTTTTGACCTTGATAATAGCATCCCACATGCAATGTAGGATGCCCTGTAGTATTAAAAGGCTGCAGGGAGGAAAGATTGGAATAAGAAAAGAAGACACTTCAGAAATGGGAGAGAGAATATTTCTATTGTCTGCGATGTATTACTGTCTGTTTCTTGCACACAAAGAAACCAGAATGTTAATTTGCTATAATTAAGCACACAATGGGGTTAGAAGGAAGTATAAAGAACAGAATGGTATATTTCTTGATAAAAGAGAATTTCAGCTTTCAAGGTGAAAGCTTAATGGAATCTTAAACATGGAGTTCTTTGTTTTCACCAGGCCTTGTGTTTTGAGAAGTCTTAGAGGGCCCTGAGGGTCACCCGCTTCACTCTGAACCATACATGATACTTTGAAATTAATTCCCTTTTTATGTATGCGCCTGTCTACAGTACTTTAGGTTAGCAAGTTTCTCAAATGTTGCTCATAAAAGGATAAAGAGAACTCTGGCTGCAGAGCCCTATATACTTCTAGTCAAAGCGAAGTCCTACTGAAGCCAGTGGGGGTTAGCAAATTTTAGCCACTTCTGTTTAAAGGGATGAGGAAGCTATAGCCATTATTTTGAGGCCAGGAGGACAAAGCAAACTCAGATGGACTTCTGAGAGCTAGTGTGGTGTAGTGGTTAAGAGCGGTAGTCTCGTAATCTGGGGAACCGGGTTCGCATCTCCGCTCCTCCACATGCAGCTGCTGGGTGACCTTGGGCCAGTCACACTTCTGTGAAGTCTCTCAGCCCCACTCACCTCACAGAGTGTTTGTTGTGGGGGAGGAAAGGAAAGGAGAATGTTAGCCGCTTTGAGACTCCTGAAGGGGAGTGAAAGGCGGGATATCAAATCCAAACTCTTCTGGTTGGTGAACACCTCAAAAATTTAGTACAAAGCTGAACCAGGATTTTTATTGAGAAGTTCAACAAGCACTTTATTAGACCATGTTAGCTTGCTCACACTCCCAGCCCTGTAACACACACACGCTAGTGATTATCCATTATGTAAGGCATTTTTTTTAATACAATGCATTTTGGCATATCCTGTGGTTTTGCAGAATGTTATCAAATAACAGCAGTATGTTGAAAAAGACTACTTGAAAATCCTAACCTAAAACTTTAAATTACTAGATTTGGACTAGTTGACCCTCAGGGTCCCTCCCAGTTCTACAGTTCTATGATTCTATACTTGGGGTTCAGCTCCACTGAATTTCGTAGGATCCGCAGATGAGATTGTGCTCATAAAACATTTACCATGCAATCCTATGTATGTTCACTTGGAAATGTGTTCAGTGGAGCTTACTCCCATATAACTGTGCATAGGATCACAGCCCAAATGTTAGATCTGCAGACAGATCCTACAGCAATATTATTCAGGCTCAGACAGGACACTTCTGCATAACAAAAATCTAATTTTGACTTCACATTTACATTTGCATGGATTCATCTGATACATTTAAAGTCAATTTATCAGGATTGATGCCAGAGTAGACAACTATAAAAAAGAAAATGGAGTCTGAAACACTTTCAATCTCACAATATGTTATATGTAATCTTTCCAGGCTATCTGCCTATCACTCTTTGAATTTTAAAAGCTCCAGGTGCTTTTTACATGTTCCCTGCAAAGTATTAGAACTAAAATATCTAAAAATCCTGCAAAATGAAAACCTGAAAAATGAAACAATCATTCTTAATACATAATATTAGAGTTTTGAAACTTGGGAACTACTTTTAAGTTGAATTTCATTGTGTTGTCTGCTTTCTATAAGCAAACAGGCAATAGCATTTGTATAACCTGAATATTCTTCTAGAATCTGGACTGTGTAAACATCCTTCTCATTAGGCTTTTAGAAGCAGGTTATATAAATACATATAAAAGTCTCTCAAATAATTACAGTGAACATATCCACTCCATGCAAATATTATCATAAAGCATGTAGTCAACTAAACAAATGTAAGAAAATGACTGAAGCAAATTGTGCAAATTGTGGGGTACAATATTGTTAGAAGCAAATCTGTTTTTCCACCAGATCTTTATATAGCAGACTTTTCTTACAGGTTGTTGTTGTTATTTTATTAGTGATGGGAAGCATCTGTTTTATTGTTAAGACTCCAAAGGATGGAAGGTTTGCATTATCTTACCTGAAAGAGAAAACAGACGTTGCAAGTTCACCCCTTCCTGAGGGAGAATGAGGGCATAAACCTGTAAGAAAGTAAAATGACAAGCTTGTCATGGTCCTAAAGTACCACAAGAAGTGCTTACAGGTTTGTTTAAGCAGGATGCCCCATCCCTCCTGAACGCAGCAGGGTAGCACAGAATCAGCCTCATGGCACAAGCAACACTGTCGTCCACCATCTCACTCCTGTTTCAGACTCCCCAACATCCACCAATTGACTAATCTGCCTCACTCTGCCTAATGATAGGACTGGCCCTGCTTTTTCAAGTGTCCACGTTCACTGAAGGTCTTGTAGACAACTACTGTCCGAGTCCATAGATTTACCTGAGAGCATCATGGTCTTAGGTTGGAACCTAGTTAGCTGATAGTGTGTGGTCAAGCCCCAGAGCTTCTTCTCGTGAAAAGGGGAATAGAGTGACAATGCTGGCCATTGTGATTGAAAAAACTGGGTCAGCTAGACCAGAGCTTGACCTTCTGCCATTACTTTGTCAACAGAAAGTTACATCTTGGAATGCAGTAGTTACAGCTCCCTGTTCTGCTCTACAGCCTCCAGCCCTAAATTTATATACACCAACACAAAACCCAGCCTGAGTCTGACAACAGCTGTCTGTATCTCCTTATCTCCTTGGAAGCATCTATTTTGTCGTTAACATTATTTTCCAGATGATGTGAGCATTATACTCAGATTGAACTGTTTTATCTCTGTGAACAACACAATAATATGTGAAGGATACAGAATGGTTCACCAGTGTCAATATTACATGGGGCATTAGCAGCCATTTCATTGTCTTTTATCTTGTTTTCTACAGTTTATATAAAATCCAATTTGGATGATCCACTGTTTCAAGGAAATCATGTCTAGGCCTAATCCCCTGTATTTGGTATTGGCATTACAAATAAAGAATTGATTGTGTGACACATTAAGTCTTTTTAATGTGCATCAACATAGAAGACAGAATTCACTGTAATCTCTGGAGGATAATGTGTCTAAGCCTGTCTAAACATAAAACAAATTTATATAAATGTTTCAGAGATGAGACGTTTCATAATAGATTTAATTAAAATATCCCGCTCTCTATTTTATTTTCTGTTGACAATTAGATCCATTCCCCCAAATGATGTTAATGGCTATCTGTTGTCTTTATACATTTTGTGACAAGGCAATCAAATTGGATCCAATGAGCCTCTATGCATCAGATGAGACTGAAAAACAGGGTGCAAGAATTTCAGTGGCAGTGCAGCAGATAATGCTTCCCAATTATCATTTATTTTATAGAAGTATTTATACAGCAACCAATCTCAAGGGAGTAAACAAATTAAAATGATGAAACAGCAAAATCACAATAATATAACATAAAATGTAACTAATAATCCAAGGACTTCATTTGTGAATATCTGACATTTAACCACAATAAAAGGCTTGAATGCACAGGTATGTTTTTTAACAAAAGCCATTGTTATGGCATTGTGTTTTGAGCCAGCCCAGGACAATGTGCTGGCATAGCAACATGTATCAGTGGGCCAGGAACTGTTAACTTCTGCCCCTTGTGGTAAGCCACATAACCACAGTCTTTTAGGAAATAACCATCCCTGCCTAGCCTGGCTACAATCGCCTAAGATGCCCATTGGTTGCAATCCAAATTCTCCTTGTGCCTTTGGATTTGGCAAGGGTGTCCAGTCCAACTGGCCTCTGCCCATGGGGTGATTCTAGCTTTGCTCTGACACTGCAGAGATCCCTGTTTCACCCCACAAACATGTAGGGGCAGGGGATCCCCATCATCAGTAAACTGCAGAGCACCCCAAAACATGGTGTTCCAGGGGCTTGGGATGGAAAGGGAAGAAGAAGAAGAGGAGGAGTTTGGATTTGATATCCCGCTTTATCATTACTGTAAGGAGTCTCAAAGCGGCTAACATTCTCCTTTCTCTTCCTCCCCCACAACAAACACTCGGTGAGGTGAGTGGGGCTGAGACACTTCAAAGAAGTATGACTGGCCCAAGGTCACCCAGCAGCTGCATGTGGAGGAGCAGAGACACGAACTCAGTTCCCCAGGTTATGAGTCTATCGCCCTTAACCACTACACCACACTGGCTCTCAAGGGGCTGATTGCTTGGGATGGAAAGGGGCTGATTGCTGCATCAACTACAGGCTGGCATAGTATTTTGCCTGTCCCCACTACCACCTTCTGCACCCAAGCCAGCAAGGACAATGGAGCTGTGGATACCACAGTGGCTCTGCTGATCCATCACAGCCTGCTGCTACCTGGCCAGAGTTTGGATTGTCCTGCCGGTCTTCCAATGAACCACTTTGGTCTTAAGCCTTTGTGTGTATGTGACTGGGATGCAGATCAGAAGCTCTGTTTACCTGGCATGTGGCAACACTACCACAGTGTAGCTCTGGGTAAGCATGGAATATTGAAGTGTTGCTGCTGTGCATACCTCTAAAGCTGGCAGTGGGAAGATGTGGCAGTTCTGTTTCAGAACCTCAAATTGCATTAAGTTTTGCTAGATGAATGCATTTCCACAGCTAAGCAAACAAGGCATTTCTCTATAATAATAAAAAAAAGGAAACAGGATGCCCAGTTTGCTGAGACAATGCTATATCTTTAGCAGCAGCTCCTTCGTCGAAGCCAAAGCAAGCCAAACACATTATGTTACATACTAAGGAGATGGAGGGTTAGAAATCAATCTGCATTTTACAGTCAGGGTTCTGAAGCTGAAAATGACAGCTATTATGCAGATTTACATTTTATCCCAACCAGAATAAAGCCAATAGATCACTGAGTTTTTGACTGCTTGGATAATTGCAGTGTGAATGGCTGGCACAAGTTGTATTTGGGGTGGGGAGGGGTGGAGAAGCGTTGCATTTGCACTTGGTAGAAAAGATGACATTGAGAAATGGGTTGGATTTCCATGTTAAGATGTGCACTTATAACATGCAAATCACTGCATGCTGGAAACAAATGTTGAGATGAATGTAGTGAATGCTAGACAGGATAACTCTCTGTGCCTCTGGGGACTCTATGCCTAAAGTGAACATCTTAATGTGTTTTAGTAATTGAAATTTTAATGTTTTTATAAATAGAGGTTCACCGTTTTGGTCAAACAATGAATCTGATATATAGTGTAATAAAAGCAAACACAGTATTTCCACATTTGAAAGATCTTAATGATGGGCATAAATAGATATTATGAAATCTCTCTACCTATCAGCCCCTGTTCTTGCTTTTCTTAATAAAATTGTCATGGTCCCCAACCAGGGATCTGCAGATGGAGAGTCCTTCTGCAACAGAAGAGGAGATGGAGCCACTTCACAGTCCTTTCCAAGTGGATCTGCTGACATCGGCACCTGCATCTGGTCCCCAGAACCCCAAGAAGACACTCTGCCACCAGATTCCAAATGGCTGGACCACAGACTCTGCAGAGGACTAAGGAAACACTTGAAGAACTTCACTCAAATAAGTCCCTGTAGCTGGAAGCCCCACTGCCTAGATGAGGTGACCACAGAAAAAGGCACTGACCACCTGAAGCACTGTGGGCAGGAGGTCATCTTGGAAACCTCTGCTAGTTGTTCCACGATGCTGCTGAGACAACTTGCTTTTCTCTGCCTCAGCTTTTAGGACTGCTAACCATTGTCCTGAACTATCAACTTAGCCCTTTGCCAAAAGTCTGCCTGACGCAACAAGCCTTCCCTCCTATTCTGATGCACACACTCTGATACATACATTGTAGAGCATGGAAACTGGTTTAACGTCCACACAGGGAATGTTTCCCTATACCTTAGCACATCTACACATATTGTATGGATAATTGATTTACCGTGCCTACTATATCACCTTTGCTATATGTGAATCCTCCTTTAGCACCTTTGCAATCTTATTGTGATCAGTAAGACAATCTATAATTACAGAGAAAACCTTTCAATGCATCATTAGAGCAATGCCTTTTTAATAAAGAGAATCCCGATGTACTGGTATAAATGCTATGATTGAATACCTTTAATCTCTCAGCTTCATTAGGCAGTGACAGGTTGTCACTGCTTTTTCTTATTCTGCTTGAGTTGCCAACCATTTCCTGTGGCTATTAATGATGACACATCATTTATTACTTCATGAGAATACAAATACTTTTCCATTTCTATCTAATACATTTCCCCCCCAAGCCCATAGGATGTAAATTTAGAAAGCTGTTTGCTCTCCAGGAAACAGATCCTTATTTAGGCTACTTTGCTTTTAGCGGAAATATGTTATTCAGCTATAGAATTAATTATGGATTACTTTAGCATTGCCTTCTGTCATTCTTCTGACAACAGGAAATACCATCTTCATCCAAGTCCTTAATTATTATTATATTTTATGAGTCGGGTTGCATTTCAGATAAGGATGAACTAAAGTTGCATCCTTTTGTTCAGCACTAAGTGAGCTACATTTGACTTTCTAAGTCAAGTCAAAATATGAAGGTCAGAATAAATAAGGTTGCTTGGAGGCAGATTAGTGAAGGGAGAAAGATCTGTAGTGACTCATTTCTATTCAAAGCAAGGCAACCCTTCCCACTATGACCACAATGCTATTCATTAATCACTATGGAGACTGTGTTTGTGATCAGCGTAAGATCTGACATGCAAAGAAGGCCATTTCAATTTGCTGATATTATGTATTTTTTCTATCAGGGAAGATAATGCTAGGTTTGGGGGTATGAGAAATGCAAACCATCTCCTTCGTTTCGTATCATGGAAATTGCTAGCCCACAAAAACAAATTGTGGGTGATAAGAGCGGAAGGTAATGCTGATTGACTGGGAATGGGTTTTAACCAGTCACTTTGTAACTTAGATACCTTTCACTTCTGCCTTGAATTGCTGGATTGTAAAATGAGAAGGGAATGGAATGTCATCTGAGACAACCCTCTTAACTGAAACAGGAACCTCCCACCATTTCTAATGGATTAGACAATACAATAACAACCTTTGGCTTTCTGGATTATACAGTGACGAGTCTGAAGGCAGGAGGCAGCAAGGTGTGTCCCATAACACTAGTGTCTGGGCAAGGAATATATCCAATAAAACAGGAATAGGCAAACTCACCCCTCCAGATGTTTTTAGCCTACAACTACCATGATCTCTAGCTAACAGGACCAGTGGTCAGGGATGATGGGAATTGTTGTCCCAAAACATCTGGAGGGCCGAGTTTGCCTATGCCTGCAATAAAACATAGATGCACATAATATATATTTCCCTTCTCACAATGGATTTAGGAGATTGAATAATAGAAACACAGAATCATAGAATTGTAGAGTTGGAAGGGCCCCCAGGATCATTGAATCCAACTCCCTGCAATGCAGGAAATTTAATTATATCATACATGACAGATGCCCATCCAAACTCAGCTTTAAAATCTCCAATGAATTAGAGTCCACTACCTCCCTAGAGAATATGTTCCACAGTCATATATTACTATCGGAATGTTCTTCCTGATGCTTAGTCAGAATCTCCTTTCGTGTAACTTGAATCCATCGACTTGGGTCCTGGCCTTCAGAGCAGGAGAAAACAAGCTTATTCCATCATCCATGTAACAGTCCTTTAGATATTTGAAGATGGTTATCGTATCTCCTCTTAGACTCCTTTTGATCAGGCTTTGACATACTCAAGTCCCTCCTCATATGGCTTGGTTTCAAGACCCTTTATCTTCTTGGTTGTCCACATCTGAACATGATCTACCTTGTCAATATACTCCTTAAATAGTGCTGCCCAGAACTGGACACAATATTCCAGTTGTGGTCTGACCAAAGCAGAATAGAGTGGTACTATTACGTCCCTTGATCAGGATGCCATACTTCTCTTGAGGCAGACTAGAATAGCATTAGCTTTTTTTTGCCGCTGCATCACACTGTTGATTTGTGGTCTACTAAGACTGCTAGATCCTGAACCACCCATCTTATATTTGTGAAGCTGATTCTACCTGCCTAAGTGCCCAATATTCCTACATACTTGGAGAACGTCCTAGATGCAAACTATATATATATTTGTAAATTAAGGGAGGGGGAATTTTTTGTTTTTGTTTTTTTACAAAAAGAATCTGTGCCAATGTGGTACAGTGATTAGAGTGCTGGACTGGAACCTTGGAAGCCAGGGTTCAAATTCCCACTTAGCTATGAAGTTCACTGGGTGACCTTGGGCCAGTCACAGTCACATCAACTGCCAAAAATTTCCTCTGATCCCACCCACCACCAGCATACGGCCCTCACAATGCAGCCCTCAGTCTGAAATATTTTTCCCCCTCCTGCATTCATTGGAGGCCACAACACTATGGCAACAGATGAGCTCTGCCTTTCTTGTTTCTTTTGGAGAAGTAAGTGCCATGGGACTTCTTCCAGTGATAAAACATTGGCAGTTATGTGCTGGAAACATTAAACAGAACGCTGCCACTGTTGCCATCCTTTGAGACGAAGGTCTTGTGCATACATTTAGGTCTCGTTAAAACATTTAACACAGCTCTCCCCACGCTGTGGAATACGTTCGCCTTCTTTTGCATATAAATTTCACCAGGTATTCTTAGACAAATCCTGCAACGACCTTAACAGGAATGTCACGGCGTCCTGAGTATCAGATCCAGGAGGTTTTTAACGACACTTAGAACCAGGAATGTATTTCACTATATTAATTAATGAACCTCAGAAACACAGTCTCTGTGTCATCCTCATTGAGCTAATTATGTGCTCTTACTGTCAGCACCTGATGTAATCATTGCTCCCTGGGTTGCTGAAAATAGCAGCCCCATCTTGCCATGCAGCGGCAGAGAGTCAGTTATGCTAACCGACTCCTTAATTGTCATGTAAGACAGGAAGTTATTGCTACACAGGTAAAGGGGAATTAATTAGAATTTGATTAGCAGGATTACAAATCAGCGAGATCCTTAGAATTTTTTACATTAGAGGGGCCGGGATGAGCTCTCATTCATTTTCAATGAGACTGGAGCAAGTGTAGACCTTGCCATTAAAGTTTTATTTTATAATCTGTTCATAAAATACTTGTATACCACAATTTCATAAATATGGAATTGTGAAATATGAAAACAGTTTACCACAAATCTCTCTTCCCCCTCTCCCTATTTCTCTCTCTCTCTCTCTCTCCAGTATCATCACCTACTGCAGAAGATGTTTTTTCCATTGTCTACATAAGCCCAAAAGTATAGAAAAGCTTTCAGCAAATGTATTATTATTGTTAAAATCTTTGTTGTAGACTCAGTGGCAGAGCAACATGCTGCAGCCTCTGGAGTGGAGAATAGGCGTGGCGGGGCTGGCGTGCACCTCGGAGGCATGGCGCATCGCCCATGGGGGCGTGGTGCATATCCTGGGGTGTATTGTGTCACCTGTAGGGGCATGGCGAGCAGTTGGGGGGGTGGCGTGTGTCCGGGTTTGCACAGCGTGCGGCGCGTGTCCCGGGGTATGTGTGGCTGCGATGGCACCCTTTCCCCAAATGGTGCCCAGGGTGGTGTGCTCCCCCCTCCTCGTACACCAGTTTGTAGACTTTTATCACTTTCTAAATCACCATCTCAAGCCAATTTACATGTAAGATAATTTTTTTAAGGTTTAAAATATGAAAACAACAAATGCATTTAAAGAAAGACTAAAACCCAAACAAGTGGACACTCATGGTAAAGACCCATTTATCCAGTTGCTTCCAGAGCATACTGCATTCCTGAGTTGCCTTCAAGCCAACTTCATGACCAAGCCAAAGTAGGCAGGAATTATCATGGCTTGGAGCCCACAGGACAGCAGGATTGACAAATGGCAAGCAGTCATGATCTCCCATCAGCCCACAATGGGTATTTTGGACAGAGTGGTGCCAATGTGAGGAACTCTACCACCCATCATTAATTCAAAAAATCACCTCCTAGGGAGTAAATCCGGTTGAGCCATTGATGTGTTTAGGATTAGACTGTACAGTGTGAATTCTCTCCCCCCCCCCCCCACTTTTAGCAACCTGGTGTATCCAGCAGCTGTACTTGGGGATGCAGTATATCCTGACCACACCCACAATGAAATATAGATTTTACAGATTTGATCTCTTTAACTATGAGTTACATTACCCTGATACTTTAATTAAGTTGCATTCACATGCACCACAAATGGAAGGAATCTTGTGGAAGCTTTTTAGTCCTCTTACCCATTACAGCTCCCCGAGGCACTTCCCCTTCCAAACAGGGATGCCAACTTGAATAAAATATTTGGGGGACAGGCATAATTTAGCACAAGATGTGACACACACATACCATTTGAATGGCAATGCCTATCAACTTTTTGGGGTGGTGGCCCCCTCAAATATTTCATTGGGGGTGGCAAAGGGACCTCAGCCCCTAGGAGTTGGCTCCTATGCTCCCAAAACTACTCCTGAAATACAATAAGGAACTGAGAGAGAGGGAAGGATCTGGTGTAAATTCATACAACTTGCATGCATAGGGCAATCCTACCCAATTTGTGTTACTTTTTAGCATCAGCGCCTTTTCTTGACTATCACAAATCTGCAGACTACCATTTGTCACTTGGATCTATATGCAAAACAGCTTGTTTCATTTAAAATAAGTTTCACCAATATAAGAGTTGCTCTTACCTTTATTAGCATCCATTTAACTAAAAAAGAATTGAGACATGTGAAAGTCTGAATATTCCATTCAGATCACCTACTTTCTTTGCCTGGGCAACTATTAGGGTTGGGCAGTGGAGATCAGGCTTAAGTCAACCTGGAACTGTGAGCCAGCATTGCTCTATTTATACTGTACCAAACCATTTACCCACCCCATGGCTCTGATCAGGATGATGCACCTTGGGATCATCCTTGTGGATCACCTAACCCTGGATCTATTCCTGAATAGGTTCGGGAGTGCAGCTAATGTTTCCTAAGGACTTTAAAGCCTAATTAAACATATAGCTAAGAGAAGAACAATCCTACACACTATAACATCACTCTCTGCTCAGCCATTGAGCAAAAGGGGAACTCTGGTGGGTGGGTGGGTGATCCTCCACAAGTGGTTTTCCTAAAGAAAAGACACTTAGGATGAATCACCCACACCCTGTAGGGTTATCTAATAATCCCCATGTTATCCTGGGGTGAAGACATCATACAGAAAGGAAGATTTTCTTGCCCTTCCTACCTCTGCTTCCTGACAGATGTCCTGCCCACTGACAGACATGGATCACTCTGGTTTCATCCAACCAAACCCAAAGCAGTCCATGGCTGTCTGAACCCCATTTGTTTGACAGCCGAGTCTATCCAAAAAGAACTGATTTGGCTCAGGACTTGGCTGAATCTGATGCACAGATAATAAACGACGGCATTTGGACACAGTGGTCCAAGATCTGTTAAAATAAGGCACACAAAGCGTCTCCATAATCACACAATCATGCAGTGGATAAACAAATGGATGAATCACTAATAAGTATTTTGTTGTAAGAAAGTAGTATGTATTATTTTCCCTAACTGTAGAAGAATGTAAAAGAAATGTCCAAATTCAATATCTTCCCTTTAAAATAAATCTTTAGAGTCTCTCCCCCCCCCCCAATACACACTGCTAAATATATTTTATAATGGGGAGAAGAGAAAACATTCAAAATACGGGTTGACTTCATTTGGATATCCTTACTTAGTATATAGAAATGACGTCAAACACAACATTCCTAATTAGTTTCATTAATTATAGTAGTGCCAAACAGCAATGAGGACTTTAAAGTCTTGAGACTTCTAATTCGAGTGACATTTTACTCACCAAAGCACAAATCCTGCTGCAGGAGATAGATAATATTCTTTGTAGAAAGCACTTGGTCTTCACTTAATTGAAATTGTCTTCCAAACGAGAGAGAGAGCCTACATTATACAGCACAATAGCTCATCTGACTTTCTGGAAGAGTGCTGTATTACCTGAATATTATACTAATGTAGCCCTATAGAGCTAATACTTATTGATCCACAGCACCTCTGTTGCTAGGAAAGAGAACTATCAGTCAGTGAGTGATGGGAGTTTGTGAAGGCATATTGTCTCATTTATACCCTGGCTTTGATCAATTTGGAGACAATTTAGAACTTTAGCGCTATTCTGTTATATTACTTACTAAGGCCACATCTACACCAGGCATTTAAAGCACTATTAGACCACTTTCAAAGCCATGGCTTCCCCCAAAGATCCTGTAGTTTGTTAAGAGTGCAGAGAGTTGTTAGGGGATGCATTTTTCATACAGTCATGTGACTTGGATGTGTTTCATTAAAACAGCAGCAGCAGCAGCACAAACCCACCCATGTTATACACTCATGGGGTCTGAAAACCAAGATCTCATTCCTGATCAGTCACCTCCAGTTCAGACCCTGTAGGTGTATATTCCAAGTTCCTATATTTTGCCCCAGTTTCCATCACTTAGCACTTGCTTACACATCTGCCATTCACCCAGTTTGGGCAGATCCTTTTGGAGCCCTGTGTTTTTGTCGCCCAGAACAGTATGGTGTCATCAGCAAACTTGGCCAGCTCATTGTGCATCCCTGTCTTGAGATCATTCATGAACAAGTTTAAAAGCATAGGTCCCAGTATGGATCCCGGTGGGACTCCACTCCTTTACATCCATCCACTGTGAGAAGTACCCTTTAATCCTATTCTCTGATTCCTGTTCTTTAACCAGTTATGTACACTTGCCTGGTGGGTACTCTTCACTGAACACAGTGGAACATATTTTTGGGCATGCATAGGTTTGTTGTCTCAGTGTTGCTCTGCAGGTACATAATAAGATTCAAAGGCGTGAGCAAAGCAATCCAGACCTTGAAAGGTTCCTGGATGGAAGACCCAGCAGACAAACCTTGGTGAGCCATTAAGTTGTTGTTGGCATCTGTCTGTCTTGGAAGGCAATGGAGGAATGTGCCTTTGAGGGTGAAGTCAAACTGCTGGAATGCCACAGCACCTACTGTGACTGTAGAGATTGATACAGGAAAGATATGTCTTGTTGTAGCTGGGCAGATGAAGATGTCTGGTTGTACAGCTCCACATGCACCATGGTGTTTCTTCTCTCCGTGCTCCTCCCTGCAGTCATTCCTCCTCTGGTCACTGCTGTGGATACATGACCTGACTGTCTGTCTCCAGGTACTGCTGTCATCTGCAAGGGATTCCCACATAACGGTGTTGATTTTGCCAGCCTTCATGCTGCATTTGTGGATATGTTTGTTTGTTTGTTTGTTTGTTGGGGCAGGAAGTAGTTGCTGTTACTGTTGTTGCTGTTGCTTTTTTGCATCTTTATCTTAGATCTTGTTGTGATTTATGTGACAATTGATTAGTTTGGTTGTATATTTTTTCTATGCTTTATTTATTGTTTATGAATACTTTTGTTATGTTACATATTTTATCATGTTGTAAGCCAACTTGAGCATGGCTTCAACTGTGGAAAGATGACATACAACTAAAATTATACATGTATGTATGTATGTATGATCTGTGTGTAATTCAAACTGATGTGGAAAAACTTAACATTGGAAAAACCAAAACAGACATCATAAGCATTTCAACTTGGAGGTTATCGCTTCAGGGACTGGTTTGAGGGATTTGATCTTTTGTTTATTTGTAACAAGCAAGCCTTCATTTCTTTCCACCTTGCATCTGCTGCATTTTGTGCCTGGCAAGGGCTCCACTCGACATACTTGGAAGTTATAAAGATGCTGTCCAGCTGAGAACACACACTGGGTAGTTTAATGAGGATGGAACTCAGCAAGGGCACTTGAAAATCCCAGAAATGTTCTGTGGCGACAATATTTTACACGAGGCAGTCACTTTCCAAGTGCATAATGAACTTTGGAGGCATTAGAATGCCAGTGTCCTATAACTTGCTAATGGAAAGAAGGGTTTGATGTTTCAGATTTAAAAATAGCACCACAAACAGGGCCCGTGTTGCAAAGAAATTTGCAGAGGAATGAGACTTTGAACTCATCCAATTCCTCCCTCTGTGTTTTCCTCCCTTAGGCTGCCACTCTTAACCTTAACCTTGTTTTACACATCACATGGAAGAAACTGACAAGAGCTGAGAAGAGCTTCATTTAAATTCTCTTAGAAAGGCTCTTCTCCATCCCTCTCCTCTCCTCTCCTCCCCCCTTAGATATTAGTAGTTGATTTCTGCGCATGTGAGTTTTCTTCAACATGGACTTGCTCCATGAGCAAAAGTACTTCACTCTCAGATTGAGTTGCTTAGTCATGCACTGTCAGAAATTAGAGTTCTTCAAGTTTCTAAATTCAGATACAATTCTTAACCCAGTGGATTGACTGCAGAGCAGTACTACCTCTAAATACAGCCCAACTGTGTTATATCTAATATAGTCTACAAGATATGTTTGTGATGTGTGATGTTCTGCTTTACCCAAAGCTCTTCTTTATCCATTAGGATCAACAACAAAAAGTAACCATTACAAACTAACTTGCTACATGCTTTTGGCATATAAAAACAACCTGACGGAATTAAAAGCAAACCGTATATCTCTACTTATTTCCAAAACAAAACTATCCAAACACAAGCAGTGTATACTGACAAAATATGAATAATATGAACAGATTATAAATCACAAAGTATCATAGGACCCAAATGTGTTTCAACCTTGGTCTTCCTCAGCGGTCTCTGTACTATGTAGATAAAAACTGTTAGGCATAAAAGCAAGTGTGACTTTACAAACAATAAGCCAGCTTTTATATATACAAATCAAAAGTAATCACCAATTTGGATTGCTAGCAAGAAGACTTAACCAGCCTTTGAATGCCACATACAAATATGTGCATATATTGCACAGTCAAGTGGGATCTTTAAAACTGAGAGATGTCTTTCCGAATGGAGCAAGTATCTTAAGTTAGTTTGCCAGGAGAGCCATCAAACATCACTGTACGTCCCTGGAATCTGATCTGGTTTCTAATTCATTAGGAGGAGGGTAGGTCAGCGTTCCTGCCTCCCTGTTGTATATTTTACTGCTATTTGCTTCCTGGCTCTGTGGCCTACAAGATAACTCCAAGGTGCAAGGAGCAGCGTAGGTTCTGAAGTGCCTACAAGAAAGGTTATTTTCTATCAAAGATTGGAAACCTATGTCACTCCAGACACTGTCAGACTACAACTTCCATCACCTCCAGCCAGCATGGCCAATGATCAGGGATGATAGGTGTTGTAAGGGTCACAGATTGCCAACTCCTTCTTACATACTTTGGCCTTGATTTGTGGCATCCACACACACACAAAAAAAACCATTGGCATACATGGGTCTCCTTATCCACTGTGCAATTTTGGCCAGATGCTAAGAAAGCAATTGTGGGAGGTTCAGCATTCTCTACCCCGAAACAATAATTTGAATCAATAATTGTGGTGGAGAGGTCGCCAGTCATTATTGCATACTTCCAATAACAATTATGAATAGTTGACAGCAACGGAAAATAGAGGCATCTAAAAAAGCAAATTATGATGCACAGGCTCTCCGTTTATCTTTGCTGGAGTGAACCTGATTCAAATTCAACACTCTCCATAATTCAGTGTACTTTTTTATTTTTAAAGAAATGGAACTCATTTGACAGTAGCTGTCAAGGGCCAAAGGAGTTGCTTCTTGAACTTTATTAACTTTAACAGCTTCATCAGGTGGCATGCTACAAAGATGGCAACAGAGGAGGCGATAAGAGAATATTCAATTGGGGAAAGAAGAGCAGGGATGTATATATTACTTGACTTCAAAGCTTCCATCAGGAAGGAACAACATGGCGTTAATTCAAAGTTTTCTGAGTAAGAAAGAAAAGTGTGGGAAGAAGGTAGTCTTGGGCCTTGACAAGATGCATCAGATTCTTTCACTGAAGCTAAAAGCAAACAGTGTTAAAGAAGCAAATCATTTCATGCAAAATTGCTTCCAAATTGCCCTAACAATTCTGAGGCTACAATCCTATACTCCTTGACCTCTAAATATCATCCATGGAACAAAACTGTACTTAATTCTGATGGAATTAAAAGCAAACCATATATATCTACTTATTTCCAAAGCAAAAGAATCCAAACACAAACAGCATATGTTGACAAAATATTAACAATATTAACAGATTATAAATCACAAAGTATCATAGAACCCAAATGTGTTTCAATCTTGCTCTTCCTAAGTGATCTCTGTATCCTGTACTCTGTAAATAAAAACTGTTAGGCATAAAAGCAAGTGACTTTATGAACAATAAGCTAGCTTATATATAAACATAGGGTGATGCTGAAAATCACTTTTGTAACTTCACTGTTCGGGTTCTGTTGCATAATAATTATCACTTGAAGTCCACACAAAAGAGTTGACTAGATTTTAAATCAGTACAGTATGTGTAATTCAGCCCTCTCTTCTGCTTTCGGGGTGGAGATCCTTATTGCCCATTCAGGTTGTGAAATCACAATACTGCAGTGACAGTAAAAGCCACACACCCGGAAGTATTCTTTGACAGACCTTAGAGAACACTGACCACATTGTATCCACTTAGATGGAAGCAAGCAGAAGTCTTCTTCTTCTTTGGCGATCACTCGTAGCTGAGTATGATTGTCTTCCATGATCACAGTCTTAACAGTGAGTCTGTAAGTGACTGTGGAGGCCAATTCTGGATCCACACATCCTTCCACAGTGGGGACATAGGTTTCCAGGTGGGAGTTGATCAAATTGAGAGTTTGCCAAATGTGCCTTCCTCATGGCACATTTGTCCCTTTCGTCCTGAGTTCAAGTGCCTTTGGTAAAGGCTGTTCTCCAGTTGGAGCACTCGCACTGTCTTCCCAAGTGATATGTAAAACATTTTGGAGACACCATTGATGGAATCTTTCGAGGAGTTGGAGATGGTGTTTATAAGTGGTCCATGTTTCACAAGCGTACAGTAAGGTTGGTAGTACAATAGCTTTGTAAACAAGCATTTTGGTTTCCCTGCAAATGTCCTGGTCCTCAAACACTCTGCACTTCATTCAGGAGAAAGCTGCACTCACAGAGCTCAGGCGATGCTAGATTTTGGCATCAGTGTCGGCCCTTGTGAACAGATAGCTGCCCAGGTAGGAGAAGTGATTGACATTTTCCAATGTTACACCATTAAGCTGGACTTGAGGCACTGCAGATGGGTTGTTTTGTGCTTGTTGGTGCAGCACTTTGGTTTTTTGGATGTTGAACAATAGGCCAAGCTTTTTGTAAGCTTCTGCAAAGCAATTTAGATGGTTTGGAGGTCTTCCTCTGAGTGTGCACACACTATGGTGTCATCATAATATTGAAGCCCTATGACAGAAGTTTTGGTAACCTTGCTCTTTGCTTTCAGCCTACTCAAGTTAAAGAGATTTCCATCTGTTCAATATATGATTTCTACCCTGGTGGGGAGTTTCCCTTTGACAATGTATAGGATCATGGCCATGAAAATAATAAATAGAATTGGGCTGAAAACACATCCCTGTTTAACAGATGGTCTCACTGTGAATGGTTTGAGAGTCATTGCTATCTGTGATTGCTGCAGTTATATTATCATGGAGGAGCCAAAGGATGTTCACAAATTTATCTGGGTAGCCAACTTTCAGGACTACAGTCCACAGGACATTACGGTTGACAGTGTCGAGGCAAGCAGAAGTACAACCATAGTGGCCCAAGAAGGCCTTAAAGTACATTTCTCAAAGATACTTCAGGGCTGAATAATGTTTTGTCTTTTGTTTGGAAGCTGCAGCAATAATTAGGAGAGTGTTGCTCCTCTGTGCTGCAGCCTCAAGGAGTGAGCGTTCCACAATTATAAGGAAAAGAAGCCAAGGGAAGAAAGGGAAGACCCTGTAACAGAGAGGCTTTTGTTTTGAGCTAAATCTCCGTGCCCTGTCTATCTGCTGCTTGCTGTGGAAGTGAATTAATGAACTATGGATGTTTATTCCTTCATGATTTTGACCTTTTCATCTAAGCTGTTTTCTTATTTGTGTGTGTGTGTGTGTGTGTGTGTGTGTGTAAGCTAAGACAAGGAAAATGGCCCCTATCCTTAATTGTGCTGGTAATGCTTTTTATCTGTAAGGTCTGCCCATCATGGAAGATGGCTTTAACTAAGTGTAGGAATTTGGAATCTGCCAATATGGCTAGCTTCTCACCTTCTAAGAGGGTTGCCTAAGATACAGGACAAAGCACCACCTTTCGGAAATTCCCACCGAACGTATGGTAGCCCTACTTCTAGGCAGTGGTGGATTGTGAGAGCGGCAGTTGTGCTTACCTGACCTCTCAGCTGCTGGGTTTCTGCTTCTTTCTGGGAATGGGGGGGACAAGGTTGCAGGGAGGCTGGTGCTGTGGTCTGGGTCTTCAATCCCTTGACTGCCTTTGCAAATTCTTCTTCACCCTCATGTTAATATCAGCTCTTCTGCTCTTCCCAAGCAAATGCACCAAGAAAGCTGAAGCTGGGGGGTGGGGTGGAGATCTCTTTCCAGGTGACAGTTGAGCAAAATGGCTGCACATAACAAAAATAAATCAGCAAATGATGTTGCACTGGGCAGCCAAGCCAGATCACCTAGTGGCAGGTCTAGCAGTGTCAAGGACTCTCTCGTTCTAGCCTCTCTTTGGCACAAATGGTACAGGAAGGAAAGGAGAAGGGAGTGAGAGATATGAGTGAATGTGAGCAAATGCATGAATAGCTAGGAGAAGGATAGCTGGTGGCCTAGTCCAGGGGTGAGCAGCACCTAGATTGGTAAAGGTAAAGGTAAAGGTAAAGGTAAAGGTAAAGGTAAAGGTAAAGAGACCCCTGACCATTAGGTCTAGTCGTGGCCTACTATGGGGTTGTGGCGCTCATCTCGCTTTACTGGCTGAGGGAACCGGCGTACAGCTTCCAGGTCAAGTGGCCAGCATGACTAAGCCGCTTCTGGCAAACCAGAGCAGCGCACGGAAACGCCGTTTACCTTCCTGCCAGAGCAGTACCTATTTATCTACTTGCACCTTGATGTGCTTTCGAACTGCTAGGTGGGCAGGAGCAGGGACCAAGCAACAGGAGCTCACACCTTTGCAGGGATTTGAACCAACCTTCTGATCGACAAGCCCTGGGCTCTGTAGTTTAACCCACAGTGCCACCCACATCCCTACCTAGATCGGTATCTCTGTGCAGGGGTTTCAGGCTTGCAATTGTTTAACAATAGCAAAAAGGAAATGCCTTTTCCCACCTATATACCGTATTTTTCGCCCCATAGGACGCACTTTTTCCCCTCCAAAAATGAAGGGGAAATGTGTGTGTGTCCTATGGGGCGAATGCAGGCTTTCGCTGAAGCCGGGAGAGCAAGAGGCATCGGTGCGCACCGACCCCTCTCCCTCTCCAGGCTTCAGGAAGCTATCCGCAAGCCTTGCAAGCCCTGTGGGAGTTCCCACAGGCTCACAAGGCTTGCGGGCAGCAGCCTGCCGCCCGAAGCAGGGGAACCCTCCGGAGGACTCCCTGTGCTTCGGGCGAGTGTCCCCAACCCTGGCGCGCCCGACGGGAGGTCCCGCCCAGCGAGCGAGGCTTGGGGCGGCAGCCTCCCGCCCGAAGCACGGGGAGCCCTCCGGAGGACTCCCCGTGCTTCGGGGGCGTGTCCGCAAGCCGAGCGCGCCCGACGGGAGGTCCCGCCGAGCGCGCGAGGCTTGGGGTGGCAGCCTCCCGCCCGAAGCACGGGGAGCCCTCCGGAGGACTCCCCGTGCTTCGGGGGCGTGTCCGCAAGCCTTGCGCGCCCGGCGGGAGGTCCCGCCGAGCGCGTGAGGCTTGGGGCGGCAGCCTCCCGCCCGAAGCACGGGGAGCCCTCCGGAGGACTCCCCGTGCTTCGGGGGCGTGTCCGCAAGCCGAGTGCGCCCGACGGGAGGTCCCGCCGAGCGCGCGAGGCTTGGGGCGGCAGCCTCCCGCCCGAAGCACGGGGAGCCCTCCGGAGGACTCCCCCTGCTTCGGGGGCGTGTCCGCAAGCCTTGCGCGCCCGACGGGAGGTCCCGCCGAGCGCGCGAGGCTTGGGGCGGCAGTCTCCCGCCCGAAGCACGGGTAGCCCTCCGGAGGACTCCCCGTGCTTCGGGGGCGTGTCCGCAAGCCGAGCGCACGGGAGGTCCCGCCGAGCGCGCGAGGCTTGGGGCGGCAGCCTCCCGCCTGAAGCACGGGGAGCCCTCCGGAGGACTCCCCGTGCTTCGGGGGCGTGTCCGCAAGCCTTGCGCGCCCGACGGGAGGTCCCGCCGAGTGCGCCAGGCTTGGGGCAGCAGCTTGCCGCCCAAAGCACGGGGAGCCCTCCGGAGGACTCCCCGTGCTTCGGGCCCGTGTCCGCAAGCCTTGCGCGCCCGACGGGAGGTCCCGCCGAGCGCGCGAGGCTTGGGGCGGCAGCCTCCCGCCCGAAGCACGGGGAGCCCTCCAGAGGGCTCCTCTTGCTTCTGGCGGGTGTCCGCAAGGCTTGGGGCGGCAGCCGCAGCTGAGGGGGGGAAATAAATTTTTTTTATTCATTTCCCCCCCCCCAAAAAAACGAGGTGCGTCCTATGGGCCAGTGCGCCCTATAGGACGAAAAATACGGTAAATGAAAGCTAAGTAGGGGTTGAAGTCAAAGTAGTGCTAAGAAGATTGCTCTGTCAGCACAAGCACTGCATTAATGCTTGCCTGGTAGAACTATCTCCCTTCTTCTGTGGGTTCTTCAGACCTCCTGAAGCTGATTTAGAAGGCAGGCACCAGGGGGCGGGAATTAAGGGAATCCCCAATGCACTAAGGGAGCTCTGTGCACTGGCTCCCACTAGTGTAGCCATTTAGTTGAATCTGGCCCCAGGACTGGACTTTGGTATGAAATGACCTTGTTCTCATTTCTGGTACTGAAAACAATTTCTTGGGCTCAGAATGTGCTCAGAGGCACCCTGTCCATGGGCACTAGCAATATGTCTTTTGCATCTGGCTCTCATTGGTAGCTCCTGGGGTCCTGATGAAATAAATAAGCAAACTAGTTCTGAGAAGCCTGAAGTCCACCCCTGGATTAGTTATTTTTTCCACCATTTCCCCAGAAGCCTACAGTGAAATTCTTTATTCTAAAGTTTATGAAACGTGTAAATTGCAATTTTTGTACTCAATTAAGTAACAGCATACAGGGTTTTTTCCCCCTCCAAGAGTGGAATAAATGCAATAGAAAAAAGTTTTTTTTCCTCAAAAATAACTCAGTAGGTGTTTTCAGAGAGAAAAGGTGCTATAAAAATAACTTTGATTATTTTGGTTGTTTTGCTCTTGTTTGAAGGTATTATTAATGTTCATGATATTTATGTGTTGACATCTGCACATATGGCAGGTGTTTGAAGTTTATTAAGACAGCTGCACAACACACTTTTTTTTTTACTACCTCCAGCTAGAGGCCTAAAGATCACAAATCATTTATTTTTAATATCATTTTAATTTATTACCAAGATGTCACCTGGATCTTTGAAACTGGAGGAAGGGGTCCCATAATTCTCTCTCTCTCTCTCTCTCTCTCTCTCTCTCTCTCTCTCTTTCGGAAATGGCAAAGTTCTCATACCTTCAGGGTTGTGGCATCTTGTAAAATATTCAAAGTCCCAAGTTCCTTCTCTGTCATCTTCTTTTCCAGATGTTACAGATGTGTCCTGAAACTAATAGTAAAGTGGGAGTGCAACGGCAAAACTAACTTGATGGCCATCTGTTATTTGCCAATGCAGCAATACAAATGAGGTTTCTGAAGACTCAACAGAGAAAAGGAAATGTAGGCAAAGGTTTAAAAGCCCCAGCCTACCAGGACAATGGAAAAATATGAAGTTAATATGTCTGAGAATACCCAAAGTAAGTTATCTCCACAAGTGGCCTACTCTTATTCAGGTAATCTATGTGTCTGCTAGCAATTCTTGGTGATACACACACACACACACACACACACACACACACACATTACTTTAATAGATTAAGGATCTGAGAAAAATAATTTAATTTAATTTCCAATAATTAAAAAATGCAAAGAAAAACATGTTTTGTTTTACATTTTGGACACTTCCCCACCCCCAAACATGTTATGGAGATTTCAACAGATAATGTTGTTAATGCTACTGAAAAGTGATACTGGGGAATGCTTTTTTTAGTTTGTAAAATCTAATTTCTGATTGAAAATCTAATTTCTAACATTCAATCAATGTGGCTGTTTCACAGGGTAAATGGAATTTCAAGAACTCTTTTGTGTTTCTCTTGTGAAAATGCGGTTGGCTAATACTCTAGAATATATTATTGTGTAAAGTCATTAGCACACCCAGATGACCCATATATTTGCCTTTATAGAACAGGCAAAAGTCCCTCTTGATTTAGTAGAGCTTATTTGAAGGTATGTATGTGCAGAATTGCAGGCTAGCAATCATTTTACACTTACCAAATGAACTACTAATTTGTGTGCCATTATTTCCACAAACAGAGGCCCTGCTCCCATAAGTGAGAACTAGGCATGGGACCTGACTGTGGACTTCTTTGTAGGATAAAGCTCATCAAGTGCCACAGGTAATATACCAAGTGTCTGTCACTAGATTTGCAGATAGTGCAGAGCCTCAGCAATATTGGCCTTGCAGCCGGCTCTATTATTTGGCAGAGTACAAAACAATTACAACAGGTTGGAAGACAGAGCTATGTGTCATGCCCTATCCGAACGCACCCAACCTCATTCTTCTCTTTGGTATAGTGGAAGCTGTTGTTCTAACTTCATAGTTGAAGTAATATTCAGTTACCAGCCCAGTTGGCTTCTGCATGTGAAGGAATGGAAACTATCAGCTTGTCCTCAAAGAGCAGCCAGGGGAGAAGGAAGGCTAACTGGTACCCAGTGTGGGGTGTCAGGGGGCGGTGCAAACCACCCGGCAGCTCATGCGCCGCATATGCGCCGCATGTGCGGCACCGATACGTATGGTCACACGCATGCACCACATGTAGCAGCACCACACATGCAGCACCGGACAGTTTGCCAATGGTGCCGGTTCATGCCACTGCACCCGGGGGGGGGGGTGTTGGGAAACTGTGTACGTGCAGCTACTCACACATAGTCAATTAAGGTTTGGCAGACAGCCAGAAGGCAATCTGAAGGAGTAAGTCTGCCTGGAGATAACAGGCATGGAGACAGCTCCCTGACTGGTCAAGCTCTCTCGATGGAGTGATAATTAATGGCCTAATAACTGGGAGTTCAGAGTCCCGTGGTTCAGTGTGTCAGTGAGTGTAGGAGTTGTGAGTCGTGTCAGAGAGAGCTAGCAAAAGATCCGTGTTCTGTTCCTGTAAATAGTCCACTGTATATAATAAACACCTAACTACAAGTTCCTGGTTCCTGCTTCATCTATCCTGTCTGCAGCCAAGTTGCCAATTGCTTCCGTGGATTCTGCGTGTACTCTGCTAGGTCTGGCTAAGGTCCTGCAACTGGTCAGCAAGTTGCAAAACACCAAATAGGTTTTACCAATAGGGTGGCAGGGTGAGCCCTCCGTGGGGTGCCTTCTTGTCACCCCCCTCAGAGATGGCACCTGAGACGGACCGCCACTGAGAGCAGCATGTCAGACTTAGATGGTAACTAACTTCCAGTGAATGATGACAGTTGTGCTTGAATTCTGAGGCGCCAGAATCAAACCTGTAGGAAGTGACCTGGTGCTGAGGATTTTGCCATGCTTATAGAAACATAGGATGCTGTGGGTCAGACCATTGGTCCATGTAGCTCAGTATTGAGTGGCAGTAGCTTTCACGAATCTCAGACAGGAGATTCTCCCAGCCCTGCCTGAAGATACCAAGATTGAACCTGGGACCTTGTGCATGCAAGGCAGTTACTTTGTTACTGAACTAGGGCTCTATTCTTTTTTACTTTCAAGTACAGTGGTACCTTGGTTCTCAAACGCCTTGGGATTCAAATGCCTTGGTTCTCAAACCCCCCAAACCCGGATGTAAATTTTCAGACTTTTTTGGAAGCCAAACGTCCGATGCGGCTGTCAGCTATTGTTTCCGAGGCGCCTGCACCAATCAGAAGCTGCGCCTTGGCTTTCAAACATTTCAGAAGTCAAATGGACTTCCGGATTGGATTAAGTTTGGTGCTTTTGTTGTTGCTATTTATTTTTTGTTCTTGAGGCTTTTTTGGTTAATTGGCTTTTGTGACTGTGTGGAACCCAGTTCAGCGACTGATTGATTGATTGCGTGACTGCCGAAATGGATAAAAGCCCCCCATCCAAACAATGACTATCATCAGTGCAGATAATAATAATAATAATAATAATAATAATAATAATAATAATAATAATTTTTATCATCTACAATACTGTTTTATTCATTTTATAGTACAGTACATTGATTATTGCTTTCATTTTATGGATCAATGGTCTCGTTAGATATTAAAATTCATGTTAAATTGCAGTTTTAGGGGTTATTTTAAAAGTTTGGGACAGATCAATCCATTTTGCATTACTTTCTATGGGAAAGCACTCTTTGGTTTTAGAATGCTTTGGTTTTGGAACAGATTAAGTTGGAGAACCAAGGTACCACTGTAACTGAGGAGAAAGGCAGTGAACTGATGCATATTGGAAACAATGAAGCTGTGCCAGGTTGTTCTAGTTCTGATATGAGAATTGTGGGCTCATTACTGGAGCAGCAGTCAGAAGAAAAGCATGTAAATTGTTTGGGGCTAATAAGCGCTGCTGCATGTTTGGTTAAATGGCAAATTCTGTTAATTATGTAGAACAGAACAATGTATCTATGAACATACATATGAACAGGCACACTGAAGAATTTATTTTGGCTTATTTATTTTTTAACACTAACAGCACATACTGTTCTACAAGCAAAGCACTCTCATGCTTATTAATTTGAGGAGAACAGAGGACTTGAAAGAAATATTTTAAAGTCGCTGCTTTCCCGTTTTTAAAGGTCTACAAAAACAGCAGAAACCTCGTCTCTAATAACCATTGTCAGCACTACTGTGATAGTTGCTTGAAAACCAAAGGCCTAAAAATCACAGAAGTATTTTATAATTATTACTGCAACTTAGCTTTCACATAGCATCTTCTGAGTATTCAGAGAACTTCATATGCTATTTCTGTAAGCTTTACAAAAGCTTGATGTAAGGCGCACCAGCAATTTTACCCCCTGTATTATTTAATCCATTTCATTTATGAAGCGCTTCACTGGAAACATCCCAAAGTGATAAAGAATACAAATTTCAATGGAAACTTCACACACACAAACACTCTTCTTGCTGCCCCTAGCAGCCATTTTGTGCTGGTAGCCATAGCACTTTTATCAATATTTGAATGCTGGTGGACTTCCTCGGAGGAATCATGGTGGCCTAGAGGTCTCCTGTCAACAGCTCATTGACAGAGATAATTATTTGGTGATTAACGATAACCAAGCCTTGTATCTTGGTTATTGTATTATCTCCAGTGGAAAGGAGATAATGGGGATTAACTTCTGATGCTCTGAAAGGCTGCTTTCACCAGGGACTAAGAAACCTTTGGGGGACCCATATGGAGGGGTTGAGTGACTGAGAGCAGAAGAAACACAACCTTGCCCAAACACTACTCACTCATAGCCTATTGTTTTAGCCCCCACACTATATTCACTGTTCCAGCACAAGTCCCACTGGAATTAATGGGTGCTGGGTGAGAACACAGTGTCCATAATAGGGGCAGGAGATCCTTTCAAAGGATTACACCCCAAGTAGTATCTGCATAAAGATGTTATTTTTTCTTATTTGACAACATTGTATGTGGTCACATACAGACCCCAAGTCAATTTAGAAAAGCTTGGAAAAGTTAGGGGTTTCTATTAAAAAAAAAAAATCTTTAAAAACAGTTTTCAAGTATAAATGTGGCACCTTCCACACTGCCAGAAAGTCTCATTTTGGCACATGTTATCTCTAATACTTGCTGACACCTGCACCATACACTGCAGCAGTCCTGATGAATCTGTTTACAGAGCTCAGCAGCACTCCTTTAATAACCAATTCAAGGGAGCTGGCTTTCGGAGGCTAGAAATATACTGAATGTTTTTGCAAAAAGAAAAAACCTTACTCCATATTGGAGATGAAAAGCAACTGCCTTGATATCTCCCTCCCCCTTAAAGCTTGGAACAACCTGTTTTCAGGGCATGCAAATGACTCACTGTACAGCAATGTTCTCATTTCTGAAAATCTACAGCAATCAGCGTGTACCTTCTGTGCTGTCTTTCTATCTGATTCCTTTGTTAGAACAGGGTTGTCTTTAGCTAGGGAAGTGGATACAGAGTCCCCGTGCCCTGCACTTAAATTGTTAGGCAAAGATGAATCAAGTGAAGTATCACACAGGAACCCCGAATCCTCTCAGAATGAAACCATTCCACTCAGAGCCTTTCTCTATAATATGAGAGGTAAGACGTCATTCCACAAAAGAGGCTTTTTTCCATTTAGGAAGAGTGGTTATTACTAAAGTCTCAATTTGCTGAATTTCAACAAGAGCCCCCCCCCCTTTTATAGAAATAATATTCACTTTGCTTTCAGTGCTATGATGAGGTTTCTTCAATTTCACAGAAGGTTAAACAAAAACATTGACAGAAATGCCAGAAGGAAGTCTAAGATGGCAGCAAAGCCGAGAGAGCTTAGACTACTTTCTACAGAGGAATCTACATCCATGTTAAATTCCATGTTGGCACTTCAGTTCAGATGCTGTTCACATGCCTCCTGATGCTTACAAACATTTCCATCATTTCTCTGTAAATACTGCATAGCAGAGAGTACAGATTGGCAAATCTGTCAATTTCAATTATGCATTTTTCCAGCCTGACGTTTAGGTCTCCACATTTCTGCATCCATTGGCAAGGAAGTCCTCGTGAAAATTCACTACCACTTTTGTGCCAATTGCTCCTCATATGCATGTTTTTGTAAAACATTTTCCCCTAATGGAGTACAATTTTAAATCTTATTTTCGGCAATGTATGCACTTTACTCTAGGACAGTGATGGCTAAACATGGCCCTTCAGCTGTTTTAGGACTACAATTCCCATCATCCCTGACCACTGGTCCTGTTAGCTAGGCATGATGGGAGTTGTAGTCCCAAAACAGCTGGAGGGCCAAGTTTGGCCATAACTGCTCTAGGATATGCATTTTTGCACAAATGACTTGACTGGAGAAATGCTTTGCAAAATTCAGAAAAGTGCAAATTTTGCAGGATGGCTGTGTTTCAAATCACGCATTGTTCTGAAAAGTGCAAGTTGCATAGGTTGCTCTTTAAATGCAATTTGAATCAATTCCCACCCCCAGTGAGAGAGATCCAACTTTCAGGAGACCATCTCTTCTTATATCAGCTCTCATGTATGAAGCAACAAATACAACAAAAACCCTTCTAGCAGAGAGAAATTTTTGGCCAACAATCATAACCTTGGTTTGAAATAAATATTAATTCTTGGTGGTACTCCAACAATAATGCTCTAATTGTAGCCTTTAAAAGCAAATTTGGTCACTCGGTCCTCCAAATCCCATTTAATTAGTACTTTAGGACTGAGTCCAAAAGGATAACTGAATGAATCAGAGTGATTGAATCACTGCATGTTCTATAGTCTTTCATCAAAGCATGGGTATTCTAAATGGAAAGGTCTCTAAAATTTTCAGGGACAGTTCCCATACTTTGATTATGCATAGCTGTATCTAAGGTGTGGGCAGTTGTGGGCATTTGTTAAGCATAATTTGAATTTATTATTACTACTATTATTATTTATTAAATTTCCATGCTGCCCTTCATCCAAAGACCACAGGACAATTTACAATATAAAAACACAAAAATACATACCATAATAACAAAAATAACACACACACACACACCAGTTTAAAAGACCACAAATTGTTTAATTAGTCAAAGTCCTGGGAGAAGAGGAGAATTATGCATATCAAATGATATAATTTGATGCATGCATATCTACAGATTAGTTATTTCCCTGGACTAATTTGTTGGTGTATATGCTTAGTTCCTGGAAACAGTTAAAATCCTGCTGTCAAAAACTGCATTTATATACATGTCTGTGCATTTTTTTCAGATATGATTGACAAGGACTTTTAAGAAAATTGTACTTGCAAATCATATTAACTACATTACAACTGGGGCAGACTAAGTCTGCAGGGGTAAAAATTGCAGACACATCTCTTTCACTTTTCTGCTAGGAAAAAAAATACACACACTATTCTATCATTTGTAAAAGTCATTCATTTTTAATGCAAGATGACAAACTGCATATTTATGGCATCAATGCTGATATATTAGATTAGAAAAAAAGCAGGCACCAGGGTTTTTCTGTGTGCTCAATATTGTTGCTTTTTTCCCTGGGATGGTGATGATTGGTATGAAACTTTATAGGGGAGGAAGTAGTACAATGAATCAAGTAGCTACTAAAAGGAAATGGCCAACCATATGCCCACGGGAAGCATGAGAATGGGTCCAACAGCATTCTCCCTGTCTGTGATTCCTAGCGTCTGGTACTCACAGGCATACTGCCTCCAACAAGGGATGTGGTATACTGACATTACCCAGAGTCATATAATAGTTAAGTTCTGGACATAGAAATTAGTGAAAGGCCATCATATTTTTAAGGCAAACAGTGGTGAAGCTACATGCTCTGGCACTGGGGGTGGAGAGCTGGTGGGGTGTGGCTGGCATGCATCCTGGGGGCGTGGCATGTGTCCCGGGGGTGTGGCATGCCGCCCGTGGGGCGGGGTGTGCGTCCCGGGGGCGTGGTGTGCCGCCCCCAGGGGTGTGACGTGTGTCCTGGGGGCATGGCGCCTGGCACAGTCAGGGGTGTGCAGTGCATATCCAAGGGCAGCAGCGATGGTCTCCCCTCCCCGATGGTGCCGGGGCAGTGCACTCCCCACGCCCACATTCCTCCGCCAGTGAGGGCAAGTGTTTTTTTTTATAATAAATTTTATTCATTTTCCGAACAATTTTATACAATCAACACATAATTTATCACTCATTCTTCAGTTTTGGACTTCCCTCAGTTTCTCTGTCAATCTTTCGTTAAAGTTTCTATTATTAACGCAGTTCTAAACTTAATATTGCCTTTAAGAACTCCTTTCCCCTCTTACTCTCTTTTTTTACAATATTTCTTACTTTCTCACAGGGTCTCTTCAAAACCAGCAAGCATTGTCTGTACATCACATATGCTTTTCAGATATTCTGTAATATCAGTGAGGGCAAGTGTTGCCAGTGAGATGCCCTCAAGTCCAATGGCTCCCTTGACCACTTTTCCTAGTGTGCACAAAACCTCTGAACCACCGTATTGGAAGGATCTGGTGCTGATTTGGTCAGAAAGAATCATGCAATCATGCCCCACCAAACTGGTTGCACTTTTTGTTCATGTACTGCAGTCATATGGTACAACACAATGGAGAAGTGCCTTGTATGTAACTGGCATGTATGGAGTGAACCTGAATATTCTGGAGGAGGAGGAAGAAAGAAGAAGAGGAGGAGGAGGAGGAGGAGGAGGAGGAGGAGGAGGAGGAGTGGCATAGCTTTGAAAAGAGTTGGTCAGATTTGGGAAATGAGGCTTTCAGTGGCTATCAGTTTCAGCTTCCATGCTTCAAAGAATGTTTGCCCCTGAGTTCCAGAACATCTGAAAATTACACCTTTTCCCAATCAGTAGAAAGCCATGGTGGAAAAATGAGCTTTATTTCTTACTGCAGTAAGAACAAAGGTGTCCCAATGGATAATTCCAAAAGCTGGGCGGAAATACAAGAATTCAAGGCATATCTATCTATCATCTATCTATCTATCTATCTATCTATCTATCTATCTATCTATCATCTATCTATCTATCTATCTATCTATCTATCTATCTATCTATCTATCATCTATCTATCTATCTATCATCTATCTATCTATCATCATCTGAATACATGTTGCCCTCGTGCCCATATCATTTCTGCAATATTACTGGTTACAGCAACACATGAATAGCTCATGGCTCTTTACCTGGCCTTCCAATGGGACACCTCATAGTTGGAGCTTTTTTCTACCTAAAACTCCCTATAACGTATTAGGGTGTCTTCTTCATTCATCTTTCCAGCTGGCTCTGGTCATTTAATTGACTCTGTCCTTGCCTCTCCTTGACACTGGTATGCATACCTAAACTGTTACTGGGGACCTACGAGTGCTGTGTGCTCTATTTACTTATGCTGCTTTGGTTAACTGAAAAGCAATAGAATCAGAGGAACAGAAGTACAGAGGAAAACATACAATACAGAAAGGCACATTCTAAATTGGGCATAGGGGCTACCTGTTTGGCTACATGGCCACAGAACCACAGAATGTCTATCTTTATGACCCTCTGCTTGTGAACTTTCTAGAAGCCACTGCTAGAGAGAGTCTTGATCTTGATGTGTCCATAGACCTGTGTCCTGTTGTAGTCCAGATTTTGTATACAATATCACCCTCCTCATGTGTTATTAGTGCATGCTAAGAAAACACTTGGGGTGGGGAAAGGTGGGGAGCACACTTCCCTTCAGGATTCTACATTGCATAGTCAGCTTTCATAATACAAGAGGCTCTCTCCATGAATTGAACAAGGAAGAAGAAGAGTTTGGATTTGATATCCCGCTTTATCACTACCCGAAGGAGTTTCAAAGCAGCTAACATTCTCCTTTCCCTTCCTCCCCCACAACAAACACTCTGTGAGGTGAGTGGGGCTGAGAGACTTCAGGGAAGTGTGACTAGCCCAAGGTCACCCAGCAGCTGCATGTGGAGGAGCGGAGACACGAACCCAGTTCACCAGATTACGAGTCTACTGCTCTTAACCACTACATCACACTGGCTCTCACTGGTGATGAATGATGACAAGGGGCAAAGCTAACACCTTGTCTATGCTCTGCCCACATGTGTTACCTTGATGGTAACACCTGAAGAGGGCTTTGGTATGCTTAAAAAATGTCATTGCCTGTAACGGACATGGGCTTCATAGCCAGAAGGATGGCAAAATAATGCTATTTTTAAAAATCAGTATGACATATGAACCAGTGAATTCCTTTCTTTTCTTTTTCAGCATTAAGAAAAGATGAGCTGAACACATTGCCACTTTGACTTTATAGCCAAGGGAAAGATTTCTTCAACTTCAAACTACCATAAAAGAAAAAGCAATTTCAGCAAAACAATGAGCTTTAAATTCTCATAACAATTTAATACAGTCTCTCTTGCTTCCTCATTTTTCAACAAATTATATAGTGTGTGTGTGTGTGTGTGTGTGTGTGTGTAAGAGGCAGACTAATTCTCCCTGCAGCAGTATGCAGCCCTATATAGTTCTCACCAGATCAAAATATAGAAATATAGGCTTACAAATACACTGCAGAATTTTAACATGAACGCAAGTCTCCGTGTTAAATGCCATACAAGTTATTTTTGAAAAAAATGCTTCCTCTTTGCAGCATTCCTTCAACAGTCAGAGGGAAAATACTGTTTTTCTCTCTCGAAATCTGACAACTCAGGACAGAGAACGTGCAGAGAGCTTAATGCCCGATCCAGATATTATTCCCATCATTTGGAAGATAGTAATACTCTTGTATGGTGGAATATCCATGCAGGCTCATAAGGATTGAGACCTACTCACTGTAGATGACTGGCTCAGTACAAGTGATCAAGAATATATGCCATAATATAAGACTCTCCTTAAAATTTGAATCACATAGGCCAGTATGCAGCTGAATAGCTGTGCTAGCACAACAGTTATCACTAGTGCAATACGGGTTTCCCTCTCGTCCTCCCTTTCTATCCTCAAATCTGTTCTGAAGGTTTGTGGGCAACCCCAGGACAGATTTAGGGGGCAAATGGTGATGACAGGGATGGAGGAGAACATTTGCCTTAGGGCTATATTGCATACAACCCATAGTGGCCATTGAAAGGCAGTGGGGATTAGGCATTCCCACTGAGTTTTAAAAATAAAAATTTGAACAGCAGACATTTGTTAATGTCACTGTCAGGGGTTCAGGAGCAGAGTCACAGGAGAGGGAAGAAACGGAGAGCGAGGGGGAGGAGTCGGAAGGAAATGTCAGCGGCGACAGTAGTCCGAGGTCTCTGAGTCTCTCCAGTGACTCGGAGGATTCACAGAAAGGGGCCCCCATGGTCAGGGCAAGGGGAGAGCCCAGGGGGACACCTCGGGAAGGAGGGGACTCAGGGAGTAGCAGCTGGAAATCCGGGCCAGCGTCCCCCCCAGAGTGCAGTAGGGGGGAGGAGTCCAAGGCATCGGGATCAGGGAGCGCGCAGGCAGAGGGAGAACGTGAGGCAGGACTGACCACACCCTCGTCAGGGAGCGAGGAAACGGTCATCCGGAAAGTAAAACGCGCGCGCGCGCCAAGTTCAAATGTACAGGAGGGCGGCAAGGTGGGCAGCCCGGGTAGGGAGCCAGGTCCTAAAGCCCGCCGAAGAGAGGGGGAGGAGTCAGAGGGGTCAAGCTCTGCGTCGGAAGAGTCCAGGAGGAATGAGACCCCGGGGGGTAGTAAGACCCAGAGGAAGAGAGAGAGAAGGAAGAGGTGGAGTAAGATTAGAGTATTAAACTGGTGCACAGGGGGCGGAGATCCAGACAGAGCTTCGCCGGTCTAAAGTCCAGACGTAGGGCTGGGACGCTAAGACTTGTAAATGGAGACTATTCTTCAATAAAGACTTTGTTACTGTACGATCGGCTAGCGTTGGTCCTTGGTGAGCTGGGACCCGGAGCCAGCTCTGACAGTAAGCTCTGTCTCTAATTTTAAAGTTTTGGCACCAAGAACCTCGCCACATGAGTCGACGCAGCGAGGACAGAGGAGGGGTGCTTACAGAGCTCACAAAACTCAGGCAAGATGACGACGGAAGAGCAGATAAAAGCCCTGCAAGAAGCGGTGACGCACCTCAGCACGGAGGTAATTGCATCCAGGAAGAGAGAGGAGGAAATGGTTACCTCCTGCCGGGATCTCCAGGCCAGGTTGGACGTGCTTTCTAAACAGGGGCAAACGGGATCCAAGGCAGAAGGCATTGGCTTGGGGAGGAGGGGAGGCAGCCTTGTATCGCATTTCGACGGGAGTTTGCAGCAGTACCCCAACTTCAGAGCAGACCTGCTGTTTGCGCTGGATCTCCTTGACAAAGACTTTAGAGATGAGAGAGAGAGAGTGGGGTTTATCCTGTCCCATTTGCATGGGGAAGCCAAAACGTGGCTGCGGAATCTATGGAGGGACAATGATCCAGCGCTCCAAGATGCGAAGGCTTTTATTAAAGCAATGGACTCATGCTTTTTATCAAAGGTAGACGTCGATATTGCCAGGAGGGACATACATGGACTTAAACAAGGCAAAGCCAGCGTGCGGCAGTACCATACTCGATTTTTCGGACTGGTTCATGCCCTGGGGTGGGAAAAAGATTCTGCGCCAGTCAGAGACCTCTTTTGGGAGGGGTTGAATGCAGATGTAAAAGCGGAGATTGGAAGAGGGGAGAGACCAAAGAGCACCCAGCAGGTAGTCCAGAGGGCTCTGGAGATCGGGGTGCATCTGGAAGAACGTCCTTGGAACAGGGAAGAAGGGCGTTGGGGAAGGGCACCAGCCAGAGCACCTCCCTTCTTTCCCAGAGAAGCAGCGCGTGCGCACTCCACACCCTCGCAGGGAGGGGGAGAAGAGCCGATGGAGATAGGAGGTGCCAGGGCTCAGTCAGCTAACAGAGCCCTAACGCCGGGAGCAGCCAAAACGAAGCCTCCTAGAGGGAACAGGAAGTGCTACATCTGCGACAGTGCTCAACACATGGCGAAAGAGTGTCCCCAGAGGCTCCACAAGCACACTGCAGCCTCGGCAACAGTCGCTGAAGCAGCTCAATTGAAAACGCAGCAACAGTTAAACGACGGAGTCTGGCTGGAGGAAGAGGCACTGGGGTCCAGCCAGACAAGTCAATGAAACAATCCCCAGCACTTTTGCAACCCACAGACCCCCTCCCACCCAAACCAGTGGTGCAGCTTACAGCGTCTCTCCAACTGCCCAATGGACGCACTGTGGAGGTGCCGATCACCATTGACTCCGGCAGCAACGCTGACTTTATAGGACTGGAATTCATTCAGCAGCACAATATACCACTGCTACCAGCCACACTGCCCCTGAACGTTGTCACGGTGGATGGCAGAGACTTGTTAGGGGGGCAGGTGGTGCAACAAACGCAACCAATGGTGATGCGGATTGGAAATCACCGAGAAGTCATCAGCTTTAACGTCACCCACCTGTCGGACACGCCTGTAGTCCTGGGCATGAGTTGGCTGCACAGGCACAGCCCAGCATTGGCGTGGTACCAGCGCCAACTGACCTTCGGCTCCTCCTATTGCGCGGAACATTGCATCCTTCCTAGCCCGGAAGAAGGAGGGGACGACCCGCAGCTACAATTAGGCACGCTGCAAGCAGTGCCGCGCAAGTACGCAGCGTTTTTGGAGGTTTTCTGCGAGAAGGAAGCGGACAAGCTGCCTCCCCACAGGCCCTATGACTGCAAGATTGACCTCCTGCCAGGAGCGACGCTGCCAGCCGGGAAACTGTATTCCATGTCTGAGGACGAGCTGCAGGAGCTCAAGGAGTTCATAGACCTCAACTTGAAGCGCGGTTTCATCCGGGAGTCGAAGGCAGCGGGTGGCAGTCCTGTATTCTTTGTGAAGAAAAGGGACACGCCCCAAAAAAGACTTGTGGTAGACTTCAGGCTCTTAAATTCAAAGACCAAGCCCGCGGCCTTTCCCATGCCCAAGATAGATGACCTGCTGGCGACGGCGAGGAAAGGACGCGTTTTTACAAAGTTGGATCTGCGAGGGGCGTACAACCTGATTCGCATACGGGAAGGAGACGAGTGGAAGACTGCCATGTTCACGCCCCTGGGCACATATGAATACAGAGTTATGCCCTTCGGTTTACAAAATGGCGCCCACTGTTTTCAAGCTTTCATGCATCACGTCCTGGCGGGTCTCCTCTACAAGACATGCGTCTGCTTCTTGGACGACATCCTGATATTCTCAGAATCTGAGGAGACCCACGAGAGAGACGTCAAGGAAGTTCTGCAGAGACTGCAGGAGCATCGACTGTATGCCAAGCTGGAGAAGTGCCAGTTCGACAGGAAGGAGGTGGATTTCCTGGGCTACAAGCTGTCGGATAAGGGGCTTGCCATGGACAGCGCCAAGGTTCGCGCAGTGTTGGACTGGAAGAGCCCGCGCAATCGGAAGGAGGTCCAGCGGTTTGTGGGGTTCGCCAACTTTTACCGCAAGTTCATCAAGGGGTTCGCGATGCAGACGGCGGCCATTACGGACACGCTCAGCTCTAAGAAGAAGAAGTTCATCTGGACGGAGCAAGCGGAGCAGTCCTTTCAGAACCTTAAGCGTCTCTTCTCGTCCGAAGGGCAGCTACTGCATGTGAATCCCAGCAAACCGCTGAGGGTTGAAACAGACGCCTCAGACAGAGCCGTGGGCGCCGTACTGTTGCAAGAGGACCCGCAGGGGGACTGGAGACCGTGTGCCTTCTACTCTAGGAAGCTCAGCAAGTCGGAGCAAAACTACACCATCTGGGACAGGGAGTTGCTGGCCATTCATGCAGCATTCAAGGCGTGGCGGCACTTCCTCGTCGGGGCCAAGCACACCGTGCAGGTTCGCACGGATCATAAGAACCTGGAGTACTGGCGCACGGCAAGATTCCTAAACCAGCGGCACATCAGATGGGCGGAATTTTTCGCGGATTTCGACTTCAGGATAGAATACATCCCAGGCGACAACAACATCATGGCGGATGCACTGTCCAGGAAGCCGCAATACCTTGAAGAGGCGGCACCAGCAGCGGCCAAGCACATTTTCGCTCCGAAAGCGTGGGCATGCGCTGCAGCAACCGTGGACTTGGAGGCGGTCCGTCGAGCACTGCAGGGGGACCCCTTTGCACAAGCCAAGATGGAGGAGGTGCACAAGGGCACGGTGAAGGACGACGAGTTCCAAGTACGAGACGGATTGCTCATCCGCAGAGGAGCTCTCTATGTACCGGGAGACGACCTCCGGGCGAAGGTACTGCAGCAGTTACACGACGCACCCACCGCCGGGCACTTTGGCAAGGAGAAGACGGCAGACCTTGTTGCCAGGGATTTTTGGTGGCCCAAGATGCGGGGGGAAGTCGCGGAGTATGTCTCGAGGTGCGACACCTGCCAAAGGGCCAAATCAGTGCACAAACCTCCGGCGGGACTGCTCGAACCGCTGCAGACTCCGAGCGAACCGTGGGAGAGGGTGGCCCTGGACTTTGTCACGGATTTACCCAGCTCAAGGGGTAAAACGGCAGTGCTAGTGGTGGTGGACATGTTCACTAAAATGGCCCACTTCATTCCGTGCGCGAAGGTGGCCACGGCAGAACAGACCGCCAAGCTGTTCATAGACCACGTCTTCAGAGTGCATGGACTGCCACGGTCTGTTTTGTCCGACAGGGGGCGCCAGTTCATTTCGAGCTTCTGGCAGAAGCTGATGGGTTTCCTGAATGTCAAGATCAACCTAGCGTCGGCGAGACACCCGCAGACCAACGGACAAGCGGAACGCGTCAACGCCGTCATGCAGCAGTACCTGAGATGCTATGCAAATCAACAGCCGACGACATGGGTGGACTACCTGCCGCTCGCTGAGTTCGCTTACAACAACACGAAGCACGTGTCCACAGGGGTGACGCCGTTCTTCGCCAACAACGGGAGGCATCCCAGAACCTTCCCGGGATTAGAGAGACTGGGGGAGGGGGAGCCACAGGCAGCGGAAGTCTTGGCGGCGGAATTGCAGGAAGTTCACGAGCAGCTTCGGAGGCAGTTAGAGCTGGCAAAGCACGCATACAAACTGCAGGCTGACAAGCACAGGAGGGTTGGTGAAGACATACAGGTGGGAGACTGGGTGTGGTTAGCGGCCCACGCAGTGCCGACAAGATCCTTAGCTAAGAAGAAACTCGGACATAAGCAGCTAGGACCTTACCTAGTTGAGGCACAGATCAATCCGGTGGCCTTCCGGTTGACACTTCCGGAAGGATCCAGAATGCACCCAGTATTCCATAGGTCGGTGCTCACGCCCTACAAAGCACCTCACCGATTTCAGGCGCAGGGCACGGCACCAGACCAGTATAAGGAGATCCCCCCAAGGAGGGAGTCGCCAAGAAGGGAACCCATCAACCAGGTCACAGAGATTTTGGACTCGAGATGGGGGGAAGAGGGAGTCGAATATTTTCTCGCAAGGGAAGGTACCCCGGCCAGCGCCAACAGTTGGGTGCCGGACTATGCCCTGGACGAGCCTCTCCTCAAAGAGGAGTTTCATGCCTTGTTCCCACACAGGCCCATGCCAGCCGAGTATTTCGACGACTGGCTTTTCACACCCACGCTTTCTACCAGCACGTTCCAGGGATTCACCTCGGACGAAGAACCAGCATTAGAAACACGTTCACCGGAGGGCTCGCCCTCGGGGTTTGCCTCAGACCGCTCCTTTTGGTGGGACAATCGAGGAGAGGAGAGGTGGCTGAGGGGCCCTTGGCAGGCAACGGACCCAGAGGGGAACGAGGGTGAGAGGGACATGGACGTGATGGGGGAGGACGTTGGGTTCGAGCATGGCGGCACGGAGATGGAAGCAGAGGAGATCGAGGTCGGCGAAGACATGGAGGACGAGCCGGATTTCTCTAACTGGATGCACGCCACGGGGGACGAACTGTATCCACCATTCACCCCCACAACGACGGAGCACCCAGCACCCCCGCCGGAGGAAGGGGAGGGGGGAAGGGGGGGCTTCGAGGGGGGGATGGATGTCAGGGGTTCAGGAGCAGAGTCACAGGAGAGGGAAGAAAC